>NC_090328.1:3493250-4117964 GCF_035084215.1 Heptranchias perlo
TGTTGGGGTACAGTATTCCCCTCTTCTCCCCTTCTGGGACCCCTGATTCATGTTGGGGTACAGCCCCACAGATACCAGCTACCCTCCTGGCCTACGCTCAGTTCACAATTATACACGTATGGGTCTGGGCAGTGGGTGACGGTGATATCGGACGCTGTGGGTGACGGTGCTATCGGGCGGTGCGGGGGGCAGTGCGATCGGGCGGTACGGGGGGCAGTGCGATCGGGCGGTACGGGGGGCAATGTGATCGGGCGGTGCGGGGGGCAGTGCGATCGGGCGGTGCGGGGGGCAGTGCGATCGGGCGGTACGGGGGGCAGTGCGATCGGGCGGTGCGGGGGGCAGTGAGATCGGGCGGTACGGGGGGCAGTGCGATCGGGCGGTGTGGGGGGCAGTGTGATCGGGCGGTGTGGGAGACCATAGGAGGCCCTCACCACCAAGCCCAACATTGCTCTCACTTGATGTTAACACACACATATACATATGCGCACGCACAGACACCCCGCGCAGACACCCCGCGCAGACACCCCCGCGGGATGATCTCTAGCAAGTGATCAGGGACTGGCTGATCCTCCCTCACCCAAAAGAGGTCCTGAGGCCAAATTATAGTTCCTCCCCACAGTCCCTGTACGATCCCCCTCCGCCCGATCCCACTCCCGCCCGATCCCACTCCCGCCCGATCCCACTCCCGCCCGATCCCACTCCCGCCCGATCCCACTCCCGCCCGATCCCACTCCCGCCCGATCCCACTCCGCAGCATCTCAAAACCACCCGATCCCGGAACCGCCCGATTTTGCATTGTCCCATTCACCAATCAGCCCTGTCCTTGCTGACCTACATAGATTCCCAATCCTTCTCCAGACCTACAACCCTTTTCTCTCCAGGGAAACGTTTCCTCTTCCCGTGTCTGAGGCAGTTGGATGGGGTTGGCTTAGTGCAGAGAGTGCGATCGGGCGGTGCGGGGGGCAGTGCGATCGGGCGGTGCGGGGGGCAGTGCGATCGGGCGGTGCGGGGGGGCAGTGCGATCGGGCGGTGCCCGGTTTCCCATCCATTGGGTGCAAAGGTGGATGAAGTCTTTCCCGGGGGAGTGATCCCACCCTCGATGCCCCGAGCCCAGGTCCGGAATAGGAGAATCTTGCCCCTCTGTGTAAGACCTATTCAGCTCACTTGCTGTTCTGCTGCTGGTGGATGTGAACATTCGTCATGGGCCTGCTTAATGATCACTTGTGGAGAGTCGCAGGTTGT
The DNA here is from genome assembly GCF_035084215.1 of Heptranchias perlo. NCBI lineage: Eukaryota > Metazoa > Chordata > Chondrichthyes > Hexanchiformes > Hexanchidae > Heptranchias > Heptranchias perlo. The sequence continues at coordinate 3,494,493 of NC_090328.1, forward strand.
ATTGCAATACTGGGATGGTGCAACATCAAGGAGAAACTGACCCGATCACACCTGGGAGGAGTGCTCCAGCTTCTCCCATTGGTGGGATTGTAGTAGGTGAGAATCACTGGTTGAGGTACATTCGCTTCACTTTACCCCTTCTTCCTCTCCTGGAGCTATTATTTTTTTAATCCATTCATGGGATGTGGGCGTCGCTGGCGAGGCTGGCATTTATTGCCATCCCTAATTGCCCTTGAGAAGGTGGTGGTGAGCCGCCTTCTTGAACCGCTGCAGTCCGTGTGGTGACGGTTCTCCCACAGTGCTGTTAGGAAGGGAGTTCCAGGATTTTGACCCAGCGACGATGAAGGAACGGCGATATATTTCCAAGTCGGGATGGTGTGTGACTTGGAGGGGAACGTGCAGGTGGTGTTGTTCCCATGTGCCCGCTGCTCTTGTCCTTCCAGGTGGTAGAGGTCGCGGGTTTGGGAGGTGCTGTCGGAGAAGCCTTGGCGAGTTGCTGCAGTGCATCCTGTGGATGGTACACACTGCAGCCACAGTGCGCCGGTGGTGAAGGGAGTGAATGTTTAGGGTGGTGGATGGGGTGCCAATCAAGTGAGCTGCTTTGTCCTGGATGGTGTCGAGCTTCTTGAGTGTTGTTGGAGCTGCACTCATCCAGGCAAGTGGAGAGTATTCCATCACACTCCTGACTTGTGCCTTGTAGATGGTGGAAAGGCTTTGGGGAGTCAGGAGGTGAGTCACTCGCCACAGAATATCCAGCCTCTGACCTGCTCTTGCAGCTACAGTATTTACGTGGCTGGTCCAGTTAAGTTTCTGGTCAATGGTGACCCCCTGGATGTTGATGGTGGGGGATTCGGCGATGGTAATGCCGTTGAATGTCAAGGGGAGGTGGTTAGACTCTCTCTTACTGGAGATGGTCATTGCCTGGCATTTGTGTGGCGTGAATGTTATTTGCCACTTATCAGCCCAAGCCTGGATGTTGTTCAGATCTTGCGGTATGTGGGCATGGACTGCTTCATTATCTGAGGAATTGCAAGCTCCCTTTCGTGACTGGAATGAGCAGCAAAAGTGAACAGAATTGTATTGTACACATTGCGTTCATCTGTGGAGTCTGGGGACCAATGATGGACTGAGATAACACACATCTGGGGTCTGGGGACCAATTGTGCACGAGATAACACACATCTGGGGTCTGGGGCCAATGGTACACTGAGATAACGCACATCTGGGACGGATCTGGGGCCTGGGGTCTGGGGCCAATGGTGCACTGAGATAACACACATCTGGGGCCTGAGGTCTGGGGCCAATGGTGCACTGAGATAACACACATCTGGGACCTGGGGACTGGGGACCAATGGTGCACATCTGGCACCTGGATTAGACTCCAGCTCCGACTGACAGGAAGAGAGCATCATCACTGCGTCAAAGCGTGCTAAGTGAAATGAGCTCGGGGTCAGTCCCAATTCCGTGCCTAGTGGCCACAGCACAAAGCAGACGACAAATCAGTCGCACTGTCCACAAAAAAAGGTAATCGGATGTGCCCTTAAATGGAGAGGACCCGATCTCAGGCTCCGGCCACGGAACCCCTGTCTGCACTGTAGTGTGTGACGCCCATAGTTTCAGTTTGGTTGCAGCTTCCTGTAATATTCTTGCACCATGATGTTGAGACAGAAGGAAGTGCCCCTATCTAGTGTTTGTGGCCACTGCATGCGAGTCTAGCTAACGGGCGCACACACCTCACTATTGCATTTACTGTTGCAAACCTTGTCCAGACCACAACAAAGGAAGACTTTGGTCGGCCTATTGCGAGCGAGGCAGGAAACTAAAAATGTCACGCTGCCGCAGTGGACCAATGAAGAACCTTTTTGCCGTTACCAGGAAAACCTCTTTTCTTCTCAGCTCACTTCCACACAAACCTCTTCTATTTTATTTCTTCTTCTCCTTTCGTTTTTGTAGGATGGCAAATCGGACGTGAAGGCTCTGATGGCGAGGTTCAACAACAAGCCCGTGGAGGAGACGCCTGCCATTGGCTCCCGGCCAGTCAAGTTCACTCCTCACTCTTCACTCCAAGGAAACATGTCTTCGGTCGCGAGTAAAGCCGCTGGGTTTGAAAACACATCGTCACCCAAGTTCCCAGTGCTCAGGGCAACGAGCTCTTTTAGCGAGAAACAAAGTCAGGCAGGATCCAACCTGGCAGCTGGAAGGCCTGCCTTTCCCAAACCGTCAGCTGTGAAAGCTCAGTTTGAGGGACTCCATCAGAAGGAAGCCAAGGATTCCAAGCCTCCATTTCCAAAGTCCAATTTGGGGAGTAAACCCTCGGTGAACGCCTTCAATGCTCAGCGAGACGAGAGGGAAGAGAAAGCTCCCTTCACAAAGCCTCAGTTTGGGCTGAAGCCTACAGTGGACTCGGGGGATTCGCACAAAGACAATGAAGTCCACCCAGCCTTTCAGAAACCCTCGCCGTTTTCCAAACCGGTGAATCCTGTAAATTCCCAAGAAACCAAACCAGTCTTCACCAAACCCCATTTCCCGAAGCCTCTGAATTCCCATTCAGTCATCGCGAGCGAAGACAAGTCCTTGAAGCCCGCGTTCCCCAAGCCAGTTTCTGGGCTGAAGCTTTGGAACGAGCCTACGAGCTCGCCGAAAGAAAACACGGAGGACGGTGGGAAAGAGGACGGCGGGAGCGGGAGCGGGAGCGGGCGCTTTCCCTTGAGGCCGCTCAAGCCCGTGGGCGAGCGAGGGAGGTTTTCCAGTCAAGGTGGTGAGGACAAGACGTGGACGCCTAACGAAGGCAAAAGCGAAGTTTTGAGGCCCAGCGCCCTGAAAAGCTTCCCCCCAAAACCCAAGCAGGAAGAGGTCTTTCACTCGCCCGCTGGCCCGAGCAAGTTTCTGAAGCTGCAGAGCCAGTTCCTGACCAAAGCGCAGAACCTAGAGCCCGAGGAGGGGGAGAACGATCCAAACGCCCCCAAACGGAGAAACTTACCTGCTCCATGGACCTTGGGAGCCCCACCCCAGAAACCCAACAGACCCCCGACGGTGAACTTGGACCAGTTCCGACAAGCCCAGGAGAAGCAGCTCCCGGTACTCCCAGGTATATAACCCACTCTTTTAATATCATTCACACCGTATTGATAAATCTTACAAGAGGCCAGAATTGGAGGAGCACAGAGATCTCGGAGGGTTGTAGTGCTGGAGAAGCTTACAGAGATAGGGAGGGGCTGAAGGAAGGGCAGGGTTCTTACTGAATGAACGATAGTTGTTAGCTCAGGTCTCGCACATCATGTTAATGCCTTCTCTGTTTTGGTGCTCCCAATTTTCTTGCTCCAAACCCCTGGCCCCAAGCTGCTGACAGTTCCTCTGTCCAACACCAGTGCCTTTCATGAGTCAGGCGGTGAGCGGGTGAATGAGAATGACCGGCAGGAAGGGGGCAGAGCCAGTGACTCGATGGTTCTTTTTCCTTCCCCACCTTCCTTCCCATGGTTGTGGCCTTCGCTCAAAGCTTTATCTCTTCGCAAGGCGGGGCTGTGATTGGGAACTTGCTGGGTGGAACTTTCAACCTTTGGGGGGAGGGAGGGGTAAACCAGGTGTTAGCAGATTGCCTGTCCGTCATACATCCCGTCCTTGACTTCGACGGAAGGGGAATTCGGGTGGATTGTACAATCAGTGTCAGCTGTGGCTCAGTGGGGTAGCACGCTCACCTCTGAGGTCCGTCAGCAGGTTGTGGGTTGACAGTCCCCACACCAGAGACTTGAGCCCATGATCTAGGCTGACACTCCCAGTGCAGTACTGAGGGAGTGCCACACTGTCAGAGGTGCCGTCTTTCGGATGTGATGTTAAACCGAGAAGGCAGACGAAGCCTCATCTGCCCTCTCAAATGGACATAAAAGATTGCACTGCCACTATTTCAATGGTGATTTGGATGTGTAGGCAGGTGGGGGGGATGCAAAGATGGTTTCTTAGCATTCCACCAGCTTGCAGCAGACGAGCTCTTCCACCGCTCCGCCATCTTGCTTTTCCACGTTGCAATCTATCGGTGTCAATTGTCCAGTTACCGAGAAAATTCACCACGGTTCTTTTCCCGCATAAGCTCTTTTTTCAAACTGGAGGAGCTTCAGTGTCTGCGGGAGGAGATGGGGAGGGGGGAGGGGCACGGGGGAGCAACCAGCCTGAGGTGAGTGGAGCACTTTGCTGAGATTTGTGTCATGGGGCTATTGGCCTCAGCACCCCCCCACCAAGGGGAAGAATCAGCCAGAGTCTCCGCTTCCCACTGACCCCTTCGCTGGAAAGTGCCCATGGCCGGTGCTGGACCAGGCTTGGATCAGCCCTCCTCGAATATTAGCCCCCCCCCATCACCCCATCACTCACTGCGTAAATGGAGAATGGCCACCTGCCCGATGTACCCCAGCAGGAGGCAGCACCTTCAGGCGAGGAGCGGAAATAATGGGCAGGCACCGAGAGAGGGAATCCTGGTTGCACTTCTATCTCCAACTTCTCTAACAAGGCCTTAGAGAGGGTGCAGAGGAGATTTACTAGAATGGTACCAGGGATGAGGGACTTCAGTTATGTGGAGAGACTGGAGAAGCTGGGGTTTTTCTCCTTGTAACAGAGAAGGTTAAGGGGAGATTTGATCGAGGTGTTCAAAATCATGAACCGTTTTAATAGAGTAAATAAGGAGAAACTGTTTCCAGTGGCAGAAGGGTCGGTAACCAGAGGACACAGATTTAAGGTGATCGGCAAAAGACCCAGAGGGGAGATGAAGAAACATTTTTTATGCAGCGAGTTCTGATCTGGAATTCACTGCCTGAAAGGGCGGTGGAAACAGATTCAATAATAACTTTCAAAAGGTCATGATGTGGAGATGCCGGTGATGGACTGGGGTGGACAAATGTAAGGAGTCTTACAACACCAGGTTATAGTCCAACAGCTTTATTTGAAATCACAAGCTTTCGGAGTTTTGCTCCTTCGTCAGCTGTTCGACTATAACCTGGTGTTGTGTGACTCCTTACAACTTTCAAAAGAGAATCGGAAAAATACTTGAAGGGAAAAAATTTACAGGGCTATGGGGAAAGAGGAGGGGAATGGGACTAACTGGATAGCTCTTTCAAAGAGCCGGCACAGGCACGATGGGCCAAATGGCCTCCTCCTGTGCTGTATGATTCTATGATTCTATCCCCAACTCTGGAGATCAGCTCTTGTCAGCACAGAGCGAGGTTTGAACCTGTAGTTTTCTGGCGGTGTGGCTGAGAGCAGAGAATCTCTTTCTTCAATCCCAGTTTTCATTAAATGAAGGTTGAGGCTGAAATGAGCAGCGATTGGCGGTGACGGGATCAGTTGGCAGTGACCGTGCATGCCCGCGGTTTCCTCTTGCTGTGCTTCCGCCCACCACAGCCAGGTCTCATGGCCCCTTCTGCTCGGCTCTGAGACACGGTTACCTGCGGAGGCGGAGAGGAAGTTTGCAGAAGGAGCTGAGTATCGTCCCGCACCGATCATTGCTCGTATCGAGTAAAGAGGGGGTGGTGTACTATCAGGAACCTCACTCCCACCGTCACTCAAACCCTCATCCACATCATCCTCACCTCCCGACTCCAAATTGCTCCTCATGGACCTCCCAAGTTGCAGCATAGGGAACAACCTGTCCAAACCACCGGCAGTTTCTTCCAAATCCCACACTGTCCCTCTCCCTCGCACTTTGTCCGTGCGTGTCTCCACTCTCTCCCCATCTCCTGGTCTGTCAAATTCAACATCCTTATCCTTGTTTGCCAACCCCTTCATCTCATCCCTACCTACCTCTGCAACCTCCTTCAGCCCTAGAGCACGTCTTCTGCTCTTGTGCCTGAGATCCTTCACAAACCCCCCGCATCCCCACGCCCCCCGCCCCACCACTCCTGCTTCGATCCGAGAGCCCAGGATCTATCTCTCTCCCCTCCTGCAAAAAGCCTCCTGAAAACCAGCCTCTATGACCATGCCTGGTCTCCTGCCCTGACTCACCTCCCCTCGGCTCTGGGCTGCTTTCTCCTCTGTTTGAGATGTTTAGTTATTTATAAATGCGAGTAGTTGTTGTTGAAATAGGGGAACTTAAAATGTCACATAGGAACATGGAAACAGGAGGAGGCCATTCAGCCCCTCGAGCTTGTTCCGCCATTCAATCAGATCCTGGCTGACCTGCACCTCAACTCCATTTATCCGCCTTTGCTCCATATCCCTCGATACCCTTACCCAACAAAAATCCATCGATCTCAGTCTCGAAAGCTCCAATTAACCCCCAGCACCCACAGCCATTTTGGGGGAGTTCCAGATTTCTGTGTCTCTTTATGTGAAAAAGAGCTTCCTGATTTTCCTCCTGAACGGCCTGGCTCTAATTTTAAGACTACGTCCTCATTCTTGATTCCCCCACCAGAGAAAATAGTTTCTCTGCATCTACCCTATCGAATGCTTCTAACGTATTAAGCACCTCGATCAGATCAGCCCTCGTAAGATAAGATTAAGGTGTGATTCACAAGAGGAAGTGATGTTGGAAATGGCTTTGTCGCCCTGAAGCTATGTTCGAAGGCAGCCTGCTCCATGTTGGTGCAGCTATTACTTTTTTGCACGCTGCTGCCATTTCTTCATTTAGTGAGCAAGATTTCTCAACGCAAAGACTGAAATGAAATAAACGGAAAATGCTGGCAATGGACAGCAGGTCTGTCAGGGTCTGAGAATGGCAAAGACCAGGTCTGAGGCCCTTCATCAGAACCACCGAAAGAAAGAAAGGCACATTTCTAAAGTGCCTTTCACAACCTCGGAACTGTTAATTGTATCATGTGATTTATATCAACTAGTGTTAATTGTATTCTTAATGCTAAAGGGATCAAGGGATACGGGGAAAAAGCGGGAACAGGGTACTGAGTCAGACGATCAGCCATGATCATTCTGAATGGCCCGAAGGGCCGAATGGCCTACTCTTGCTCCTATTTTCTATGTTTCTATGTATTCAGGTGGTGTGTGTCAATTGGTGGACTCTCTTGTATCCTTTCTACATGAGAGCTTATCGAGGGTGTGGTGTGTGTGAAAGGGGGAGCTCTGTGAATAAAGGCTTGGAAGCAACTGAAGACCAGGCTCTAGTATTCCATCCTTCACCACCTGGCTATTTAATTTATAACAAGAATGTCCCAAAGCGCTTCACAGCCAATGAAGTACTTTTGAAGTGTAAGAAACGCGGCAGCCAGTTCGGTCACAGCAAGGTCCCACAAACAGCAATGTGATAATCTGGTTTAGTGATGTTGATTGAGAGATAAATGTTGGCTAGGATTCCCCTGCTCTTCATAGTCCAGGATGGCATGTTGCCTCCCTGGTGCCAGGGTCAAGGATGTCACCGAGAGGCTGCAGAATATTCTTCGGGGTGGGGGAGAGGGTGACTATCCAGAGGTCATGGTCCATATTGGTACCAACGACATAGGTAGAAAGAGGGATGAGTTCCTGCGGGCAGATTTTAAGGAGTTAGGAAAGAGATTAACAAGCAGGACCTCAAAGATAGTAATCTCTGGCTTACTCCCAGTGCCACGCGCTAGTGAGTACAGAAATAGGAGGATAGAGCAGATGAATGCGTGGCTGGAAAGATGGTGCAGGAGGGAGGGTTTTGGACTCCTGGGGCATTGGGACCGGTTCTGCGGGAGGTGGGACCTGTACAGGCCGGACGGGTTGCACCTCAACGGGGCCGGGACCAATATCTTTGTGGGGAGGTTTGCGAGTGCTGTTGGGGAGGGTTTAAACTAGCTTGGCAGGGGGATGGGAACCTGAGTGTAGATTCAGTTGGGACAGAATCAGAACTGGAGACAGAAGGCAGAAAATTAGTAAGTGACTTGTGAAGGCAGAGGAAACAAAGGTTAAAAATAAACAGCAAGGGTGCTTGGCAGCGCTTAATGGCATATACCTCAATGCAAGGAGTATAGTAAATAAGGCAGATTAGCTGAGGGCACAGATAGACACGTGGCAGTACGATATCTTAGCTATTACAGAAACACGGCTTAAACAGGGGCAGGAATTGCAGCTCAAAGCTCCTGGTTACAGGGTTTTCAGATGAGATAGAGAAGGGGATTAAAAAAGGAGGGGGGGGTGGCAATTTTGGTTAAAGGAACAATTACGGCCGTGAGGAGGGATGATATGTTAGAAGGATCATCAAATGAGGCCATATGAGTTGAGCTAAGGAACAAAAAAAGGACAGTCACACTGCTGGGAGTGAACTATAGACCCCCAAACAGTCAGAGGGAGATAGAAGAGCAAATATGTAGGCAAATTTCTGAGAAGTGCAAAAACAGTAGGGCAGTAATAGTGGATTTCAACTACCCGAATATTAACTGGGATAGAATCAGTGTGAAGGGTATAGAGGGTGCAGAATTCTTAAATTGCATTCAGAACTTTTTTAGCCAGTACGTAGCAAACCCAATAAGAGGGGGGGCAGTTCTGGATTTAGTTTTAGGGAATGAAGCTGGGCAGGTGGAAGGAGTATCAGTGGGAGAGCATTTTGGTGGTAGTGATCATAATTCAGTTAGATTTATCATAGTTATTGAAAAGGACAGAGATAGAACAGGAGTAAACATTCTAAATTGGGGAAAGGCCAATTTTACTAAACTGAGAAGTGATTTAGCAAAAGTGGACTGGAAACAGCTACTTGAAGATAAATCAGTGTCAGAGCAGTGGGAGGCATTCAAGGGGGAGATTCAAGGGGTTCAGAGTAAACATGTTCCCACAAAGAGAAAGGGTGGGACTGTCAAATCTAGAGCCCCCTGGATGACAAGGAGCATACAGGGTAAGATAAGGCAAAACAGGAAAGCTTATGTCAGACACCGAGAGCTCAATACTACAGAAAGTCTAGAGGAGTATAGAAAGTGCAGGGGTGAAATTAAAAAGGAAATTAGGAAAGCAAAGAGAGGACGTGAAAAAATACTGGCAAGTAAAATCAAGGAAAACCCAAAGATATTTTTTAAAACATTAAGAGCAAGAGGATAACTAAGGAAAGAGTAGGGCCTATTAGAGACCAAAAAGGTAACCTATGTGTGGAGGTGGAAGATGTGGGTTTGGTTCTTGATGAATATTTTGCATCTGTCTTCACAAAAGAGGGGGAAAATGTAGAGATTGTAGTTAAGGAGGAGGAGTGTGAAATATTGGATGGGATAAACTTAGTGAGGGAGGAAGTATTAAAGGGTTTAGCATATTTGAAAGTAGATAAATCGCCAGGCCCGGATGAAATGTATCCCAGGCTGTTAAAAGAAGCAAGGGTGGAAATAATGGAGGCTCTGACCATCATTTTCCAATCCTCACTGGATACAGGCATGGTGCCGTAGGATTGGAGGACTGCTAACATTGTACCATTGTTTAAAAAGGGAGCAAGGGATAGACCGAGTAATTACAAGCCAGTCAGTCTAAACTCGGTGGTGGGCAAATTATTGGAATCAATTCTGAGGAACAGGATAAACCGTCACTTACAAAGGCACAGAGTAATCAAGGACAGTCAGTATGGATTTGTTAAGGGAAGGTCGTGTCTGACTAACTTGATTGAATTTTTTGAGGAGGTAACAAGGAGAATCGATGAGGGTAATGCATTTGATGTAGTCTACATGGATTTTAGCAAGGCTTTTGACAAGGTCCCACATGGCAGACTTTTCAAAAAAGTAAAAGCCCATGGGATCTAAGGGAAAGTAGTAAGTTGGATCCAAAATTGGCTCAGTGGCAGGAAGCAAATGGTAATGGTTGATGGGTATTTTTGCAACTGGAAGGCTACTTCCTTGGGGTTCCACAGAGCTCAGTACCAGGTCCCTTGCTTTTTGTGATATATATTAATGATTTAGACTTAAATGTAGGGGGCATGATTAAGAAGTTTGCAGATGAATCAAAAATTGGCCATGTGGTTGATAGTGCAGGAAGATATCAATGGACTGGTCAGGTGGGCAGAAAAGTGGCAAATGTCCACAGATGCCTGAACGGTAGCAGGACAGGTAGATAAGGTGATTAAGAAGGCATATGGAATACTTTATTAGCCGAGGCATAGAATATAAGAGCAGGGAGGTTATGCAGGAACTGTATAAAACACTGGTTGGGCCACAGCTTGAGTACTGTGTACAGTTCTGGTCACCACATTACAGGAAGGATGTGATCTCACTAGAGAGGGTACAGAGGAGATTTACAAGGATGTTGCCAGGACTGGAGAATTTTAGCTATGAGGAAAGATTGGATAGGCTGGGGTTGTTCTCTTTGGAACAGAGGAGGCTGAGGGGAGATTTAATTGAGGTGTACAAAATTATGAGGGGCCTAGATAGATGGATAGGAAGGACCTATTTCCCTTAGCAAAGGGGGTCAATGACCAGGGGGCATAGATTTAAAGTGATTGGTAGAAGGATCAGAGGGGAACTAAGGAAATTTTTTTTCACCCATTGGGTGGTGGGGCTCTAGAGGCAGAAACCCTGAACTCATTTAAAAAGTACCTGGATGTGCTCCTGAAGTGCCGTAATCTACAAGGCTACAGGCCAAATGTTGGGAAATGGGATTAGGATGGGTAGCTCATTTTCAGCTGGCATGGACACGATGGGCCAAATGGCCTCCTTCTGTGCTGTCAATTTTCTATGATTCTTTGAATAGTGCCATGGGATCTTTTACATCCACCTTAGAGGGTCAATGGGGCCTTGGTTTAACATCTCATCTGAAAGATGGTACCTCCGACAGTGCAGCACTCTCTCAGTACTGCACTGGGGGTGTCAGCCTGGATTATGTGCTCAAGCCTCTGGAGTGGGGCTTGAAACTACGACCTTCTGACTCAGAGGCAAGAGTGCTACCCACTGAGCCATGGCTAAACGGGAAGGCTAGGGGGACAGGCTGATCGGTGAAGAGATGTTTTCAGGGCGGGGTTGTACGATCAGAGGAATTTTAAGTCCGAACACTACAAGGAGCTTTACTGGGCAACAGTACTTGAAAAGTCCTCTCTACTTGAAAAAGTTGAACAGAGCAACAGCTAAGTTCTACAGTGCGATTGACTGAGTTTGGGCAGAGGGAACTGGATGGGCACATGGGGATTAGGATTACTGTTCGTGTGGAGAATAAACACCAACACGGACTGGATGGGCTGAACAGCCTGTTTCCGTGTTGTAATTTCTCTGTGGAAGGGGGAGGAATATCCCCTTCTGTGTCAGGCCCGACCAACGCCAATCTTAGTCATCTTTGGGTAACTCAGCGGGTGACATCACCACTCCTTATAAGGGATGCTCCAGGCAAGGCCTTGAAGAGACAAAGTGTTGAGCTTGTGTGGGTTGAACCCTGTTGCTTGGTTGGGCAATGGTGAGTTGGCGGAGGTGCAGGATGGGCTGAGTCCTTTGAGGCTGAGTGCGGTTGTCTCCTGTGTTCTCTCTCTCTCTCTCACACACACTCCACGCTGCTAATGGATGAAGAGGGAAGTTGGGTACAACCAGGAGGAAAACAGTCTCACCAGCTGTCCTCAGGCAGCTTTGAAATAGGCAGAATGAGGGTAGAGCTACAGACCATCCTCCGTCCTTCCTGCAGGGCGACGTGAGCCTCTTTACACAAGGTCATTTGAAACCCAGAGGCTTCCTGACCCGCTGAGTGTTTCCAGCAACTTCGGATTTGCTTTGGGATTTCCAGGGTCTATCTGTGGGATCTTGCTCTGTACCTGTTTTCATTTGCCTCCTGTGAACGACTCTCTCCCTCACTCTGTGTTGGGGGGTCTGGCCACATCCTGCCCTCCACTACCCCAGCACATTCATCCTGGTCTGCCCCAGACATCGAGGTCCCGATTTCCCTCAATCTGCCCCAGAGCCCACTGCCCCGACGTTTCTGCGATGACAACCAGTGTTCCTGGGTCGGGAGTGTTTAGTTCTGCAGGGCGAGCTCTCAGCGGGACCTGCCCCAGCAAGAGGGAGCCTGTCGCTGCTGGGGGGAGGGAAGGTGTTGGGGGGTGAGGTGGGGGAATGCCGGCTATGCTTTAGGGAGACCACCGCCCCAGCGCCTGAAGGAGAGAGGACAATTTAAAGAGAGCAGGCATGCCTTGAACACCAACCTAGAATTGCTTGATTGGGGCCTGAGGAGAAGGAAAGGGGCCCGTTACTGGACCATCTCCCCTCCTAAAGGGGTCCGTTACTGGACTGTCTCCCCTCCTAAAGGGGTCCGTTACTGGACTGTCTCCCCTCCTAAAGGGGTCTGTTACTGGACCATCTCCCTCCTAAAGGGGTCCATTACTGGACCATCTCCCCTCCTAAAGGGGTCCGTTACTGGGCCGTCTCCCCTCCTAAAGAGGTCCGTTACTGCACCATCTCCCCTCCTAAAGGGGTCCGTTACTGGACCATCTCCCCTCCTAAAGGGGTCCGTTACTGGACCGTCTCCCCTCCTAAAGGGGTCCGTTACTGGGCCGTCTCCCCTCCTAAAGGGGTCCGTTACTGGACCATCTCCCCTCCTAAAGGGGTCCGTTACTGGACCACCTCCCTCCTAAAGGGATCCATTACTGCACCATCTCCCCTCCTAAAGGGGTCCGTTACTAGGCTGTCTCCCCTCCTAAAGGGGTCCGTTACTGGACCGTCTCCCCTCCTAAAGGGGTCCGTTACTGGACCGTCTCGCCTCCTAAAGGGGTCCGTTACTGGACCGTCTCCCCTCCTAAAGGGGTCCGTTACTGGACCGTCTCCCCTCCTAAAGGGGTCCGTTACTGGACCGTCTCCCCTCCTAAAGGGGTCCGTTACTGGACCGTCTCCCCTCCTAAAGGGGTCCGTTACTGGACCGTCTCCCCTCCTAAAGGGGTCCGTTACTGGACCGTCTCCCCTCCTAAAGGGGTCCGTTACTGGACCGTCTCCCCTCCTAAAGGGGTCCGTTACTGGACCGTCTCCCCTCCTAAAGGGGTCCGTTACTGGACCGTCTCCCCTCCTAAAGGGGTCCGTTACTGGACCGTCTCCCCTCCTAAAGGGGTCCGTTACTGGACCGTCTCCCCTCCTAAAGGGGTCCGTTACTGGACCGTCTCCCCTCCTAAAGGGGTCCGTTACTAGGCTGTCTCCCCTCCTAAAGGGATCCATTACTAGGCCGTCTCCCCTCCTAAAGGGGTCCGCTACGGGGCTGCCTCCCTCCTAAAGGGCTCTGTGACTGGGCCATCTCTCTCCTAAAAGGGTCCATTACTGGGCCTTCTCCCACAACATAGGGATTATCCCACCCCTAACCAGCTGGTGACTGGGGCTTGTGGTATCGATGGCGGAAGTCGGGGAGATTAGTCAGGTGGCCTGTGTCATTTATAGAATCATTGAATGGTTACAGCACAGAAGGAGGCCATTTGGCCCTTCGAGCTAGTGCCAGCTCTCCGTAAGAGCAATCCAGCTAGTCCCACTCCCCCGCCCTTTTCCCGTAGACCTGCAAATTTTTTCCCTTCAAGTACTTATCCAATTCCTTTTTGAATCTGCCTCCACCACCCCCTCGGGCAGTGCATTCCAGATCATAACCACTCGCTGCGTAGAAAAGTTTTTCCTCATGTCACCTTTGGTTCTAAGAACATAAGAAATAGGAGCAGGAGTAGGCCATACAGCCCCTCGAGCCTGCTCCGCCATTCAATCATATCATGGCTGATCTTCGACCTCAACTCCACTTTCCCGCCCGATCCCCATATCCCTTGATTCCCTTAGAGTCCAAAAATCTATCGATCTCAGCCTTGAATATATTCAACGACTCAGAATCCACAGCCCTCTGGGGTAGAGAATTCCAAAGATTCACAACCCTCTGTGTGAAGAAATTCCTCCTCATCTCAGTCTTAAATGGCCGATCCCTTATCCTGAGACTATGCCTCTAGTTCTAGACTCTCCAGCCATGGGAAACAGCCTCTCAGCATCTACCCTGTCAAGCCCCCTCAGAATCTTCTATGTTTCAATGAGATCACCTCTCATTCTTCTAAACTCCAGAGAGTATAGGCCCATTCTACTCAATCTCACCTCATTGGCCAACCCTCTCATCCCAGGAATTAATCTATCCTTCTTTCGATAAGGAGACCAAAACTGTACACAGTACTCCAGGTGAGGTCTCACCAAAGCCCTGTACAATTGTGGTAAAACTTCCTTGCTCTTGTACTCCAAACCCCTTGCAATAAAGGCCAACATGCCATTTGCTTCCCTAATTGCTTGCTGTATCTGCATGATAACTTTTTGTATTTCTTGTACGAGGACGCCCAGTTTTTTCTGAACACCAACATTTAATAGTTTCTCACCACTTAAAAAAATTCTGTTTTTCTGTTCTTCTTACCAAAGTGAATAACCTCACATTTCCCCACATTATATTCCATCTGCCTACTTCTTGCCCACTCACTTAACCTGTCTATATCCCTTTGCAGACTCTGTCCTCCTCACAGCTTACTTTCCCACCTAGCTTTGTATCATCAGCAAACTTGGATACATTACACTCGGTTCTTTTGCCAATCACCTTAAATCTGTGTCCTTTGGTTCTTGACTCTTCCGTCAATGCGAACAGTTTCTCTCTATTTACTCTAGACCCTTCATGATTTTGAACACCTCTATCAAATCTCCTTCTCTGCTCTAAGGAGGGCCAAATGGCCTACTCCTGCTCCTATTTTCTATGTTTCTATGTTTCTAAGGAGAACAACCCCAGCTTCTCCACTCTATCCATGTAACTGAAGTCCCTCGTCTCTGGAACCAATCTTGTAAACCTCTTCTGCACCCTCTCTAAGGTCTTCATATCATTCCTAAAGTGCGGTGCCCAGAATTGGACACAATACTCCAGTTGTGGCCGAACCAGTGTTTTATAAAGGTTCATCATAACTTCCCTGCTTTTGTACTCTATGCCTCTATTTATAAAGCCCAGGATCCTGTATGCTTTTTTAACCGCTTTCTCAACCTGTCCTGCCATCTTCAACGATTTGTGCACATACACCCCCAGGTCTCTCTGTTCCTGCACCCCCTTTAGAATTGTGCCCTCTAGTTTATATTGCCTCTCCTCGTTCTTCCTACCAAAATGTATCACTTCACACTTCTCTGCATTAAATTTCATCTGCCATGTGTCTGCCCATTCCACCATTCTGTCAATATCCTCTTGAAGTCTATTACTATCCTCCTCACTGTTTACTACACTTCCAAGTTTTGTGCCATCTGCAAATTTTGAAATTGTGCCCTGGACAACCAAGTCCAAGTCATTAATATATATCAAGAAAAGCAGTGGTCCCAGCACTGACCCCTGAGGAACATCACTGTACACCTCCCTCCAGTCCGAAAAACAATCGTTCACCACTACTGTCCGTTTCATGTGATTTACGTGTGATAGGGCAGTGAAGAGGCAACCAGCTGCCTTCCCTCGGGGGCGGGGCAGGGGAGGGGAGGAGGGAGGAAATTGTCGGTGGGGGTAGGGCTACAATGGTAGGCCTTGCCACTCGATTTTCCTGCCTTTTCTGCTGCTTTCTCGCTCAATTCGGGGATGAAGATTCCAGGCAGAGCCTCAATGAGCTACAGACCTGTGGTTCTGGTTACAACACTCACAAGCTGGAATCTTACTTATTTCCTTTTGGGACTATTTATATAGAACTTTCCCTCAAGAGATTGTGGGTGGGGTAGAGTCTATGATAGGGGAGAGTGTACATGGGCTGTGGGAGGAGATTAAATGGGTGGGTGGAGTCTATGATAGGGGAGAGTGTACATGGGCTGTGGGAGGAGATTAAATGGGTGGGGAGAGTCCATGATCGGGGAGAGTGTACATGGGCTGTGGGAGGAGATTAAATGGGGGAGAGAGTCCATGATAGGGGAGAGTGGACATGGGCTGTGGGAGGAGATTAAATGGGTGGGTAGAGTCCATGATAGGGGAGAGTGTACATGGGCTGTGGGAGGAGATTAAATGGGTGGGGAGAGTCTATGATAGGGGAGAGTGTACATGGGGAGTGGGAGGAGATTAAATGGGTGGGTGGAGTCTATGATAGGGGAGAGTGTACATGGGGAGTGGGAGGAGATTAAATGGGTGGGTAGAGTCTATGATAGGGGAGAGTGTACATGGGCTGTGGGAGGAGATTAAATGGGTGGGGAGAGTCCATGATAGGGGAGAGTGTACATGGGGAGTGGGAGGAGATTAAATGGGTGGGGAGAGTCTATGATAGGGGAGAGTGTACATGGGGAGTGGGAGGAGATTAAATGGGTGGGGAGAGTCTATGATAGGGGAGAGTGTACATGGGCTGTGGGGGGAGATTAAATGGGTGGGGAGAGTCCATGATAGGGGAGAGTGCACATGGGCTGTGGGAGGAGATTAAATGGGTGGGGAGAGTCCATGATAGGGGAGAGTGTAGATGGGCTGTGGGAGGAGATTAAATGGGTGGGGAGAGTCCATGATAGGGGAGAGTGTACATGGGCTGTGGGAGGAGATTAAATGGGTGGGGAGAGTCCATGATAGGGGAGAGTGTACATGGGCTGTGGGAGGAGATTAAATGGGTGGGGAGAGTCCATGATAGGGGAGAGTGTACATGGGCTGTGGGAGGAGATTAAATGGGTGGGGAGAGTCCATGATAGGGGAGAGTGTACATGGGCTGTGGGAGGAGATTAAATGGGTGGGGAGAGTCCATGATAGGGGAGAGTGTACATGGGCTGTGGGAGGAGATTAAATGGGTGGGGAGAATCGTTAGCTAATTCCCGTTATGTATTCCCTGTAGGAGAAGCTCTGCTTCAGGGGTGTGAATTCTCATCCTCCTTCTGTGCATGTGACCAACAGATTGAAATAACCCCTCACAATTCTGACATACAGCGCTCATTGTTCCAAATATATAAAGATAGCAGATAGCAGGCGGTTTGTTTTAGAAGACCTGAGACACATTCGCTCAGACTTTTTCTCACCCCCCCTCTCTCTCACACTGGGGGTAATTTTAACTTTGGGCCATAGTGTAAAATGAGCATTATCGGATCAGTTGCCTGTGATATATCTCTCCCAATTTTCATTCCCGTTGACTTCAATGGAGATAAAAATTGGGAGAGATATAAAATGGGCTGCCGACTTGCTATCACACACAAAGTGAAAATCTATCCCAGTGTTTGTCTCACTCTGTCTCACTCACAGTGTCTGTCTCTCTCTCTCACAGTCTCTCTCACACTCTTTTGCTCTCTCACTCACACTATCTCTCGCGCTATCTCTTCCTTATTCAATATCTCTCTCACCCTCTCTTTCTCTGTCACTCATATTATCTCTCAAACTATCTCTCTCTCTCCATCTCTCATGTTCTCTCTGACTCTCACGTTTTCTCTCTCACTCTCTCTGACTCTCTCTCACTCTCTCCCACATTCTCTCTCTCTCACTCTCTCTTTGACTCTCTCTCTCTCTCTCTCTGCTCAATTGTTTTGGTACAAAAGGAAATGCTGTGTTTTTATTGTCTGAACCCACAGCTCTGTTTTGTGTCTGCAGCGCTGACTAAGCTGTGGGTTCAGACAATGCAGGGGAGCATCATTCTGCTCTTTGTGGCTTTCTGACTACATTTCAGTTGCAGGCTTAACTCTTTGAGGACCAATGAGAACAGTCAACAGAGAATAATGGTTTCCTGCAATGTTAGATCTGGGCCTTGTCTCGTATCTTGCTGTAATGTCTACTGGTGTTTTTTTATTATGCACCCAAGTGAAGCGTAGTTTTTTATTTATTCTCGGGATGTGGGCGTTGCTGGTAAGGCCGGCACTTATTGCAGTAGCAGTTTGATAAAACTGAGTGACTTGCTAGGCCATGTTGCTGTGGGTCTGGACTCACGTATAGGCCCAGACCGGGTAAGGACGGCAGGTCTCCTTCCCTAAAGGACATTAGTGAACCAGTTGGGTTTTTACGACAATCCAAGAGCTTCATGGTCACTTTTACTGAGACCGGCTTTTTATTCCCAGATCTTTTTTGCCATGGTGGGATTTGACCTCGTGTTCTCTGGAGAATGGGGGAGGGGGGGTGAAGGGGGAGAAGGGGGGAGTGTCTGTGTGGAATGGTGAGAGGGGGAAGACTAACATTGGGTGTGTTAGCTTTTAATGTAGTTGAGAGTATGAGCTTGATGACGCTCTTTAACATTTGTCTGGGGAGCCATTTTGGAATCAGGTCTCCAAGCAGCGAATCGATTCATCACCACGGCAGCCTGAATATTTAAAGCTGGTGCCCCCGTAACCCGCAGAGTGACACGGTTCCAGTCCGACAGATGCTGCCTGTGCCTCTAGGCCCAGGTGCTACACAGCTGGGTCCCGCCCAGAATAGAGGTTTGGCGGTTAAAGACTCCGAATTACTTCCTCTATTACAGTCAAGTATCGCTGGTAGTTACTCAGGGACAACCGAGACACGGTGAATCTTTATAAAATATCCTGCAGGAAACTTATTTACAAACATAGTAACTAAACTCACTGAAAGTGGGTCATCTGATGTGCAGATTCAGTCTAATCACCCTGGGACTTGCCTCCCCTGCCTGGCTCAGTGCCACACGGGCACGGTATTAGCCAGGCCGAGCCGGGCACGGTATTAACCAGGCCGAGCCGGGCATGGTATTAACCAGGCTGAGCCGGGCACGGTATTAACCAGGCTGAGCCGGGCACGGTATTAAGCAGACCGAGCCGGGCACGGTATTAAGCAGACCGAGCCGGGCACGGTATTAACCAGGCCGAGCCGGGCACGGTATTAACCAGGCCGAGCCGGGCACGGTATTAAGCAGGCCGAGCCGGGCACGGTATTGACCAGGCCGAGCCGGGCATGGTATTAACCAGCGGAGCCGGGCACGGTATTAAGCAGGCCGAGCCGGGCACGGTATTAAGCAGGCCGAGCCGGGCATGGTATTAACCAGGCCGAGCCGGGCACGGTATTAAGCAGGCCGAGCCGGGCACGGTATTAAGCAGACCGAGCCGGGCACGGTATTAAGCAGACCGAGCCGGGCACGGTATTAAGCAGACCGAGCCGGGCACGGTATTAAGCAGACCGAGCAGGGCACGGTATTAAGCAGACCGAGCCGGGCACGGTATTAAGCAGACCGAGCCGGGCACGGTATTAAGCAGACCGAGCCGGGCACGGTATTAAGCAGACCGAGCCGGGCACGGTATTAAGCAGACCGAGCCGGGCACGGTATTAAGCAGACCGAGCCGGGCACGGTATTACCAGACCAAGCGGGGGGAGGGGTTGTGTGCTTGTACATAGTGTCAAGGGCTGCAGTTTATAGACAGTTTCCATTGAACTATAGTAATTTCAGCTCACAGAGAGACCATTCAGCCCATCGCATCATACAAACAGTGACGGACAGAGAAAGTCCCTCTGGTCCATACAGCCTGTCCCACACAGCTGTGATATCTTGTGTATCTCAACTCTCTACCCCACCAAAAACCATGTGATCTCCTGGGAGAGGCAAAAAAAACAGATAAAAACCCAGGTGCCAATTATGGGGAAAATTCCTCTCCGACCCCCTTCAGGCGATCGAAACGAGTGCAGGAGACCACTCTAGCCCTGATTAATGTTATACATCACCACCCCCTGTAGGATGTGGTCTCCGCCCCAGCCAGAAACAGGTCCAGCTCTCCCTTGATTCAGAGTTCACCGCACGAGCCGGCAGCCTGTTCCAGGGGTTCACTATTCTCCGGGAAAAGAACCACCTCCTGACCTCTAACCTCGATCTGACCTTACATAACTTGAGATTTGTGACCCCTGGTCCTCCCTAACCTACTGAGTTGAAACAAGCTGTCTACACAAACAAAATCTAATCCCTTCATCACCTTATGTCTTTTCTTAAGTATGGAGTCAGTTTTGGTGTCCATACTTAAGAAAAGACATACTTGCTCTCGAGGCAGTACAAAGAAGGTTCACTCGATTAATCCCGGGGATGAGGGGGCGGACATATGAGGAGAGGTCGAGTAGATTGGGACTCTACTCATTGGAGTTCAGAAGAATGAGAGGCGATCTTATTGAAACATATAAGATTGTGAAGGGGCTTGATCGGGTGGATGCGGTAAGGATGTTCCCAAGGATGGGTGAAACTAGAACTAGGGGGCATAATCTTAGAATAAGGGGCTGCTCTTTCAAAACTGAGATGAGGAGAGACTTCTTCACTCAGAGGGTAGTAGGTCTGTGGAATTTGCTGCCCCAGGAAGCTGTGGAAGCTACATCATTAAATAAATTTAAAACAGAAATAGACAGTTTCCTAGAAGTAAAGGGAATTAGGGGTTACGGGGAGCGGGCAGGAAATTGGACATGAATTTAGATTTGAGGTTAGGATCAGATCAGCCATGATCTTATTGAATGGCGGAGCAGGCTCGAGGGGCCGATTGGCCTACTCCTGCTCCTATTTCTTATGTTCTTATAAACCTCGGACTGATGCTAGCCATACATTGGAGCTATTTACTCCAATCCAATTTCTCTATTTAACGTTTCTTCTTCACTTCCCTTTTAAACACTTCGATTGTCTCAGTTTCAACAGCCACTGTGCTGAACTATATTCCATATTCAAATAACACAGTGTGAAAAAATTCCTACCAGACTCCCCCTTTTATGCTTCCAGTACTAATCCTGAATCTAAGCCCCCATGTTACCCATTCACTGACCAGTAGAAGGAATCTAACAACAACCACCAACACTTATATAGCGCCTTTAACCTGGTAAAACCATCCCAAGGCGCTTCACAGGAGCTAAAGAAGGAGACATTAGGACAGGTGACCAGAAGCTTGGTCAAAGAGGTAGGTTCTAAGGAGGGTGTTAAAGGAAGAGGAAGAGGTGGAGACGTTTAGAGAGGGAATTCCAGAGCTTAGGGCCTAGGCAGCTGAAGGCTCATCCTAAACACTGGGGTACATTTGTAACTTTGCTGCGAGTGCATATTCGGAATTAATGGAACACACACACCCAAACCCCCAATATTTAGTTCAATCTTTCCTTCTTCGTCAAAAGAACCAAAGGCGACATGAGGAAAAACTTTTTTAAGCAGCGAGTAGTTATGATCTGGAACGCGCTGCCTGAAAGGGTGGTGGAAGCAGATTCAATCGTGGCTTTCAAAAAGGAATTGGATAAATACTTGAAGGGAACAAATTTGCAGGGCGACGGGGAAAGAGCGGGGGAGTGGGACTAACTGGATTGCACGTACAAAGAGCCCGGGCACGGGCTCGATGGGCCAAATGGCTTTCTTCTGTGCTGTAACCATTCTATGATTCTGAGTGTCTGTGCAACATTGGGGCTGAGATCGCACAGGAGCTCCATCCCACTCCCACTTGAACAGCCAATTCTGCCGTCTCCCAGCAGGGGAGGGAACTCCTGAGAATTGCAGCCCTGTTGGTTAAAAAAAAATTTCAGGACTTTTATTCAGCGTTCCCTCCAAATATGAATAATGATGCAGTCCTTAAGAAAGGCAGTTGCTGATAACATTTAGAATGCATTTCAAAAGGGGCACAGATTTAAGATAATTGGGAAAAGAGCCAGAGGCGACATGAGGAAACACTTTTTTTTAACGCAGCGAGTTGTTCTGATCTGGAATTCACTGCCTGGAAGGGCAGATTCAATAATAATTTTCAAAAGGGAATAGAATAAATAATTAAAAAGGAAAAATGTAGGGCTATACAGAAAGAGCGGGGGAGTGGGACTAATTGGATAGCTTTTTCAAAAAGCCGGATCAATGGGCCGAATGGCCTCCTTCTGTGCTGTACGATTCTATGAAAAGATAAACTTAAAATTTGGCTCTGTATGAAGTTTTATCAAAAGGGTAACATCTCAAAAACAAGCCCTGAGTGTAGTAACCTAACCTTTTCCAGGAAACTTGCTACAGCAAAGACTTCATGCACGATCTTGAGTTTGATGTTTGATACAAAAATAAATTCTGGTTACTTTCACCGTCGCAAACACGGGTTTTATTCTCGGTCATTTTCTATTTAAGTGTCAGCTTGGCTCAGTTATTAGCCCTCTCATCTCTGAGCCGGACAATTGTGGGTTTGAGCACATATACAGGCTAATAAAACCAACACCAGGCAAAAATAAATCAAGGGGTCATTTATCTCAATTAGTGTCTGTGTGAGAGAGAGTGAGCGTCTGTGTGTGAGAGAGAGTGAGCGTCTGTGTGTGAGAGAGAGTGAGCGTCTGTGTGTGAGAGAGAGTGAGCGTCTGTGTGTGAGAGAGAGTGAGCGTCTGTGTGTGAGAGAGAGTGAGCGTCTGTGTGTGAGAGAGAGTGAGCGTCTGTGTGTGAGAGAGAGTGAGCGTCTGTGTGTGAGAGAGTGAGCGTCTGTGTGTGAGAGAGTGAGCGTCTGTGTGTGAGAGAGAGTGAGCGTCTGTGTGTGAGAGAGAGTGAGCGTCTGTGTGTGAGAGAGAGTGAGCGTCTGTGTGTGAGAGAGAGTGAGCGTCTGTGTGTGAGAGAGAGTGAGCGTCTGTGTGTGAGAGAGAGTGAGCGTCTGTGTGTGAGAGAGAGTTTATGTGGAACATATACACTCACTCAAATACACAAACTCACTCACACACATTTACTCTCACACACACACACATACACACACACCCACATACACACACACACAGAGGGGGTGATTTTAAACTCCAAAAACGGGTGGGTTGGGGGTGGGTGGGAGCTGAAAATAGTTGTATTTTGGGTCGCGACCATAACCCAGCCTTAATTCCAGGTTTAACGTCGGTGCATAAAACTACAAGCCTCCCACTGGGAATGCAAAGTCCGAGAATTTTGAGGCTGCGGCCCAGAAAAACTATTTTCAACTCCCACCCGCCCCCAGCCCACCCGTTCTTGGGGTTTAAAATCACCCCCACAGTCTCACGCACACACACACACTCTCACGCTCAAGCTCACGCTCACGCACTCTTATACACACACACACACACACACACACACACACACACACAGACTTTCACACACACACAAACTCTCTCTCACACATAATCTCAATGTCTGACACACAGCATAGAGGGAGCTTTACTCTGTATCTGCCCCGGGAGTGTTTGATAGGACAGTGTAGAGGGAGCTTTACTCTGTATCTAACCCGTGCTGTACCTGCCCTGGGAGTGTTTGATAGGACAGTGGAGAGGGAGCTTTACTCTGGATCTAACCCGTGCTGTACCTGTCCTATCAAACACTCCCAGGGCAGGGACAGGGTTAGATACAGAGTAAAGCTCCCTCTACACTGTCCCATCAAACACTCCCAGGGCAGGTACAGCACAGGTTAGATACAGAGTAAAGCTCCCTCTACACTGTCCCATCAAACACTCCCAGGGCAGGTACAGCATGGGTTAGATACAGAGTAAAGCTCCCTCTACACTGTCCCATCAAACACTCCCAGGGCAGGTACAGCACGGGTTAGATACAGAGTAAAGCTCCCTCTACACTGTCCCATCAAACACGAGAAAGCGTCATCCCAGAAGAATAAAATGAGGGACATATTTACTCAATGAGTGGCGATAGGTTCAAATCTGGCATGTTCAGTCACTGAAGAGCAGCAATTAACAAAGTGATCAGAATACTGAGCTGAACTGTCAAATCTGTAGAGCACCAGTCTGGGACAGTCACACTGAAGATGTACTGTGCTCAGGGACAGGCCGCCCTGGTGGAGAGAAAGGTCCCGGACATTGGGGGCTGATCCCCAGTGACAGAGGGATTGAGTTATGACAAAGGGTTAGAAACACCTGGGGGTCTTCAGCCTTGAAAGGAGGAATGAGAGGGAACACAGCGAGTTGTAATGATCTGGAATGCACTGCCTGAAAGGGTGGTGGAAGCAGATTCAATTATGACTTTCAAAAGGGAACACTTGAAGGGCAAAATTTGCAAAAGCTATGGGGAAAGCGCTGGGGAATGGGACTAATAGGATAGCTCTTTCAAAGAGCCAGCACAGGCACGATGGGCCGAACTGCCTCCTCCTGTGCTGTATCGTTCTATGATTCAATGATTCTACGTAGATCAGGTACTATGTGGAACAGAAAGGGTTAATCCCGAGCACTACTTCAAGTTAAACCACAACTGCAGGACAAGGAGACATCAGTTCACACTGGGAAAAGGGAAGTTCAGGACTGATGTCAGGAAACATTCAGTCACACAGAGTGCTTAATACCTGGAGTGGGGGCAGAAGCCTCGAGTCGTTGAGGAGGCGGTTAGATGCTGGGAAGGGGGAAATCATGGGTTTCTCTGGAAGAGATGGAGAGGCCACATGGCCTCCCACATCTACCAATCTTTTGTGTTCTTTGTGTGTCTCGTTGTCAGCTCCTACACATGTACAGTACATAATGGGTAAAAGGGAATGATTACCTCCCGACTGGTACTGTATATGGCTCATGTGCGTCCCATTGTCAGCTCCTGTACAATACCGAAGAACCTACAAAATAGTAGCAGGGGGAGGCCATACGGCCCCTCGAGCCTGCTCCGCCATTCAATCAGATCATGGCTGATCTTCAACCTCAACTCGACTTTCCCGCCCGATCCCCATATCCCTTGATTCCCTAGAGTCCAAAAATCTATCGATCTCAGCCTTGAATATATTCAACGACTCAGCATCCACAGCCCTCTGGGGTAGAGAATTCCAAAGATTCACAACCCTCTGAGTGAAGTAATTTCTCCTCATCTCGGTCCTAAATGGCCGACCCCTTATCCTGAGACTATGCCCCCTAGTTCTAGACTCTCCAACCAGGAGAAACAATCTCTCAGCATCTACCCTGTCAAGCCTTCTCAGAATCTTATACATTTCAATGAGATCACCTCTCATTCTTCTAAACTCCAGAGAGTATCGGCCCATTCTACTCAATCTTTCCTCATAGGACAACCCTCTCATCCCAGGAATCAATCTAATAAACCTTCATTGCATCACCTCTAAGGCAAGTATATCCTTCCTTAGATAAGGAGACCAAAACTGTACACAATTCTCCAGGTGTGGTCTCACCAAAGCCAATTGCAGCAAGACTCCCTTACTCTTTTACTCCAACCCCCTTGCATTAAAGGCCAACATAACATTTGCCTTCCTAATTGCTTGCTGTGCCTGCATTGGCAGCAGGGGCGGGGAGGTGAAGGAGCGCGTAGCAAACCCGAATTTAAAAAAATTACCGTTTCAGACGCGATCACAATGTAATTGATGGTGATTAAAGTTGTTTCCCGGTTTCGCGCCCAGCAGCCAGCCTGATTGAAAGACTGACTGCCAACAAGGTTTTATAGCAAGTAGTGGTGTTTTTTTTAGTGAACCTAGGTCCCTGGTATAGTTAACATTTTCTAATTTCAACGTAATTTAAAAGGGGTAACTAAGCTAAGGCAAGTCATGGCAGCAGACCTCGCACCCGTGATATGCTCCTCCTGCAAGATGTGGGAAGTCATGGACACTACCAGTGTCCCTGCCGACCATGTGTGCAGGAAGTGTGTCCACCTGCAGCTACTGACCGATCGTATCTCGGAGCTGGAGCTGCGGGTGGACTCACTGTGGAGCATCCGCGATGCAGAGAAACTCGTGGATAGCACGTTTAGCGAGTTGGTCACACCGCAGGTAAAGGGTGTACAGGCAGGAAGTGAATGGGTGACCACCAGGCAGAGTAAGAGGTGCAGGCAGGTAGTCCAGGGGTCCCCTGTGGCCATCCCCCTCTCAAACAGGTATACGGTTTTGGATGCTGTTGGGGGTGATGGCTCACCAGGGGAAGGTGGCAGTGGCCAGGTTCATGGCACCGTGGCTGGCTCTGCTGCACAGGAGGGCAGGAAAAAGAGTGGCAGAGCTATAGTGATAGGGGACTCGATTGTAAGGGGAATAGACAGGCGTTTCTGCGGACGCAACCGAGACTCCAGGATGGTATGTTGCCTCCCTGGAGTCTCCCTGGTGCAAGGGTCAGGGATGTCTCGGAGCGGCTGCAGGACATTCTGGAGGGGGAGGGTGAACAGCCAGTTGTCGTGGTGCATATAGGTACCAACGATATAGGTAAAAAACGGGATGAGGTCCTACAAGCTGAATTTAGGGAGTTAGGAGTTAAACTAAAAAGTAGGACCTCAAAGGTAGTAATCTCAGGATTGCTACCAGTGCCACGGGTTAGTCAGAGTAGGAATGACAGGATAGCTAGGATGAATACGTGGCTTGAGAGATGGTGCAAGAGGGAGGGATTCAAATTCCTGGGCCATTGGAACCGGTTCTGGGGGAGGTGGGACCAGTACAAATTGGACGGTCTGCATCTGGGCAGGACTGGAACCAATGTCCTAGGGGGAGTGTTTGCCAGTGCTGTTGGGGAGGGTTTAAACTAATGTGGCAGGGGGATGGGAACCGATGCAGGAAGTCAGTGGGAAGTAAAGTGGTGACAGAAACAAAAGGCAGTAAGGGAGAGTGTACAAAACATGACCGGACAGATGGTCTGAGAAAGCAGGGCAAAGACCAAGGGAAGTCTAGATTAAACTGCATTTATTTCAATGCAAGAAGTCTGATGGGCAAGGCAGTTGAACTCAGGGCATGGATGGGCACATGGGACTTGGATGTTATAGCTATTACTGAAACATGGCTAAGGGAGGGGCAGGACTGGCAGCTCAATGTTCCAGGGTACAGATGCTATAGGAAAGATAGAGCAGGAGGTAAGAGAGGAGGGGGAGTTGCGTTCTTGATTAGGGAGAACATCACGGCAGTAGTGAGAGGGGATATATCCGAGGGTTCGCCCACTGAGTCTATATGGGTAGAACTGAAAAATAAGAAGGGAGAGATCACTTTGATAGGATTGTACTACAGACCCCCAAATAGTCAATGGGAAATTGAGGAGCAAATATGTAAGGAGATTACAGACAGCTGCAAGAAAAATAGGGTGGTAATAGTAGGGGACTTTAACTTTCCCAACATTGACTGGGACAGCCATAGCATTAGGGGCTTGGATGGAGAGAAATTTGTTGAGTGTATTCAGGAGGAATTTCTCATTCAGTATGTGGATGGCCCGACTAGAGAGCGGGCAAAACTTGACCTCCTCTTGGGAAATAAGGAAGGGCAGGTGACAGAAGTGTTAGTGAGGGATCACTTTGGGACCAGTGATCATAATTCCATTAGTTTTAAGATAGCTATGGAGAAGGATAGGTCTGGCCCAAAAGTTAAAATTCTAAATTGGGGAAAGGCCAATTTTGATGGTATTAGACAGGAACTTTCAGAAGTTGATTGGGAGAGTCTGTTGGCAAGCAAAGGGACGTCTGGTAAGTGGGAGGCTTTCAAAAGTGTGTTAACCAGGGTTCAGGGTAAGCACATTCCTTACAAAGTGAAGGGCAAGGCTGGTAGAAGTAGGGAACCTTGGATGACTCGGGAGATTGTGGCCCTAGTCAGAAAGAAGAAGGAGGCATATGACATGCATAGGCAGCTGGGATCAAGTGGATCCCTTGAAGAGGATAGAGATTGCCGGAGTAGAGTTAAGAGAGAAATCAGGAGGGCAAAAAGGGGACATGAGATTGCTTTGGCAGATAAGGCAAAGGAGAATCCAAAGAGCTTCTACAAATATATAAAGGGCAAAAGAGTAACTAGGGAGAAAGTCGTGCCTCTTAAGGATCAACAAGGTCATCTATGTGCGGAACCACAAGAGATGGGTGAGATCCTAAATGAATATTTCACATCGGTATTTACGGTTGAGAAAGGCATGGATGTTAGGGAACTTGGGGAAATAAATAGTGATGTCTTGAGGAGTGTACATATTACAGAGAGGGAGGTGCTGGAAGTCTTAACGCGCATCAAGGTAGATAAATCTCCGGGACCTGATGAAATGTAACCCAGGACGTTATGGGAGGTTAGGGAGGAAATTGCGGGTCCCCCAGCAGAGATATTTGAATCATCGACAGCAATAGGTGAGGTGCCTGAAGATTGGAGGGTAGCAAATGTTGTGCCTTTGTTTAAGAAGGGCGGCAGGGAAAAGCCTGGGAACTACAGACCGGTGAGCCTGACATCTGTAGTGGGTAAGTTGTTAGAGGGTATTCTGAGAGACAGGATCTACAGGCATTTGGAGAGGCAGGGACTGATTAGGAACAGTCAGCATGGTTTTGTGAGTGGAAAATCATGTCTCACGAATTTGATTGAGTTTTTTGAAGGGGTAACCAAGAAGATAGATGAGGGCTGTGCAGTAGACGTGGTCTACATGGACTTTAGCAAAGCCTTTTTTCACTCAGAGGGTGGTGAACCTGTGGAAGGTTGTTACATAAGGTTAAATCTCACGGGATCCAAGGTGAGGTAGCCAATTGGATACAAAATTGGATTGACAGCAGAAGACAGAGGGTGGTTGTAGAGGGTTGTTTTTCAAACTGGAGGCCTGTGACCAGCAGTGTGCCTCAGGGATCGGTGCTGGGTCCGCTGTTATTTGTTATTTATATTAATGATTTGGATGAGAATTTAGGAGGCATGGTTAGTAAGTTTGCAGATGACACCAAGATTGGTGGCATTGTGGACAGTGAAGAAGGTTATCTAGGATTGCAACGGGATCTTGATAAATTGGGCCAGTGGGCCGATGAATGGCAGATGGAGTTTAATTTAGATAAATGTGAGGTGATGCATTTTGGTAGATCGAATCGGGCCAGGACCTACTCCGTTAATGGTAGGGCGTTGCGGAGAGTTATGAAACAAAGAGATCTAGGAGTACAGGTTCATAGCTCCTTGAAAGTGGAGTCACAGGTGGATAGGGTGGTGAAGAAGGCATTCAGCATGCTTGGTTTCATTGGTCAGAACATTGAATACAGGAGTTGGGATGTCTTGTTGAAGTTGTACAAGACATTAGTAAGGCCACACTTGGAATACTGTGTACAGTTCTGGTCACCCTATTATAGAAAGGATATTATTAAATTAGAAAGAGTGCAGAAAAGATTTATTAGGATGCTACCGGGACTTGATGGTTTGATTTGTAGGGAGAGGTTGGATAGACTGAGACTTTTTTCCCTGGAGAGTAGGAGGTTTAGGGGTGATCTTATAGAAGTCTATAAAATAATGAGGGGCATAGATAAGGTAGATAGTCAAAATCTTTTCCCAAAGGTAGGGGAGTCTATGACGAGGGGGTATAGATTTAAGGTGAGAGGGGAGAGATACAAAAGGGTCCAGAGGGGCAATTTTTTCACTCAAAGGGTGGTGAGTGTCTGGAACGAGCTGCCAGAGGCAGTAGTGGAGGCGGGTACAATTTTGTCTTTTAAAAAGCATTTGGACAGTTACATGGGTAAGATGTGTATAGAGGGATATGGGCCAAGTGCAGGCAATTGGGACTAGTGGTATAAACTGGGCGACATGGACATGTTGGGCCGAAGGGCCTGTTTCCATGTTGTAAACTTCTATGATTCTATAAGAGCTGCAATGCAGGAGGTTGGGGGGGAGAGAAAGAGAGAGTGAGAGAGACGTCATCAGGCGCTGGAGCGGAGAGTGGAGGGCACTAAAGATCGGGGGGTAGAGGGGGAGATCAGGGAGGGAGAGGGGGAGATCAGGGAGGGAGAGGGGGAGATCAGGGAGGGAGAGGGGGAGATCAGGGAGAGAGAGGGGGAGATCAGGGAGGGAGAGGGGGAGATCAGGGAGGGAGAGGGGGAGATCAGGGAGGGAGAGGGGGAGATCAGGGAGGGAGAGGGGGAGATCAGGGAGGGAGAGGGGAAGATCGGGGGGGAGAGGGGAACATCGGGGGGGAGAGGGGGAGATCGGAGGAGGAGAGGGGAAGGTCAGGGGGGAGAGGGGAAGATCAGAGGAGGAGAATGGGACATCGTGGTGGAGGAGAGGGAGAGATCGGAGAGGGACATTGGGGAGGGAGGGGGAGATTGGAGAGGGAGGCATCGGGGGCTGAGAGGGACACTGGAGAGAGAGACATACAAACCTAGACATAGAAACATCGAAAATAGGAGCAGGAGTAGGCCATTCGGCCCTTCGAGCCTGCTTCGCCATTCAATATGATCATGGCTGATCCTCTATCTCAATACCATATTCCCACTCTCTCCCCATACCCCTTGATGCCTTTTGTGTCTAGAAATCTATCTAGCTCCTTCTTAAATATATTCAGTGACTTGGCCTCCACTGCCTTCTGTGGTAGAGAATTCCACAGGTTCACCACCCTCTGAGTGAAGAAATTTCTCCTCATCTAAGTCCTAAATGTCCTACCCCGTATCCTGAGAGTGTGACCCCTCATTCTGGTCCCCCCAGCCAGGGGAAACATCCTCCCTGCATCCAGTCTGTCTAGCCCTGTCAGAATTTTATATGTTTCGATGAGATCCCCTTTCATTCTTCTAAACTCTAGTGAATACAGGCCGAGTCGACCCAATCTCTCCTCGTACGACAGTCCTGCCAGCCCAGGGATCAGTCTGGTGAACCTTCACTGCACTCCCTCTATGGCAAATATATCCTTTCTTAGGTCAGGAGACCAAAATTGCACACAATACTCCAGGTGTGGTCTCACCAAGGCCCTGTATGACTGCAGTAAGACATCCTTGCTCCTGTACTCAAATCCTTTTGCAATGAAGGCCAATATACCATTTGCCTTCCCAACTGCTTGGTGCACCTGCATGTTTGCTTTCAGTGACTGGTGTACAAGGACACACAGGTACCTTTGTACATCAACATTCCCCAATCTATCACTATTTAAATAATATTCTGCCTTTCTGTCTTTCCTTCCGAAATGGATAACTTCACATTTATCCATGTTATACTGCATCTGCCATGTATTTGTCCACTCACTCAACTTGTCTAAATTGCCTTGAAGCCTCTTTGCATCCTCCTCACAACTCACAATCCCACCTGGTTTTGTGTCATCAGCAAACTTGGAAATATTACATTTGGTTCCCTCATCCAAATCATTGATATATATTGTGAATAGCTGGGGCCCAAGCACTGATCCCTGCGGTACCCCACTAGTCACTGCCTGCCACCCTGAAAAAGACCCATTTATTCCTACTCTCTGTTTCCTGTCTGTTAACCAATTTTCAATCCATGCCAGTATATTACCCCCAATCCCATGTGCTTTAATTTTGCACACTAACCTCTTATGTGGGACTTTAAAAAAGGCCTTCTGAAAATCCAAATAAACCACATCCACTGGTTCTCCCTTCTCTATTCTACCAGTTACAGCCTCAAAAAACTCCAGTAGGTTTGTCAAACATGATTTCCCTTTCATAAATCCATGTTGACTTTGTCTAATCCCGTTGATATTTTCTAAATGTCCTGTTATCACATCCTTTATAATAGACTCTAGCATTTTCCCTACTACTGATGTTAGGCTAACTGGTCTGCAGTTCCCTGTTTTCTCTCTCCCTCCTTTTTTAAATAGTGGGGTTACATTTGCCACCCTCCAATCTGCAAGAACTGTTCCATAATCTATAGAATTTTGGAAGATGACAACTAATGCATCCACTATTTCCATGGCTACCTCTTTTAATACTCTGGGATGCAGATTATCAGGTCCTGGGGATTTATCGGCTTTCAGTCCCATTAATTTCTCCAGCACTATTTTTTTACTAATACTAATTTCCTTTAATTCCTCCTTCTCACTCGACCCTTGGTTCCCTAGCATTTCTGGGAAGTTATTTGTGTCCTCTTCAGTGAAGACAGAACCAAAGTATTTGTTTAATTGCTCTGCCATTTCCTTGTTCCCCATTATAGATTCTCCCATTTCTGACTGTAAGGGACCTACACTTGTCTTCACTAATCTTTTTCTTTTTACATAATTGTAGAAGATTTTACAGTCCACTTTTATGTTCCTTGCAAGTTTACACTCATACTCTATTTTTCCCCTCTTAATCAATCTCTTGGTCCTTTTTTTGCTGAATTCTAAACTGCTCCCAATCCTCAGGCACCGGGGGGAGGGGGGACATCAGAGAAGGAGACATCAGGTGGAGAGGGACATCGAAGAGGGAGACATCGGGGGCAGAGGGGGACATCGGAGAGGGAGACATCGGGGGAGAGGGGGACATCGGAGAGGGAGACATCAGGTGGAGAGGGACATCGAAGAGGGAGACATTGGGGGGAGAGGGAGACATCGGAGAGGGAGACATCAGGTGGAGAGGGACATCGAAGAGGGAGACATCAGGTGGAGAGGGGGACATCGGTGAGGGAGACATCGGGGGGAGAGGGGGACATCGAAGAGGGAGACATCAGGTGGAGAGGGACATCGAAGAGGGAGACATCGGGGGAGAGGGGGACATCGGAGAGGGAGACATCAGGTGGAGAGGGACATCGAAGAGGGAGACATCGGGGGAGAGGGGGACATCGGAGAGGGAGACATCAGGTGGAGAGGGACATCGAAGAGGGAGACATTGGGGGGAGAGGGAGACATCGGAGAGGGAGACATCAGGTGGAGAGGGACATCGAAGAGGGAGACATCAGGTGGAGAGGGGGACATCGGTGAGGGAGACATCGGGGGGAGAGGGGGACATCGGAGAGGGAGACATCGGGGGGAGAGGGGGACATCGGAGAGGGAGACATCAGGTGGAGAGGGACATCGAAGAGGGAGACATTGGGGGGAGAGGGAGACATCGGAGAGGGAGACATCGGGGGGAGAGGGAGACATCGGAGAGGGAGACATTGGGGGGAGAGGGAGACATCGGAGAGGGAGACATCGGGGGGAGAGGGGGACATCGGTGAGGGAGACATCGGGGGGAGAGGGGGACATCGGAGAGGGAGACATCGGGGGGAGAGGGAGACATCGGAGAGGGAGAGATCAGGTGGAGAGGGACATCGGAGAGGGAGACATCAGGGGGAGAGGGGGACATCGGAGAGGGAGACATCAGGTGGAGAGGGAGACATCGGAGAGGGAGACATCGGGGGAGAGGGGGACATCGGAGAGGGAGACATTGGGGGGAGAGGGAGACATTGGAGAGGGAGACATTGGGGGGAGAGGGAGACATTGGAGAGGGAGACATTGGGGGGAGAGGGAGACATTGGAGAGGGAGACATTGGGGGGAGAGGGAGACATTGGAGAGGGAGACATTGGGGGGAGAGGGACATCGGAGAGGGAGACATCAGGTGGAGAGGGACATCGGAGAGGGAGACATTGGGGGGAGAGGGGGACACTGGAGAGGGAGACATCAGACATTGGAGCAGGGTGGAAAGGCAGGTTTATTTTGTTTTTTAACTTTGTGCAATGTTATTTTATTTAATTTATTTAGTATATTTTTGCCTAATCCGGCCCTTCATGCCTGGTTTCACCAGGTATGAATCGGAAGCTGTGGGAAAGCCACCCAAGAAAGTTTAAAATCATTTTAACTATCTACTATGTCAGAAATAAAGTACCTTAAGTACCTCAATGAGGTACATTTGGTTCTTTAACTATCATCCCGTCGGCTTTAATTGTGGAAGTCGGCAGGTTGGAGCCGGCTTCCTCACTCGCTTGGGATTTCCCCGATTTTCGCAGCCCCCCCGCCCCCAATCCACCCGCAATTTCCTTTGAAAATCGGGCCTTTGCATCCTCCTCACAGCTTACTTTCCCACCTAGCTTTGTATTGTCAGCAAACTTGAATACATTACACTCGGTCCCTTCATCTAAGACATTAATATAGATTGTAAATATCTGAGGCCCAAGCACTGATCCTTGCAGCACCCCACTAGTCACAGCCTGCCAACCTGAAAATGACCCGTTTATCCCTACTCTCTGTTTTCTGTCCGTTAACCAATCCTCAATCCTTGCTAATATATTACCCCCAACCCCATGAGCCCTAATCTTGTGTAACAACCTTTTGTGTGGCACCTTATCAAATGCCTTTTGAAAATCCACAGTGGGTAAAAGGGAATGATTTATTCCCGTCTGGTACTGTACGGCCCATGTGTATCTCAGCGTCAGCTTCTGTACATGTACATTACACTATGGGTAAAACAGAACAATTTACTCCTGTCCGGTACTGTACGGCCCGTGTGTGTCTCAGTCTCGGCTCCTGTACATGTAGAGTACACAGTGGGTAAAAGGGAACGATTCACTCCCGTCTTGTACTGTACGGCCCGTGTGTGTCTCAGTCTCGGCTCCTGTACATGTGCAGTACACAGTGGGTAAAAGGGAACGATTCACTCCCGTCTTGTACTGTACAGCTCGTGTGTGTCTCAGCGTCAGCTCCTGTGCAGTACACAGTGGGTAAAAGGGAACGATTCACTCCCGTCTTATACTGTACGGCCCGTGTGTGTCTCAGTCTCGGCTCCTGTACATGTGCAGTACACAGTGGGTAAAAGGGAACGATTCACTCCCGTCTTATACTGTACGGCTCGTGTGTGTCTCAGTGTCAGCTCCTCTACATGTACAGCACACAGTGGGTAAAAGGGAACGATTCACTCCCGTCTTATACTGTACGGCCCGTGTGTGTCTCAGTCTCGGCTCCTGTACATGTGCAGTACACAGTGGGTAAAAGGGAACGATTCACTCCCGTCTTGTACTGTACAGCTCGTGTGTGTCTCAGCGTCAGCTCCTGTGCAGTACACAGTGGGTAAAAATCAACGATTCATTAAAATTAAAATATATTCATATATAAATTTTAAAGTTTATATTATCAAAGTTTTTAAGTATTTTTTGAAAATGGGAAGTTGCTTTAAGCGAAGGACAGTCAAGTGGTTATTAATAATTGCAGGCCCTTGCGGGCTTCTGCAGTGAGAGGTTCAGTTTATCTGTGTGATTGCTTGTGATGTGTGCAGAGATCGCGTGAAGAATGAAGGAGAAAAGTGGCAAAGAAAGGAGTGAAATGAAACACTGGGGCTTTGCATCATTAACACCTGCTCCTGGGATATTAATAAAAGAGCACAGCACTGTACTCAAACCCGCAAACTTCTTGCTCCCTTTATTAAAAAAAAAAGTTTAAATAATTCAAATCCATGCAGAGCAACAAGATGTCTGGTTATTAGGCATTTAAATTACAAGTTAAGGAAAAGGAATTTGGATTTGTTCACTTTGGAATAAGAGAGTGCACTCTACACATGTAGGATCTGTGAATCATTCCTTTACCCGCTGTAGTCTGTATAGAATCATAGAAAGTTACGGCACAGAAGGAGGCCATTCGGCCCATCGTGTCCGTGCCGGCTAAAAAAGAGCTATCCAGCTTAATCCCACTTTCCAGCACTTGGTCCGTAGCCCTGTAGGTTACGGCTCTTCAGGTGCACATCCAAGTACTTTTTAAATGAGTTGAGGGTTTCTGCCTCGACCACCCTTTCAGGCAGTGAGTTCCAGACCCCCACCACCCTCTGGGTGAAAAAATTTCTCCTCAGTTCCCCTCTAATCCTTCTACCAATTACTTTAAATCTATGGCCCCTGGTTATTGACCTCTCTGCTAAGGGAAATAGGTCCTTCCTATCCACTCTATCTAGTCCCCTCATAATTTTGTACACCTCAATTAAATCACCCCTCAGCCTCCTCTGTTCCAAAGAAAACACCCCCGGCCTATCCAATCTTTCCTCATAGCTAGAATTCTCCAGCCCTGGCAACATCCTCGTAAATCTCCTCTGTACCCTCTCTAGTGCAATCACATCCTTCCTATAATGTGGTGACCAGAACTGGACACAGTACTCAAGCTGTGGCCTAACTAATGTTTTATACAGTTCCAGCATAACCTCCCTGCTCTTATATTCTATGCCTCGGCTAATAAAGGAAAGTATCCTGTATGCCTGTTTAACCACCTTATCTAACTGTCCTGCTACCTTTAGGGATCTGTGAACATGCACTCCAAGGTCCCTTTGTTCCTCTGCACCTTTCGGTATCCTCCCATTTATTGTGTATTCTCTTGCCTTGATTGCCCTCCCCAAATGCATTACCTCACAGTTTTCTGGATTAAATTCCATTTGCCACTTTTCTGCCCACCTGACCAGTCCATTGATATCTTCCTGCAGTCTACAGCTTTCCTCCTCATTATCAACCATATGACCAATTTTTGTATCATCTGCAAACTTCTTGATCAAAACCCCCACATTCAAGTCCAAATTATTAATATATACCTCAAAAAGCAAGAGACCTAGTACTGAGCCTCGCGGGACATGTACAGGAGCTGACACTGAGACACACACGGGCCGTACAGTACCAGACAGGAGTGAATCGTTCCCTTTTACCCACTGTGTACTGTACATGTACAGGAGCTGACACTGAGACACACACGGGCCGTACAGTACCAGACAGGAGTGAATCGTTCCCTTTACCTTGATGCGCGTTAAGACTTCCAGCACCTCCCTCTCTGTAATATGTACACTCCTCAAGACATCACTATTTATTTCCCCAAGTTCCCTAACATCCATGCCTTTCTCAACCGTAAATACCGATGTGAAATATTCATTCAGGATCTCACCCATTTCTTGTGGTTCCGCACATAGATGACCTTGTTGATCCTTAAGAGGCCCTACTCTCTCCCTAGTTACCCTTTTGCCCTTTATGTATTTGTAGAAGCTCTTTGGATTCACCTTTGCCTGATCTGCCAAAGCAATCTCATATCCCCTTTTTGCCCTCCTGATTTCTCTCTTAACTCTACTCCGGCAATCTCTATCCTCTTCAAGGGATCCACTTGATCCCAGCTGCCTATGCATGTCATATGCCTCCTTCTTCTTTTTGACTAGTGCCTCAATCTCCCGAGTCATCCAAGGTTCCCTACTTCTACCAGCCTTGCCCTTCACTTTATAAGGAATGTGCTTACCCTGAACCCTGGTTAACACACTTTTGAAAGCCTCCCACTTACCAGACGTCCCTTTGCCTGCCAACAGACTCTCCCAATCAACTTCTGAAAGTTCCTGTCTAATACCATCAAAATTGGCCTTTCCCCAATTTAGAATTTTAACTTTTGGGCCAGACCTATCCTTCTCCATAGCTATCTTAAAACTAATGGAATTATGATCACTGGTCCCAAAGTGATCCCTCACTAACACTTCTGTCACCTGCCCTTCCTTATTTCCCAAGAGGAGGTCAAGTTTTGCCCGCTCTCTAGTCGGGCCATCCACATACTGAATGAGAAATTCCTCCTGAATACACTCAACAAATTTCTCTCCATCCAAGCCCCTAATGCTATGGCTGTCCCAGTCAATGTTGGGAAAGTTAAAGTCCCCTACTATTACCACCCTATTTTTCTTGCAGCTGTCTGTAATCTCCTTACATATTTGCTCCTCAATTTCCCGTTGACTATTTGGGGGTCTGTAGTACAATCCTATCAAAGTGATCTCTCCCTTCTTATTTTTCAGTTCTACCCATATAGACTCAGTGGGCGAACCCTCGGATATATCCCCACTCACTACTGCCGTGATGTTCTCCCTAATCAAGAACGCAACTCCCCCTCCTCTCTTACCTCCTGCTCTATCTTTCCTATAGCATCTGTACCCTGGAACATTGAGCTGCCAGTCCTGCCCCTCCCTTAGCCATGTTTCAGTAATAGCTATAACATCCCAGTCCCATGTACCCATCCATGCCCTGAGTTCATCTGCCTTGCCCATCAGACTTCTTGCATTGAAATAAATGCAGTTTAATCTAGACTTCCCTTGGTCTTTGCCCTGCTTTCTCAGACCATCTGTCCGGTCATGTTCTGTACACTCTCCCTTACTGCCTTTTGTTTCTGTCACCATTTTATTTCCCACTGACTTCCTGCATCGGTTCCCATCCCCCTGCCACATTAGTTTAAACCCTCCCCAACAGCACTGGCAAACACTCTCCCAAGGACATTGATTCCAGTCCGTGGTGTTGATTAGTGCAAAAATTTAAAAGTAATGTTGAGAAAGTAAAAACAGAAGCGAAAATGGAGCAAAGAAGAAAAATCTGGTGAAATTTAGGTGTTTGAAGTTCTGTATTTTGTTTAACACGAGTAAATCTGCAGTGGTGCTGCACAGAGAGAGTCCCGGTCAAGTGTAGTCTTCAGGTGAAATGGAGAGATTGGGCAAGGGATCATTTGACCAGGGAATGCCGACATAATTCAGTCCCGATTTTAAAGTTGTCCATTCTGCCCTTATTTTAATATTTCCAACATAAACCTCTATGTCCACATTTATAATGTAAACTGCAAACTTGTCATACTGTAATTACACCCTCCTGCCAGAGGTGGTGCTGCAGTGCCTCAACTGGTGGGAGGCTGGAATTACAGGGTGAAGAATTAGTTTCCATTATAAATGTGTTGAGCGCAGTTTGTAACGGAATAAAAGTTGAGAGGAAGTGCAAGCAGGTGTCAGATTTTTAATAGGTGAGTTGCACATTAATTTTTTATCTTAGTGAGAAAAATGAAGTGACGTTTGCCAATGGTGGATTATATTTTTGGCTTTTTGCGGTCGCGTTGCCTATGGAGTTAAACCAGGTCCATTTGAAGAAATGACCAAATCAGACTGATACACATCAGCACAGGGGCACAGATGATCCATCTGTAGGTGCTGCAATGTAACAAAAGGTGGTTTTATCCACTACTGCTCGTTAAATGCAAAGCGATTAGTGTTGTTTTTCTCCAGATGTGTCCCTGATATCTATCCAGATGTGTTGGTGTCCTGTATCACTCATCGAAATTCAACAGGTGGCTGCCAAATGGACAGTGTGTCGGCTTTGAAAGGCCAAAAATCAGCTGGCCTGCTGTACTCAGAGCCAGCCGGCAGACTAGGCCTGTTGGGGTCTGGGGTGGGGGGATGGGGGAGTGGGGGGAATAAGAGCTGATCCAGGAGGAGGGCTGGGGGGGATTAATGAGAGCCAATCCGGGTGGAGGGGGTTAATGGGAGCCGGTCTGGTGGGAGGGGGTGAGGGGGGATGGGAGCCGATCGGGGGGGGGAAGGGGAGGAGTAGAATGAGAGCCGATCGGGGTGAGAGGGTGGGGGGGAATGAGAGCCGATCGGGGTGAGAGGGTGGGGGGGAATGAGAGCCGATCGGGGTGAGAGGGTGGGGGGGAATGAGAGCCAATCGGGGTGAGAGGGTGGGGGGGAATGAGAGCCGATCGGGGTGAGAGGGTGGGGGGGAATGAGAGCCGATCGGGGTGAGAGGGTGGGGGGGAATGAGAGCCGATCGGGGTGAGAGGGTGGGGGGGAATGAGAGCCGATCCGGGGGAAGATGGTGGGGGGGAATTAATGAAAGCCAATCGGGGTGAGAGTTTGGGGGGGGGGAATTAATGAGAGCCGATCGGGGTCGGGGGAGAGGGTGGGGGGAGGGTTAATGAGAGCCGGTCCAGGGAGAGAGGGTGGGGGTGATAGGAGCCAGTCCAGGGGGTGGGGACTGTTGCCAACCCTCCAGCATTGTCCCTGACACTGCAGCAAGCAAAACCCAGGAGAAAAATCATACGGGCATTAAAAAAATGCATGTTTTATTCATTTTCTTTGAACACTTTTATTAGTTATAAAAATATGGGAGATGGGGACTAAAAGGCTGCTGGACTGGGTGGGGGGGTTGGAGGCGAGAGGTCATGTGATGAAGCTTCCAGGAAAACGTCCAACCAGAGTTGGCAACCCCTAGAGGTGGGGGTGAGAACAGGCCGATTTATCTGTGGGCAGGAGGAGCACCAAAACCATAGAATGATACCGCACAGAAGGAGGGCATTCGGCCCATCGTGCCTGTGCCGGCTCTTTGAAAGATCTATCCAATTAGTCCCATTCCCCTGCTCTTTCCCCATAACCCTGCAAATTTTTCCTTTTCAAGTATTTATCCAATTCCCTTTTGAAAGTTATTATTGAATCTGCTTCCACCGCCCTTTCAGGCAGCGCATTCCAGATCATAACAACTCGCTGCGTAAAAAATTTCTCCTCATCTCCGCTTTGGTTCTTTTGCCAATTACCTTAAATCTGTGTCCTCTGGTTACCGACCCTTCCGCCACTGGAAACAGTTTCTCCTTATTTACTCTATCAAAACCCCTCATGATTTTGAACACCTCTATCAAATCTCCCCTTAACCTTCTCTGTTCTAAGGAGAACAACCCCAGCTTCTCCAGTCTCTCCACATAACTGAAGTCCCTCATCCCTGGAACCATTCTAGTAAATCTCCTCTGCACCCTCTCTAAGGCCTTCACATCCTTCCTAAAGTGTGGTGCCCAGAATTGGACACAATTCTCCAGCTGGGGCTAGAAACGTACCTTTGTTTTGAGAGGCCTGAGGCGATCGCTTTAAGGACCTGCCGGTTAGGCCGCTCAATGCCTGGTACAACTGGACCGAGCCCACATGGCACCCGCTCCACCCATTGGTACATGAAAATTGTAATCGGGATCCTACAACTGGCGTTGGATCCCAATTTGCATAATTAAAAAGCCTCCTGCCTGTTTTGGGTGGGGGTGCTGGCCACCCTTTGAAAGGCCTGCCTCAAAATTGAATCAGGCGGGCCTCAGGCATCAAAGAGGGGGTCCAAGGTCCCCGCCCGATTTTTCTCTCCTGGTCACCCGTTTGTCAGGAGAGAAACAGACGGCCAACAGTTGAAAATATCCCGCAGTTGGTTATTTTCTATATCCTGAGGGGGATTTTTAAATCTACTGTTTGTCATTGCTACTGTTTACTTACTGATGTAAATTGTTAATAAATCTATTCCATAGTTTATAGCCTGAGCCATGGTCTCATATAGTGTTTATTCCAGCACTTTCTGAAGCCAAGGAGACCACGGAAAGACACTAAGCTGAACACATCTTTTGTGCATTCCCTGATTTTAATCGCCCCACCATCGGCTGCCGTACCTTCAGCTGCCTCGGCCCTAAGCTCTGGATTTCCCTCCCTAAACCTCTCTCCCCCTCTCTCTCCTCCTTTAAGACACTCCTTAAAATCTACCTCTTTGTCCAAGCTTTTGGTCACCTGTCCTAATATCTCCTTATGTGGCTCGGTGTCGATTTTTGTCTGATTACACGCCTTGGGATGTTTTACTACGTTAAAGGCGCTATATAAATGCAAATTGTTCTTGTTATCAGTGACGGGGGTTTCTATTCAATCCCTGCGATCGCTACAGTTATTCAGCTGCACACTCTGATACGTGGGGAGCGATGGACTGCTTATGGGAATGGTTTTTGGCACTGGGCCTGAAATAAAAGTCCAAAAATGTAACCTCTAGGGTTAATATTATGATAATAAAGCTACTCCTAACATTTGGACATCTTTGGTTTCAGCAGCAAAATGTACTGGGAGACTGAAACCTCTGTGAACGTGCAAGCTATGTAAGGGTTGATTCTAGAGGACAGATTATGAAATAAGCAATTTTGGAAGTAAGAAAGAAACTTGTAAACACTTTTAGCTGTTGATTTATGGAAGAGGTTGTCTCCCATCCCCCACCACGTTTCATTGAGTGAAGACCCAGTTGAAGCATTCAAGAAAAGAGGTGGACAGACTCCTGAATCAACAGGAAAGTAGAAGAATGCTAAGTTATTGCCAGGAGAGGAGAGAGACCTGTAAATGGGCCAAAGCACTAGGCCATTCAGAAAGACCCTACCAACATTTTCCTGTTTCTATATTTTTAAAATTGAGAATCCAAGGTGAAGGGTTATTATGCAGGTAGACTAGTGGCTATGGTACTGGACTAGCAAACCAGAGCTCATGGGTTCATGGCAAGTTATGAATTCAACAAATCTGGTAATCTGTGGGCTGGAACCAGATAAAGTGACCATGGAAACAGCCGGATTGTTGTAAAAACACAACTGGTCCACTAACTTCCTTCAGGGAAGGGAACCTGCCATCCAGACTTCATCCAGTCTGGGCCGACATGTTTCTAGTCCCACTCCAACATGGTTGATTCTCAGGTTTGGATTCTCTCCATGATCCTGCCTGAATTGGGTGGGTCAGTGGCGGAGGATGATGGAAAATTCAGGTAGGGAGGTCTGACTTGAATTCCCCTACCCCTGCATCCCACCTGAATCCCTGGTGACGCCTCATTCCCCACCCACTCCATGTAAATGGACTGCGGGAGGGATGGGGCTGGTGGGGCTGGGTCCCTGGCAGACTTCCCTCCCGTCTGCCTGCGTTACCACCGCTCCCCCAGCTGACATGGGAAAGGTTGTTCTCCTTGGAGCAGAGACGGTTGCGAGGAGATTTGTTGGAGGTGTTCAAAATCATGAAGGGTCTAAACAGAGTAGATGGAGAGAAACTCTTCTCATTGGCAGAAGGGTCAAGAACCAGAGGATATAGATTTAAGGTGATTGGCAAAAGAACCAAAGGTGACATGAGGAAAAACTTTTTTACGCAGCGAGTGGTTAGGATCTGGAATGCACTGCCCGAGGGGGTGGTGGAGGCAGATTCAATCGTGGCCTTCAAAAGGGAACTGGATAAGTACTTGAAAGGAAAAAATTTGCAGGGCTACAGGGATAGGGCGGGGGAGTGGGACTAGCTGGATTGCTCTTGCATAGAGCCGGCACGGAACTCGATGGGCCGAATGGCCTCTTTCTGTGTTGAAACCTTTCTATGATTCTATGAGGTGTTGGTAGTCCCGGTTGTCAGTGATAACAGCCCTGAGTTCCCTAGATGGGGAGAGAAGGCCCTGTAGTGACGTCCTCTCCCTTCATTCTGGCCCTCTTTGCATTAGAGATAAGTGCGGATGTGTTGATCTTTGGGGTATTTGGGCCACCTCTTCTGGAGTCCCCGGGAGGAGAATCCCAGGTTCAATGTCTTCTGAAGTGGCCCAGCAAACAATGGCTCTAGACAAATGGTTCAAGGGAAAAAGAGCCAGAGAACTTGCATTTATACAGCATCCTTCACGACCTCAGGACGTCTCAAGGTGCTTTACAGCCAATGAAGTACTTTTGAAGTATAGTCACTGTTGTAATGTAGGAAACACAGCAGCCAATTTGCGCACAGCAAGATCCCACAAACAGCAATGGGATAATGATCAGATAATCTGTTTTAGGTGTTGGTTGAGGGATAAATATTGGCCATGACACTGAGGAGAACTCCCCTGCTCTTCATCGAAATAGAGGTCATGGAGTCTTTTACATCCACCTGAGAGGGCCTCTGTTTAACATCTCAACCGAAAGGCAGCAACTCCAACAGTGCAGCACTCCCTCAGTACTGCACTAGAGTGTCAGTCTAGATTATGTGCTCAAGTCCCTGGAGTCGGACTTGACCCCAGGAACTTCTAACTCAAAGGCGAGAATGCTACCACTGAGCCACGGTTGCTCCCTAAAGTTGTAAAGCAAAGGCTAGGGGCCAGCAGTTCAAGGCAAACACCCTCCACTAACTAGGGAGAGCAGCCTTGCTGATGTCACCTACATCTGAAAACACAACAAAGCACAAATGGTAAAAACAGACGGGTGACCAGATAAGTTCAATCGCATGACTGTCGGGAGATATAAGACTGGGGTTCCAAAGTCCTTCGGATTGTCAGGAGTCAAAGAACATTGAGGGAGGTGGGGAGATCAACAGTTCTGAAACCCCAGGAAAGATGTTAGAGTAGGAGACAGTGAGGTGAGTCTTGGTTTGAAGTTTTATGTTACCTCATCAAAAAAACAAGCCCTGGTTTCCGGTGCAACGCACTTCACGCAGCTGAACAAAGGAATTATCTTGCTATGTTTCATATTTCACCAACATATAAATGTTTTCGGGGGTTTTTTGGTGGGGTGAGGGATATTTCCAGCCTCACTCAAAACTCCAACCTCCCACCTTAGTTTCCACAGGAAACTGGGTTTGATTTAATTTGTTTTGCTTCTGTTTTTTTTTAATCGTTCATGGGATGTGGGCGTGCTGGCGAGGCCGGCATTTATTGCCCATCCCTAATTACCCTTGAGAAGGTGGTGGTGAGCCGCCTTCTTGAACCGCTGCAGTCCATGTGGTGACGGTTCTCCCACAGTGCTGTTAGGAAGGGAGTTCCAGGATTTTGACCCAGCAACGATGAAGGAACGGCGATATATTTCCAAGTCGGGATGGTGTGTGACTTGGAGGGGAATGTGCAGGTGGTGTTGTTCCCATGTGCCTGCTGCTCTTGTCCTTCTAGGTAGTAGAGGTCGCAGGTTTGGGAGGTGCTGTCGAAGAAGTCTTGGCGAGTTGCTGCAGTGCATCCTGTGGATGGTACACATTGCAGCCACAGTGCGCCGGTGATGAAGGGAGTGAATATTTAGGGTGGTGGATGGGGTGCCAATCAAGCGGGCTACTTTGTCCTGGATGGTGTCGAGCTTCTTGAGTGTTGTTGGAGCTGCACTCATCCAGGCAAGTGGAGAGTATCCCATCACACTCCTGACTTGTGCCTTGTAGATGGTGGAAAGGCTTTGGGGAGTCAGGAGGTGAATCACTCGCCACAGAATACCCAGCCTCTGACCTGCTCTTGTAGCCACAGTATTTATATGGCTGGTCCAGTTAAGTTTCTGGTCAATGGTGACCCCCAGGATGTTGATGGTGGGGGATTCGGCGATGGTAAAGCGAATGTCAAGG
Organism: Heptranchias perlo; assembly: GCF_035084215.1. Taxonomy (NCBI): domain Eukaryota; kingdom Metazoa; phylum Chordata; class Chondrichthyes; order Hexanchiformes; family Hexanchidae; genus Heptranchias; species Heptranchias perlo. The sequence goes on from NC_090328.1 coordinate 3,538,592, forward strand.
GGAGGTGGTTAGACTCTCTCTTGTTGGAGATGGTCATTGCCTGGCACTTATCTGGCGCGAATGTTACTTGCCACCTCTGAGCCCAAGCCTGGATGTTGTCCAGGTCTTGCTGCATGCGGGCTCGGACTGCTTCATTATTTGAGGGGTTGCAAATGAAACTGAACACTGTGCAATCATCAGCGAACATCTCCATTTCTGACCTTATGATGGAGGGAAGGTCATTGATGAAGCAGCTGAAGATGGTTGGGCCTAGGACACTGCCCTAAGGAACTCCTGCAGCAATGTCCTGGGGCTGAGATGATTGGCCTCCAACAACCGCTACCAACTAACTGCACCCAAAAAAGGCACAGGTTTACAGCTCTGCCTGTGCTGTACTGGGAGAAATGTCTGCACTTAGCTGCAACGTCAATAACTTGCATTTATATAGCGCCTTTAACTTAGTAAAACGTCCCAAGGCGCTTCACAGGAGCGATTATCAAACAGAATTTGACACGGAGCCACATAAGGAGATCTTAGGACAGGTGACCAAAAGCTTGGTCAAAGAGGTAGATTTTAAGGAGCGTCTTAAAGGAGGAGAGAGAGGCGGAGAGGTTCAGGGAGGGAATTCCAGAGCTCAGGGCCGAAGCAGCTGAAGGCACGGCCACCAGTGGTGGAGCGATGAAAATCGGGGATGTGCAAGAGGCCAGAATTGGAGGAGTGCAGAGATCTCAAAGGGCTGGAGGAGGTTACAGAGATAAGGAGGGGGGAGGCCATGGAGGGATTTGAAAACAAGGATGAGAATTTTAAAATTGAGGCGTTCCCGGACCGGGAGCCAATGAGGGTCAGCGAGCACAGGGGGTGATGGGTGAACGGGACTTGGTGCGAGTTAGAATACGGGCACAGGGATTTGGATGAGCTCAAGTTTATGGAGGGTGGAAGATGGGAGGCCGGCCAGAAGAATATTGGAATAGTCCAGTCCAGAGAAAACAAAGGCATGGATGAGGGTTTCAGCAGTAGATGAGCTGAGGCAGGGGTGGAGACGGGCGATGTTACGGAGGTGGAAGTGGGTGGTCTTGGTGATGGAGCGGATATGGGGTCAGAAGCTCATCTCAGGGTCAAATAGGACGCCAAAGTTGCAAACAGTCTGGTTCAGCCTCAGACAGTGGACGGGGCGAGGGATGGAGTCGGTGGCCGGGGATCGGAGTTTGCGCAGGGACCAAAGACAATTGCTATGGTCTTCTGAATATTCAACTGGAGGAAATTTTTGCTCACCCAGTACTGGATGTCGGACAAGCAATGAGACAAATGAGAGACAGTGGAGGGGTCGAGGGAGGTGGTGGTGAGGTAGAGCTGGGTGTCGTCAGAGTACATGTGGAATCTGACATGTTTTCGGACGATGTCGCCGAGGGGCAGCATGTAGATGAGAAATAGGAGGGGGACAAAGATAGATCCCTGGGGGACTCGAGAGGTAACGGTGTGGGAGCGGGAAGAGAAGCCGTTGCAGGAGATTCTCTGGCCACAACTGGAGAGATAGGAATGGAACCAGGCGAGGGCAGTCCCACCCAGCTGGACGACGGAGGAGAGGAGTTGGAGGAGGACGGTGTGGTCAAAGGCTGCAGACAGGTGGAGAAGGATGAGGAGGGAGAGTTTACCACGGTCACAGTCACATAGGATGTCATTTGTGACTTTGATAAGGGCCGTTTCAGTACTGTGGCAGGAGTGGAAACATGATCGGAGGGATTCAAACATGGAGCTGCGGGAAAGATGGGCACAGATTTGGGAGGTGACAACACGTTCAAGGACTTTGGAGAGGAAAGGGAGGTTGGGACGGGGCGGTAGTTTGCAAGGACAGGGGGGTCAATGGTGGGTTTTTTGAGGATGGGGTGATGACGGCAGATTTGAAGGGGGAGGGAACAGTACCTGAGGAGAAGGAACTGTTAAAAATATCAGCTAACAGGGGGGCCAGGAAGGGAAGTTGGGTGGTCAGCAGTTTGATGGGAATAGGGTCGAGGGAGCAGGAGGTGGGTCACATGGTGAAGATGAGCTCAGAGAGGGCATGAGGGGAGAGAGGAGAGTTTGGCTCGGTGGGCTATGGGAAGGGAGGGAAGCAGCAGAGGCAGCTGAACGGATGGTCTCAATCTTAGTGACAAAGAATTCCATGAGCTCCTCGCACTTGTTGCTGTAGGTGAGGGTGGAGGGGGCAGGGGAGAGGGGTTTAAGAAGACGGATTGAAATGGAGAAGAGAAGCCGGGGGTTATCTTTGCATTTCAGGATGATCCTGCAATTATGAGCACTCCCAGGGCAGGTAAAGCATGGGTTAGATCCAGAGTTAAGCTCCCTCTACACTGTCCCATCAAACACTCCCAGGGCAGGTACAGCACGGATTAGATACAGAGTAAAGCTCCCTCTACACTGTCCCATCAAACACTCCCAGGGCAGGTACAGCACGGGTTAGATACAGAGTAAAGCTCCCTCTACACTGTCCCATCAAACACTCCCAGGGCAGGTACAGCACGGGTTAGATACAGAGTAAAGCTCCCTCTACACTGTCCCATCAAACACTCCCAGGGCAGGTACAGGGTTAGATACAGAGTAAAGCTCCCTCTACACTGTCCACCAAATGCTCTCAGAGTAGAGGGGCCCCACTCTATACCTAACCCGTGCTGTACCTGCCCTGGGAGTGTTTGATGGGACAGTGTCGAGGGAGCTTTACTCTGTATCTAACCCTGTACAGTACCTGCCCTGATAGGGAGGGAGCTGACTTGGGAATGCTGCTTGCTGGCACAGGATGCAAGAAGTTGGGACGATGTTCTGGTCCCTAACTCAGCCAACCCTCACAACATCTGGGTGGTTTAAATCCAGTAATGATGAAGCTTGTTTCAACATACGGCCGTCTGAGAAATAAGAGGGAAGCGCGATTCAGTGAAGCCTGCTGAGATATGTTAATTCCATGCAGGAGGAAGTGAGAGGTGCAGCACCCAGCCTGCAAGTAAAAGCTGACACCATTTCCTCAGAGGGAAAGCTGTATCCTGTATTGGGACACTAAAGTCATGAGCTCTGTTTTTCCCAGTCTGTTTTTGCAGAATAAATAAGGGTTTGTGGTTGAAATTCCCTCCCCTCCTTTTGCCACATTTGATTTGCATTACCAGAAATAGGCAGTCACTGTACTGGAACCCTCGTTCACAGGCTGCAGCGCGAGTCCCCACAAGCTGACTGCCTCAGCCCGAGCCCATTGGTCTCAAGCAGCCCGTTTCAAATTTAGCATGCACCGCATTACCTGCAAAAGACAGGAGGCGCCCAGTCCTAGTCTTGCTGTCAGGTCTGTCAGTAAGGAAGAAGATACCCTGCTTCATAGTAAAAGGGAGCATTACACCGTGTAATGCACACAGTATTATTCTGCTGCTGAGGCGGAGTTGTTACGTTGACCTGTAACTTTAAGACTCCACTTGCTGTAAATACTAAGGTCACCTAGAGGTTAATTGCTGCTGGTGAGAAACATTTGGAGATTGGTAAATTTCCAGTTCCGGGTCAGAAGAAGCCAGTTTGAAGTGACTGTCTTTCTTTATCTTTTTATGTTCTTTACATTGTGCGATGGACACCAGCTTGATACAAGACTTTTACATGGATTCTGGCAAACAGCTTTGACCGTACCTGGGTGTCTGATGCCCTCCCTTCCCTTGTTGAATTAGCCATTCTCCGTATGTGAGCCCAGACATTGAGGATCGATCGGCACGATGTCCCACAGTGCGGGGATCATAGTCGAGCCCAATCTCTACCCCATCGACTTCCAACAGGGGTCACAGACAGAGATCGGGAGTTGGAACACTTTGGGGATTTTCTCCCCTTCTCTAGGCCGGTGGCACTGAGGCCAATTAGTAGCCCCCCCCAGCACCACTTGGCTGAGATCAGCAAACTTATCGAACCTGAGACCTTCCTGCTGAGTGTGTGGGTCACTACCATAGTGCGCACTGCATCAAGACAGAGTCAGAGGCGGTTCATTCCCTCTTTTAAGCTGGCTGTTGGATGGGGGGGGGAGTATGGAGGGACTTCACTCCAATCTGCCCTCCGCCCAACTGCGGAAAGACTGAGGATGAGGGGGGGGGGATGCCGTTTCCGCCATCGCTGTGGCCATGCTAGTCCTCCTCCGGGCCTGCACCCTCCCAACCTCCGGGCCTGTACCCCGTTCTCCGTCCTACCCAGGCCTCCCCTCCCTAGGCCTGGTCCTCCCCTCCCCCGGGCCTGGCCCTCCCTCCCCTGGGTCTGGCCCTCCCTCCCCTGGGCCTGGCCCTCCCTCCCCCGGGCCTGGTCCTCCCCTCCCCCAGGCCATGCCCACCCTCCCCCGGGCCTGGTCCTCCCCTCCCCCTGGGCCTGCCCCCTCCTCCCCCGGGCCTGGCCCTCCCTCCCCCATGCCTGGTCCTCCCCTCCCCCTGGGCCTGCCCCCTCCTCCCCCAGGCCTGGTCCTCCCCTCCCCCGAGCCTGATCCTCCCCCAGGCCTGGTCCTCCCCTCCCCCTGGGCCTGCCCCCTCCTCCCCCAGGCCTGGTCCTCCCCTCCCCCGAGCCTGGTCCTCCCCCAGGCCTGGTCCTCCCCTCCCCCGAGCCTGGTCCTCCCCCAGGCCTGGTCCTCCCCTCCCCCGAGCCTGGTCCTCCCCTCCCCCTGGGCCTGCCCCCTCCTCCCCTGGGCCTGCCCCCACCTCCCCGAGGCCTGCCATCCCTTCCCCATGCCTGTCCCCTCCTCCCCCCGGGCCTGTCCCCTCCTCCCCCCGGGCCTGTCCCCTCCTCCCCCCGGGCCTGCCCCTCCTCCCCCCCGGTCCTGCCCCCTCCTCCAGAGAGCATTACTGTATATTTTCTACATTCATCTGCCACATGTCCGCCTCTGCTATCAGCCTATCCACGTCCCTCCTGCAGTCTTTCATAATCATCATCACAATGCGTTGTCATCAGAAATTTTCCAGATTGTTCCTTCAATTCCTAATTCTGAATAATTTATTTAGTTAAACGAGAGCAGCCCAAACACAGGCCCCTGTGGATCAAAACTTATCCCAATTTTTCCTTCCAATGAAAAAAGTCAAATGTTTTTTAACAATCCATATAAACCACACCCACTGTATTTCCTTTATCTCTAATCTCAAAGAATTTGAAAAGGTTGGTCAAGCACGACCTGCCTTTTAGAAACCAGTGCTGCCGAGCTCATGTTTCTCCCAGTGTCTTGTAATTTCTCTGATAATTTAGACTCTAGTAGTTTGCCAACTGGCCTAGAATTCCCTGGCTTATCTTTGCCTCCTTATTTTGAAGAGCGGGGTCATATTTTCCAACCTGCACTCCTATACCACAATTTTACTTTCAACAGGATTTTGGAAAGTTATAGCAACAGCCTCTGCCAACCTTCCCTGGCTTCCCTCAGGATCCTCCGATGTAAGCCAATGCGCATAGTACAAGATAGATACAGAGTAAAGCTCCCTCTACACTGTCCCATCAAACACTCCCAGGGCAGGTACAGCACGGGTTAGATACAGAGTAAAGCTCCCTCTACACTGTCCCATCAAACACTCCCAGGGCAGGTACAGCACGGGTTAGATACAGAGTAAAGCTCCCTCTACACTGTCCCATCAAACACTCCCAGGGCAGGTACAGGGTTAGATACAGAGTAAAGCTCCCTCTACACTGTCCCATCAAACAATCCCAGGGCAGGTACAGCACGGGTTAGATACAGAGTAAAGCTCCCTCTACACTGTCCCATCAAACACTCCCAGGGCAGGTACAGCACGGGTTAGATACAGAGTAAAGCTCCCTCTACACTGTCCCATCAAACACTCCCAGGGCAGGTACAGCACGGGTTAGATACAGAGTAAAGCTCCCTTTACACTGTCCCATCAAACACTCCCAGGGCAGGTACAGGGTTAGATACAGAGTAAAGCTCCCTCCACACTGTCCCATCAAACACTCCCAGGTCAGGTACAGCACAGGTTAAATACAGAGTAAAGCTCCCTCCACACTGTCCCATCAAACACTCCCAGGGCAGGTACAGGGTTAGATACAGAGTAAAGCTCCCTCTACACTGTCCCATCAAACACTCCCAGGGCAGGTACAGCACGGGTTAGATACAGAGTAAAGCTCCCTCTACACTGTCCCATCAAACACTCCCAGGGCAGGTACAGCACGGGTTAGATACAGAGTAAAACTCCCTCTACACTGTCCCATCAAACACTCCCAGGGCAGGTACAGCACGGGTTAGATACAGAGTAAAGCTCCCTCCACACTGTCCCATCAAACACTCCCAGGGCAGGTACAGCACGGGTTAGATACAGAGTAAAGCTCCCTCTACACTGTCCCATCAAACACTCCCAGGGCAGGTACAGCACGGGTTAGATACAGAGTAAAGCTCCCTCTACACTGTCCCATCAAACACTCCCAGGGCAGGTACAGCACGGGTTAGATACAGAGTAAAGCTCCCTCTACACTGTCCCATCAAACACTCCCAGGGCAGGGACAGCACGGGTTTGACGTAAAGAAAGAAAGACTTGCATTTATATAGTGCCTTTCCTGACCTCGGGACGTCCCAAAGCACTTCACAGCCAATGAAGTACTTTTTTGCAGTGTAGTCACTGTTGTAATGTAGGAAACGCAGCAGCCATTTTGCGCACAGCAAGCTCCCACAAACAGCTATGTGATAATGACCAGATAATCTGTTTTTTTAGTGGTGTTGTTTGAGGAATAAATATTGTCCAGGACACCGGAGACAATTCCCCTGCTCTTCTTTGAAATAGTGCCATGGGATCTTTTGTTCACGTCCATGATGTAGGGTAAAGTTCCCTGTACTGTGCCCCATCAATTTACCTGAATCTCAATAGTGGAATTGTGCCATACTGCGTTGAGTGAGATTGACAATTTAGTGCCAACTTAACCTGACTTGTGAGTCCTGCACCCACTGATTAGTGGGCTGAGACTGCCCCAAACTCATTTCACATGGGCGCCATTCATTTCCGGGATGGTTCTCCCGATTGTCCACCTGGAACTTCGGCGGGGCATCCCAGGAAACCCTGGAGAAATTTTACCTGGGTTGTCTGGCCAAATTACAGAGGAAGATCCTTGGAAATCCATCCCCTGGATCTCCTGAGTGTGGGTTAAACACAAAGTCAGGGGTGGAAGGAGAGCGTTTTAACCAACTACAGCACCATATGGTCTCCCAAAAATGGGTACATTTGTACGGGTCTGAGTATTGTACAGACTGTACAGCACTCAGTCAGATGTGCATGAGTGGGTCACGGCCCAGGGGAGGCATGTTTCACCTCAGTAAGTGATTAGTTTTTCAAGAAGTCGTGGTCACGTCTGAATAGTTGATTCCACATACAAATTAAATTGAGGATATAAACTACCTTTGTCAGCTATCGGAGCCCATTATCCCTTCTGATTCTGGTTTTCTTCACTTCTCCTTCGTGCTTCCTCATTACTGTTCTGCTCGAACTGAACTGGGAGGAACTAAATGGCCTTTCAAAGCACTAGAAATGCAGGCAGAATTATTCTGCCTCTGATTATCTCTCCTGAATGTTATTGTTACAGGACGAGAAATACACAGAGTAAAAAAGAAAGAAAGAACTTGCATTTATATAGCGCCTTTCACAACCTCACAATGTCCCAAAGAGCTTTACAGCCAATGAAGCACTTTTGAAGTGCAGTCACTGTTGTAATGTAGGAAACGCGGCAGCCAATTTGAGAACAGTAAGATCCCACAAACAGCAATGTGATAAAGGCCAGATAATCTGTTTTTTAATGATGTTGGTTGAGGGATAAATATTGGCCCCAGGACCCTGGGGAATACTCTGAAAGGCAGCACTTCTGACAGTGCAGCACTCCCTCAGTGCTGCACTGGGAATGTCAGCCTAGATTGTGTGATCAAGTCTCTGGAGTGGGACTTGAACCCACAACTAACTGACTCAGAGGTGAGAGACTGCCCCCCGCTGAGCCACAGCTAACATTGTATTGACAACAGAGCGGGAACCAGAGCTGCGAGTTACCCCGATGGCTCGATGGGTACAGGCACCGCCCAGTGTGGTGCGGGGTCATTCAAACAAGGAGGGCTCCGCAGGACTGCGCGGAGTTAATGAGCTTCAGTCAGGATTGTAGGAGATGCCACAATTGCCCAGAGGGCCCCTGAGCGAGGGACAGGATGAAAAACACACAGGGTTCCCACTCCTCATCACTATCACCATGCTGGGGGGAGTGGGGGGTAGGAATTGGTGCGCCTCACGCCCCGATTTCTCGGTGCCAAATCAGAGCTGCGTTTGGCGCTCCTTCTCATTTCCAACGATTTGGTACAACTGAGTGGCCCACTGGGCCACTTTCGAGGGCAGTTATGCGTCAACCACCTTGGTGTGTAGCCTGTGAGACAACTTCAGAGCCTTGGGAGTTTTTTTATATTCATGCTTGGGATGTGGGCGTCGTTGGCAAGGCCGGCATTTATTGCCTAGTTGCCCTGAGAAGGTGGTGGTGGGCTGCCTTCTTGAACTGCTGCCAGTTCTCTGTGTAATTCTCTGTAACACTTTGATACAACTGAGTGGCTCCCTGGGCCACTTCAGAGGGCAGGTTAAGAATCAATCAGGTTGGTGTGGGACTGGAGTCACATATAGGCCAGGCTGGGGAAGGACGGCGGGTTTCCTTCCCTAAAGGATATTAGTGAACCAGTTTGGTTTGTACGACAATCCGACAGCATCACTTCTACTGAGACCAGCTTTTTATTTTAAGATCTTTTTAAACCGAATTCAAATTCACAAAGTGCGATGGTGGGAATTGAACTCGCATTCTCTGGATTACTAGTCCAGTAACACAACACTGCACAACCGTCAGTACTGTAATCTACCACTTTGAGGCATCATCTCGCTGTTGGGGTGTAGACAGCAAACAGAAGCTGGATTCACAGCGAGGGCGTCAATCTTGGGCACACGCCTCACATCAGCCGGCTTTTGAAGGCGTGTGCCTGTTACGCACCAGAGAATGATACACGGTGCAAAAAGAGCTGCGTCCTGCGCTCCTCCAATTCTGGCCTCTTACGCAGTCCCCACTCTGTTCGCTGCACCACTGGCAGCCGTGCCGTCAGACGTCTAGGCCCTAAAGTCTAGAATTCTGTCCCTAAACCTCTCCGTCTATCCACCTCCTTCTCCTCCTATAAGATGCTTTTGGTCACCTGTCCTTTGGCTCGGTGTCAGTTTCTGTCTGATTAAGCTCCTGAGAAATGCCTTGGGAGGTGTTACTATGCTATATATAAAGGCAAGCTGTTGTTAAAGGAAGGGGAAGTTAATTATTAGCTACTGAGTCAGGGCTGAGAAGACATTGCAGGAAGTAATGCAGAAAAATCGGCTGATGGCAGAATTTTTATCTGACCCAGTATCTCAGTTACAGTAACAGCCTCGACTTGTGCTCAGTGATATATTTAGCACTCAGTGGCACCACACTAACTGCCTACACATGGGAGATGGTAGCTCACCACCACCTTCTCAAGGGCCATTAGGGATGGGCAATAAATGCTGGCCTTGCCAGCGATGCCCACATCCCATGAACGAATAAAAAAAAGATGAAACCTACTGGGCTCACAAAACCTCACACCCCTCAATCCAAGCACAAGGAGGTCTGTTCTGAGGGGGTTACCCCAAGTAGCCAATCCACAGACAGTCACCCTCTGTGCTCGCTGACCTACATTGGCTCCCGGTCCTGCAGTGCCTCGATTTTAAAGTTCTCATCCTTATGTTCAAATCCCTCCATGGCTTCATCCTTCCCTATCTCTGTAACCTCCTACAACCCTTCGAGATCTCTGTGCTCCTCCAATTCTGGCCTTTTGCGCATCCCCGATTTTAATCTCTCCACCACTGGAGGCCGTGCCTTCAGCTGCCTAGGTCCTAAGCTCTGGAATTCTCTCCCTAAACCTCTCCGCCTCTCTCTCCTCCTTTAAGACGCTCCTTAAAACCTACCTACTGGCCAAATGCTTTTTAAAAGACAAAATTGTACCCGCCTCTACTACTGCCTCTGGCAGCTCGTTCCAGACACTCACCACCCTTTGAGTGAAACAATTGCCCCTCTGGACCCTTTTGTATCTCTCCCCTCTCACCTTAAATCTATGCCCCAGTTACATGGGTAAGATGGGTATAGAGGGATATGGGCCAAGTGCAGGCAATTGGGACTAGCTTAGTGGTATAAACTGGGCGACATGGACATGTTGGGCCGAAGGGCCTGTTTCCATGTTGTAACTTCTATGATTCTATGATTCTATGGATGCATTGATTTTAATCTTCCAGAATTCCCTAGATTCTAGAACGGTCCCAGCGGATTGGAAAGTAGCAAATGTAATCCTACTTTTCAAGAAAGGAGGGAGAGAAAAAACAGGGAACCATGGGCCAGTTAATCTGACATCAATAGTAGGGAAAATGCTAGAATCTATTATTTGGGACATGGTAACAGGGCACTTAGAAAATCATAATATGATTAGGCAGAGTCAACATGATTTTATGAAAGGGAAATCACGTTGAATAAATCTATTAGAGTTTTTTGAGGGTTTATAGACTCCCCTACCTTTGCAGTCACCTCTTTTAGAACCCTAGGATGTAGGCCATCAGGTCCTGAGGAATTATCTGCTTTTAGTCCCATTAATTTCTCCAGTACTTTTTCTTTATTAATATTAAATTACTTTAAGTTCCTCACTCTCATTAGACCTTTGGTTCCCCACTATTTCTGGTATATTTTTTGTGTCTTCTACTGTGAAGACAGACACAAAATATTTATTTAACGTCTCTGCCATTTCCTTATTCCCCATTATAATTTCTCCTGTCTCTGCCTCTAAGGGACCAGCGTTTACTTTCGCTAATCTCTTCCTTTTTACATACTTGTAGAAGCTCTTACAATCTGTTTTTATATTTCTTGCTAGTTTACTCTCATATTCAATTTTCTCCCTCTTTATCAATTTATTGGTCATCCTTTGCTGATTTCTAAAACTTTCCCAATCCTCAGGCTTACTACTCATTTTGGCAACATTGCAGGCCTCATCTTTTAATCTAATACTATCCTTAACTTCTCTAGTTAGCCACAGTTGGATCATTTTTCCCATGCCTCTGTGTCTCTGATGATTCCTTTCTCTCGGGTGTCTACGTGTCTCTGATTTTTCCCCCTCTTCTGGTGTCTCGGTGTCTGGTTTCATCCTCGTGCCTCGGATTAATATTTTTAGTCTTTAATTATTTTTATTTCTTTGTTGCAGTTTCCAACAGACCTGCCAATAAGCTGCCGCCTGCACAAGGTCCCTTGGCACCCAATCTGCCTCCTCGCCCTCTGACTGGCAAAATACCCGATATCATGTAAGTGAAATGGCGGGAAAGACTAAAGTAGAACTCGAATTGATAACTTTGTTTTCAGTAGTTGGCCTATCGTACTCCATGACTCCCAGGTGACTATCAGACCGTCCTGTAGACTCTGTGTATAGCTACATCTCCAGTTCTCCTGCATTTAGTTACTTGCTGTAGATCCCTGTATACTCATACTCACTCACACACATACACAAATACTCATTCACTCACTCGCACACATACACAAATACTCACTCACTCACTCACACACACACACGCTCACTCTTCACTCATACACACCTCAGTCTCACACACACACACCTCACTCACACTCACACTCACCTCAGTCACACACTCATACACACCTCAGTCTCACGCACACCTCACTCACACTCACACTCACCTCAGTCACACACTCATACACACCTCAGTCTCACACACACACACACACCTCACTCACACTCACACTCATACACACCTCAGTCACACACTCACACACACATCACTCACACTCACTTTACTCACACACACTTTACTCACACACACCTCACTCACAAGTGAGAACACACGATAAAAATAGTTGCTATTTTGATCCAAAGGAAATGTACAGACAAATTACCAAAGGAATAAAAGGGCGATTTTCACCTTCAGGTATAAGTCACTTCTAATTTGGTTTGAGAACTAACTGAACTGAATATAACTGAGCTAACTGAATCCCAAATGCTGATAACACTCAGTTTTCCAATCTGGCCTCATTTGCATAATTTTTCACAACTCCGGACGGAAAATGAGGGCAAAAATGCCCAATTTTGGGGGGCTACGCCCTGCACCTCAGGGGTGCCTGAAAAACACCCGGCGCCATATTGGCCATTGATGATTTTCAGGCGTCTGGGACAGCTGCCTAAAACGAGCCAATGAGGGCCTAACACCTGTTTTTGGACCACATTGTGCGGCCCTGAGCAGAGCTGGTGCTGGGCGAACCCTGCTCAGGTTTTCCTGGCGTGGCTGCGGCCCTGAGCAGAGCTGGTGCTGGGCGAACCTTGCTCAGGTTTTCCTGGCGTGGATGCTGCCCTGAGCAGAGCTGCTGCTGGGCGAACCTTGCTCAGGTTTTCCTGGCGTGGATGCAGCCCTGAGCAGAGCTGGTGCTGGGCGAACCTTGCTCAGGTTTTCCTGGCGTGGCTGCGGCCCTGAGCAGAGCTGGTGCTGGGCGAACCTTGCTCAGGTTTTCCTGGCGTGGCTGCGGCCCTGAGCAGAGCTGGTGCTGGGCGAACCTTGCTCAGGTTTTCCTGGCGTGGCTGCGGCCCTGAGCAGAGCTGGTGCTGGGCGAACCTTGCTCAGGTTTTCCTGGCGTGGCTGCGGCCCTGAGCAGAGCTGGTGCTGGGCGAACCTTGCTCAGGTTTTCCTGGCGTGGATGCTGCCCTGAGCAGAGCTGCTGCTGGGCGAACCTTGCTCAGGTTTTCCTGGCGTGGATGCAGCCCTGAGCAGAGCTGGTGCTGGGCGAACCTTGCTCAGGTTTTCCTGGCGTGGCTGCGGCCCTGAGCAGAGCTGGTGCTGGGCGAACCCTGCTCAGGCTTTCCTGGCGTGGCTGCGGCCCAGGAACCGGCTCATACCGAAAAGATAAGTTGTAATTTTTAAAAATAAATTCATTAATATATGCAAGGGGCCTAATGCCTGATTTAGGCGGCCACCAGGGACGCCTGGTAAACAGCTTGACCCAATATGGGACATAGCCCCGCAAAAATTGGTACCGTTTGCCCCTGTTTTCCGCCCAGGGATCGAGGACCAATTTCTAACCCCGAGTGTACGGTTGTCACGTGAGGAAGGGGCGGGATCGGCTGTGGTGCCTTCCTGCTCAAAAAGCCTGCTAACCATCACCATCAAAGCTCACACATGAAGAGTGTCCATTGGGGTGAGGTGCCTGGTGAGTCAGTGCCGTCGCCAGAGGAGGGGAGGAAAATTGGGAGTGGGGAATGATCGGTAATTATTTAACAGTAGCTCGTATTCAGAGATGAGCAGAAAGCTCGCTGCCCGGAGTCCGGGTGGGTCGACAACTACAACTTGCACTCTTTACCCAGAGAGTGGTGAGAATGTGGAACACGCTACCACAGGGAGTAGTTGAGACATAGATACATTTAAAGGGAAGCTAGATAAGTACATGAGGGAGAAAGGAATAGAAGGATAAGGTGAGATGAAGTAGGGAGGGAGGAGGCTCATGTGGAGCACAAACACCAGCATGGACCTGTTGGGCCGAATGGCTTGTTTCTGTGTTGTAAATTCTATGTAATACTATATAATTCTTCAGCGCCTTTAACATAGAATGGACGTCCCAAAGTGCTTCACAGAGCTGTAAACAACGTAATCAAAACAACAACAACTTGAACCGATAGTGAAAGGTTAAGTTGGGTCAAGAGCAGGACAGGATATGAAAGAAAGTCACCTGAGGTTATTATGGTACACCACACATATTAATCAAATCATCTGATTTGTAATGTCCTGTGGCCTTTGCCTAATGGTGTGTGAGCTGCATATCGATTCAGCAGAAGTAATGGTTGTGGGTCGTTTGATTAAACTGGCAGAAAAAAAGGCACTGGGAATTCATGGACTTCTGGAAAGAGGGATTCTTGAAATTTTCAAGATGGTGAAGGCCTTTCTATGAGTTTGTCAAATGGTTGCTTGTAGAATTTTTTACAAGCTCATAGGCCCAATAGTGTCTTTAGTCATTTAGTCCACCACAACCTGCCCTTTCAGCCAATCCAGGGGTGCGGGCAGATCCAGAGGTGCAGGTAGAAGTCCCGAACCACCCAAACTCTGCCCCCAAGAAGAGAAACCCTGCAACTAAATCATCGGAGGGCTGTGAAAAATGTTGACATCCTCCAACTCAGGAGTGAGGCCATATGGTCAGGACTCATCAGCATGTTTAGTTTCCATGCATAGCCCGGCATATCTATCCCCAGACTGGTCAACCTATCCCCAGACTGGTCAACCTATCTCCAGACTGGTCAACCTATCCCCAGACTGGTCAATCTATCCCCAGACTGGTCAACCTATCCCCAGACTGGTCAATCTATCCCCAGACTGGTCAACCTATCCCCAGACTGGTCAATCTATCCCCAGACTGGTCAACCTATCCCCAGACTGGTCAACCTATCCCCAGACTGGTCAACCTATCCCCAGACTGGTCAACCTATCCCCAGACTGGTCAATCTATCCCCAGACTGGTCAATCTATCCCCAGACTGGTCAACCTATCCCCAGACTGGTCAATCTATCCCCAGACTGGTCAACCTATCCCCAGACTGGTCAACCTATCCCCAGACTGGTCAATCTATCCCCAGACTGGTCAACCGGTTACCTGACATCATGGTGTGTTGGGTGAATTGTGCTGTGAGCCAATTCTAGGCAGAAGCTTCTGCCCTCAGGTGACACAGATCTGTCGAGAATCGTGTTACATCAAGGGGTCCTCCAATCAGAGACCATTTTCTGTGGCCAGTACAGCTCTGAGAATATTTTAAAGGGTTGGTGTCATTCATTTCAGGTTTTGTCAAGTGACCAGCACATCCTGGCCACCACCTTCTCAGGGCAACCAGGCCTTGCCAGCAACGCTCACATGCCCAGAATGATTTATTTTTAAATTACATGAAGATCCTGTTACCAAGTCTGTTCAAAATTATATTTGTTATTCAATCTCCAGACTTTTAGAAATGGGGTTCCCAATGGGAATCCCACAATAGCATCATTACCGCCACCAATGGAGTTCCAAATGAGAAACCCCCCATGGCATCATTACCGCTACCAATGGGGTTCCCAATGGGAATCCCCGATAGCATCATTACCGCCACCAATGGGGTTCCCAATCCCACAAAAGCATCATTACTGCTACCAATGGAGTTCCAAATGAGAATCCCCCATGGCATCATTACCGCTACCAAAGGGGTTCCCAATGGGAATCCCCTAAAGCATCATTACCTCCACCAATGGGGTACCAAATGGGAATCCCCCCCCATGGCATCATTACCGCGATCAATGGGGCCCCCAATAGGAATCCCCATAGCATCATTATGCCACCAATGCAGTTCCTAATGGGAATCTCACAATAGCATCATTACCATCAACAATGGGGTTCCCAATGGGAATCCCCTATAGCATCATTACCGCTACCAATGGTAGTAGATAAATCCAACCAAATAACTTTAGACTGTGCTCATTGGTTTGGCAGTGTGATGGGACAATGTGGTGGGCATCCCAAATACTCTCCAGAGAGCAGCTTACCGCAGTTGGGGTTAATTATTAAGACACAGCAAGCCAACCTGTACACGATGGTGAACAAAGGCACAAGTTTCAGATCATAAGGTACTCATATGGAAACTCAATCCATTCATAGACATGAGAGCAAGTGTTGAGAAAATTCCCAAACTACTGTACCTGTTTGTACTTTTCCACTTCTCAAACCAGCCATTACTCTCAATTTGCTAATCGATTGCCAATTTTGGTCAAATTGTCGCTCTAATGGACCAATACCCACCAAACATACGGCTGGCAGTGGACCAAATTTAATTCGCAGAGGACTTTTTTTTTATTCGTTCATGGGATGTGGGCATCGCTGGCGAGGCCGGCATTTTTGCCCATCCCTAATTGCCCTTGAGAAGGTGGTGTTGAGCCGCCTTCTTGAATCGCTGCAGTCCGTGTGGTGACGGTTCTCCCACAGTGCTGTTAGGAAGGGAGTTCCAGGATTTTGACCCAGCGACAATGAAGGAACGGCGATATATTTCCAAGTTGGGATGGTGTGTGACTTGGAGGGGAACATTCAGGTGGTGTTTTTCCCATGTGCCTGCTGCTCTTGTCCTTCCAGGTGTTAGAGGTCGTGGGTTTGGGAGGTGCTGTCGAAGAAGCCTTGGTGAGTTACTGCAGTGCATCCTGTGGATGGTACACACTGCAGCCACAGTGTGCCAGTGGTGAAGGGAGTGAATGTTTAGGGTGGTGGATGGGGTGCCAATCAAGCGGGCTGCTTTGTCATGGATGGTGTCGAGCTTCTTGAGTGTTGTTGGAGCTGCGCTCATCCAGGCAAGTGGAGAGTATTCCATCACACTCCTGACTTGTGCCTTGTTGTGGAGATGCCGGTGATGGACTGGGGTTGACAATTGTAAACAATTTTACAACACCAAGTTATAGTCCAGCAATTTTATTTTAAATTCACAAGCTTTCGGAGATTTTCTCCTTCCTCAGGCAAATGTGCCTTGTAGATGGTGGAAAGGCTTTGGGGAGTCAGGAAGTGAGTCACTCGCTGCAGAATACCCAGTCTCTGACCTGCTCTTGTAGCCACAGTATTTATATGTCCGGTCCAGTTAAGTTTCTGGTCAATGGTGACCCCCAGGATGTTGATGGTGGGGGATTCGGCGATGGTAATGCCATTGAATGTCAAGGGGACATGGTTAGACTCTCTCTTGTTGGAGATGGTCATTGCCTGGCACTTGTCTGGCGCGAATGTTACTTGCCACTTATGAGCCCAAGCCTGGATGTTGTCCAGGTCTTGCTGCATGCGGGCTCGGACTGCTTCATTATCTGAGGAGTTGAGAATGGAACTGAACACTGTGCAGTCATCAGCGAACATCCCCATTTCTGACCTTATGATGGAGGGAAGGTCATTGATGAAGCAGCTGAAGATGGTTGGGCCTAGGACATTGCCCTGAGGAACTCCTGCAGCAATGTCCTGGGGCTGAGATGATTGGCCTCCAACAACCACTACCATCTTCCTTTGTGCTAGGTATGACTCCAGCCACTGGAGAGTTTTCCCCCTGATTCCCATTGACTTCAATTTTACTAGGGCTCCTTGGTGCCACACTCGGTCAAATGCTGCCTTGATGTCAAGGGCAGTCACTCTCACCTCACCTCTGGAATTCAGCTATTTTGTCCATGTTTGGACCAAGGCTGTAATGAGATCTGGAGCCGAAACCCAAACTGAGCATCGGTGAGCAGGTTATTGGTGAGTAAGTGCCACTTGATAGCACTGTCGACGACACCTTCCATCACTTTGCTGATGATTGAGAGTAGACTGATGGGGCGGTAATTGGCCGGATTGGATTTGTCCTGCTTTTTGTGGACAGGACATACCTGGGTAATTTTCCACATTGTCGGGTAGATGCCAGTGTTGTAGCTGTACTGGAACAGTTTGGCTAGAGGCGCAGCTAGTTCTGGAGCACAAGTCTTCAGCACTACAGCCGGGATGTTGTCGGGGCCCATAGCCTTTGCTGTATCCAGTGCACTCAGCCGTTTCTTGATATCACGTGGAGTGAATCCAATTGGCTGAAGACTGGTTTCTGTGATGGTGGGGATATCGGGAGGAGGCCGAGATGGATCATCCACTCGGCACTTCTGGCTGAAGGTGGTTGCAAACGCTTCAGCCTTGTCTTTTGCAGCCAATTTGGAGGGAGGGGAAGTTTTAATCTCATCAGTTTGAGCTATACTGGTCCCAGAGTGAAGGCAGAGCGCGCTAAATCACTGCTTCTAGATGTGATTTTTAAACAAGTGCTGTGTGAGTATTAAAACACACAAGATTCTGGTCATAATAACAATAGCCATTGAACAATGGGGAGAAGGGATACTCAGGCTGATACTATTATTTAATTGTATGTATTCAAAAGAATGCTTCCTCTATTATATTTCCCTTTTGGAACTCTGGCTACATTAAGATCCACAGGGTATCACCTTCCTCAATGTAGTCTATAATAACAGCCTGCATTCGCAGAGAAAGAATATATTTAAGAAGGAGCTAGATAGATTTCTAGACACAGAAGGCATCAAGGGGTATGGGGAGAGAGTGGGGATATGGTATTGAGATAGAGGATCAGCCATGATCATATAGAATGGCGGAGCAGGCTCGAAGGGCCGAATGGCCTATTCCTGCTCCTATTTTTTTCTAAGGCCCGACTCGGTCAGGCAGTAAGGGGAAGGGTGCGCGCTCCCTTTGTGTTTCCCTTGTATAATATTCCTTCTTGTTGACAGCCCAACAACAGAAGAGGATGAAAACTATGATGACATTTCATGTGCTGTGCCCCCACCTCTTCCACCCGTGAATGCAGAAGGTAAGAACTCATTCAAACCGAGGACTCTAAAAACAAGTGAGAGAAATGGATGATGGATAAAAATCAGGATAACTGCAAACAGGGACTGGGTGGTGCAGTGGGTCAGACACTGGCCTTTTACCTCGGGGATATGCATCCAAATCCAGCCCAGACTAAAGGGTTGAAAGTCTCCGCTGGCTGTGCGGGGGGCGGGGTTTCCATTCTGGGGACGTGGACATCACTGGTAAGGCCGGCATTTATTGCCCATCCCTCGTTGCTCTGAGAAGGTTGTGATGGGCCTTCTTCTGTTTGATACAACTCAGTGGCTTGCTAGGCCACTTCAAAAGGCAGTTAAGAGTCAGCCACATTAGTGCAGGTCCTATCTAAAATGATTTTTGGGTCGTTTCATTCCAGTCCCTGTTGAGCAGGGGCCCCACAGACAACACTGTCCCTAATTCATCACTAATTGGCATTTTCAATCCGAGAGATTGCAGGATGGTTGAATTGGAAAATGGAAGGTGCAGTTCGGGCAGGGCTGAGGCATGTTGTTGTAGCAGAATAAAAGGAGTTTTACCTGAGTCATACCTGACCTGGGAAATCATGAGGTTGTCACTGGTTCCATTCCCCAGTACTCACCTTGATGAAACTAGATAATTAGATAGACAAAGAGGTGGATAGACGGACAGAATGCACACAGTCTGGAGGGTCAATCTGGAATTCTCAGCTTGAGGAATCTGTATTATTTATGATTTATTTACACGTTTCACCCCCGTAACTTTTACCATTTCAGATCGCAAGATTCAGGCAGCTTCCAACTGTCCAGAGGAGGTAAGATTTCCATTTCTTGTGTGATCCCAGAGTCACGGTAATGAAGCTCACATGTCCACCAGCTCTTGGGCAGGTAGGCAGATGTCCCGACGGCTAAAGTCTAACAATGTTAGTCGCTATTCCCGTGATCCTGCAACGCCATGTAAACACGGGCAGCCATTTCGTACTGTGAAACCTGAAGGTCACGTTCAGAATTCACTTTTGCGCATTCGGTGACAAACTCACTGATTGTTTTGTTTAAATAGCAAACAAACCTTTATCACATACAGATAGGGAGGTTCCTGACTACCTCTGTATAAAGGGTCCTGCTAGGGAGACTCCGTCATTGACAGGAGTCTTTAATGCTGAGGCTCCCCCAGATAAAGGTCATGATGTGGAGATGCCGGTGATGGACAGGGGTTGACAATTGTAAACAATTTTACAACACCAAGTTATAGTCCGACAAATTTATTTTAAATTCCACAAGCTTTCGGAGGCTTCCTCCTTCCTCAGGTGAACGGTGTGGAAACCATATCGTTCACCTGAGGAAGGAGGAAGCCTCCGAAAGCTTGTGGAATTTAAAATAAATTTGTTGGACTATAACTTGGTGTTGTAAAATTGTTTACAACAGATAAAGGTCGGCGTTACTCTGAGATACTCTCCTCCTCTCCCTTTCAGATATTCCAGGTAATTTTATTTTGATCCTCCTGCATGATAGGAGTAATCTTACATTTAATTCCTTTAGTCCTGCTTCATGGAATCCACATTTCGAATTTGTCAGAGAACAAGTGTTCTGTCACAGAACTTGCATCTAATCACAAAACATGACTTCTGTCAAGATCACAGCTCAATCAAAAGACACTAGCTCCGTCACAGAACCACACAAACACTAGCTCCGTCACAGAACCACACAAACACTAGCTCCGTCACAGAACCACACAAACACTAGCTCCGTCACAGAACCACACAAACACTAGCTCCGTCACAGAACCACACAAAACACCAGATCCATCACAGAACCACACAAACACTAGCTCCGTCACAGAACCACACAAACACTAGCTCCGTCACAGAACCACACAAACACTAGCTCCGTCACAGAACCACACAAAACACCAGATCCATCACAGAACCACACAAACACTAGCTCCGTCACAGAACCACGCAAAACACTAGATCCATCACAGAACCACACAAACACTAGCTCCGTCACAGAACCACACAAAACACCAGATCCATCACAGAACCACACAAACACTAGCTCCGTCACAGAACCACACAAAACACCAGATCCATCACAGAACCACACAAACACTAGCTCCGTCACAGAACCACACAAAACACTAGATCCATCACAGAACCACACCAAACACTAGCTCCGTCACAGAACCACACAAAACACCAGATCCATCACAGAACCACACAAAACACTAGCTCCGTCACAGAACCACACCAAACACAAGCTCCGTCACAGAACCACACAAAACACTAGCTCCGTCACAGAACCACACAAAACACTAGCTCCGTCACAGAACCCCACGAAGCACTAGCTCCGTCACAGAACCACACAAAACATCAGCTCCATCTCTGGACCCCATGAAACACTAGCTCTGTCACAGAACCACACAAAACACTAGCTCCGTCACAGAACCACACAAAACACTAGCTCCGTCACAGAACCACACAAAACACTAGCTCCGTCACAGAACCCCACGAAGCACTAGCTCCGTCACAGAACCACACAAAACATCAGCTCCATCTCAGGACCCCATGAAACACTAGCTCTGTCACAGAACCCCATGAAGCACTTGCTCCATCACAGGACCCCACGAGAAACTAGCTCCGTTGCAGAAACACGCCAAACAGTAGCTCCGTCACAGGCTCTATCAGACAATATGAGATCAGTTACAGAGCTCAAGTGTCATCACAGAACCACCACACCAAACACTAGCTCCGTCACAGAACCACATCCAACACAAGCTCCGTCACAGAACCACACGAAACACTAGCTCTGTCACAGAACCACACCAAACACTAGCTCCGTCACAGAACCACACCAAACACTAGCTCCGTCATAGAACCACACGAAACACGAGCTCCATCACAGAACCACACAAAACACTAGCTCCGTCACAGAACAGAGGCTCTGTCATTGAATATAAAATCTGCCATAAACACGAGGTCCAGCACTGACCATCAGCTCAGAGAACACAAGCTCCATCCTGGAGCACGAGCTCCGCACCAGAGCATGAATTCCACCACAGAACACAAGTGTGTGTATGTGTGTTTGCATAAGTATATTTCTGTGTGTGTTGGGGGGGGGGGTGTCAGTCTGTGTGCATTTCTGTGTACATGCATGTGTGTGTGTATGTGAGTGAGTGTCTGTGCATGTCTGTGTGAGTGCGTGTGTATGTATGTCTTTCTGTGTGTGTGTGTGTGTGTGTGTGTGTATGTCTTTCTGTGTGTGTGTCTGTGTGAGTGCGTGTGTATGTATGTCTTTCTGTGTGTGTGTGTGTGTGTATGTCTTTCTGTGTGTGTGTCTGTGTGAGTGCGTGTGTATGTATGTCTTTCTGTGTGTGTGTCTGTGTGTGTGTGTGTGTGTATGTCTTTCTGTGTGTGTGTCTGTGTGTGTGTGTGTGTGTGTATGTCTTTCTGTGTGTGTGTCTGTGTGTGTGTGTGTGTGTGTATGTCTTTCTGTGTGTGTGTCTGTGTGAGTGCGTGTGTATGTATGTCTTTCTGTGTGTGTGTCTGGGGTGGGGGGGTGTTTTGGGGGTGTCCTGGGGCAGGAGGATTTAAAATCATGGAGAAATTGCTTTGTTTGATTTCAGAAAGATGATTCAGATGGAGAAATGTATGAAGATTTGGACAGCTACAGGTACAGTTTAACCTTTGAACTGAATGCGATGTTTCAGTTGTTCTTGGGACGTAGGCAACACTGTAGATATTTCCCATCCATTACATTGTGTAATGTAATGTGTGGTGTAAACAGAAAGGAGCCATGGATACAGATTATATGTTGCTTACTGCATTGATGACTCGGTGATTCTCCTTCACTCGTAGGATTGCACAGCCCCTTATTCTGTCGTCTCTATCCCACACTGCCACAATATTCCTTTCTCCAGTGGGATTTTGTTTTGTCCATTCCCTGGATCTGGGCATCACTGGCAAGGACGGCATCTATAGCCCATCCCTGGTTGCCCTGAGAAGGTGGTGATGGGCATTCTTTTTTAACAGCTACAACTAAGTGGCTTGCTTGGCCACTTCTGAGGGCTGTTGAGAGTCAACCACGTTGGTGTGGGGACTGGAGTCACATATAGGCCCAGACCGGGTAAGGACGGCAGGTTTCCTTCCCCACAGGGACATTAGTGAACCAGTCGGGTTTTTACCACAATCCAACAGCTTCATGGTCACTTTTACTGATCCCAGAGACTGATCCGGCTTTGAATAGAATGGTCTTTGGCCTATGAAGACCTGAGACCAAAGGTCATATTTCCAAACACTTTTGTGTCCAGTGATGGGAGAATGTTTGCTACTGAAGTTTTCAAAGAATTTTATTCTGTAGAACTTGAGCCCTGATTCCACATCCCATCCCGTCTCCATCTGGAGAATGGTGGTCCTTCTGTCTCACCTCTCCGACCTTTCTTACCCTTTCCTAAATTGGCCTTCCGTTCGAGTATAATCAGAGGCACCTCACCCCTCCCTCCCCCCCCCCAACCCGTGCTCCAACTCTTGCCCTCACTACGACCCAGGCTCGGTTCTAATTAAACCACTTGAATTGTTTTTGCTCGGAGGGATTTGTTACACAATCTATTTCCAGATCCTTTTCATTCTCTATCCTTTTATTTAAATAAAGGTCGCTAAAGGAACTGAAAGAGCAAGAGAAGAAACGGGATAAGGAGGAGAAGAAGAGACAAGAGCAGGAGAGAAAGGAGCAGAAAGAGAAAGAAAAGAAAGAGCAGGAGATGAGGAAGAAGTTCAAGGTGATGAGCATTGCTTCAATTTAATACCATCAGCTGATCAGCTCAAAATAATAGATGTTAACAGAAAACTGATCCTTAGAGAATGAGCCACTTCTCAATTAATGCTCGTTTCTCTCTGCATGGGATGTCTGATGGATATAGAATCTTACAGCACAGGAGGAGGCCATTCAGCCCATCGTGCCTGTGCCGGCTCTTTGATAGAGCTAGCCGATTAGTCCCACTCCCCCTGCTCTTTCCCCATTGACCTGCAATATTTTCCTTGTCAAGTATTTATCCAATTCCCTTTTGAAAGTTATTATTGAATCTGCTTCCACCGCCCTTTCAGGCAGTGAATTCCAGATCATCACAACTCGCTGCGTTAAAAAAAAAGTCTCCGCATCCCCCCCTCTGGTTCTTTTGCCAGTTATCTTAAATTTGCCAATTATCTTATATTAGTGTGGCTGCAGAACCCCTTCTGTCTGTGCACAATGCCCCTCACCTGTTAGTGTGGGCAGGGACTCCTTTCTCTTTTTGCACCCTGTCTGCGCTGAAACCTTAGAGTCATAGAGTTATACAGCACGGATAGAGGCCCTTCGGCCCATCGTGTCCGCGCTGGCCATCAGCCCTGTCTACTCTAATCCCATATTCCAGCATTTGGTCCGTAGCCTTGTATGCTATGGCATTTCAAGTGCTCATCCAAATGCTTCTTGAATGTTGTGAGGGTTCCTGCCTCCACAACCCTTTCAGGCAGTGAGTTCCAGACTCCAACCACCCTCTGGGTGAAAAAGTTCTTTCTCAAATCCCCTCTAAACCTCCCGCCTTTTACCTTGAATCTATGTCCCCTTGTTATAGAACCCTCAACGAAGGGAAAAAGCTCCTTCATATCCATCCTATCTGTGCCCCTCATAATTTTGTACACCTCAATCATGTCCCCCCTCAGCCTCCTCTGCTCCAAGGAAAACAAACCCAATCTTCCCAGTCTCTCTTCATAGCTGAAGCGCTCCAGCCCTGGTAACATCCTGGTGAATCTCCTCTGCACCCTCTCCAAAGCGATCACATCCTTCCTGTAGTGTGGCGACCAGAACTGCACACAGTACTCCAGCTGTGGCCTAACCAGTGTTTTATACAGCTCCATCATAACCTCCTTGCTCTTATATTCTATGCCTCGGCTAATAAAGGCAAGTATCCCATATGCCTTCTTTACCACCTTATCTACCTGTTCCGCCGCCTTCAGGGATCTGTGAACTTGCACACCAAGATCCCTCTGACCCTCTGTCTTGCCTAGGGTCCTCCCATTCATTGTGTATTCCCTTGCCTTGTTAGTCCCTCCAAAGTGCATCACCTCGCACTTTTCCGGGTTAAATTCCATTTGCCACTGTTCCGCCCATCTGACCAACCCATCTATATCGTCCTGCAGACTGAGGCTATCCTCCTCGCTATTTACCACCCTACCAATCTTTTGTATCATCAGCGAACTTACTGATCATACCTTTTACATTCATATCCAAGTCATTAATGTAGACCACAAACAGCAAGGGACCCAGCACCGATCCCTGTGGTACCCCACTGGCCACAGGCTTCCAGCTCCATCCTGTGCCTGGCACCCTCCAAAGCTCGCCCCAGAGTGTGAACCATGACAAGGAATGCTGCCAGGCCATCTGGCTGTGAAGGGGGGGAGTCATCACACCTGTGCTCGACCCTGTCCTCACCCCGATCTCCACACCCACACACGGGCACTTTCCAGCAGGGGTCACCGGGCAGAGGTCAGGAGCAGAGGTCCTCTCCCTAATTCAGGGGGTGCCACGTCCAATTGTAAGGCCTCTCACTGCAGTCCCAGCTGTGATCAGCTCAGTCGGCACAGACCGAGGATAGAATCCGGACCCTCCTTGGTCCAAACGGCTCAGAGGTGCTGACTACCATTGAGTCATTAGAACAGGCTCCCTTCTATTTGGAATGTCTGTCGTATACTACAGCAGACAGATTTTCAGGCAGCAAGCAAGATTTTTTGTTTATTCGTTCTGGGGATGTGGGCGTCGCTGGCGAGGCCGGCATTTATTGCCCATCCCCAGTTGCCCCTCGAGAAGGTGGTGGTGAGCCGCCTTCTTGAACCGCTGCAGTCCGTGTGGTGAAGGTTCTCCCACAGTGCTGTTAGGAAGGGAGTTCCTGGATTTTGACCCAGCGACGATGAAGGAACGGCCGATATTTGTCCAAGTGGGGATGGTGTGTGACTTGGAGGGGAACGTGCAGGTGGTGTTGTTCCCATGCACCTGCTGCCCTTGTCCTTCTAGGTGGTGGAGGTTGTGGGTGATATAGGTGCCTTGGCGATATAACAAAGGGGTTACTACATCTAACAAAAATGGAAAGGACATATGAAAATACAAAACTGGTGGGCAGGAAAAGACCAGCTGGTCCATCGAGCCTGCCCCATGCTTACGATGGCTGAAGCATCATGACTAAACACTTCCTCCCACTCTCCCTACCCCACGCCCCAAACCCCCACCCTGCAGCCATCTAATCGCCCGGGAGAGGCAAAAAAAAGAGACAATCCCACTGCCCAGTGACCCCTGATGGAGAGTGTTGGGAACGCACAGCACCTCAATCAACGGCTTAAGAAGAGACTGGTTAAAGTTTCGGGTGTAGATTCTCCATCCAGGACTCAGCTCCCAAGCTGTGTTTTCCCTTTCAGCTGCTGACCGGTTTGCGCTTTTCTGTCTTCATTTCAGGTTTCCAGCAGCCGCTCCCATTTAAAAAAAAAATCTCTACTTTCTTCGAACAAAAAAAGCCTTCATCGACACCAAATATTTGGAGCCATTTTCCCACTTGCTGCTCGCGGTGTGGAGCCTGGCTCGCCAAAGCACGTACCGGAAATTTGGGTCAGCACTAGGGGGCTGTCAACTCTGGTTGGACGCATTCCTGGAGGGTTCATCACATGACCTCCCACCTCCAACCGCTCCGCCCCGGTCAAACAGCCGTTTCTCCCCCATCTCCGATATTTTTATAACTAATAAACAAAAGTGTTCAAAGAAAATTTTAAGAACGTACATTGTTCTTTAATGCCCCTACGATTTTGCTCCCGGGGTTTGCTCGCAGCAGTGTCCAGGAGATAAATCTTTCATTCCTGGAGACTCCAGGACAATCCTAGTGCACAATTTCCAAGCATTTATTTAAATGGTCCAAAAATCTCACACCCGTGCTCAGCTAAATGTCCAAATCCTGCTGGCGGTGGTTGAATTTCTCTGCAATGCTCTGTAGAAGCTGGGCTGAGACCGGCTAAACTCATTTCACACGGGACTGTTACAGACAACAGACGGGGAGACCGTAGTCCCATCGGTCCGGACAGGGTTTGAACCTTGATCCCCAGAGGTGAAAGGACAGTGTGTTAACCCATTCCAGCACCCAGCAACCCTCTAAAATTCAGTAACTTAGCTCCTTATGTTGGTTATCTGTTTCTATTGAAATTATTGGTCTTTTCAGTCCTCACTCCATGAGTTTGTTCCTCCTATAAATCATGCAAGTATCAGATTATCAATGGGTTGCATGCAACATGGACTGTGAACAATACTGTCTAACCTTCAGGTGAACCTTTACAAAAGATTAAAATTTGCATTGCTTTGATCAAAAGGACATTATAGTCAATGCACTGCCACACACAGGAAGGCCAAATGTACTTCCTTATTCTTTATATTATTAGACTGCAAGTAAGTAGCACGATTGGCTAATCAGCCGAGCCCTGCAAGTCAGCATTTGTGTTATAAATATATCTGCGCTCACAGAGGGGCCCAGCGCTCACAGCGAGGGGCCCGCGCTCACAGCGAGGGGCCCGCGCTCACAGCGAGGGGCCCAGCGCTCACAGAGGGGCCCCGCGCTCACAGAGGGGCTCGCGCTCACAGAGGGGCCCAGCGCTCACAGAGGGGCCCCGCGCTCACAGAGGGGCCCGCGCTCACAGAGGGGCTCGCGCTCACAGAGGGGCCCAGCGCTCACAGAGGGGCTCGCGCTCACAGAGGGGCCCAGCGCTCACAGAGGGGCTCGCGCTCACAGAGGGGCCCAGCGCTCACAGAGGGGCCCAGCGCTCACAGAGGGGCCCGCGCTCACAGCGAGGGGCCCAGCGCTCACAGAGGGGCCCAGCGCTCACAGAGGGGCCCGCGCTCACAGCGAGGGGCCCAGCGCTCACAGAGGGGCCCAGCGCTCACAGAGGGGCTCGCGCTCACAGAGGGGCCCAGCGCTCACAGAGGGGCTCGCGCTCACAGAGGGGCCCAGCGCTCACAGAGGGGCTCGCGCTCACAGAGGGGCCCAGCGCTCACAGAGGGGCCCAGCGCTCACAGCGAGGGGCCCGCGCTCACAGCGAGGGGCCCAGCGCTCACAGAGGGGCCCAGCGCTCACAGAGGGGCCCAGCGCTCACAGAGGGGCCCAGCGCTCACAGAGGGGCCCAGCGCTCACAGAGGGGCCCAGCGCTCACAGAGGGGCTCGTGCTCACAGAGGGGCCCAGTGCTCACAGAGGGGCCCAGCGCTCACAGAGGGGCTCGCGCTCACAGAGGGGCTCGCGCTCACAGCGAGGGGCTCGCGCTCACAGCGAGGGGCCCGCGCTCACAGAGGGGCCCGCGCTCACAGCGAAGGGCCCGCGCTCACAGAGGGGCCCAGCGCTCACAGCGAGGGGCCCGAGCTCACGGCGAGGGGCCCGCGCTCACGGCGAGGGGCCGTGCTCACAGAGGGGCCCAAGCTCACAGCGAGGGGCCCGCGCTCACAGCGAGGGGCCCGCGCTCACAGAGGGGCCCGCGCTCACAGCGAGGGGCCCGCGCTCACAGAGGGGCCCGCACTCACAGCGAGGGGCCCGCGCTCACAGAGGGGCCCATCGCTCACGGCGAGGAGCCCAGCGCTCACGGCGAGGGGCCCGCGCTCACGGCGAGGGGCCGTCCTCACAGAGGGGCCCGAGCTCACGGCGAGGGGCCCGCGCTCATGGCGAGGGGCCGTGCTCACAGAGGGGCCCGAGCTCACGGCGAGGGGCCCGCGCTCACGGCGAGGGGCCCGCGCTCACGGCGAGGGGCCCGCGCTCACGGCGAGGGGCCCACGCTCACGGCGAGGGGCCCGCGCTCACAGAGGGGCCCAGCGCTCACGGCGAGGGGCCGTGCTCACAGAGGGGCCCGCGCTCACAGCGAGGGGCCGTGCTCACAGAGGGGCCGTGCTCACAGAGGGGCCGTGCTCACAGAGGGGCCGTGCTCACAGAGGGGCCGTGCTCACAGAGGGGCCGTGCTCACAGCGAGGGGCCGCGCTCACAGAGGGGCCGTGCTCACAGAGGGGCCGTGCTCACAGAGGGGCCGTGCTCACAGCGAGGGGCCGCGCTCACAGCGAGGGGCCCGTGCTCACAGCGAGGGGCCGTGCTCACAGAGGGGCCGTGCTCACAGCGAGGGGCCGCGCTCACAGAGGGGCCGCGCTCACAGCGAGGGGCCGTGCTCACAGAGGGGCCGTGCTCACAGCGAGGGGCCGTGCTCACAGCGAGGGGCCGTGCTCACAGAGGGGCCGTGCTCACAGAGGGGCCGTGCTCACAGCGAGGGGCCGTGCTCACAGCGAGGGGCCGTGCTCACAGCGAGGGGCCGTGCTCACAGCGAGGGGCCGTGCTCACAGCGAGGGGCCGTGCTCACAGAGGGGCCGCGCTCACAGCGAGGGGCCGTGCTCACAGAGGGGCCGTGCTCACAGAGGGGCCGCGCTCACAGCGAGGGGCCGTGCTCACAGAGGGGCCGTGCTCACAGAGGGGCCGTGCTCACAGAGGGGCCGTGCTCACAGCGAGGGGCCCGCGCTCACAGCGAGGGGCCGCGCTCACAGAGGGGCCGTGCTCACAGCGAGGGGCCGTGCTCACAGCGAGGGGCCGTGCTCACAGCGAGGGGCCGTGCTCACAGAGGGGCCGTGCTCACAGCGAGGGGCCGTGCTCACAGCGAGGGGCCGTGCTCACAGAGGGGCCGCGCTCACAGCGAGGGGCCGTGCTCACAGAGGGGCCGCGCTCACAGCGAGGGGCCGTGCTCACAGCGAGGGGCCGTGCTCACAGAGGGGCCGCGCTCACAGCGAGGGGCCGTGCTCACAGAGGGGCCGTGCTCACAGCGAGGGGCCGTGCTCACAGAGGGGCCGTGCTCACAGAGGGGCCGTGCTCACAGCGAGGGGCCGCGCTCACAGAGGGGCCGCGCTCACAGAGGGGCCCGAGCTCACAGAGGGGCCGTGCTCACAGAGGGGCCGTGCTCACAGAGGGGCCGTGCTCACAGAGGGGCCGTGCTCACAGCGAGGGGCCGTGCTCACAGCGAGGGGCCGTGCTCACAGCGAGGGGCCGTGCTCACAGAGGGGCCGTGCTCACAGAGGGGCCGTGCTCACAGAGGGGCCGCGCTCACAGAGGGGCCGTGCTCACAGAGGGGCCGCGCTCACAGAGGGGCCGCGCTCACAGAGGGGCCGCGCTCACAGAGGGGCCGCGCTCACAGAGGGGCCGTGCTCACAGCGAGGGGCCGTGCTCACAGCGAGGGGCCGTGCTCACAGCGAGGGGCCGCGCTCACAGCGGGGCCGCGCTCACAGAGGGGCCGTGCTCACAGCGAGGGGCCGTGCTCACAGCGAGGGGCCGCGCTCACAGAGGGGCCGCGCTCACAGAGGGGCCGTGCTCACAGCGAGGGGCCGTGCTCACAGCGAGGGGGCCGTGCTCACAGAGGGGCCGTGCTCACAGCGAGGGGCCGCGCTCACAGAGGGGCCGCGCTCACAGAGGGGCCGTGCTCACAGGGCACTTAGAAAATCATAATATGATTAGGCAGAGTCAACTTGGTTTTATGGAAAGGAAATTGTGTTTGAAAAATGTATTAGAGTTTTTTGAGGGTGTAACTAGCAGGGTAGATAAAGGGGAATCAGTGGATGTCGTATATTTGGATTTTCAAAAGGCACTTGTTGAGATGCCACATAAAAGGTTGTTACGCAAGATAAGGGCTCATGGGGTTGAGGGTAATCTATTAGCAAGGATTGAGGATTGGTTAACATAAGAACATAAGAAATAGGAGCAGGAGTAGGCCAATCGGCCCCTCGAGCCTGCTCCGCCATTCAATAAGATCATGGCTGATCTGATCCCAACCACAAATCTAAAGAACACAAGAAGTCGGAGCAGGACCCGGCCACATAGCCCCTGGGCCCTCTCCGCCACCCACAGGGCATTGACCGATCCGAACTCAGCTTCATGTCCAATTTCCTGCCCGCTCCCCATAACCCCTAATTCCCTTTACTTCTAGGAAACTGTCTGTTTCTGTTTTAAATTTATTTAATGATGTAGCTTCCACAGCTTCCTGGGGCAGCAAATTCCACAGACCGACCACCCTCTGAGTGAAGAAGTTTCTCCTCATCTCAGTTTTGAAAGAGCAGCCCCTTATTCTAAGATTATGCCCCCTAGTTCTAGTTTCACCCATCTTTGGGAACATCCTTACTGCATCCACCCGATCAAGACCCTTCACAATCTTATATGTTTCAATAAGATCGCCTCTCATTCTTCTGAACTCCAATGAGTAGAGTCCCAATCTACTCAACCTCTCCTCATATGTCCGCCCCCTCATCCCCGGGATTAACCGAGTGAACCTTCTTTGTACTGCCTCGAGAGCAAGTATGTCTTTTCTTAAGTATGGAGACCAAAACTGTATGCAGTATTCCAGGTGCGGTCTCACCAATACCTTATATAACTGCAGCAATACCTCCTTGTTTTTATATTCTATCCCCCTAGCAATAAAAGCCAACATTCCGTTGGCTTTCTTGATCACCTGCTGCACCTGCATACCAACTTTTTGATTTTCTTGCACTAGGACCCCCAGATCCCTTTGTACTGCAGTACTTTCCAGTCTCTCGCCATTAAGAAAATAACTTGCTCTCTGATTTTTCCTGCCAAAGTGCATAACCTCACATTTTCCAATATTAACAGACAGAAAACAGAGAGTAGGAATAATCGGGTCATTCTCAGGTTGGCAGGCTGTAACGAGTGGGGTGCCACAAGGATCAGTGCTTGGGCCTCAGATATTTACAATCTATATTAATGACTTAGATGAAGGGACCAAGTGTAATGTATCCAAGTTTGCGGACTATACAAAGCTAGGTGGGAAAGTAAGCTGTGAGGAGGACACAAAGAGTCTGCAAAGGGATATAGACAGGTTAAGTGAGTGGGCAAGAAGGTGGCAGATGGAGTATAATTTGGTTATTCACTTTGGTAGGAAGAATAGAAAAACAGAATATTTTTTAAATGGTGAGAAACTATTGAATGTTGGAGTTCAGAGGGATTTGGGTGTCCTTGTACACAAAACACAGAAAGTTAACGTGCAGCTACAGCAAGCAGTTAAGAAGGCAAAAGGCATGTTGGCCTTTATTGCAAGGGGATTGGAATACAAGAGTCTTGCTGCAATTGTACAGGGCTTTGGTGAGACCACACCTTGAGTACTGTGTACAGTTTTGGTCTCCTAACCTAAGGAAGGATATACTTGCCTTAGAGGCGGTGCAACGAAGGTTCACTAGATTGATTCCTGGGATGAGAGGGTTGTCCTATGAGGAGAGATTGAGTAGAATGGGCCTATACTCTCTGGAGTTTAGAAGAATGAGAGGTGATTTCATTGAAACATATAAGATTCTGAGAAGGCTTGACAGGGTAGATGCTGAGAGGCTGTTTCCCCTGGCTGGAGAGTCTAGAACTAGGGGGCATAGTCTCAGGATAAGGGGTCGGCCATTTAGGACTGAGATGAGGAGAAATTTCTTCACTCAGAAGGTTGTGAATCTTTGGAATTCTCTACCCCAGAGGGCTGTGGATGCTGAGTCATTGAGTATATTCAAGGCTGAGATCGATAGATTTTTGGACTCTAAGGGAATCAAGGGATATGGGGATCGGGCAGGAAAATGGAGTTGAGGTTGAAGATCAGCCATGATCTGATTGAATGGTGGAGCAGGCTCGAGGGGCCGTATGGCCCACTCCTGCTCCTATTTCTTATGTTCTTATGTTCAAATGGGAGGAGCCCTGCTCCCAACGAGGAGCCGTTCTCCCAGTGAAGAGATGTGCTCCCAGGGAGCAGCCATGCTCATAGGGAGATATGCTCACAGACAGTACTATTCAGAGATATGGCTATCAACACTGCAGCCCCAAGTCTCTGGCCTCCACCAGGCCGGCTCTGCCTGACTGTGCTGAATCCCTCCCTGTCGTGTTAAACATAGGAACATAGGAATTGCTAGATGAGAAAAGACCAAGGTCCATCCAGTTCACCTTCTACCATCCTGGTACTTGCATGAAGCAACGACAGTGGAATTGTTGACTAATCATAGCAGTCAATCTCTATCAATGAGTCTACAACAGACCCAGACATGAGGTGAGGAAAACCCCCAGTGGTGGAGAGTTTTGGGAACCAGAGGTCCAGAGTCAACTGTTCCTCCCTAGCATGTTACACTCACCACACGTCATGTCTCAAATTACTCATATAATGTGTCCCAAAATGGTATTTTCTGTAAGAAATCTATCTAATTCGCATTTGAATGAATCAATACTGACTGCTTCCACCGTCTCCCTAGGGAGCCTGTTCCATACTCGCTCTCACTCGCCTCTCGCTCACTGAAATATTTAGAATCCTAAAAACAGCAAATATATCACCTCTCAACCTTCCTTTTCCAGTCAGAACGTGCGCAATAGTAATTGATGAATATAGCTCACTAAGTTTACCTCATCATTCAATATTGGGCCTCTGCAGGCAGCTCATCCACCCTGTCAGAGTTGGGGTGGGGTGG
Source organism: Heptranchias perlo (assembly GCF_035084215.1). Lineage (NCBI taxonomy): Eukaryota > Metazoa > Chordata > Chondrichthyes > Hexanchiformes > Hexanchidae > Heptranchias > Heptranchias perlo. Next base: position 3,571,471 of record NC_090328.1, read on the forward strand.
GGGCCTCCTATCAGGTTTTGGACTGGGCAGTTTGGTTCTTTGGGTGGGTTGTTTTTGGAATGGTGAACCCAACCCTTTCGCACAAATCGCCAACCCCCACCACTCCCTACTGCTGATGTGTTTGAACTTGCTGGAAGGTTACGAGCCTCACCTCCGCTCCGAAGGCTGGAGTGACTGGAGTAAGAGTCTTCTATCTTTTGTTTTAGCTCTCGGGGACGATTGAAGTGATCCAGAATGTGAAGGTCACGATGGACTACAGAGGTGGAAAGAACGAGCTGTCGTGCAAGCAGGGCGAGAGCCTCGAGGTCATCCGCATCACGGACAACCCCGAGGGCAAGTGGCTGGCGAGGACACCGGACGGTTCCTGTAAGTCGGACACTGCGAAATCAGTACAACAACGTGCATTTACATAGCGCCTTTAATGTAGTAAATGTCCCAAGGCACTTCACAAGAGTGTAAATCGGACAGAAATTTGACAATGAGCCACATAAGGAGATATTAGGACAGGTGACCAAAAGCTTGGTCAAAGAGGTAGGTTTTTAAGGAGCGTCTTAAAGGAGGAGAGAGAGAGGTAGAGAGGTTTAGGGAGGGAATTCCAGAGCTTAGGGCCCAGGCAGCACGGCCGCCAATGGTGGAGCGAAGGAAATCAAAGATGCGCAAGAGGTCAGAATTGGAGGAGCGCAGAGATCTCGGAGGGTTGTAGGGCTGGAGGAGGTTACAGAGATAGGGAGGGGGGCGAAGCCATGGAGGGATTTGAAAACAAGGATGAGAATTTTAAAATCGAGGCGTTCCCGGACCGGGAGCCAATGAGGGTCAGCGAGCACAGTGGGTGATGGGGGAACGGGACTCGGTGCGAGTTAGGATACGGGCAGCAGAGTTTTGGATGAGCTGAAGTTTACGGAGGGTGGAAGATGGAAAGCCGGCCGGGAGCACAGATGAAATCCTAGACAGAAATTTTTAAAACAACCAATGAATCAGACTATTTTCGCTTTTCTGAAACAATCACTAAAATTCCGAGTGCACGAATGTAATGAGATCAGGTGTGGAACCGGGGGCTGCAGTTCTGCTGAGTGAGGGCCCTGTCCGTGGTGCACCTGGAAATCATCAGCCCAGTGGACCGGCAGTGCCCACAGCTGGCATCTACGGGTACTACAGATGTTTGTCAAATCAATTGGAGAGAAAGAAAATTCACATCCAAAGCAGTCGCTATTTTACCTGGCTGGTGAGGCCCCTTTTAAGGTGGCAGAGACCGATTTTAGGGAGGGTCCTGATTTAGAGGAGGGACCACCCAAGGCATAAACGAGGCCCGGAGTTTTCCATCCACTGCCTGAAAGGGTGTTGGAAGCAGGTTGTTCTCCTTGGAGCAGGGAAGGTTAAGGGGAGATTTAATAGAGGTGTTTAAAATCATCAAAGGTTTGATGGAGTAAATAAGGAGAAACTGTTCCCAGTGGCAGGAGGGTCGGTAACCAGAGGACACAGATTTAAGGTGATTGGCAAAAGAACCAGAGGGGAGATGAGGAGACATTTTTTTACGCAGCGAGTTCTGATCTGGAACGCGCTGCCTGAAAGGGAATTGGATAAATACTTGAAGGGAAAACATTTACAGGGCTGTGGGGAAAGATCAGGGGGGGGAATGGGACTAATTGGCTAGCTCTTTCAAAGAGCCGGCACAGCTGCGATGGGCTGAATGGCCCCCTCCTGTGCTGTATCTACTATGAAACTACAAACTATCCCATTGCTGATACCATTCCTGAAGTGATTCTGTGGAGACAGGCGCTCCAAGTAAGGAAATGGCAGACCAATTAAACTGGACCTTTTTGTGAGTGACAAAGTCTGGAGTTATAAACCATGAAAAATGACTCTCGCCTCTGAGTCAGAAGGACGAGGTTTGAAGGCCCACTCCAGAGACTTGAGCGCATAATCCAGGCTGACAACTCCCAGTGTGGTACTGAGGGAGAGGTGCACTGTCAGAGGTGTCGTCTTTCAGATGAGACAAAGAGAGGTAGGTCCCTGGACAGTGCTCAGTGCCTCTCTGTAGCAACTGGGACCCCATCATCACTGGAAAATGGAACCACTGGTGCTGATTACCTTGGTGCTGTAAAGCCCTGGGTCTCTGTGTCACTGCAATTCATCCATTAAGCAATCTTTTCTCCGTCTCCTCTTTTGCAGATGGGTACATTAAGGTGACGTGTGTGGATGTCGATTATGACGAGATAAAGAAGAAAGCATCTGCCAGACCCAAAGATTCCGTGCCCATTGCCCACACCACAAGGCAACCAGTCCAAGATCAGGAACTCTACGACGATGTCGGAGCAAACGATGACATCAGCATGTAAGGAAACCCCCCACCCCCATGCACGGAGTTAGACTTTCAGAGTTCGTACATTTAAGTCCAAGTGTTTTTCATCCTGCTCTTCCTGGTCCCACAAGGAAAGTAAACAAAAACTTACCTTGAATGGCCTCTTCTAGTCCCGGATCTTCCCGCCGTCTCCACCTGGCTTCCCCACTCAGGCCAGAGTTAATATTGGGGCCGGGGCCCGCAGACATCACGGGGCCCTGATCTGCCTAATTAAAGAAGGACCTCGCTGGCTTCAGAGGGGTGCCTTTTCCAGCTGCTCAGAAGAGCAGGTTAAAATCAGGATCGGCCTGAAGCGGGTGGGAAATCGGTGGGTAAGTGATCCGGGGCATTTTAACAGCCCACCCACCCGGCTTCCACCAGGCAGGTCGGGGTAAAAATCGCCCCTGGATGTTACTATTCCCCGTATTCTCTGACCCCTCTCTGAATGAGATATTGAATCACTGCTGGTCCGACGCTCAATTTGTGGCGGAATTTGTACTTATTGACATGATCAACAGGAACTAGACTGAAGAGCCTTCCGTTTGCTTCACCTACGTGAACTGGGGAGTTGGTGGGTGGGATGGCTGAGGACCATGTACCCCATTCTGAAGCCAGGCTCAGTCGTACATGCCCTGGATCCACCAAATATGCTGCATATAACAGGTGACCCCAGTTCTTTGCATGTTACTTACTTTGGAAGATTGGAACCAAGTCAAACCTCCATGGCAGGACTCAGTAATCTGATGCCTACTCCGGGTAACAACAGCAACAACTTGCATTTATATTGGCGCCATTAACGTAGAAAAACATCGCAGGGCACTTCACAGAGGGGTAAGCTAGAAATCGGACAGCAAGCCAAAGGTCAAAGAGGTGAGTTTTGAGGAAGAGAGGGAAGTCGAGGGGTTTAGGGAGGGAATTCCGGAGCCTGGGGCCTAGACATTACCAGTCCTGTAGGCCCAGGAAATTTAAAGAGCTGAAGCTTCCAAGTTTTCAAGCTTTGAAGAAGGAAAAGGATGGGGTGGAAGCACAGGGAGGAAAGGAGGGGAAAAGGACGGGAGGGAAACAGGGAGAGTGGATAGGATAACGAAGGGGTCATTGGGGGGAAGGGGGGGAGAATGCTTCAATATTTTGTATAGGAGGGGCTTGAAATTTTTGCATGTCGGTGTCTTGCAGATTTTTGTATTGGAATCTTATGCGTAAGGGATCTCACTTATGGGGAGGGGTCTTGCTTTATTTGCATATGGGAGATCTTGCATTTTTTTGTACAATGGGATTTCTCACTTTTTTGTGTATGGAGGTTTTCATTTCTTGTCTTGGCATGTGTGTCTGACCTCAACTCCTTAAAGGTTGGACACCCCTGCCTTAATGGGTAGCATGGTCCTGGCTGGACATGCAGCAGGAAGATCATTGGTGCTCTGGGCTGGCAATGTTAGCTGGTTAAACTCCAACAGTATCCAAGTGCACACATGGGGGTTCCTAAACCTTGCCCCTGCCAGCATGTCGAGTCCAAAACTAGGGGCCATAAATATAAGATAGTCACCAATAAATCCAATAAGGAATTCAGGAGAAACTTCTTTACCCAGTGAGTGGTTAGAATGTGGAACTCGTTACCACAAGGAGTAGTTGATGTGAATAGTATAGATGAATTTAAGGGGAAGTTAGATAAACACATGAGGGAGAAAGAAATAGAAGGATATGCTGATTGTGTTCCATGAAGTAGGGAGGGAGGAGGAGGCTTTTATATTTAAAACAGAAATAGACAGTTTCCTAGAAGTAAAGGGAATTTAGGGGTTACGGGGAACGGGCAGGAAATTGGACATGAATTTAGATTTGAGGTTGGGATCAGATCAGCCATGATCTTATTGAATGGCGGTTCAGGCTCGAGGGGCCGATTGGCCTACTCCTGCTCCTATTTCTTATGTTCTTATGTTCTTATGCTTGTGTGGAGCATAAATACCAGCATGGACCAGTTGGGCAGAACGGCCTGTTTCTGTGCTGTAAATTCTATGTAATACTATGTAATGTGGCAAAGGTCTCTAGACTTGGATACGTCCCTATAGAAGAGTGTGCACTCCATTTTGGGCAAACAAAAACTCTACCTGGATCTCTCAGCAGCTTGGTTTGGAGAACCATTTAAGCATAATGATGAGGTTCTGTATGTGTCAGACACCCAAAGAAAATGAGCCACTTTGGACCACCCCAGACCCATTTCACAGCCCAGCAATGATTATACTCAGGTTGACCCTCCGTGCAGTATAAATCAGTGCAATGCTCCAGGACACACATTGGCCTGAAGGTAACACGTGCAGCACAAGTGTAAATGCATCCTTATCTCTAGTTGACAATAAGCCGTCAGAGGTGCAGCCTCCTTTCATACTTCATCATCACTAAAAGGGATTTGTAAGGTGCCACTTTTTTTTATTCTGTCTCAAACTATTGCTGACTTTGGATCTTCCTTCCTTTGTGTTCTCCAGGGGTACCGGGAGCAGCGGTGCTGGAGGGTGTGGTGAGTATGAGATAATCAGCACACTGCCATTCCCTATTTTGGACATCACATTCTACCTCTGCATCTTATACTTGGAATGTGTCAACACTTTTCGAATTGTCTCCTCACACTTTGTAAAGCCAAAGTCCTTAAACTATCCCTACTCTCTGTCTCCTACCTCCCAACCAATTTCCAATCCCATGAACTTGTATTAAATACATCACAGCCACTAATATTTGGCTGAGAGAACCAGTCTGTACTAACTGTGGAGCATCCTGGTCATTAATCTGCTGGAAAGACCCACTGAGTGAAAGCAAAATGAATCGACTCCCATCACCTCCACAGTGCACCTTTGCAGAGAGGAGAGAATACGTGGCAGACATTTCAATAGCAGCTATTTCATTTCAGCTGTCAGCTCACGGTTACAGACCACTTCAGCTTCGTTCTTCCCCATCCCATTGCTGTGGGGAGAGACAACTGGCTCTAAATGTAAGAATTGTTAGGAATGGGGAAAGACCATTGAGCCCAAACAAGCTCATCCCTTTTTGATAGATGAACACCAGCGACCCACCTCCTCACCATGCCCCTCAATCGTTTTGCTCCAGAATAGTCTTTTGAACCCATTTAGCCTCTCCGCTTCAATGTTCTTCCCTGGTGACTTAATCCGCAGCTCGATTACCCTTTGGGTGAAAAACTTTCCCCGACTCCCCTTCTTACCCCTAACTTCCCCATCTGTAACTTGTGACCTCTTATATTTGAAACCTTTATGACGAATCCTTATAAATTACACCTGCGGTCCATCAAATTTTCCCTCCACGGACCTTTCCAACTGCGGACCTGACTGTTTTGTCTCTTCTTGTCCATCCAGGGCTTTTTCCTCCTCCTCCCGGTGAAGAGATCTATGATGATGTTGATGGAACACCTGAAGACATTAAGCCTAGGTAAGTACGACTCAGCGGTTCTTTGTAGCCCTGAGGATGGGTGAACCTAAGGGAGATGTGCGCTAGGATAAGGGGTCGATTTTGAAGTGAGCACTTCCATCGGCCAGAGGCAAGCGGAGCGAGCCCGCCACCCGCCCAATGCAAGAGGTCAGAGGGCCAAATCATGTTCACTGTCGGGCTTCATTTGACTATTGTCAGCGGCCTGCTTTGCCTTTTCGGAGCAGCTCGCCAAACGGAAGGGGTGAGAAATCCGGTGGCTGCACCACATAGCCCAGGTAGGTTTAAGGTGGAGGGTGACGATCGCGAGGGAGGGCTGCGGAGGGTCAGGCATCAGAGTGGGGAGGGAGGGGGTTTGATTAATGCTCCTGCTGACCCCACAAAATTATTTAAAAAGCTTTATTTTAAAGTTTCTTGGAGAGGCCTCGTTCGGCTGCTGAGCGGCAAGTACCAATGGGGGGGGGGGGGGGGGGGGTGGGGGAGCGTGACCATTGGTACTTCCAAATTCTATCGGGGTTCTGTTCATGTCATGGAACCCTGATTTGCATAGGAACACAGGAACGGGAGGAGGCCATTCAGCCCCTCGAGCCTGCTGTGCCATTCAATTAGATCACGACTGATCTGATTTCTGGCAGGATCTTGGGCTGCCCATTTCAAGGCCCCCACCAAAATGCCGGTGACCATACGTTGGTGGGAACGGGACGGTAGCTGCCTCACCGTCACTTGCATTCTGCTAACGTCCCGTTCCCACCTGAGTGGTGGTGAGGGGGGAGAGGGAATTTGAAAATTGGCCCTATGGATTGTACATTGATGTGCATCAGAGCTGACACTGTGAGGTGTGAAATGAATGCAGGAAAATAACGATGCAGTGAACATTTTTTAAAAAAAATTAGCAATAAATTACACTTAAGACGGGAGTAATTCTGCCCATTTTCTCACCACCTGCACGCTGCGACACTTGTTCTCCTCCAGCTGGGAGAGGTTATGAGGCCTAGAACAAGGCTTCCTCCACAGCTGTCTAAACGTGGTCATCTGGCAGAAGATTGAGAATGGTTTCCTTTCCGGCCCTCCTCCTTTCTGTTGCCCCTCATCCACTTTGGTTGCCCACTGGCCTAACCCTCCCACCACCCCCCACACCACACCAGCCAGGACAGCGCGGAGTCCCATCCCACAACAAGCACTCCGCCTGCACTGAGTCGTGTCTGTATTGAGCGTGTGAACAGAACCAAGTCTTGAACATGCTCATCCCAAGGTGCCTCTCATATCCTGCAACAAAGAAACAGGAACTGCTGGAAACTCTCAGCAGGTCAGGCAGCATCTGTGGAGAGAGGACAAACTCCCGTTTCAGATGTGGACCCTTCAATAGAACTCTGACTCAAGGGTCCACACTTGAAAGGTTAACTTGTCCATTGCCTCCATAGATTTTCTAGCTAAACACTGGAAAGCCCAAATCCATTTATCTCAGTCCCCGCCCACAGACTCCATACTCTCGGTACTGGCTCCATTCCACTAACCAGCCACTGTCTTCTATTCGACCCTGAGCTGAATTTCCAACCCCATATCTTCTGAATCACAAAGACTTCCACCTCAGTAACCTTTCCCACGCCCACCCCACACCCAGCCCATCTGCCGCTGAAATCCTCATCCATGCCTTTGTCACCTCCAGACTCAACAATTCCAATGCTCTCCTATCCGACCTCCCATTCTCCACCCTCTGACGTAAGGAAGCAGGTGCATTCCTCTCCACATAGTCCACCAGGAATTAGATCAGTACCTTCCCCAAGGCCAGCAGGAATTCAGACACATCCCTTTTACTCAATATGACAAAAAGAATTGAGTGGTCCTCCATCACCGGATGGAAAATAATTGGATGGATTCCACCAGCCCAGTAATGTTTTGGTACCTGTCGCTGATAGATTGTTTTTGGCCAGCCTGTGTTTTGCTGCAGTGCTCTGCCACTTTAAACCTTCCCCTGGTGTGTGGGCTGGTTTTCTGCAGTGCTTGACCTGATGTGCCAACAGTTGGGACCTGCTGGGGAGATGAAGCCTTTGCATGGCACATGGATCAAGGCCTCATCTCATTTCCTGGCAGTGCAGGGATAAGAATCTCCACCGATGCTGGCAGCATTACAATATACAATGGCTCATCACTGACCCAGATCATTAATCCACTTGCAAGTACAGGGTAGAAATTAGGATCAGGGCCATTTCCATACGAACACTCAATGCACTCGCAACAAATTTTTAAGGAGATTAGCACTTGTGTTCAAATAGCGCCAAGAGGAAATTGGTACAGCAGCACTGATTGGAATTTCTCTCCTTACATTCTCACATCATGAACTCTAACACACAGAATTGGAAAAAACACTCTATGTAAATACAGATATTAGCTTGACTGTTCATAGACGTTACTCTGTGAAAGGATCTGCTATCAAGGATTAAACACCTAAATAAATTATAACACCAGATTTTTATTCCAAAATTAGAGTATTTTTTACAAACAACCAAAGATGCAATCAATGATAGTGGTCAAGAACAAAGAGGTTTTGAGTGACCGAGTGCAACAGAGCCTAGTATTGTTAACTGGTAAATAATGTCCTGCATGCTTTGAAGCTCTGCATCACAGGATGCCTCAAAGGCTGGGCCCTGGTCCTGGGGACTCCTGAAGAAGAAGAAGGTGGAGAAAGATGAAAAAGACAAAGACAAAAAGATGAGAGAAAAGGAGAGCTGTGAAATTCAGGGTGAAAGCGGCGAACGCTCGCTCCCGTAAGACACCAAACACCGAGAGCACCGTGTTACTAATAACTGCACTCGGTACTAACGTGTTGGATGTTGTCTGCTAACTGCATAGAGTGCCACAAAATTAACGACAATGACTCATTTATCACCAGCATCAAATTTAGACGAGTGGCTCAATATCCATACTGACCTTAACCCAATCAAAAGCTCTATACATTCAGTTGGGGGAGACTACAGAGACAAGTGTCCAGTTTCTGTCATTTTTTTCCCCTTTTATTTTTCTTGCTCGCTTCTTCTCAAGTTATTCAACCTTCCCCTATCGGAGGTACAGGACAATCTGATCCATGGACTTACTCTGGCCGACGTTGGTGTTAATCTTCACTCATCTGCCAGGAGGTGAACCTGTTAGAAAGCAATAACTCCTCTCCCCCACTCCCCCCCCCCCCCCATCTCCAGGGTACAGTAGCCAGGGGGTTACAGCACTGGGCCAGCAATCCAGTCAAATCCTACCCTGGCAAGTTGTGACATTGAATTTAATAAATCTGGTCATTTGTGGACTGCCAACAGAAAAAATGGCCACGAAGAGCTGTCAGATTGTCGTAAAAATCCAACTGGTTCACTGAGGTCCTTCAGGGATGGGGACCTACCGTCCTTACCTGCTCTGGGCTACACTTGACTCCAGTCCCACACTCTTACTGCCCCCAGAGCAACTAGGGACGAGCAATAAATGCGGCCTTGCCAGTATCCCAAGAACAAAAATGTTAACAATAATTCACCTGGCTCATCAACCTGGTTAACAGCGATGAAAGTCAATGGCTATTGATTGCCTGACTGAGGATATCGGTCTGGACCGGGACAGATTATTCAGCCATATCTGGAAACAGGATACTTGTCTTCTGTAGGCACCTTGTACTGCATTAATCCAGTTTCATATAGCACCGGTGATTGGTTGTTCATTACTAATATACTATCCAATAACAGGTTAGTATTCAGGCAGCATGAGAGGCAGCCATAGTCTTAGAGCTCCCAAGACCCCAATAGATGTAACTAAAGAGGGCTATCATCGTATGTTTAGAATTAATCACTGTTTTCCTCAAATGTTTGTTCGTGTGATAAGAAAATTAATCATTGGCAATCTATCGAGAACTTCCTCGAGCCATAGATAATAACTTCCCTTGTGTTTTTCCTCTGCTGCTTTGCCTGTAAACATGCATTTTTCCACAAGAAAAAAATTGCGGAATTTAAGAACAGGAGCCTCCTCGTAGGAATAACAGGAACAGGAGCAAGCCATTCAGTCCCTCGAGTCTGTTCCTCCACTCATTCAGATCACGGCTGATCCGTATCTCAACTCCATTTATCCGCCTTGGTTCCCTAACCATTAATACCCTTATCCAGCAAAGATCTTTCTCCCTTATCTCCCACGTTAGTGTCCTCCATATAGAGCCTTCATAAGGATAATCTAAAAGGGATCAAAGTTTTCGGAACAAACTACAGAAAAAACGTTGTAAATAGTGAGCTATATAAAGGGGACCTATATTGGGAACTTGCTTCCTCCCCCCACCCTCGTGATTTGGACATTGTTTCTCAGGGCTCTGGGGAGAATGTTCAAAACCTTCCAACTGAACCACCCACAGCAATATTCCAAGTTTATTCTAAAATCATTGATTGGAACTGGAAGAGATGCTAACAGTCCCAATCCGGAACTACATTTGTCATGCGCCACCTATTTAAATGGCTTTTGCTCATTTTGAAAAAAATAAATGTTAAGATCTGCCTGAAAGGGTGGTGGAAACAGATTCAATAGTAACTTTCAAAAGAGAATTGCTTACATGCTTGACGGGGAAAAAAATTACAGGGCTATGGGGAAAGAGCAGGAGGGGGTGGGCGGTACCGGATAGCTCTTTCAAAGAGCCAGCACAGGCAAGGTGGGCTGAATGGCCTCCTTCTGTGCTGTTAAGATTCTATAATTCTAAATACCGTAATTGAAAGCTGTAAACATGAGGCTGACATGGAGGGGTATCCAGTGTGGTGGTCAGGACTCCCCAGGAATAGCTTTATTTGCTTTGTAATATATTTATTGTACCCTTTCCTCTCTCGCCCTCCTGCACCGCGTACCTGCCCTGCCTGAGAGGTAGACTGGGCATGGTTTCCAGGCAGTCTTCTGGTCAGATGCTGAGAGGTATGAAAGGCTGGGTGGAGGGAGAAAGGGAGGGCAAATGGCCACCTAATTCTCTCTTCCTGCTTGTGAGAGCCTGGCCTTTGCTCAGCTCCTCAAACACCACGTGTGTGTGTGTGTGTGTTGGGGGGAGGATCGCAGGCATCCCTACCAGCCCACCGTGCTTGTATAGAGTCAGACTATCGTTCTTTACTACAGCATATACTTATATCGTGCCTGCAACGCCTCTAAATGCCCCAAGGTGCTTTCCTGGGATGGGTAACCGATCCCAGAGTCCTGCCCTTTTTGTCCATGGCTGCTGCGTTCACCCACTTGACACCTGTAACTGCACAATTTGAACGTGAAGCTCTTGGGGACGAATCTGAGACGTGACAAGGTGCTGTGGAAATAGCAGCTCTTCCCCACACACAGTGAGAGATTGCCATCTGCTGGACAAACTAAAAGGACCATTTTTAAAAAAAAACAGTCCCAACTTTGACTGAAGTAATTTAATTGTTGGCAGTGTTGGGGGAAGTGGGACTGTATTTGCTCTTCCACAAGTTGAAGCTATATAAATCTGGTCAGAGTAATAAAAATACTGCAATAGAGAGAAATGCTGGCCCAGGTATAAAGCACCACTAATTAACCTGGTTACAAAGCAATAAAAAAAAGCATAAAATGCCAGAAATACGCAGCATCTGAAAAGAAAAGGCAGGTTAACATTACAAGCAGAGGCCGTTTTAGCAAAGGTTTCAGATTTCCACTGTTGGCAGTTTTATTTATATTTTTCCTTATCAGTTCCAACGCAGCCTTGTTTTGCTTTTCTCTGGGTTTAGTTGCGCACGGCCAAACTTACACTCAGAATCAGCTGGGAGACCCTCCCCCCATCTCTATGAATTACTGTGAGTGGACGAACATTGGCCGGGTTTCTGTCATATTCCTGTGTCTGCTATATTAACAGTGATATTAATTTGTTTAAACCTGTACCACCCTCACTAGTACCTAACTTTTTCGGTGCATTTCCTTTACCTCTCTCCCACCCACCCACCCCCGGGAATTCCGCTCGATCTTGGTTAATGTTAAACTGCTCCTTCTTGCGGTGTAATTTTGTGTTTTTTTTTAAACTTTTTTTCAAGATGCATTCCTGCACCAGCAGAGCTTGGAGCAGGTAAGGGAGTTTGCGATGTGAAACTATGTTTCCGGCTTCCGTGACTGTGTTTGGATCAGGGACCGCGGTAGAATCAGGGATCTCGTTACTTTATTTTTGTGACAGTGTCACAGGGGGCCGAGATTCCTCCACTGGGACCAGCCGCAAACTCCACCACCCGGATATACCGGGTCCCAGCATCGTGTGAGGGTTCGACAGAGCTGAGTAGGGGAGGGGGTGAAACTCGGCGTAAGGTTGAAGAACAGGCATTACTGGCCTCCTAATGGGCGGGGGTTTGCCCCCACATGGTGAGGGTCTGAGCAGGGATTATGGCCTGGGGCCTCCGAAGGTTGAAAGGGGTCATTCTTTTTTTTCGTCTTTCTGTAACTGCAGCCCTTTTATGAAAGGGAGCAGATTTGGGGTGAGGGGGGGGGGGTGGGTGAGACAGAGATTTCCCCAGACAGGGCGGAGGGCGGGTTGGATTTCCCACTGGCCTGTGCCAGGCAGGCGCTCAACGCTCAGCCGCTAGTGCCACTGGTGCACGCCAGCGCCACGTAAATAAGGTGCCCTCCCCCGGAACCTGCATACCCCGACGTGGGTCAGTGCTGAAGGGCACCAGTGAGCATGATCTTGGCATAAGTGCCTGGGTTGTGGCCCATCAAAATTCAAAGCCACTGTGTCTGCCCGTTGCATATAAATGTAGCTTGGCACTGGCATACTGTATTTTTCTGCAAAATTTTTTGTTCATCAAGATGAAAGGTATTGATATGAGGGAATGGAATGCTTCCCACGCAGTGTCAGCACTCCCGGGGCAGGTACAGCACGGGTTAGATAAAGAGTAAAGCTCCCTCTACACTGTCTCACCAAACACTCCCAGGGCAGGGACAGCACGGGTTAGATACAGAGTAAAGCTCCCTCTACACTGTCCCATCAAACACTCCCAGGGCAGGTATAGCACGGGTTAGATACAGAGTAAAGCTCCCTTTATCCTGCCCCATCAATGTGCCTCAGTTTGAATCTCAGAAGAGCAGCCCACACCACCCTAGTGTGGCATTTTTCCTATTTCCCAGCTGGCCATTCTCTGAGCTCCCTGAGTGGGATTGCCAATTTAACATCAATTGGTGCCAAATTAGGGGCAGCTGTGTGTTATGGTTCAGTGCTCACTGGGCATTGGATTGAGATGGTTGAAACTTGACAGAACAACAACGGCTGGTTGTAATGTCAGTCAGGTGAGATTGCCCATTCGAGCTCTGTGCCTTCAGCTCCTTAAAACACTGAGGGGCTTGAATTTAATGCAAACAGCAAGTACACTGTTCTCAAGCACGACTTGAGAAAGGTCTTGCCCATAGAAGAGTGGCTAGAAGCCCCTTTGTAAAAGCAGTTAAATCATGTTGAGCAGCCACTTTAAGGAGGAGCTGGGGATAATGACCTCTCCCTGTGTTTCTCACTGATTCTGTCACTTCAGCCACATTACTGAATGGTGAAAAGAAAGTTTAAAAAAAACTAAACTTGTCTAAAAAGGAATAGACCTTGGGGAGCAGTGGTTTATGCAAAATAAACCAATCATGTCATGGTTGATTTCACTTTGGCTGATGTTTCCGCTGACTCTGTGGTTTATCTGCTGTAAAACATATTTTATTGTTGCTGCTTTTGCTGGACTTTGTGTTCCTTCACTCTTGTTTTCTCCGACAGAGGGTGAAGATGTCTATGATGATGTTGGTGCTGAAGATTTCCCACCTCCTCCGCCTGAACTCAGGTACGATCTACCCTACCTCAGTGCACGTCAGCTCAAGGCGGCAGTGCTGCTTGGTAGAAAGAAGAAGAAAGACTTGTATTCATATAGCACCCTTCACATCCTCAGGATGTGCCAAAGTGCTTCACAGCCATTGAGTTGCCTCTGATACATTGAAATGCGTTGAAGTTACAACACGGAAACAGGCCATTCAGCCCCACCAGCCTGTGTCGGTGTTTACCTCCACGCGGGCAAGTAGTCCTAATCCCATTTACCCGCCCTGTTCCCATACCCCTTCATCCCCTTTTCCTTTATCCAACTCTCCAATCTAATCTTGAATATTAACATAATTTCTGCCTCAACCACTAACCCTGGAAGTGAATCCCACAGCCTCACAAAGTCTCTGTGAAGAAGTTTCTCTTGTTCTAAATCACTTACATTTAATGTTGTATCTATGGTCCCTCATTTTAGACCCTTCAACTACTGGAAATGGTCTGATTTTATTTACCCTGTGCCGTTCCTTTCATCATTTTAAACACTTCTATCATATCGCCCCTTAATCTGTGTTGATCTAATGAAAAAAAAACCCACTTTCTTCATATTTGTAGTTCCTCATACCAGGCAACGTCTTAGTGAATCTGCACCGTACCCTCTCTAATGCCTCAATATTCTTCCTGAATTGTAAGCTACGACTGGCCTCCATGACCCTGAGCTAGGGAGGGGGAGAAAGAAAGATCACGCAGGGTTCCTACTGCTAATCACTATCCGGTGACTGCTGCACGTGTGTGAGTATGTTGGGTGAGGACAGGATTAAGCTTTGCTGTTAGGCCCTGTGTCAACACACTGTCTAGGCTCAAGAATGGTCACTCGGATGAGATACCAGAGGGTGCCTAGCACCTATGGAACTGCTCCCATGTGCCTTCTGAAGAGGGGAAAGTGGGAGAAAATTCAGGGAAAACAAACTAAACAGAAGTTTGAACCAGTGAAAATACTGTAATTCACTAAATAGTGGAGCAGCTAATTAATTATCTTAATAGGCCATTACATGAAGTGCAGGGTCTAAATCAGTCAGTTAATGAAAGGCATGGTATCTAAAGTTGCATTTACACTGCAACTGCATCTTCAATGCAAGGTCGTTTTGTTTTGCAATGACACTTCAGTTATCATGTAAACATGACCTGAATCCATAGTCGGGGCCCAACCTGACACTTACTGACCCTCGAGGATGGAGTCTCACTCCTCTGAAGCTGAAACCACTTTGCACTGATGCTAAACCTGGAGTGTAAATGCATCCTTCAAAGGTCAATTGACTAGAGAAGTAGAATCTTTCTGCAGTATGGCTGTGAGCTCTCAGCCCATAATAACATTCTCAAACAGCTTCATTAAAAATACCATTTAGATCAACAGGGAAACTGCTCAAACTGACATTCAGCAGTGTCAATCCTTGGGGACTTTGGATTTGTTCCCCCGTGGAGTTTGTCCTCTAGAAATAAAAATGTAAAATTTCTTGTATTGCTGCAGACTGACATCCAGTTAATTATTTGGCGCTTCTCTGTCTTATGACATAACAGGAGGTTTGCCTGTGAGCCCCTTTAATACTTTATTTATTATACCCTACACTCAATGGGAAGGCCAAGAATGCTTATCCATTTAAACGATTTTGACAAAAGCATGTGACCGCACCTTTCTCTGAAGGCACTTCCAATAATCTTTCATTGGTACATCTCCATCATACTTCATTAAAATAATTTTTAAAAAGGAGAAAGAAAGCACGTCATTTTATGTAGCCTCTGTTTGCAGTCTGCTCGTTAGACATCAAGTCCTTGGTGACTCACAACTTCCTCCAGCTCGCTATCAGGAAGACTGCGGCCGTCGTCTTTGGCCCCACCACAAACTCCGTTCCCTTGTCACATACTTATAGAATCATAGAAGTTTACAACATGGAAACAGGCCCTTCGGCCCAACATGTCCATGTCGCCCAGTTTATACCACTAAGCTAGTCCCAATTGCCTGCACTTGGCCCATATCCCTCTATACCCATCTTACCCTTGTAACTGTCCAAATGCTTTTTAAAAGACAAAATTGTACCCGCCTCTACTACTGCCTCTGGCAGCTCGTTCCAGACTTCATCCCCCATCCCCAGCTACTCTCTCAGGCTGACCCGGATCATTCAGTCTTGACATTCTTTTTGACTCTCAATGCACTCAGGGCAACTAGGGATGAGCATTAAATACTGCCTTGCCAATGTCTCCCACATCCCAAGAATAAATGGGGGGGAAAAAAAGTTGAGCTTTAATTCCTCGATTGCATCCATCACCCACTTACCCACCTCCAGGCTTCCCCAAGCCCTTCCACCATTGAAACCCTTATACCGGCCTTTGTCACATCCAAACTCATTTACTGTAATACTCTGCTTGCTAGCCTCCCATCCTTCGCAAACAACTTGTCCATATGTCCTGTCCCACTCTAATTCCTACTCACCCATCACCCTTCTTCAGTGACTTATACTTTGTCCTTGTCTGTTATCCTTCCATGGCCTTTCTGCACCCTTTCTCTCTCTATCTCTAAACCTCTCCATCTTTAAAAACATCCTCAAAACAACTCATCTTTTCCATCGAGTTTTCATTTGCCCTTCCTTATTTTTCCCACTGGCTTTATATTCATTTTTCTCACATCTAAAAAATATGTACCTATGACCATATGACCATATCCCCCGATTTACCATGAGCAACACCACAGGACGTCTGCTAGTAATAGATTGGAAGTCTTTTGTGCAGCACGTATTTCCTGTAAGTGTCAATTACTTCCTGTGACACTTTCTAGTCACACTTTGTTGACTGGCTCAAAATAAAACTGCAGTAAATCAGATCTGAAGAGGCAAGAAACATAAATCAAAAACAAGGAAAGCGGCTAGAAAACTGCCAAGGAGTGACTATTAAGGCCTTATGAAAATAGCCAATCCCGAATGAGGAGAATCTACCAATAAAAGAAAAGATGAACCAATGAAATCATTCAAAATGCTTTTTGAAATTTTTTCTCAATAACTGAAATTTCTTTGTCCATAATAAGATTTTAAACAAAATAAAAACATTCCTAACAGAGCTAGGCCAAAGGGGAAAAAAAAGGTAAGTTTCTGTCCTTCCCTTTGGATGCAATGCTGGCAATCCCTGAATCCAATGGCAATCCCTGAATCCAATGGCAATCCCTGAATCCAATGGCAATCAATCCCTTGTTTTAAGGCCCATATGTGGCTCAGAAAGGCCACACATGTAGGTACTGCTGAGTCTATCTGACAGGATTCCTGGGGTTGCCTGGGAACTCCTCACATGTCCCAAACTGCTGTTGGACCACAGGGGAAGGTAGAAGAAATGCCTGACAGAATTTACCGTTGCTCAGTTAAATGGGGCAGAAACTCTGCCGCAAATTCTGACCCCTTCACCTTCACTCCACACAAATTCCACCGCAACAGGAAACAGGATTTCTGGCCTTTAATATTTTCACCTTGTCTTCATCTTCCCCGGTTAGATCTTCCCTCCCCTCCCCTTCATCCGTGAATGGTCTCACCCTTTCTTTAACTATTCTTTTACTTTTAATCTGCTGAAAATAAAACAAAAAGATCAGAAAAAACAAACTGAAATCCTCTTCAACTTTCCTCCCAGTGATACCAAAGCACAGGCCTGTCCCCAGTGATACCAAAGCACAGGCCTGTCCCCAGTGATACCAAAGCACAGGCCTGTCCCCAGTGATACCAAAACACAGGCCTGTCCCCAGTGATACCAAAGCACAGGCCTGTCCCCAGTGATACCAAAACACAGGCCTGTCCCCAGTGATACCAAAGCACAGGCCTGTCCCCAGTGATACCAAAACACAGGCCTGTCCCCAGTGATACCAAAACACAGGCCTGTCCCCAGTGATACCAAAGCACAGGCCTGTCCCCAGTGATACCAAAGCACAGGCCTGTCCCCAGTGATACCAAAGCACAGGACTGTCCCTGGTATCTAAATCTCACTCCCCCCACCCCCACTTTGTATTGCTAAATACCAGAGATCTAATTCCAAATGGCACAGATTGCATACTATCTTGCCAGGCATATTCTCACCTTCAAAATTGGTGAAGGATAAAAATTAAATATATAGGGGAATGAATATATCTGTAAAACTAGTACATGTCCTGTGGTGTTGCTCAAGATGAGTCAGAGGATTCACATGTAATGCATAACATCGGAGCCACTGATTGACAGTGACTGAATAAGTCAAATTCCACTTTTATTAAATGGGAATTTACCGATTGAATTCCAAAACTCTGCCCATTATTCCTGAAAACTGTAATTCACTTGCCTTAGAATGTTTAAATTTTCTAACTAACAACAAAATACAGCTGATAATTATCAGCTATCTGCCTACTTTCAAAATTCAACCCTTTTTTTAATTTGGGAAAAAACCTCAAATTAGGATGAGGAAAGGTACACCCTCTCTCCACTTAATACACTCTAAAGTTTATAGAACACAAGACAAAAGCTACAATAGCTGTGTAATCGGTACAGTCTGTTTTTGTCTCATTCTGTCTCTCGCACTCCCATGGGTGTACAGATTCACACATTCATAAATACACACAGCCTCTCTATTTTTAAAAAAAAACTCATATAAACTTTACCTGAATAAAACTTTTTATATTTGTTCTCTAGCTCCTCAAATAATTTTGAAAAGCAAATGAGCAAAATAGCTAGAATCAAAAAAAAATATTCCAGCAGTTCAACTGACTAAACGGTACTGATGTATCCTAATGTATACTAATTGGACACGTGTACATGCTGAAATGGAATATCCCGCACTCAGCTAACAGAGCCACAGCTCTCGGGGGGAGAATATCACGTCCAATCCAGGGCTTCTGGGCGAGGTTATGGCTTTCAAGTAAAATGTTAATGCAGGTTTTTAAAGACACAAAATTCCACTCAATGAGTAAATGTAATGTTATTATGAAATATGTAATTTGTGTAATTTTATTTAAAACCTTATTTTGGGCATTAGATAGTTCAGTTATTGAGAGAAAAATTACAATTTTATCAGAAAGCATTTTGAGTAATTTATGAGGAAAAGATAATACTGTGCCACCTAGTGGCTAGAGCCTGTAATTATATCATGACCTGTGATAGTTGAGATAGCAAAATTGATCGGGAAATGTGGATATTTGGAATTCCCACGGGAAAAGTTGACTCAAAGTGTGACCAAAATTCATGACAACAGGAAGTAAGGCTTGTGGACCGGTGTAACCAGCAATCCTTAAAGGGACCGCTGCCGGCCAATCCAAAAACGGTCCCAAAACTTTTTCCAAGTTATATTTCTATGGAGCCAGGAGAGCAGAAAAGTACCGCGCGCGGACTGCTGCCGGCCCGGGCTTAGCCCCCTCTGCTTCGCCCCTGCCCCACCCCTGGACCTGTCTTGGCATTTGAGACGCTCGATATTGCGCCGGCCCGAAGCCGGCGATCTGGAGCGGGTCGCAGGAACTTGGAGGGCGACAGGTGCGTTGCTGATCGGCTGCCCGAGAGATAAGATCGACCCCACTGAGTGCTGAGCACGGTAAAGGATTGTTGTCCAAACTGCTTTTCAAAATCAGAAGGGGACTAGGATGGTATCAGGAAACCATTTACTAGGGTGAACACTGCAAGGGAGATGGATTTACATGCACAGCTGAGTGGATGCTGGGATGGAGCAAAATCAGAGTGAGTCAACAAGGGATGCTGAAGCTATGGGTTTTGGGTGAAAGATCAAACACCTTAAAGTTATGTTCTTTTTTTTTAAAAACAGTTTTCCAAAATTGTCGAAAGTACTAACACCCGGCAAAGGCAGAAAAGATGAGAAAGATCTAAAAAAAAACAAGAAGATGGAGAAGGAGGAAAAAGACTTCAGGAAAAAATTTAAAGTAAGTTGCGGACTGTTTTTTTTTTATTCGTTCACGGGATGTGGGCGTCGCTGGCAAGGCCGGCATTTATTGCCCATCCCTAATTGCCCTCGAGAAGGTGGTGGTGAGCCGCCTTCTTGAACCGCTGCAGTCCGTGTGGTGACGGTTCTCCCACAGTGCTGTTAGGAAGGGAGTTCCAGGATTTTGACCCAGCGACAATGAAGGAACGGCGATATATTTCCAAGTCGGGATGGTGTGTGACTTGGAGGGGAACGTGCAGATGGTGTTCTTCCCATGCGCCTGCTGCCCTTGTCCTTCTAGGTGGTAGAGGTCGCGGGTTTGGGAGGTGCTGTCGAAGAAGCCTTGGCGAGTTGCTGCAGTGCATCCTGTGGATGGTGCACACTGCAGCCACAGTGCGCCGGTGGTGAAGGGAGTGAATGTTAAGGGTGGTGGATGGGGTGCCAATCAAGCGGGCTGCTTTATCTTGGATGGTGTCGAGCTTCTTGAGTGTTGTTGGAGCTGCACTCATCCAGGCAAGTGGAGAGTATTCCATCACACTCCTGAATTGTGCCTTGTAGATGGTGGAAAGGCTTTGGGGAGTCAGGAGGTGAGTCACTCGCCGCAGAATACCCAGCCTCTGACCTGCTCTCGTAGCCACAGTATTTATATGGCTGGTCCAGTTCAGTTTCTGGTCAATGGTGACCCCCAGGATGTTGATGGTGGGGGATTCGGCGATGGTAATGCTGTTGAATGTCAAGGGGAGGTGGTTAGACTCTCTCTTGTTGGAGATGGTCATTGCCTGGCACTTATCTGGCGCGAATGTTACTTGCCACTTATGAGCCCAAGCCTGGATGTTGTCCAGGTCTTGCTGCATGCAGGCTCGGACTGCTTCATTATCTGAGGGGTTGCGAATGGAACTGAACACTGTGCAGTCATCAGCGAACATCCCCATTTCTGACCTTATGATGGAGGGAAGGTCATTGATGAAGCAGCTGAAGATGGTTGGGCCTAGGACACTGCCCTGAGGAACTCCTGCAGCAATGCCCTGGGGCTGAGATGATTGGCCTCCAACAACCACTACCATCTTCCTTTGTGCTAGGTATGACTCCAGCCACTGGAGAGTTTTCCCCCTGATTCCCATTGACTTCAATTTTACTAGGGCTCCTTGGTGCCACACTCGGTCAAATGCTGCCTTGATGTCAAGGGCAGTCACTCTCACCTCACCTCTGGAATTCAGCTCTTTTGTCCATGTTTGGACCAAGGCTGTAATGAGGTCTGGAGCCGAGTGGTCCTGGCGGAACCCAAACTGAGCATCGGTGAGCAGGTTATTGGTGAGTAAGTGCCGCTTGATAGCACTGTCGACGACACCTTCCATCACTTTGCTGATGATTGAGAGTAGACTGATGGGGCGGTAATTGGCTGGATTGGATTTGTCCTGCTTTTTGTGGACAGGACATACCTGGGCAATTTTCCACATATGTCGGGTGGATGCCAGTGTTGTAGCTGTACTGGAACAGCTTGGCTAGAGGCGCAGCTAGTTCTGGAGCACAAGTCTTCAGCACTACAGCTGGGATGTTGTCGGGGCCCATAGCCTTTGCTGTATCCAGTGCACTCAGCCGTTTCTTGATATCACGTGGAGTGAATCGAATTGGCCGAAGACTGGCTTCCGTGATGGTGGGGATATCGGGAGGAGGCTGAGATGGATTATCCACTCGGCACTTCTGGCTGAAGATGGTTTGCAAACGCTTCAGCCTTGTCTTTTGCACTCACGTGCTGGACTCCGCCATCATTGAGAATGGGGATGTTTGCAGAGCCTCCTCCTCCCGTTAGTTGTTTAATTGTCCACCACCATTCACGACTGGATGTGGCAGGACTGCAGAGCTTTGATCTGATCCGTTGGTTGTGGAATCGCTTAGCTCTGTCTATAGCATGTTGCTTCCGCTGTTTAGCATGCATGTAGTCCTGAGTTGTCGCTTCACCAGGTTGGCACCTCATTTTTAGGTACGCCTGGTGCTGCTCCTGGCATGCTCTTCTACACTCCTCATTGAACCAGGGTTGATCCCCTGGCTTGTTGGTAATGGTAGAGTGAGGAATATGCCGGGCCATGAGGTTACAGATTGTGCTGGAATACAATTCTGCTGCTGCTGATGGCCCACAGCGCCTCCTGGATGCCCAGTTTTGAGCTGCCAGATCTGTTCTGAATCTATCCCATTTAGCACGGTGGTAGTGCCACACAACACGTTGGATGGTGTCCTCAGTGCGAAGACGGGATTTCATCTCCACGAGGACTGTATGGTGGTCACTCCTACCAATGCTGTCATGGACAGATGCATTTGCGACAGGTAGATTGGTGAGGACGAGGTCAAGTAAGTTTTTCCCTTGTGTTGGTTCGCTCACCACCTGCCGCAGGCCCAGTCTAGCAGCTATGTCCTTCAGGACTCGGCCAGTAGTGGTGCTACTGAGCCACTCTTGGTGATGGACATTGAAGTCCCCCACCCAGAGTACATTTTGTGCCCTTGCTACCCTCAGTGCTTCCTCCAAGTGGTGTTCAACATGGAGGAGGACTGATTCATGAGCTGAGGGAGGACGGTAGGTGGTAATCAGCAGGAGGTTTCCTTGCCCATGTTTGACCTGATGCCATGAGATTTCATGGGGTTCAGAGTCAATGTTGAGGACTCCCAGGGCCACTCCCTCCTGACTGTATATCACTGTACCACCACCTCTGGTGGGTCTGTCCTGCCGGTGGGACAGGACATACCCAGCGGATGGTGATGGAAGAGTCTGGGACGTTGGCTGAAAGATATGATTCTGTGAGTATGGCTATGTCAGGCTGTTGCTTGACTATTCTGTGGGACAGCTCTCCCAATTTTGGCACAAGTCCCCAGATGTTAGTAAGGAGGACCTTGCAGGGTCGACTGGGCTTGGTGTTTTGCCGTTGTCGTGTCCGGTGCCTAGTGGTCCGTCCGGTTTTATTCTTATTATGACTTTTCGTAGCGAGATTTTACAACTGAGTGGCTTGCTCGGCCATTTCAGAGGGCAATTAAGAATCAACCACATTGCTGTGGGTCTGGAGTCACATTTCGGCCAGACCGGGTAAGGGCGGCAGGCTTCCTTCCCTAAAGGGCATTAGTGAACCAGATGGGTTTTTACGACAATCCGGTAGTTTCATGGCCATCATTACTGATACTAGTATTTTAATTCCAGATTTTTATTTAATTAATTGAATTTAATTAATTAATTGAATTTAAATTCGCAAGCTGCCGTGGCAGGATTTGAACTCATGACTCTGGATTTTAGTCCAGGCCTCTGGATTACTAGCCCAGTAACATAACCACTATGCTACCGTACCCTATTTAAATTGTCCTGAATTTTTGGGAGGGTAATTTTACCCTAACCTGCCCGACGGGAAGCTCTTATGAGTTTGGGTCGGGCATTGACCTCAGTGGAGAGTAAAATCGGGCAGCCGACCCGAACCCACCTGTTTCCTGGTCTTGGGTTAGGTTAAAATTACCCCCTTCATCCCATCTACCTGAAACGTGGCCATCCTTTTGAAGTACAGGACATGAAGCATTTGCATTTTAGCAATTTATGGCTGTTTATTAATTATCTCATTTATGAGGAGGATAGCTGAATATTGCTGAAAACAGGTGAGTTTATAGGAGTAATTCGAGATGAAAGTGAGAGATTCCTTCCTGGTTTTATTCTAATTTTCCTGTTTAAATTTTGATATTCAATCTCTTGTTTCTGTATTGAAAGATTTTATTTTGCTCGATCTGGATTCTGAGTGACAATTTGTACTGGATTACAAATAATGATTGTCAGCAGTTCTCCAAAAGAAAGACAGACATACATTTATGTAGCGCCTCTCATGACCTCAAGTTGTCCCAAAGCGCTTTACAGCCAATTAAGTACTTTTTTAAAGTGCATTCACTGTTGTAATGTCGGAAACACGGCAGCCAATTTTGCGCAGAGCAAGGTCCCACAAACAGCAACGTAATAATGACCAGACAATCTGTTTTAGTGATGTTGGTTGAGAGATAAATATTGGGAAGGACACCGGGGAGAACTCCCCTGCTCTTCTTCAAAATGGTGCCGTGGGATCTCTTACATCCACCTGAGAGGGCAGACAGGGCCTCGGTTTAACGTCTCATAAGAACATAAGAGTTAGGAACAGGAGTAGGGCATTTGGCCCTTCGAGCCTGCTCCGCCATTCAATGAGATCATGGATGATCTGATTCTGGCCTCAATTCCACTTTCCGGCCTGTTCCCCATATCCTTTGACTCCCTTGCTGATCAAAAATTTGTCTAACTCAGCCTTGAATATATTAAATGACTCAGCCTCCACCACACTTTGGGGCAAAGAATTCCAAAGGTTCAAAACCCTCTTAGAGAAGAAATTTCTCCTCATCTTATTCTGAGACTATGCCCTCTAGTTCTAGATTCCCCTATGAGGGCAGCATTTACCCTGTCAAGCACCCTCAGAATCTTATATGTCTCAACAAGATCTCCTCTCATTCTTCTAAACTCCAGTGAGTATAGGCCCAACCTGCTCAATCTTTCCTCATAAGAAAACCCTTCCATACCCAGTATCAAACTTGTGAACCTTCTCTGAGCCGCCTCCAATGCAAGTATATCCTTCCCTAAATAAGGGGACCAAAACTGTACGCAGTACTCCAGGTGTGGTCTCACCAGCACCCTTTACAGTTGTAGCAAGACTTCCCTGCATTTATACTCCATCCCCCTTGAAATAAAGGCCAGTATTCCATTTGCCTTCCCAATTACCTGCTGCACCTGTATGTTGACTTTTTGTGTTTCATGTGCGAGGACACCCAGATCCCTCTGTACCACAGCATTCTGTAGTCTTTCTCTATTTATATAATATTTTGCTTTTTTTATCCTTCCTACCAAAGTGGATGACTTCACATGTTCCCACATTATATTCCATCTGCCAAATTTTTGCCCACTTGCTTCACCTGTCTATATCCCTTTGCAGACACTTTGTGTCCTCCTCACATCTTACTTTTCCACCTATCTTTGTATCATCAGCAAATTTGGCCACAGTACACTCGCTTCCTTCATCCAAGTTATTGATATATATTGTAAATAGTTGAGGCCCCAGCACTGATCCCTGCGGCACCCCACTAGTTACAGATTGCCATCCTGAAAATGACCCCTTTATCCCGACTCTTTTCTGTTAGTTGTCCAATCCTCTATCCATGCTAATATATTATTCTCAACAGCATGAGCTATTATCTTGTGCAGTAACCTTTTATGTAGCACCTTATCGAATGCCTTTTGGAAATCCAAATACACTACATCTGCTGGTTCCCCTTTATCCACCCTGCTCGTTACTTCCTCAAAGAACTCTAATAAATTTGTCAAACACGATTTCCCCTTCATAAAACCATGTTGACTCTCCTTGATTTTATTTTGAGTCTCTAAATATCCTGCTACTACTTCCTTAATAATCGATTCTAGCATTTTCCCAATGACAGACGTTAGGCTAATTGGCCTATAGTTACCTGCTTTCTGTCTCCCTCCTTTCTTGAATAGGGGCGTTACATTTGCGGTTTTCCAATCTGCTGGGACATTTCCAGAACCTAGTAAATTTTGGAAGATTACAACCAATTCATTCACCAAAGAAGACATTAAAAGCATACCACTAATAGTAGAAAATCAAGGGGCAAAGTGGAGGGAGGATCTAAAAACAATCATTTTCACTAGAGATAAAATACTAGGCAAACTAATGGGTCTAAAGGCTGACAAGTCCCCTGAACTCGATGACTTGCATCCGAGGGTTATATCTCTTTTATAACCCTCGGATGCAAGTCATCGAGTTCAGGGGACTTGTCAGCCTTTAGACCCATTAGTTTGCCTAGTACTTTATCTATAGTGAATATAATTGTTTTTAGATCCTCCCTCCACTGCCCCTTGATTTTCTACTATTAGTGGTATGCTTTCAATGTCTTCTACTATGAAGACAGATACAAAATATCTGTTCAATGCCTCTGCCATTTTCTTGTTTTCCATTATTATTTCTCCAGTCTCATCCTCTAAGGGACCTATACTTACTTTAGCTACACACTTCCTTTTTATATATTTGTAAAAGCTTTTACTGCCAGTTTTTATATTTCTTGCTAGTTTACTCTCATAATCTATTTTCTCCCTCTTTTTTAGTGCTCCTTTGCTGGTTTCTAAAGTTTTCCCAACCTCCGGGCTTACCACTAATCTTTGCCACGTTGTATGCCTTTTCTTTTAGCTTGATACCATCCTTAACATGGTTGGTACACTCTTCTCGTGGAGTCTTTCCTCCTTACAGGGATATATTTTTGTTGAGAGTCATAAATATCTTTTTAAATGTCTGCCACTGCTTATCCACCGTCATACCTTCTAATCTGTTTTCCCAGTCCATTTCAGCCAACTCTGTCCTCGTGCCATTGTAATTGCCCTTATTTAGATTTAATATAGTAGTTTCAGATCCAAGATCCTCACTCTCAAACTGGATATAGAATTCTATCGTATTATGATCACTGTTTCCTAAGGGATCCTTTACTTTGAGGTCATTAATTAATCCTGTCTCATTACCCATTACTAGATCTAAAATGGCCTCTTCCCTGGTTGGTTCCAAAACATATTGTTCTATGAAACAGTCCCGAATACACTCTACGAGTTCATCCTCAGGGCTACTTTTGCCAATTTGATTTGTCCAATCTATATGAAAGTTAAAATCGCCCATGATTATTGCATTACCGTTTTTTACAAGCCCCCCCATTATTTCTTGATTTATACTTCGCTGTACAGTGTAGCTACTGTTAGGGGGCCTATAGACTACGCCCACAACTCATCCTTTTCTTCTGTGAGCCTAGGCAGTAAGTGTGGGCAGGTTGTGTCCTCACCTGACGTACATGCACAGGTTTTTCCCAGCAAGGATTACTGGATGAAATTCAGGACTAGCTGATTTTTTTTTACCCCTGCTTAGCCAAGGTCAGATGGTGAGGCTAACTGTAGCACCCCAGCCATTGGCAAAACGATACACTTGGAAATCAAATCTAGGACTTCTGGTCTGCACGGCTCAGTATTACAAAGAAATACAAAGAATGTACAGCACAGAAATAGGCCATTCGGCCCAACAGGTCTATGCCGGTGTTTATGCTCCACGTGAGAATCCGCCCACCATTCTTCATCTAACCCTATCAGCATATCCTTGTATTCCCTTCTCCCTCATGTGTTTATCTAGCTTCTCCTTAAATCCCCTAGTCGCCTCAACTACTCCCTGTAGTAACAAATTCCACATTCTAACCACTCTCTGGGTGAACAAGTTTCTCCCAAATTCCCTGTTGGATTTGTTAATGACTATCTTATCTTTATGGCCCCTAGTTCTGGTCTCCCATCTTCTCCACGTCTACCCTATCAAACACTTTCATAATCTTAAAGACCTCCATCAGGTCACCCCTCAGTCTTCTCCTTTCTAGAGAAAAGAGTCCCAGCCTATTCAATCTTTCCTGATAGGTATAACCTCTAATTGCTGGTATCATCCTAGTAAATCTTTTTTGCACCTTCTCCAGTGCCTCTAAATTCTTTTTATAGTGTGGAAACCAGAACTGTTCATAGTATTCCAAGTGTGGTCTAAGCAAGCTGCTGTACAAGTTTAGCATAACTTCTCTGCTTTTCAATTCTATCCCTCTAGAAGTGAACCCCAGTGCTTGGTTTGCTTTTTTATGGTCTTATTAACCTGCGTTGCCACTTTTAGTGATTTGTATATCTGTACCCTGAGATTCCTCTGCTCCTCTACCCCATTTACTCTTATTTTCCAAGGAAGTATGTGGCCTCCTTATTATTCCTATCAAAATGTACC
The DNA here is from genome assembly GCF_035084215.1 of Heptranchias perlo. Lineage (NCBI taxonomy): Eukaryota > Metazoa > Chordata > Chondrichthyes > Hexanchiformes > Hexanchidae > Heptranchias > Heptranchias perlo. The sequence goes on from NC_090328.1 coordinate 3,598,757, forward strand.
ACCTCACATTTATCTATATTGAAAGTGTCTGCAGATCAGAGAGATGAATGTGTGGCTCAAAGATTGGTGTGGGAGAAGTCGGTTTCGATTCATGGGGCACTGGCACCAGTACTGGGGAAAGAGAGAGCTGTTCCGCTGGGACAGGCTTCACCTGAACCATGCTGGGACTAGTGTTCTGGCAAACCGAATAACTAGGGCGGTAGAGAAGGCTTCAAACTAAATAGGGGGGGGAGGACTCAGGTGGGGCGAAGTTTAGATTGATAAAGAGAAAAGACAAGAAAGTAGTACAGGAAAATGATGGGGGTAATGATAAACAGAGTGTGTCAGGAAGGGACAGAACGTACAAACATAAGAGTGCACTAAAAAATGGGGTTGGGGTAGGAAAGTATGGTAAAAAGACAAAATTAAAGGTCCTTTATCTGAATGCTTGCAGCATTCGGAATAAGATAGATGAATTGATGGCACAAATAGAAACAAATGGGTATGATCTCGTGGCCATTACAGAGACGTGGTTGCAAGGTGATCAAGGTTGGGAGCTAAATATTCAGGATTATTTAACATTTCGGAAGGATAGGAAAAAAGGTAAAGGTGGTGGGGTAGCTCTGTTAATAAAGGATGAAATTGGTATAATAGTGAGAAATGATCTTGGCTCAGAAGATCAAGATGTCGAATCAATTTGGGTGAAGGTAAGAAATAGCAAGTGAAAGAAATCACTGGTGGGAGTAGTATATGGGCCCCCTAACAGTAGCTACACTGTAGGACAAAATATAAATCAGAAAATAAGGGGGGCTTGTAAAAAAGGTAATGCAATAATCATGGGCGATTTTAACTTTCACATAGATTGGACAAATCAAATTGGCAAAAATAGCCCTGAGGAGGAGTTCATAGAGTGTATTAGGGACTGTTTCTTAGACCAATATGCCGGGGAACCAACCAGGGAACAGGCCATTTTGGATCTGGTAATGGGTAACGAAACAGAATTATTAATGATCTCAAAGTAAAGGATCCCTTGGGAAGCAGTGATCATAACATGATAGAATTTCACATCCAGTTTGAGAGCGAGGATCTTGGGTCTGAAACTACTGTATTAAACTTAAATAAGGGCAATTATAAAGGAATGAGGGTGGAATTGGCGAAAGTGGACTGGGTAAACAGATTAGATGGTATGATGGTGGATAAGTAGTGGCAAGCATTTAAAAAGATATTTTATGACTCGCAACAAAAATATATCCCTGTGAGGAGGAAAGACTCCACAAAAAGGGTGAACCAACCATGGCTAACTAAGGAAGTCAAGGATGGTATCAGGTTAAAAGAAAAAGCATACAACATGGCAAAGATTACTGGTAAGCCCGAAGATTGGGAAAACTTTAAAAACCAGCAAAAGATGACTAAAAGAATAATAAAGAGGGGAAAAATAAATTATGAGAGTAAACTAGCAAGAAATATAAAAACTGACAGTAAAGGCTTCCACAAGTATATAAAAAGGAAGAGGGTAGCTAAAGTAAACATTGGTCCCTTAGAGGATGAGACTGGGGAAATAATAATGGAAAACAAGGAAATGGCAGAGGAATTGAACAGATATTTTGTATCTGTCTTCACAGTAGAAGACACCAATAACATACCAATAATAGTAGATAATCAAGAGGCAAAAGGGAGGGAGGAACTAAAAACAATCAATATCACTAGAGAAAAAGTACTAGGTAAACTAATGGGTCTAAAGGCTGACAAGTCCCCTGGACCTGACGGCTTGCATCCAAGGGTCTTAAAGGAAGTGGCTACAGAGATAGTGGATGCATTGGTTGTAATCTTCCAGAATTCACTAGATTCTGGAAAGATCCCAGCGGATTGGAAAACCGCAAATGTAACACCCCTATTCAAGAAGGGAGTGAGACAGAAAGCAGGTAACTATAGACCAGTTAGCCTAACATCTGTCATTGGGAAAATGCTAGAATCGATTATTAAGGAAGTAGTAGCAGGACATTTGGAGACTCATAATACAATCAAGGAGAATCAACATGGTTTTATGAAGGGGAAATCATGTCTGACAAATTTATTAGAGTTCTTTGAAGAAGTAACAGGCAGGGTGGATAAAGGGGAACCAATGGATGCAGTATATTTGGATTTCCAAAAGGCATTCGTTAAGGTGCCACATAAAAGATTACTGCACAAGATAAGAGCTCATGGTGTTGGGGGTAATATACTGGCATGGATAGAGGATTAGCTAACTAACAGAAAACAAAGAGTCAGGATAAAAGGGTCATTTTCAAAATGGCAATCTGTAACTAGTGGGGTGCCGCAGGGATCAGTGCTGGGGCCTCAACTATTTACAATATAGATCAATGACTTGGATGAAGGAACAGAGTGTCTTGTGGCCAAATTTGCTGATGATACAAAGATTGGTGGGAAAGCAAGTTGCGATGAGGACACAAAGTGTCTGCAAAGGGATATTGACAGGTTAAGCGAATGTGCAAAAATTTGGCAGATGGAATATAATGTAGGAAAATGTGAAGTCATCCACTTTGGGGGAAAAAAATTAAAAAGCAAAATATTATTGGAATGGAGAAATACTACAAAATGCTGCAGTACAGAGGGATTTGAGTGTCCTCGTACAAGAAACACAAAAAGTCAACATACAGGTGCAGCAGGTATTCCAGAAGGCAAACGGAATATTGGCCTTTATTTCTAGGAGGATGGAGTATAAAAGCAGGGAAGTCATGCTACAACTGTACAGGGTGCTGGTGAGACCACACCTGGAGTACTGCGTAAAGTTCTGGTGCCCTTATTTAAGGAAGGATATACTTGCACTGGAGGCAGTTCAGAGAAGGTTCACTCGGTTGATTCCGGATATGGAAGGGTTGGCTTTTGAGGAAAGATTGAACTAGTTGGGTCTATACTCATTGGAGTTTAGAAGAATGAGAGGAAATCTTGTTGAAACATACAAGATTCTGAGGGGACTCGATAGGGTAGATGCTGAGAGGATGTTACCCTTCATGGGGGAATCTAAAACTAGGGGGTATAGTCTCAGAATAAGAGGTCGCCCGTTTAAGACGGAAATTAGGAGGAATTTCTTCTCCCAGAGGGTCATGAATCTTTGGAATTCTTTACCCCAAAAAGCTGTGGAGGCTGAGTCATTGAATACATTCAAGGCCGAGTTAGACAAATTTTTGATCAGCAAAGGAGTCAAAGGATATGGGAAAGGGCGGGAAAGTGGAGTTGAGGTAAAAATCAGATCAGCCATGATCTCATTAAATGGCGGAGCAGGCTCGAGGGGGAATGGCCTACTCCTGCTCCTATCCCTTATGGTCTCTTATTTGCCAATCACACACCCATTCTGCAAGTTGATTAATGTCTTCCTGTATTTTGTCATATTCCTCCTCAGTTATTACACTGGCCTTCCCCCACTAGCCCATCAGGAGGGACTTCTGTTCCTTTTGGTTTACACCTGCACTGTCTACCAGTCCCCATCTAAGACAGCAGACAGTTGATGTGCTTGTACAAAACTCTGGTGCCCATATCCTGACTCGCACCAAGTCCCACTCACCGACCTCCTCTGGCTCCTGGTCCAGCAATGCCTCAAATTTAAAATTCTCATCCTTGTATTGAAATCCCTCCATGGCCTTGTTCCTCCCTATTTCTGAAGCCTCCTCCAGCCCTACGCTCCTCCGTTCTCGCCTTGTACATCCCCGATTTCCTTCGCCCCAGCTCTGGTGGCCGTGCCTTCAGCTGTCGAGGCCCTAAACTCTGGAATTCCCTCCCTGAATCTCTCCAGTTCTCCCCCTCTCCTCCTTTAAAGACGCTCCTTAAAAACTTACCCCTGACCAATCTTTTGGTCACCTGTCATAATACCTCCTTATGTGGCTCAGAGTCAAATTTTGTCTGATAACATTCCTGTGAAGCACCTTGGGATGTTTTACTACATTAAAGACGCTATATAAATGCAAGTTGTTGTAGGTCCCTTGCTAATACCATGTTGTCACCAGCTGCTAGAATTGAAAATGCGCCTACAATGCCCAGCTCTCTGGTTTCTCTCTCTCTCCTGTTGTGGTACTTAAACCTGTCACCAATCTGCATTGGCATGATGTATGCCAAGTTGTTGCTCCACCTGTAGAAGGATGAGAGCCATGATATGGCCATGGGAGGAGATTGGCAAGCCAAATGTTTGGCGAGCTGTGAGCACAAAACAGTTGAAGTATGAGGCAGTGTGGTAGCACATGTTGCTGAGTTGCCTACTTCAACCCCAGTGTCGTGGGGAATTGCAGTCACCCCAGGTTGATGTCAGTTGCCTCATAGGAGACAGCTCAGTATTAGCAGAATCCTAGGCAGCATTGACTCGTCTGTCTGCCCATCGTCTTGCTAGAAGGTCCTGGGTGACCTGAAGAGATTAGGAATGAATATAAAGGGGGAGTTGAAGTCCTTAGAAAATTAAATTAAAATAAATTACTTGGATTGATTCCTTGAATTTTTCAATAACCACCCCACTTAAATGCATCATCTGGGTTATCAGCAATTCTGAAGTTGGCTCATCTTTTGATGTCTCAAAGTGTCAAATAACCTCGGACTACTGCCTAATTCAGAGAATCATAGAATCATACAGCACAGAAGGAGGCCGTTTGGCCGATCATGTATGTGTCGGTTCTCTAAAAGAGCTTTGCAATTAGTCCCACTCCCCCGTTCTTTCCCCCTTAGCTCTGCAAATTTTTCCATTTTAAATAGAGATCCAATTCCTTTTGAAAGAGACGATTGAAACTGCTTCCACCACTCTTTCAGGCAAAACAAATTGAAAAATTCAGAAATCCTAATTCAACCCCAAACCAGGGCAAGAACTGTACAATCACCCTCTTGCCCCACACCCACAGTTGCAAAAATTGACACTGTACCCAGCCAAAAACAGAACATAGACGAATCTCTTCCATAGGGTTTTAAAACAAAATTTCCTTCCCTCCTCTACTGGAGACACTGACTTTTTCCTCCCTCCAATTCCTCCCCCCAAGTGGTGATTCTTTCTGTGTGAGCCTGGATGGTGAGTGTAGATGGGCTATTTGACCACGGTAGGGCAACACAGCACAGGTGTTTTCATTGTAATCCGACATGCATTCACCACAGACGTGGTCCTTTCACACCAGTAAAGAATCAATAATTACTCAGGAGCGTCTTCATTGGGTATTAAGAACAAAGAAAAATGCTTTGGCTTCAAATCGAACGATATGGCTACAATTGTAATGTTGAAACATAGGAACAGGAGGAGGCCATTCAGCCCTCGAGTCTGTTCAGCCATTCAAATAGATCATGGTTGATCTGTGCCTCAATTCCATTTACCCGGCTTAGTTCCCTTGCCTTAACATTCTGAAGCGCAATTAATTACTTTTGAAGTGCAGTGACTGTTTTCTTTACGTGCAGAGCTGACAGCCTTTCTGTGTCAGCAATAACAAACCCCGATTAGATGAATTAGCTGTAAATCTGCTTGTTTGGCCAAGACACTTGGAGAACCACCCACCCTTCCCTCCCCCGCTTTTCTTCATAGTGACATGGGATCTTTAACGTCCACCTGAACAGGCAGACGGGGCCTCCGTTTAACATCTCATCCAAAGGACAACCCCTCCCACATCAGAGCACAGCAATGGAGTATAAGCCTAGATTATGAGCTCCAGCACTGGTGTAGGGTTCTAACCCACAACCCTCTAACTTTCTAAAATTAGGCAACAGGTTAGTATTTTGCAAATTAGTTGTTCTCTGTGCCTACACATAAATAGAGTCCTTGGGCCCGATATTAGGAGGGAGGCGGGTTGCCAGCAGGAGGTATACTGGGCGCGTGGGTAACCCACCCAATAAAATCGGTGGGTTCCCCACGCGATTGTAAGTAGATTGAAGCCACTTACCTCGGCTTCGGGGTTTCGCACTGGAAAGCTGCGCAGCGGGCGGACTGCGCACCTGCATCATAGGCTGTCAGCTGGAGGAGCCCTATTTAAAGGGGCAGTCCTCCACTGACTGATGCTGCAGAAAGGAGCCAAAATTTCAGCATGGAGCAGCCCAGGGGAAGGCTGCTCCCAGGTTTAATGATGCCTCATTCCAGGTCCTACTGGATGGGGTGAGGAGGGGGGGGTGGTGGTGGGGGGGACAGGAGGAGGAGGAGGAGGAGGAGGGGGTAGTAGACAGAGATCTTCTCCCCAGCGGACGGGAGGAAGTGGCCTGCCTCTGCCACCACGAAGGCCTGGCTCGAGGTGGCAGAGGAGGTCACCAGCACCACCAACATATCACGCACCTGCATACAGTGCAGGAGGCGCTTCAATAACCTAAGTAGGTCAGCCGAAGTGAGTACACTTACTCATTCCCCTACACTCCCTCTGCCACATCACCGCCCCCACCCCACATCCCCTTCTGCACTGCCAACACTACTCTATCACATCACTCCTCACACCCACTCAAAACTCATCCTCATCTTACCTGCACTTACTCACCTCGCCAGTACTCATCCTGCCACTACCACTCAACCCAATCCTCATACAATCTCATGGCTCTATCTCACACTCACCCTCTCGTGCATCTCTTTCACGATCAGCCTCACCCCACCTGCCACTACCTGTGCTGCAGCCACAGGGCATGCATCACATATGTGTAGTAGTTTCATGAGGTTCTCCATGAACACCCTTGATGCCACCGATTGGGTCACCCTACAGTGGGTGTATGCGTAGTTCGCGACTACTTTGTGCAGGTGCCTGTTGCGCAGCACTGTGTTATGTAGCTCCATGTGGCGGAGGTGGACGGCATGCCTGGCAAGGCTGGTGATGTTGCTCGTCCTCCAACGGAGTGATGAATGCAGCAATGGACCCCCCCCCCCCATCCTGACGGTGTGAGTGTGAGGGGGTCCACAAAGTAGATAAATGTGTTTGGACAGCAGGGTTTAGGGTATGATTTAATAATTTGGAGTGTGGAGACAATGGTGTGGCAGGCCAACTGTGTGACAGAGTGCCCTGCTACAATGAATGAGGGTTTACCCCGCACCTGTTAAATGGACCTTTGCAGTTGCCACTGGCTACTGGCTGCAACACGTCCGTTTAAACAGGGAGTGTTTCCCCCAGCATGGGAAACACGCTCTGGGTAATCCAAAATCTGAATCGTCCTAAAATCTCCAACTAATGAGGTCTGTAAACGACCTCAAGTACCCAGATAATGATCTTAAATGGGATCTCGCTGGCTTTGATTGCCGGTGGGAGTCCCGCATGCGGGAGCGGTACGCGCACCGATTCGCGTCATTGGGGAACCCGGAAGTGGGCGGGTTGGAGCGGGTTCCGGACCCGCTCCGGGAATCCCCAATTTTAGGAGCCCTCCCGCCACGAACGCACCAGCTCGGCCATCCGAAAATTGACCCCTTGGTATGGGAGCTTGCAATCTCATTAATAACCATTCATGAGGCTGAATGTAGCACATAACCGATTTACCAGTAGCATAAACACATAACCATAGTTTTTTTCATTTGATGCCTTTTCATTGTCGTTTTTTTTTAAGTATGTGAAATGCTTTGGATAATTTTTGTTTTCTTACCTCAAACAGTATGATGGAGAAATCCGAGTTCTGGGAACAGCTGAGGTTACTCAGAACTTAACTAATAAGAAATGGGCCAACCGAGACCTGCCAGTGAAAGCAGGCGAAGTGTTAGACATTATACAGTACACAGATGACACAAAACTGCTCTGCCGGAACGAAGATGGAAAATGTAAGTTTATTTCATTTTTTAAATGAATAATATCTTAACGCTTTAATGAGAGGTTTGTAGATTTTATTTTGTTCCTCAATTTTCTCCTCTACTCTCCTGTAGGCTGTGACTCAGGTTGGGATACTGTCCCCTCAGCAGCACTCCAATACCTCAGTCAAGGACTCATTCTTCATGCGTGAGCCTAGGCATTAAGCGTTGACAGGCAATTTGACTTTAGGGGGCTTCACCCAACACACATGCGCACACTTCCCATCAACGAATAGAAATCAGAGATGGAAACTTTGCCTGATATTTTTTTTCCTCCAAGACCACAGACGCCAATTCTAGTGTCTCAACTGCACTTCAGTGAAATGCAGATAACTCCGTTCACACCAGGGATCAAACCTGGAAACGTGGGACATTTACTAACTGAGATATAGATTGTATGGAGTCGCTCACTGATGGGAACTCATTGCTGACTACAGCTGAATGGGTTTCTGATGAATTTGTAGACCCAAAACAGAAGGGCAACATGGAGGTGGGAAATTCTATTAAATCACAAGTACCTACTAACATGTACTAGAGACTCCAGATCATTTTTTTAGATGGCAGGACAGACAATACATTTAAAATATTTGTCCTACACTGATGTTCTTATTTTTTTTAAAAGCAGGTGGCGATGTAGGTGTTGAGGGATATAAGGGATGTGGTTGGAGATGGTCTTGTATGCAATTGAGACCATGGGAGTAGAGAGGCCACGTGAGATGGCGAAGCCGAGGGCATGGCTGGGACTATGCGTAGGAGAGTTTGTATTGAGGGAGAGGTTTAGGACAGTAAACTCAGAGGAGAGAGGGCAAGGGGAGTTGAGATGGATGTTAAAATCACCAAGGGTGGAGTCGCTTAGTGTCAGAGGCTAAGGGAGGAAGATATCTCAGTGGGGCTTGGTGCGGGGGGGGGGGGGAAATGGGGGGCAGTAAAGAACGATTTTAAAGGAGAGGCGAGAAGAGTGGAATAAGGTGAGGTGCTCAAAGGCGGTGAAGATACCAGAGGAGTAGGGGGAGAGACCAAGGTGAAATTTGGTGATGAGGGCCACATCGTCACTCTGGTGGTTTGGGTAGGGCAGATGGTGGAAAGTCTAACCAGGTGAGGAGGTTTCAATAAGGGACAAGGTGTTGCCATCTGTGAGCCAAGTTTCAAAGCCAGAATATCAATGCAATCATCCACTATGATTTAATGTTGTTAATTAATATAACTTGACCTGGAAGTGCTTGATGCTGATACTAGATGCTCAATATGAAAGGTGTTCACCACTAATATCCCTCACCTGAAGAATCACAAAATAAATTAGATTAAAAACAGATGGCGACAAGGGTAAGGCGACCGGATTGCAACTGTACTTTTAACTGTTTTTCTTCAAGCTTTTAAATCTATGGCCTGGAACTTCCTTGGGCCCCACTCCGCTAGTGTAAGCACACCCCCCGCCCCCAAGGCCAGAGAGCTTGTCCCAAATTCTGGGGAGGCGGCCATTTGCATTGCCGGGTGAGCTGCCAGTGGGTGCAAGGGCACATCAATGGTGGCCTCCCATGCTCCAGCTGATCCACCTCCTGTGAAGCAGAGCGCAGTCCTCAGGAGGCCCATATGGGCCAAGATAAAAAAATGTTTTAAACTCTTTGGTTCCCACTGGAGCCACTCCGACTCAATCCCGTGCCTTTCTGATGTCACTCACATTCCAAGAACAAGTTTTTAGAAAAGATTTCTGTTTTGAGGGTGGTGAATTTTTGGAATTCTCTACCCCAGAGGGCTGTGGATGCTCAGTCGTTGAGTATATTCAATAAAGAGATTGATAGATTGTTGAACTCTCGGGGAATCAAGGGATGTGGGGAACAGGCAGGAAAGCGGAGTTGAGGTCGAAGATCAGCCATGATCTGATTGAATGGCGGAGCAGGCTCGAGGGGCCGAATGGCCTACTCCTATTTCTTATGTTCTATGTTCTATGTTCATAACGTGAGGCGATCAAAAAGAAAAGCTGAAAATCTGAAATACACAGCAGGTCGATCAGCACCTGACAGGGAAAGATTGGTTAGTGCGTTGGGCAGAGAGCCTGATAAAGGGTCTTCTACTAAAATGTTAACTTATCAGCCCTGATTGTAACTCGGGGCGGGAATCGGGCAGACCTGGGCGATTTTAACTCTGGGCCTCACCTGCATGCCGCCAATCAGTTGCCTGCCTGAAAAACAATGGGAAGCTGGAATGGAGTGTTGAGTGGCAGGAGACCACTGCCAGCAAGGGTCCCCGTCACTCAGGTGAGTGCTTCTCCTGGCCCCACGAGGAAAGTTTTTTTTAATAAGTTTAAAAACCTACCTCTTCAGGCCCCGACTTTTTCCCGCTATGTTGACCTGACTGGAAAGCCACAGTCGCTTCCCCACTTAGACCACTGGTTAAAATAGCAGTCGGGGCCCCCATATCATCGTCAGAGCCCGATCTGCATATTTAAAGAAGGACCCCACCGGTTTCCCGTGGGTGTCCTTTCAGCCTGCTCAGATGCCCAGGTTAAAGTAGAAGGTTGCGGGGAGGGAGCAAGAAGTCAGTCTCCCAGACGATTGTAACTGCTCCCTCGCCCGGGCGGGCAGGGTTAAAATCGCCCCTATTGTATCTGTTCTGGATGCTGACAGATCTGCTGTGTATTTTCAGCATTTTTTATTATGGTGCGGTACCAGCATTTACAAGTCCTGTTTTTCATGCATGTTTACTAATTTGTCTCCTTTTTTAAAAAAAACTACAGTTGGATATGTTCAAAAAGTCAACATAGCATCGGGGTGAGTATATCTTGCAATGCACTAATGTTGAGATTCCTTCTTTAAGGGTCCTGGTGGTAGACTCCCTCTTTAAATGGATTTTCTTTATTAGGCTTTGATGTTTTATTAAAGGTGCCATCCCACGAGATATTTCTGTTTCATTTTCCAAATTGTAAACAATTTTACAACACCAAGTTATAGTCCAGCAATTTTATTTTAAATTCACAAGCTTTCGGAGGCTTCCTTTCATTTGCGATTTCATTTCGAGGATTTCATTTCCAACAACGTTCACCTGAGGAAGGAGGTAGCCTCCGAAAGCTTGTGAATTTAAAATAAAATTGCTGGACTATAACTTGGTGTTGTAAAATTGTTTACAATTGTCAACCCCAGTCCATCACCGGCATCTCCACATCATTTTCCAAAGATATGGAAACTGAAAGTTAATTTATTGCAGCTAAAATAAAACATGACCTTGACAGCTGTTCTGCAGCTCTCAAATACAAGAGCAAGAATAATTGCAACACTTAAGGGAGAAAGTACAATGTAGACAAATATTAGTGCAGTTATAGTGAACGAGCCCATAAGTTTAACACAGGAATGAACTTGTTGAGTGGCCATGGCGGCCACTGGCATTGACCTATGTTGCAAGCTGACTGCAAATATCCTTGCTGTACATGGCAAAGCTCTGCCCTGCTGATCCAGAACAAGTTGAGGCATTTGTCCTATGTTATTGGCTGGTAGCTGTGCCAAGGTCTGGTGCTGGCAAAATTGCCTTGGCATTTACTGGATGAAATGTATTTGTTCCACAGTCTCCTAATATCTCTTAATGTGACATTTTACCCTCTCCTACCTAGCCCGTCTAACAGTGTATGCCAATCCATCATTCTTAGTCTTCCTTCCTGAAATTCAATGTCTTTGTTGTACTCCTCTGCTTTTATATTGTGTTATTTATTGACTTATAGGGCTCAATTTTAAACTTAAATTTTGGGGACGGGGGGGCTGCGAAAATTGCAGAAATGCAGAGTGGGTTCGGAAGTCGGCTCCAACCCGCCGACTTCCGAGTTTCCCACAGACGCACCTGCGAGCGTCCCGAACCCGGAAGACCCGCCGGCAATTAAAGCCGGTGGGATGATAGTTAAAGAAGAAAATGTTACCTCATTGAGGTACTTAAGGCACTTTACTTGTGACATATTAGGTAGTGAGAACGATTTTTAACTTACCTGGGCAGCTTTCCCACGGCTTCTGATTCCAGGCGTGAAGGGCCAGACAAGGCAAAACGAAACAAAATAAATTAAATAACAAACCATTGCACAAAGTTAAAACACAAAATTAACCCAGCTTTCCACCCTGCTCCAACATCCGTGTCTCCCTCTCCGATCTCCCCCTCTTCACCCCCCCGATCTCCCCCTCTTCACCCCCCCACCCGATCTCCCCCTCTTCACTCCCCCTCTTCACCCCCCCGATCTCCCCCTCTTCACCCCCCCCCCGATCTCCCCCTCTTCACCCCCCCCGATCTCCCCCTCTTCACCCCCCCGATGTCCCCCTCTTCACCCCCCCGATGTCCCCCTCTTCACCCCCCCGATGTCCCCCTCTTCACCCCCCCGATGTCCCCCTCTTCACCCCCCCGATGTCCTCCTCTTCACCCCCCCGATCTCCCCCTCTTCACCCCCCCGATCTCCCCCTCTTCACCCCCCCCGATCTCCCCCTCTTCACCCCCCCCGATCTCGCCCTCTTCACCCCCCCCGATCTCGCCCTCTTCACCCCCCCCCCGATCTCGCCCTCTTCACCCCCCCCGATCTCCCCCTCTTCACCCCCCCGATCTCCCCCTCTTCACCCCCCCGATCTCCCCCTCTTCACCACCCCCGATCTCCCCCTCTTCACCCCCCCCGATCTCCCCCTCTTCACCCCCCCCCGATCTCCCCCTCTTCACCCCCCCCGATCTCCCCCTCTTCACCCCCCCGATCTCCCCCTCTTCACCCCCCCGATCTCCCCCTCTTCACCCCCCCGATCTCCCCCTCTTCACCCCCCCGATCTCCCCCTCTTCACCCCCCCGATCTCCCCCTCTTCACCCCCCCGATCTCCCCCTCTTCACCCCCCCGATCTCCCCCTCCTCACCCCCCCATCTCCCCCTCTTCACCCCCCCCGATCTCCCCCTCTTCACCCCCCCCGATCTCCCCCTCTTCACCCCCCCCCCCGATCTCCCCCTCTTCACCCCCCCCCCGATCTCCCCCTCTTCACCCCCCCGATCTCCCCCTCTTCACCGCCCCGATCTCCCCCTCTTCACCGCCCCGATCTCCCCCTCTTCATCCCCCCCCCGATCTCCCCCTCGTCACCCCCCGATCTCCCCCTCGTCACCCCCCCGATCTCCCCCTCGTCACCCCCCCCCGATCTCCCCCTCGTCACCCCCCGATCTCCCCCTCGTCACCCCCCCGATCTCCCCCTCGTCACCCCCCCGATCTCCCCCTCGTCACCCCCCCGATCTCCCCCTCGTCACCCCCCCCGATCTCCCCCTCGTCACCCCCCCGATCTCCCCCTCGTCACCCCCCCGATCTCCCCCTCGTCACCCCCCCGATCTCCCCCTCGTCACCCCCTCGATCTCCCCCTCGTCACCCCCCCGATCTCCCCCTCGTCACCCCCCCGATCTCCCCTCGTCACCCCCCCGATCTCCCCCTCTTCACCCCCCCGATCTCCCCCTCTTCACCCCCCCCGATCTCCCCCTCTTCACCCCCCCGATCTCCCCCTCTTCACCCCCCCCCGATCTCCCCCTCTTCACCCCCCCCGATCTCCCCCTCTTCACCCCCCCCCGATCTCCCCCTCTTCACCCCCCCCCGATCTCCCCCTCTTCACCCCCCCCCGATCTCCCCCTCTTCACCCCCCCCCGATCTCCCCCTCTTCACCCCCCCCCGATCTCCCCCTCTTCACCCCCCCCCGATCTCCCCCTCTTCACCCCCCCCCGATCTCCCCCTCTTCACCCCCCCCTGATCTCCCCCTCTTCACTCCCCCCCGATCTCCCCCTCTTCACCCCCCCCCCGATCTCCCCCTCTTCAACCCCCGATGACCCACGATCTCCGCCCTTCACCACCCCCAATCTTCCACTCTTCCCCCCGCCCCAGCCGATCTTCCACTCTTCCCCCCTCGATGACCCCCAATCTCCTCCCTTCACCACCCCCAATCTTCCACTCTTCCCCCCCCCGCCCCTGCCGATCTACCACTCTTTTCCACCCCCCCCACGATCTTCCGTTCCAGTGCCGGATGGAGTCTCGCTCGCTCTCTTTCTTCCGCCCCCCCCCCACCCCCCACCCTCGGCAGGCAGCCTGTCTATCAGGCTGGCTGACAGGCGTGAAACCTGGAAAGAACTTCAATCACCATCAACTACATTGCGATCGCGTCGGAAACGGTAATTTTTTTAAATTCGGGTTTGCCACGCGCACCTTCACCTCCCCGCTGCCAACCTGCCACCATTTCAAAATTGAGCCCATATTGTGGTCGTTGTTAGCTAGCTGCGCTCTTAATTTAACTGTGTCCCCATTCCCTGGTCATTACATAAAGTAAGCCAAGAATTGCTGCTTCCTTGTAGCTTCCATGACCATTTAAATCACATCAGAAACAGTAATACACTTTTCCTCTTTTTGTAATTCAGCCTGATCCTTTTTTTTTTATTCGTTCATGGGATGTGGGCGTCGATGGCAAGGCCAGCATTTATTGCCCATCCCTGATTGCCCTTGAGAAGGTGGTGGTGAGCCGCCTTCTCGAACCGCTGCAGTCCGTGTGGTGAAGGTTCTCCCACAGTGCTGTTAGGAAGGGATATATTTCCAAGTTGGGATAGTGTGTGACTTGGAGGGGAACGTGCAGGTGGTGTTGTTCCCATGTGCCTCTGCCCTTGTCCTTCTAGGTGGTAGAGGTCGTGGGTTTGGGAGGTGCTGTCGAAGAAGCCTTGGCGAGTTGCTGCAGTGCATCCTGTGGATGGTACACACTGCAGCCACTGTGTGCCAGTGGTGAAGGGAGTGAATGTTTAGGGTGGTGGATGGGGTGCCAATCAAGCGGGCTGCTTTGTCCTGGATGGTGTCGAGCTTCTTGAGTGTTGTTGGAACTGCACTCATCCAGGCAAGTGGAGAGTATTCCATCACACTCCTGACTTGTGCCTTGTAGATGGTGGAAAGGCTTTGGGGAGTCAGAAGGTGAGTCACTCGCCACAGAATACCCAACCTCTGACCTGCTCTTGTAGCCACAGTATTTATGTGGCTGGTCTAGTTAAGTTTCTGCTCAATGTTGATCCCCATGATGTTGATGGTGGGGGATTCGGTGATGGTAATGCCGTTGAATGCCAAGGGAAGGTCGTTAGATTCTCTCTTGTTGGAGATGGTCATTGCCTGGCACTTGTCTGGTGCGAATGTTACTTGCCACTTATCAACCCAAGCCTGGATGTTGTCCAGGTCTTGCTGCATGCGGGCACGGTTTGCTTCATTATCTGAGGGGTTGCGAATGGAACTGAACACTGTGCAATCATCAGCGAACATCCCCATTTCTGATCTTATGATGGAGGGAAGGCCATTGATGAAGCAGCTGAAGATGGTTGGGCCTAGGACACTGCCCTGAGGAACTCCTGCAGCAATGTCCACAAAGTCTCTAGATTGTCTTATAATGAACCAAGCTGTCCATCTCAGTTACCATTATTTATTTTTAACATGCTCACTCTCCCTCCCATTTTTTTCCCTTCTATCCCCTTTAAATTTACCCCCAGTCCATGTCAGCCCTAGAACTCTTGCCAATGCCCCAGCAATCTAAAACTCTCCCTTCTACATCATCCCTCAGGCTGCACATTGATGTCTATCTTTCCCAAAGTGACCTGGCATGTGGCACTGGGAGCAATTCTGAGATTATCAACTTTGAGATCCTGCTCTTTAATCTAATATCTAATCCTCAAACTCTGATTGCAAGAACTCTATCCTGCTGTGTCTTTGGTTTCTATTTCAACCAAGATTTCTGTTTGCTCTCCTTTTTCCCGAATAATTTCCACCCACTCCATTCTGTCCTTTACCCTAGCATCTGGGAGGCAACATAGCATTTGTGTCTCCAAGTAATGGCAGCAGAAAAGGCCATCTATCCCTCTAATAAAAGAATTCCCATAAATACTTCCATTTTCTTATTGAAACTATCACTTTCCCCCAAAATAACCAATTGCTCCACAATGCTATTGTATTGTTTATTATTTACCGTCCCCTGTGTAACCATCTTTGTCCATCATTGTGTACCTATGCATCATGCCCTGATGTCTGTGCGCCAAATAAGGGTTCAGGAGACCAATTTCGGGTGGTGGGCCTTCTCCTTTGTAGGTTTTTGACATAACTGAGTGGCTTGCTAGGCCACTTTAGAGGGCAGTTAAGAGTCAACCACATTGGTGTGTACCTATGAGACAACTTCAGACCTGGAGGAGTTTTTTTATTCATTCTCGGGATGTAGGCGTTGCTGACAAGGCTGACATTTATTGCCCATACCTAGTTGCCCTGAGAAGGTGGTGGTGGGCTGTCTTCTTGAACTGTTGCAGTCCTCGTGGTATTCTTTGTAGCAGTTTGATTCGACTGAGTGGCTTGCTAGGCCATTTCAGAGTACAGTTAGGAGTCAACCACATAGGTGTGGGACTGGAGTCACATATAGGCCAGACTGGGTAAGGACGGCAGGTTTCCTTCCCTGAAGGACATTAGTGAACCAGTTGGGTTTTTACGACAATCCAATAGCTTCATTTTTTAAACTGAATTCAAATTCTCAAACTGCCATGGTGGGATTTGAACTCACATTCTCCAGATTATTAATCCAGGCCTCTAGACCATTAGTTTAGTAACATAACCACTACACTACCATATCCTTAAACAGCTGTATTTGAATGAGCTGATTTCAGCACAATCAGCCCATTCAAATATAGCTACCACTTAGAAAACCATTACTTTCATACTTGGCTTGTCAGTCAAACCCACACAGTCACTTTGAAA
The DNA here is from genome assembly GCF_035084215.1 of Heptranchias perlo. Lineage (NCBI taxonomy): Eukaryota > Metazoa > Chordata > Chondrichthyes > Hexanchiformes > Hexanchidae > Heptranchias > Heptranchias perlo. The sequence continues at coordinate 3,615,229 of NC_090328.1, forward strand.
ACGACCAGAAATAACTCAGTCACCAGTTAAACAGCTACTAGTACTTAACAGCTAAGAGTAGTCAATAAATCATACAAACGTACAGAACTAGTGGAAAGGAAAAGACCAGCTGGTCTATTGAGCCTGTTCCATACAGTCATGTTGCAGCTACATCGAAACCCTCAAAGCTCCCAACCCACCAGCAGCCATGTAATCACTGAGAGAGGCAGATAAAAAGAAAACCTAGGCCAATTCAGGGGTAAAAGAATTCTGGAAAATTCCTTCGGACCCCCAAAAGGTGATCAAAACAAGTTCCAGGAGACCGCGGTAAACATGTGAGACGCATCACCCAACATCACACCTACCTTTTGTACGCAGTGATTTCAGCCACAGACAGGAACTCATCCAGCTAAAATTTAGTACAGTACTCATCCACCCACTCACTTCAGTTTAGGCCAAACTCCAGACTCTAATCCAAACAAAATACTTGCTGCATCCTCCACTTCTCAGAACATGTGTATGACCAGAAAAGGGAATGCACGTTTTGTAAAAAGATTGTGGGATGGAATGGCCATACTGTTAGTATCTGCATCACAGGAAGTGAATAAAGATAAAGCATTTAAACACTATAGCTGAGTAACAAAGGAAGGATGCATGTCATTGATGTTAGTATTTTAATAGAAAACATTGATGTAAAATGCTTTTGATTTTTCTTTTTAGAAATGATGATGAGGATGGCGAGATCTATGATGACATTGATGCAGGTAGGTGGACAACCAAAGGTTCTCTTTGAGGAGGACTTGGGGGGTGGCACAGAGTGCATTGATGCGCCAGGAAAGATACACTAGGTTGTGAAAGATCTGTGATCTGTCGGCACTCCAGTACAACTTTCTGTGATGCCACGCTGACATGCGAAAGTAACGATTGCAATCTCCCCAGATCTTGTCTATTCCACTGGGGGAGGCAGCAAGGGAAAGCTGGCATTTCTGTCATGCAAGGAGGGAGGGAGGGGGAAAGAAAAGGTCAGGGGATATATCTCCTTCAGCAATTCTTAAACAGCCCCTAAGGGTCAGCATTAGGGGCAGGCTGTCTCAGTCTTGGCCAGAGACTGATGCAGAGCACGAGATCAAAAGAAGGAGAAAATAAAACACGGCCAAGACCCTGCAATGAGCTTATGCTGAAATATCAAATTAATTAAAACAATCCTAAGTAATTAAAACTGAGGAACACCTTACCTCCCTCAGTCTTCCCTTCCTCCTACAATTTATCAAGCTCGGGGATACCCAACTGCTGCTTGTGTTATCTCATCTTCTCTGATTGTTTTCGACCTGCACTTTGGGCCTTCACTGGCATTTCTCAGTAAAAGCAAAACCCTGTCATTCATTTTATTCTTAAAAATGATTACTTATATAGAAGGAAAAAGAAATGTAACTTAAGGCAGTTGGTCCCCTTTCTGACCCATAGCCTCAAAGTACTCGGTGTTTCCAAGAAACATGCCTTTCAGGTGGCCCACCCATGGTTTCCAGCATCTCCTGCTATTCAGTGACTCTTTTAGCCTATGTAAATATCTGTAGTATTGCAAGACCATGCTCACAGTGCGGAATTGTGCTAGGCACCAACGCGGGTTGAAGATTGGGCTAGAGCATTACAGTCTCGATTCTCCCACCCACACTCACCACTAATGAGGCTCTGCGCCAGGACTGGTGCCGTGTAATGCTTCATTCCTTTTAAAAATGTGGGAGGAAGAAGAAACACACATATTAAAACAGTTACAGTGGAAGCAAAGATTTTGAAATTATACTATGTGATATTAGCATATGAATGCTCATTGCATTCTCGTGGAATTCCTCAGTCCTCTGTTTTAACAGAATCATTAACCCAGCGAAACAAGGCACTTCATATGAATGCATCAATCATTCATACACTGACATCCCACAACATAATTTCCAGGCCTACAAATGCTTCCTTAATATACAACACCAAAAAAGGAAATGCTCTTGAGTTTTTTCAGTTGTGAGCAGAGATTACTTAAATTCATGATCCAAAAACTGTATTTGGCTCCACTGTACCTGGGCTGTTAAATGTACTGTGTGATACGTGATGCAAATCTTTTCAGACCAGGAAGGTCCCAGGTTCAATCCATAGTTTGCTGAGTCAGGCAATCTCAATTAGAGCAGCCCTGGGATAAGGGGTTAAAAATTCAACTCGTGATTCTGCTCCTTATTCAGTGACTCTGATCTGTTCCTGCCCAACAAAGCAGCACAAACAACTGACCGTAAGGTAGAGCACTTGAGAAATAATGACCATACTCTAATAAAGTTCATGTTGAAAATAGATAGAGTCAAAAGTCAAGGGGGTCAATTTTAGGATGGTCGAGCGGGTGCGTTCGTGGCGGGGGGCTCCGAAAATTCAGGATTCATAAGAACATAAGAACATAAGAAATAGGAGCAGGAGTAGGCCAATCGGCCCTTCGAGCCTGCTCCGCCATTCAATAAGATCATGGCTGATCTGGTCCTAACCTCAAATCTAAAATCATGTCCAATTTCCTGCCCGCTCCCCGTAACCCCTAATTCCCTTTACTTCTAGGAAACTGTCTATTTCTGTTTTAAATTTATTTAATGATGTAGCTTCCACAGCTGCCTGGGGCAGCAAATTCCACAGACCTACTACCCTCTGAGTGAAGAAGTTTCTCCTCATCTCAGTTTTGAAAGAGCAGCCCCTTATTCTAAGATTATGCCCCCTAGTTCTAGTTTCATCCATCCTCGGGAACATCCTTACCGCATCCACCCGATCAAGCCCCTTCACAATCTTATATGTTTCAATAAGATCGCCTCTCATTCTTCTGAACTTCAATGAGTAGAGTCCCAATCTACTCAACCTCTCCTCATATGTCCGCCCCCTCATCCCCGGGATTAACCGAGTGAACCTTCTTTGTACTGCCTCGAGAGCAAGTATGTCTTCTTAAGTATGGAGACCAAAACTGTATGCAGTATTCCAGGTGCGGTCTCACCAATACCTTATATAACTGCAGCAATACCTCCCTGTTTTTATATTCTATCCCCCTGGGGATTCCTGGGGTGGGTCCGGAACCCGGCTCCAACCCACCCACTTCCGGGTTCCCCAATGACGCGCTTAGATGCGTGCGCAGCCCCGCATGCGGGGCTCCCACTGGCAATTAAAGCCGGCGGGATCCCAATTAAAACCAATTATTTTGATACTTCAGGTCGTTAGCAGACCTGATTGGGAGGATATTTTAGGAGGGGTGGAATTTTTATCCAAACTGAAAGTGTTTCCCCTACTGGGGGAAACACTCCCAATTGAAATAGACGTGTTGCAGCCACCAGCCTGTGGGAGCTGCAAAGGTCCATTTGACAGGTGTGGGAGGGAGACCCTCACTCATTGCAGGAGGCCACTCTGTCACTTTGGACAAAGTTTGGCCTGCACCACCCTCCTCCTAACACAAAAATTCACCAACTTGCAACCTCAACCCCGGTGTGCAGACACATTCATATACCTTGCGGACCCCCTCAAACGTACATCTTCCAGATGGGGGCTGCCATAGCTGCAGTCATGACCTCCTCGGAGGACGAACATCATCACCAGCCTCGCCGGCCACGCCGTCCACCTCTGACACGTGGAGTTCCACAACACAGTGCTGTGACACATCCACCTGCAACCGCAGAGAGAGTTGCGTCACAGAAGCCATCACCCTCGCCACAGGGTCTACAGACCGAGGCTCAGCTTCCTGGACCTCTCTGAGGAGCAGTGTACACGGATGCTCAGAGTCACTCGACATGTAGTCGTGGACATCTGCAGCCTCCTTCATGCTAAGCTGCTCCCGGCTGGCCCGAGCACCATCTTCTTACCTGTCGCTGTCAAAGTCACCACTGCCCTCAACAACTTCTCTTACGGATCCTTCCAGGGTCCACCGGGGACATCGCCAGCGTCTCTCAGTCGTCTGCACAAAAGAGCCCTGCAAATACACCTGCACCCACTCTGCAGTGACACAATGGGTGGCATCAGGTGTGGGTCTTCATGGTGACCCTCAGGAAAGGCCATTATTGCACAAGCCAGTCAAGAATGGTTAGGACGTGGCACTGGTGGTGACAATATAATATGTAATATGAGTTGATCAGAAATCAAAAATAAGTAAAAACCATGACAAACACTCAAACACTCTTGTAAATCCCCTTCATGCTCATGACACGTTTGCCTTACGCTTCCTACTACACATACATGATGCATGCCGTGTAGCTGCAGCACAGGTAGTGGCAGGTTGGGTGAGGCTGACCGTGAAAGAGATGCATGAGAGGGTGAGTATGAGATAGAGCCATGAGATTGTATGAGGATTGGGTTGAGTGGTAGCGGCAGGATGAGTACTGGCGAGGTGAGTAAATGCAGGTAAGATGAGGATGAGTTTTGAGTGGGTGTGAGGAGTGATGTGATAGAGTAGTGTTGGCAGTGCAGAAGGAGATGTGGAGTGGGGGCGGTGATGTGGCAGAGGGAGTGTAGGGGAATGAGTATGAGTACTCACTTCGGCTGACCTACTTAGGTCATTGAAGCACCTCCTGCACTGTATGCAGGTGTGTGATATGTTGGTGGTGCTGGTGACCTCCTCTGCCACCTCGAGCCAGGCCTTCGTGGTGGCAGAGGCAGGCCACTTCCTCCCGTCCGCCGGGGAGAAGATCTCTGTCTACCCCCTCCTCCTTCTCCCCCCCCCACCCCTCCTCCCCACCACCCCATCCAGTAGGACCTGGAATGAGGCATCATTAAACCTGGGAGCAGCCTTCCCCCTGGGCTGCTCCATGCTGTAATTTTGGCTCCTTTCTGCAGCATCAGTCAGTGGAGGACTGCCCCTTTAAATAGGGCTCCTCCAGCTGACAGCCTATGATGCAGGTGCGCAGTCCGCCCGCTGCACAGCTTTCCAGCGCGAAACCCAGAAACCAAGGTAAGTGGCTTCAATTTACTTGCGATCGTGTGGGGAACCCACCGATTTTACTGGGCGGGTTACCCATGCTCCCAGTCGACCCCCCGCTGCCAACCCGCCTCCCTCCTAATATCGGGCCCAAGGTGTTGGATTGGAAAATAACTAATTTAAATGGGAAGGAAGAGGTTGCAAAAAATTGCAGATCAGAATTGAAAGATATTGAAATGTTAAATGGATAACATACAGGTTAAGGATATTCTTACTGAGAGTAAAAGGGGTGTCTGAAGGCAGGTAGTCCATGGATGGAGAGATTAGAGCAAAAGAGACATATGACAAAGGCAGACTAAAACTATGAGTAGCAAAAAGGAGATTAGGAAGACTAAGAAGGGCTATTAAAGAGGACTGAGTCAAAATGGAAAGAAACAGCAAGGACTTTTATTATAATAACAACATGTAGCACCTTTTAAACAAAAAAAAGTCACAAAATGCTTCACACATGCATTAGAACAAAAATGGATGCCGAGCCAAAGAAGGAGATATTAGGAGGGTGACCAAAAGCTTGGTCAAAGAGGTGGATTTAAAGGAGGGGACAGAAGTGGAGAGGCAGAGAGGTTTAGATAGGAAATTCTGGAATTCCCTAAGAGGTTAAAGGCACAGCTGACAATAGTGGGGTGAAAGGAGGGGTGGGGCAATGCACAAGATGAGGGAGTCAGAGTTATAGAGTTCAGGGATGTTGTAGCGCTGAAGAAGGTTACAGGGTAAGAAGAAACAAGACCATGGCGGGGGTGTTTAAACATAAGGATGTGAATAGGGAGAGGTGAAGCCATGGAGATATTTAAACACAAAGACAAACACATATAAGAATTAAAAGGATTGTCAAAGAAGGTGTGAGACCACTTAGAGATAAAGATGATATGGGTTCAGTTTGGGATTGACCAGGATGCTGGGGTTGTGAACAGTCTGGTTCAACCTGAGACAGTGGCTGGGGAGGGAGAAGACGATGACATCGGCCTTCCCACTGTTTAGCTGCAGGTAATTGCAGCTCATCCAAGACTGGATGTGAACAGCACGGTTAATCTTAAATTTATGCCCTCTAGTTTCCAACTCACCAACTAATGGAAGTAGTTTTTTCCGAATTACCTTATTAAAACCCCTCATAATTTTGAACACCACTATCAGATTTCCTTTAAACCTTCTTTGTTCTACTGAAAAGAGCCTTAGGTTCTCTAGTCTCTTCTCATAACTAAAAGCCTCTCATTTCTAGTATCATGTTAGGCAGCCTCTCCACTTACTGTTTTTCCAGCATTTTCTGCTTTATTTCAGATTTGCAGCATCTAGAGTTCTCTTTTGCCTTTATGTGTCATTTTTGATCTTATTTTAGAATGTATCTACGATAATGACTGACCATAACTCAAGGGAATTGGAAAGAGCTGCTAGAGCCCAGCTCGCTCACACCTCCTTCCACCTCCGCTGTTTAACAATCCAGAACTTTCACTTTGCAAAGAAAAGAAACCTGCCGATTCTTCAGCTATCAACATGTTCCTTCTCAAAGACTAACTGTGGGCTGAACGCGATGTATCGCCACAGGGGAGACTCTACAAAACAAAAAATGACCAAGTCGCATTACACAGCATGATCGATATTTGGGACATATTTTTTCTCAACCATTGTGAATCGTGGATCTCCTTTGAGAATAAGAATTATTTATAAAAATGTGAGAGTTTGAACTAATCCAATAATGTTGAACACCTTTGGACATAGAACAGTTTTTTTTTGTTTTTCTTCCTGAGAATGTTTGGTACACATTATTTGACAGGCTGCAGTACTGCTGTTTAACAGTTGTTCAGTTACACTGAGTAAAATGTACAAACGCATACAGTGATATACATCCTACTTTTGTAGGTATTGAGTTAAATGTCTTTCTCCTCATGTCCTAATGAATTCTGTTTGCAACTAAACCCTTTCTCCCTTTGTGAATAGTCACTTGGTTATGGACAGTGATTACTCTGGTTTCTGTGTGATTAAAGAAAGATTGCCTACCTTGTAGGGTACTCTTCATTCTTTGGAGGTATTGCCCTCCACACAGCTGCTGGAGTTATGCCAGCACTGGCACACACTGATGTTACAAGTATTTTTAAGGGGAGATTGTCCCTTTTATGGTATTTCCCCAGAATGTGATGCAGTGCTGGCTCATCTCACCTCTTGCTGGAGGTTGCTGACTGAAGTAGAATTATGGTTCTGCTGAAGATTATTCACAGGATGAAGGTTTGAACGTGAAATAATGTTGAAAGAAGTACACCATTGTGAATGTTGAGTAGGAATAATGGACCTGCTTTTCATTGACAGTTAAATCTGGTAGGGATGTCAGTAAACCAAAGTGCAAAGCTTTAAGAAGAGGGTATGGGAGAAGGGAGAGGTACTTTGGATGTACACAGCAGTACTTGGTCAATACTGCAGTGCTGGACCTAATGAAAAAACTCATTGACAGAGCCCATCGCTGACATTACCTGAGCATCGGCATGGCAAGTTTAGGGATTCAAAATGGCAGGTCTCTGTGGAGTTGGGAAAACTACATAAAATTTCAAAATCTCTCCTACAAGCCAGGAGAATGTTAATGACTTTGGTTTACCAAATTCAATTTTTACATTTACTCTCAATAAGTCATCCGTTCCTCATACTCTAATAACAAAACACAAGTCATTCCCATTACCAGACACAATACTGTGCATTTTTGACTAGGGAGTCTTTGCAGACTCCTTGAATTAAACACAAACTTATTCATGCTTGGACTGTCTGAAAGAGGTGCTAAACAGAGGAAGGGAAAAAAACTGTTCGAGCATCAGTTACACAATAGCAGAAGACTGGGAGCAGATTGCTTACCTGCCTCAGTTGGGGAATCCTATGTGGTACAAAGCAGCCTTAAAAATGCAGAGAGAAAACACCCAAATAAAATGGAATGGGGAATCTTTGCCTGCCTCCCTGCCTGATTTGTTTTCTTAAAAACTTGAATGTGCTTGACAATCAAATCCTGTAGAAGTTTGCACTGATTTTCACTATAACCATAGTCTACACTGGCATAACCTTAAAATTAGAGCTAGGCCATTCAGGGGTGATGTCAGAAAGCGCTTCTTCACACAAAGGGTGGTGGAAATCTGGAACTCTCTCCCTAAAAAGCTATTGATGCTGGAGGTCAATTGAAAATTTTAAAAACTGAGGTAGATTTTAGTTAGGTAAGGGTATTAAGGGTTATGGAACCAAGGCGAATAAATGGAGTTAAGATACAGATCAGTCATGATCTAATTGAATGGGGGAAGAGGCTCGAGGGACTGAATGGCCTCCTCCTGTTCCTATGTTCCTACAATAGTTTCACAACTAATTTTCAGTTTTGAGTATTAACAAGTAAAAAGGGGTCCTAAAATAAATAACTTTTTCCCGATCAGCCCAAATTCTCTGGAAGGTTCCAGAATGTGCTCCAGTAAGGGGAAGGAATTGAGCTGCCAGGTGTAATGTGACAAACTGGCTTGCTCCACCCCAAACCAGTACACTGTTCAGAACATTCAATAGAAGGCTTCTTCTGTTTATGTATAAACAATTGAAAACTGTAAACTATGACATTTCTCCACTCTTACTGCTTACAATGGTGTGAAGTTGACTGGTGCTGTGAGCCAGGGCTTTTGAAAATAAATGTCCTGTTGCAGAGTCCCAGCCTCGAAAGTGCAGCAAAGGTGGTGTTCACGATTCAGAGGCCAGCTGTTGCACGGTAAGATTTTCAAATCCAATTTTTTTTTTAGTTAGACATGAGTTAATTCTTTTGCATACAATACTCAAGGATAAGGCTGTTGTACGACCTTGTTCTGGAGTATTCCTTTGAATAAGGTTGAATGTCTGTTTAGGTGTGCAATAAGGTAACTTTTTGCTTTGAATGTGTAGCCCAGGTACTCAATGTACATTTAAACTTGGTTTTGTAAATGGCCATCTAATTATCCATCAAAATTGGCTGGGTTTAACATATCATTACTTGCTTGGCATCTGCTAATATTGTACAGCATAAGTTATTTCATTTGTCCTGAGCTGTCAAAGATGTTGCAGCTATTAAACAACCTTTTGGTAAGTTGTTTTATATTTCCACCAATTTTACTTTTTGAGTTTCTTGCTGCTTTGTACCAGAGGACAACCTGCTCCTAGGTCTTTGCCAATACCACAGGAACTGGCCACTAGTCTATGAGCTGTGTGATGGGCCAACCTCAACTTTTACCTTCCAATCCAATCTATGTGGAATGTTTGGCACAGTACTCTCCTCCACCCCGGATGATAGGATTGGAATCAGGCATTCACTGTGTGCGTGTGTTGAATGCACCTTTTGCTTAGTCCAAAACATGGACGGTGATGGGGCTTCATCAATCAATCAAATCCACCCCTCACCCCCCTGATGTGAGAATGAAACTAGCACTGAGGGTTGGATCGTGCTGAACTACTTAAATAGTACCCCTTGCATGCTGATCAGATCACTGAGGACATCACAACAAGACACCATGCTCTCCCTACATAACCTGCCACAGGACTGCAAATTCAAGCCATTTTGACTTTCATGCCACACTTGTGCAGAGAAGTTAATGTCCACAAAGAGCACATTTTTCTCTGAATTTCTCTTCATGTTCTTGAAAAGTTTACATTTATTGTCAGGTCCAAACTTAGCTTTCTACTAGACAGCCTGACCAATAACTAGACTCTGTGGGACAGTGTGGTGTGTGCACCACCCATTACCTTAAGCAGCATCTTTCATTTGTTTTAGTAATACAATGTACTGTATACAGTAGGTATAAATTCTCCTACTGTTCCCCCCTCCCCACGTAAGTGTATAGGAATTGTAGGAAATCACTGAAGGAAAATGTCCTGCATCTATAAAACCATAAATGTACCCCACTGTAGGTGCGTTCATGTGTTTCACTTACTGAAAGGCTTTGTTTTAGGAATTACACCTGGATTTCTAATCTGTTACTCTAATTTGTAAGGCTGTGAAATTGTGGGTCAACTGAATCTGGGCTATCACAGAAAATATCAGTCCAAAATAAAGGGAAATCCATCATTTGATGGCTCATTTCTTAGTATTTCTCCATAATAGTCTCCCCTTCCCCCTCATAATGGAACTTGCCCACCATATTTTATTTTGTTCAGACGCACACTCCATGTCCCCTCCCCTTCCAATGTTCTCTTCTCCTGACAGTGCTGACTTACGATGAAGTACTGTTCCAAGGGTGCCGGTCGCCCTCCGTTACCTCACCTAAGTCATATGTGAGCCCAGACAGTGAGTGTCAGCAAGCTATTTAACTGCGGTGGCCATCATCACGGATAAATCTGATCGTGTTCTCATCCAGCATCCATACTTTCCAGCAGCAATCCCCGGATAGAGACTAGGAACAGGAACCCTGGCTGATTTTCCCCCTTCTCGCGCACAAGGGCAGTGGGACCAATGGTAGAGGCCCAAAGGCGACCGTGAGGGACAAGAGTCAAAGACCAAGAGTCGAAGTTAATTGATCCAGTTGTAACTCCTTGAAGAGTGAATGTCGTTTTGTAGGTTTAGAAATGTGTGTTATTTGAGATCTGTCACGTGTGTACATTTCTAATGATTATTATACAGTTTATGTAAAGGTACAGAACCAGAGTTTCTTAATTCAAAGTAATGTCTAAATAAACAAAAAGCTGTTAAGTACTGTCATCTAGGCAACTCATTGCTGAACTATTTATATATATATTTCTCTCCGTGACCTCTGCACTTTTTCAATTCTGGCCTCTTGTGCATCCCCAATTTTAATTGCTCCACCATTGGCGGCTGTGCCTTCAGCTGCCTAGGCCCTAAGCTCTGGAATTCCCTCCCTAAACTCTCCACCTCTCTACCTCTCCTCCTTTAAGACGCTCCTTAAAACCTACTCCTTTGACCAAGCTTTTGGTTACCTGTCCTAATAGCTCCTTATGTGATTCGGTGTCAAATTTTGTTTGCTAACACGCCTGTGAAACGCCTTTGGACATTTTACCACGTTAGAGGCATTATATAATTGTCGTTGGTGTTTTACTTTTTAGCATTTTTCATGGCTTCTTTAAACTGGGAGTCTCACAATCAAAACATTTCTTAAAGAGAGAGTCTCAACATCAGGATTCTTTTTAAAGAAGTTGTTTCTCCTTCAGGATCCCTTTAAAGATGGGGTCTCACCACCAGGACCCCATTATAAAATCCAGTTATAAAGTATTTCACTATTATCTTTTTTCCTATCTCGCTGATATTTTTTAAAAGAACCGTTTAAAGATGAATCTTTCAGGATGTCGTTCTTTGGAAGAGCTGCTGATAATGCAATCCGGTATAGCAGCACCAAAGACCACCGCTCATCATGCATTGGTCGACCCTGCACCCAACTGAGCTGACCTGGCACCACAATGTGAGATCAACTCACTTGACTATTTTTGGGTGCAACTGGGGCATAACATGACATGGGAGCATCATGGGGGTTGGGCCAGAACATTGGGTGGCAAAACAACTGCTGCCTACCCACACCGTAAGGTGCTGGCATTTTTCTGCCCCAAATATGATGGATCCCTTTACAGGTATTCGGCCCTAAAGCAAGGAGATGCAAACGCTGGATCAAAATGACAAATATTTGATGTGGGCCTCTGAGTGTCAGCAGCATTTTGGGGTCAGTGCACATGTCGGGTGCATGGTAGGCCTCAGGCCCCCATGCCTGACCATACAATGCCCACCATGAATTAAGATACATCCTTAGCTTAGGGTGCTTTAGTTTCCTACCTAGTTCTGTTGATTATGTCATCAGCCTTTACCGGGGAAGTATTCTCTGTTACATAAGGATGTTTACACCAAAAGGGGTGATGCAGGAGGAGGGAGATGTGAGGATGGATGGATGAATATTTTGCACTTTTGGTTGATTATCTTTGGGGATCAAAGAATATTTTATACCCAAGATTAAATGGCAGAGTAAAGAAAGAAAAAAACCTGCATTAATAAAGCACCTTATCTCATCTCTCAGGATGTCCCAAAGCACTTCATATATAATGAATTACTTTGTACTGCAGTGTCTACATCACGCTGCAACTCAACCAACATCACCAAAATAAATTTATTGATCATCCATTTCATTGCTGTTAATGGGATCGTGCTTTGAGAAAAATAGCTGTGGTGTTTGCCGACAAAACACAGTCATAGAAAAGGCATCATCCCTTTTTGTGTAAGCATCCTTATGTAACAAAGACATTGGGGGTGATTTTAAACCCCAAGAACGGGTGGGTTGGGGGCGGGTGGGAGTTGAAAATAGTTTTTTTGGGTCGCAAACGCAAAATTTTCAGACTTTGCATTCCCAGTGGGAAGCTTGTACTTTTACGCGCCGATGTTTTTTTTTCAAAAAATATACTTTATTCATAAAATTTGCAGCAGTACATACAATACAGTTGTCATATCACTTTCCAAACGTACACAATACAGATTATACAATTTGCAGGTTACGTCAAGTACAGTACAATGAACACATTGGACATAATTACAGTTCATGACACTCTATGGTGTCTCATTGCATCAGACTCAACACAGATTATTGCTTACAGATTCATTTCAGATTCATTACAGGTACATTACAGCAATTTGAATTTTACTTTATGCCCGAGGGGGTTTTTCCCTGATTGCAGCCCCTCGGTTTACAATGGCGGGAAGGCTCTAAACGGTTGCCTTTCCCCACAGAGCCTTTGCAGCGGCCGCACCCATCCTCAGTGCGTCCCTCAGCACGTAGTCCTGGACCTTGGAATGTGCCAGTCTGCAACACTCGGTCGAGGACAGCTCCTTGTGCTGGAAGACCAGCAAGTTTCGGGCAGACCAAAGGGCGTCTTTCACCGAGTTGATGGTCTTCCAGCAGCAGCCGATGTCCGTCTCAGTGTGCGTCCCCGGGAACAGCCCGTAGAGCACAGAATCCTGTGTTACGGAACTGCTCGGGACGAACCTGGACAGATACCACTGCATCTCTCTCCAGACCTTCTTTGCAAAGGCACATTCCATAAGGAGATGGGTGACGGTCTCGTCTCCACCGCAGCCTCCTCTGGGACAGCGCGCGGTGGCGCTGAGAGTCCGGGAGTGCATGAAGGATCTGACGGGAAGGGCCCTTCTCACCACCAGCCAAGCTAGGTCTTGGTGCTTGTTTGAGAGCTCTGGCGATGAGGCGTTCTGCCAAATGACATTGACAGTCTGCTCGGGGAACCAACCGACAGGATCCACCATCTCCTTTTCCCGCAGGGTCTCGAGGACGTTACGTGCGGACCACTTGCTGATCGCCTTGTGGTCAAAGGTGTTTTTACGCGCCGATGTTAAACCTGGAAATAAAGCCAGGTTGCAGTCGCAACCCAAAAAACAACTATTTTCAACTCCCATCCACCCCCAACCCACCCGTTCTTGGGGTTTAAAATCACCCCCATTGTATGAGCATTTGGTGGCTGCACTGTGCACTGCTGTTAGAACAGAAACTACAAATGCTGGCTATTTAGTAGATCAGAAGATCACAGAGTTGAACATATACAAACAACACTAATTTGTGAATCTTAGGGACACAGATTTAAGACAATTGGCAAAAAGGCCGGGGGCAGATGAGAATTTTTTTTTCCGCAGCGAGTTGTTATGATCTGGAATGCATTGCCTAAAAGGGTAGTAGAAACAGATTCAGTAATAACTTTCAAAAGGTAAGTGGATATATACTTAAAAAAGAAACATTTGCAGGGCTATGGGGAAAGAGCAGGGGAGTAGGACTAATTGGATAGCTCTTTCAAAGAACTGACACAGACACGATGCGTCTAAAGGCCTCTTTCTGTGCTGTATGATTCTATGACTGTTGTTATGTAAGCAAACACCTCAGCCATTTTTCTCAATTCACGATCCAATAAACAGCAATGAAATGAATGACCAATAAATTTGTTTTGGTAATGTTGGTTGAGAGAGGAATGTTGGCTAGGACACTGGGAGAACTCGTGGTTTTTCTTCAAATAGTGCCATGGGATCTTTAACATCCCCTGAGCAGATAGAAAAGGCCTCAGTATAACATCTCTCCAACAACGCAGCACCCTTAGCACTGCACTGAATTGTCAGCCTTAATTATTTTTTCAAGTCCTGAAGTCGGGCTTGAACACACAATCTTCTGACTAAGAGGCAAGAATGCTCTATGACAAGCTGATAGGATAGATTGTATGTGATCTGTGGAATGAATGGGTTTCCTGGATTGAATGACCTTTACTCACTCCATGCTTCCTTAATTTCCTGAGAATGCAACATTACTTTTCACTCTCCTCCATTCATGTCTTGCTCTCAGCTGGCCAGGAAGCCCTGAGGCAAACAAGTAAAATGGGAAGCACTTGGGATGCACAGGTAACTGAATATGTGGGCTAGAAATAGTTTAACTGGGCAGAAAAGTGAATGAACAGGTGGGCTGGGAAACACTCAGGCCACGAAGATAGGCAAGTACTTAAGAGAGGTGAATGAGCAGATGGGCCAGGAAGCACTCAAGATAGTTGGGCTATGAAGTGGAAAGCAGTTGGGGTGGATGGGCTACAAGGCAGGGTGGGAAGGACATGAGGAGTGGGTGTGGGTGTGCTAGCTGGCCAAGAAGCACTGGGGGCCCCCAAGGAAGTAGTCTGGGGAGCACTTGGTCTGGACCATCAAACGTTCAGGCAAAATGGCTGAGCATGTGGGCCAAAAAGTACTGTGGGCAGGTGGGTGGTTAACTGAGCACACAGACCAAAGGCACTCAGGTTGGGCAGGCAGCAGATTGTTCTGATATATAATTGTATTCTGCATCATGTTTTTTTATCACTTTATGCAGTTATATTTTGTATTATCTGAATGTCAGTTGCGGGGAAGCTACTAGAATCTATTATTAAGGATAGTGACGGAGGACTTGTGCAAATATGAGCTGATCATATAATGAGCCAGCATGGCTTTGTTAAAGGTAAGTCATGTCTGATTAATCCAGTTGAATTTTTTGAGAAGGTCACCAATAAAGTAGACAAGGGCGTGTCTATGGATATTATCTATATGGACTTCCAGAAGGCATTCGATAAGATGCCACACAAAAGATTATTGGCAAAAATGAGAGTGCAGGGAATTAGAACTATCCTTTTGACTTGGTTTGGAAATTGGTTGGGAGGTAGGAGACAGGGAGTGAGGATAAAGGATAGGTACTCAGATTGGCAGGATGTGATAAGTGATGTTTCCCAGGGATCTGTTCTGGGGCCTCAAATTTTCATCATATTTATTAATGACTTGGCTGAAGGAATAGAGTTGTATATTCAAGTTCGCTGATTACTCTAAATGAGGAGGAACAGATGGGAGCAGGAAGATGCAAAGGGACATAGACAGATTAAGTGAGTGGGCAAAACTATGGCAGATGGTGTTTAATGTGGGCAAGCGTGAGGTCATCCACTTTGGACCTAGGAGATAAATCAGAGTATTTTCTAAATAGTGAGAAACTAGGAACTGTAGAAGAGCAAAGAGATTTAGGAGTCCAAGTATATAAAGAATTTAAAGCTGGTAGATGGTAAAAAAGCATTCAAAAAGGCTAATGGAATGTTGGCCTTTATCTCAAGGGAGCTGGATTACAATGGGGAGGAAGTGACGCTTCAGTTGAATAGAACCTTGGTCAGACCTCATCTGGAGTACTGCATTCAGTTTTGGGCACTGCATTTCAGGAAAGATATATTGGCCTTGGAGGGGGTGCAGTGCAGATTTACCACAATGATACTGGGGTTTAGAGGATTAAATTATGAGGACAGGTTGCATAAACTTGACTTGTAGTCCCTTGAGTATAGAAGATTGAGGGGTGATCTGATTGAGGTGTTCAAAATGTTAAAAGGATTCGATAGGGTAGATACAGGAAACTATTTCCTCGTTTCTCCGTCTCCGTCGCATCTGTTCTGATGATGCCACCTTCCACATTCCGATATGTCTTCCTTTTTCCTCAACTGAGGATTCTACTGTAGTTGACAGGGCCCTCAGCTGTGTCCGTCCTATTTCCCACAACTGTCCTCACCCCTTCCCTTCCCTCCTAGAACCATGATATTGTCCCCTTGTCCTCACCTTCCACTCCACCAGCCTCCACATGCAATGTATCATCCTCCACCATTTACACCACCTCCAGCGCGATCCCACCACAAAACACATCTTCCCCGTCCCTCCCCTTTCAGTATTCCAAAGGGACCGTTCCCTCCTCGACACCCTAGTCCACTCTTCTATCACCCCTAACACCCGCTGTCTTCCCCACGGCGCCTTCCCGTGTGAGCACAGGAGAGGCAACACCTGCCCCTACACCTCCTCCCTTCCCATTCCTTCCAGGTGAAACAGCGGTTTACGTGTACTTCTTTCAACTTAGTATATTGTATTTGCTGCTCACAATGCGATCTCCTCTACACTGGGGAGACCTTTGCGGAACATCAAGGCAGCATTTGACCGAGTGTGGCACCAAGGAGCCCTAATAAAATTGAAGTCAATGGGAATCAGGGGGAAAACTCTCCAGTGGCTGGAGTCACACCTAGCACAAAGGAAGATGGTAGTGGTTGTTGGAGGCCAATCATCTCAGCCCCAGGACATTGCTGCAGGAGTTCCTCAGGGCAGTGTCCTAGGCTTAACCATCTTCAGCTGCTTCATCAATGATCTTCCCTCCATCATAAGGTCAGAAATGGGGATGTTCGCTGATGATTGCACAGTGTTCAGTTCTATTCGCAACCATTCAGATAATGAAGCAGTCCGAGCCTGCATGCAGCAAGACCTGGACAACATCCAGGCTTGGACTGATAAGTGGCAAGTAACATTCGCGCCGGACAAGTGCCAGGCAATGACCATCTCCAACAAGAGAGAGTCTAACTGCCTCCCCTTGACATTCAACGGCATTACCATCACCGATTCCCCCACCATCAACATCCTGGGGGTCACCATTGACCAGAAACTGAACTGGACCAACCATATAAATACTGTGGCTACAAGATCAGGTCAGAGGCTGGGTATTCTGCGGTGAGAGACTCACCTCTTGACTCTCCAAAGCCTTTCCACCATCTACAAGGCACAAGTCAGGAGCGTGATGGAATACTCTCCACTTGCCTGGATGAGTGCAGCTCCAATAACACTCAAGAAGCTCGACACCATCCAGGACAAAGCAACGCGCTTGAGTGGCACCCCATCCACCACCCTAAACATTCACTCCCTTCACCACCGACGCACTGTGGCTGCAGTGTGTACTATCCACAGGATGCACTGCAGCAAATTGCCAAGGATTCTTCGACAGCACCTCTCAAACCCGTGACCTCTACCACCTAGAAGGACAAGAGCAGCAGGCACATGGGAACAACACCACCTGCACGTTCCCCTCCAAGTCACACACCAGCACGACTTGGAAATATATCGCCGTTCCTTCATCGTCGCTGGGTCAAAATCCTGGAACTCCCTTCCCAACAGCACTGTGGGAGAACCTTCACCACACGGACTGCAGCAGCTCAAGAAGGCGGCTCACCACCACCTTCTCAAGGGCAATTAGGGATGGGCAATAAATGCTGGCCTCGCCAGTGATGCCCACATCCCATGAACGAATAAAAAAAAAACACCTCCGCTCTGTCCGCAAGCGTGACCCTGACCTGCCGGTCGTTTGTCATTTTAATTCCCCTTCCCATTCGCTCTCTGTCCTCAGCCTCTTACATTGTTCCATTGAAGCTCAACATAACCTCGAGGAACAGCACCTCATCTTTCGTTTTGGCACTTTACAATCTTCCGGACTCAACATTGATTTCAATAACTTCAGATCATAACCACTGCTCCCATTTTTTTGAGGCAGCAAGTGCTGGATAAAAAGGGGCATACAGGGTAGCATAAGGCAAAAGAGGGAAGCTTATGTCAGACACCAAGAGCTCAACACTGCAGAAAGAGAAGTATAGAAAGTGCAGGAGTGAAATTAAAAAGGAAATTAGGAAAGCCAAGAGAGGGCATGAAAAAATATTGGCAAGCAAAATTAAGGAAAACCAAAAAATGTTCTATAAATACACAAAGAGCAAGAGGATAACCAAGAAAAGAGTAGGGCCTATTAGAGACCAAAAAAGTAACCTATGTGAGGAGGAGGAAGATGTGGATATGGTTCTTAATGAATACTTTGCGTCTGTCTTCACAAAAGAGGGGGACGATGCAGAGGTTTTTTTAAATTCGTTCATGGGATGTGGGCGTCGGTGGCACGGCCAGCATTTATTGTCCATCCCTAATTGCCCTTGAGAAGGAGGTGGTGAGCTGCCTTATTGAATCGCTGCAGTCCATGTGGTGAAGGTTCTCCCACAGTGCTGTTAGGTAGGGAGTTCCAGGATTTTGGCCCAGCGACGATGAAGGAACGGCGATATATTTCCAAGTCTAGATAGTGTGTGACTTGGAGGAGAATGTGCAGGTGGTGTTGTTCCCATGTGCCTGCTGCCCTTGTTCTTCCAGGTGGTAGAGGTCGCGGGTTTGGGAGGTGCTGTCGAAGAAGCCTTGGCGAGTGCATTCTGTGGATGGTACACACTGCAGCCACTGTGCGCCGGTGGTGAAGGGAGTGAATGTTTAGGGTGGTGAATAGGGTGCCAATCAAGCAGGTTGCTTTGTCCTGGATGGTGACGAGCTTCTTGAATGTTGTTGGAGCTGCACTCATCCAGGCAAGTGGAGAGTATTCCATCACACTCCTGACTTGTGCCTTATAGATGGTGGAAAGGCTTTGGAGAGTCAAGAGGTGAGTCCCTCACTGCAGAATACCCAGCCTCTGACCTGCTCTTGAAGCCACAGTATTTATGTGGCTGGTCCAGTTAAGTTTCTGGTCAATGGTGACCCCCAGGATGTTGATGGTGGGGGATTCGGTGATGGTAATGCCATTGAATATCAAGGGGAGATGTTTAGACTCTCGCTTGTTGGGGATGGCCATTGCCTGGCACTTGTCTGGTACAAATGTTACTCGCCACTTATCAGCCCAAGCCTGGATATTGTCCAGATCTTGGTGCATGCGAGCACGGACTGCTTCATTATCTGAGGGTTGCGAATGGAACTGAACACTGTGCAATCATCAGCGAACATCCCCATTTCTGACCTTATGATGGAGGGAAGGTCATTGATGAAGCAGCTGAAGATGGTTGAGCCTAGGACACTGCCCTGAGGAACTCCTGCAGCAATGTCCTGGGGTTGAGATGATTGGCCTCCAACAACCACTACCATCTTCCTTTGTGCTGGGTATGACTCCAGCCACTGGAGAGTTTCCCCCCTGATTACCATTGACTTCAATTTTACTAGGGCTCCTTGGTGCCATACTCGATCAAATGCTGCCATGATATCAAAGGCAGTCACTCTCACCTCACCTCTGGAATTCAGCTCTTTTGTCCATGTTTGGACCAAGGCTGTAATGAGGTCTGGAGCCGAATGGTCCTGGCGGAACCCAACCTCAGCATCGGTGAGCAGGTTATTGGTGAGTAAGTGTGGCTTGATAGCACTGTCGACGACACCTTCCATCACTTTGCTGATGATTGAGCGTAGACTGATGGGATGGTAATTGGCCAGATTGGATTTGTCCTGCTTTTTGTGGACAGGACATACCTGGGCAATTTTCCACATTGTTGGGTAGATGCCAGTGTTGTAGCTGTACTGGAACAGCTTGGCTAGAGGTGCAGCTAGTTCTGGAGCACAAGTCTTCAGCACTACAGCCAGGATGTTGTTGAGGCCCATAGCCTTTGCTGTATCCAGTGCACTCAGCCGTTTCTTGATATCACGTGGAGTGAATCGAATCGGCTGAAGACTGTGATGGTGGGGATATCGGGAAGAGGCCGAGATGAATCATCCATTCGGCACTTCTGGCTGAAGATCGTTGCAAACGCTTCAGCCTTGTCTTTTGCACTCATGTGCTGGACTCTGCCACCATTCAGGATGGGGATGTTCACGGAGCCGCCTCCTCCTCCCGTTAGTTGTTTAATTGTCCACCACCATTCACGACTGTATGTGGCAGGGCTGCAGAGCTTCGATCTGATCCATTGGTTGTGGAATCACTTAGCTCTGTCTATAGCATATTGTTTCCGCTGTTTAGCATGCAGGTAGTCCTGTGTTGTAGCTTCATCAGGTTGGCACCTCTCTTTTAGGTATGCCTGGTGCTGCTCCTGGCATGCTCTTCTACACTCCTCATTGAACCAGGGCTGAACCCCTGGCTTGTTGGTAATAGGTAGAGTGAGGGATATGCCAGGCCATGAGGTCACAGATTGTTCTGGAATACAATTCTGCTGCTGCTGATGGCCCACGGCGCCTCATGGATACCCAGTTTTGAGCTGCTGGATCTGTTCTGAATCTATCCCATTTAGCACGCTGATAGTGCCACACAACACGTTGGATGGTGTCCTCAGTGTGAAGACGCGACTTCGTCCCCACAAGGACTGTGCGGTGGTCACTCCTACCAATACTGTCATGGACATGTAGATTGGTGAGGACAAGGTCAAGTAGGTTTTTCCCTCATGTTGGTTCGCTCACGACCTGCCGCAGGGCCAGTCTCGCAGCTATGTCGTTCAGGACTCGGTCAGTAGTGGTGCTGCCGTGTCACTCTTGGTGATGGACATTGAAGTCCCCATCCAGAGTACATTCTGTGCCCTTGCTACCCTCAGTGCTTCTCAACATGGAGGAGGACTGATTCATCAGCTGAGGGAGGGTGGTAGCAGGAGGTTTCCTTGTCCATGTTTGAACTGATGCCATGAGATTTCATGGGGTCCGGAGTCAATGTTGTCGGATTCCCAGGGCCACTCCCTCCTTTCTGTATATCACTGTACTGCCACCTCTGGTGGGTCAGGACATACCCAGGGATGGTAATGGAAAAGTCTGGGACGTTTGCTGAAAGGTATGATTCTGTGAGTATGGCTATGTCAGGCTGTTGCTTGATTAGTCTGTGGGACATCTCTCCCAATTTTGGCACAAGTCCCCAGATGTTAGTGAGAAGGACTTTGCAGGGTCAACTGGGCTTGGTTTGCCTTTGTCGTGTCTGGTGCCTAGTGGTCTGTCCGGTTTGATTCTTATTATGACTTTTTGTAGCGAGATTGTTCAGTGGGCGATTAAGAATCAACCACATTGCTGTGGGTCTGGAGTCACGTATAGTCACGTAATACTGCAGGAAGATATAAATGGACTGGTCAGGTGGGCAGAAAAGTGGCAAATGGAATTCAATCCAGAGAAGTGTGAGGTAATGCATTTGGGGAGGACAAACAAGGCAAGAGAGTACACAATAAATAGGAGGATACTGAAAGGTGTAAAGGAACAAAGGGACCTTGGAGTGCATGTCCACAGATCCCTGAAGGTAGCAGGACAGGTAGATAAGGTGGTTAAGAAGGCAGATGGAATACATTCCTTTATTAGCCGAGGCAAAGAATATAAGAGCAGGGAGGTTATGCTAGAACTGTATAAAACATTGGTTAGGCCACAGCTTGAGCACTGCATTACGGGAAAGATGTGATTGCACTAGAGAGGGTACAGAGGAGATTTATGAGGATGTTGCCAAGGCTGGAGAATTTTAGCTTTGAGGAAAGATTGGATAGGCAGGGGTTGTTTTCTTTGGAACAAAGGAGGCTGAGGGGAGATTTAATTGAGGTATATAAAATTATGACTAGATAGAGTGGATAGAGAGGATCTATTTCCCTTAGCAGGTTCCCTTAAGGAACGAATGCCTGAATTGCAACAGTTATACATTCCTTTCCGGCGCAGAAACACAAAAGGAAAAGTGGCCCAACCATGGCTAGCAAAAGAAATTAAGGATAGTATTAGATCCAAGGAGGAATCATGTAAAGTTGCCAGAAAAAAGTAGTAAGCCTGAGGATTCGGAACAGTTTAGAATTCAGCAAAAAAGGATCAAGAGATTGATTAAGAGATTGATTAAGAGGGGAAAAATAGAGTACGAGAGAAAACTTGCAAGGAACGTAAAAGTGGACTGTAAAAGCATCTGCAAGTGTGTAAAAAGAAAAAGATTAGTGAAGACAAATGTAGATCCCTTGCAGTCAGAAACAGGAGAGTTTATAATGGGGAACAGGGAAATGGCAGAATAATTAAACAAACACTTTGGTTCTCTCTTCTCGGAAGAGGACACAAATATCTTCCCAGAAATGCTAGGGAACCAAGGGTCGAGTGAGAAGGAGGAATTAAAGGAAATTAGTATTAGTAAAAAAAGTGCTGGAGAAATTAATTGGACTGAAAGCCGATAAATCTCCAGGGCCTGATAATCTGCATCCCAGATTACTAAACGAGGTAGCCATGGAAATAGTGGTTGCATTGGTTGTCATATTCCAAAATTCAATAGAAATATGGAACAGTTCCTGCAGATTGGAGGGTGGCAAATGTAACCCCACTTTTTAAAAAAGGAGGGAGAGAGAAAACAGGGAACTACAGACCGGTTAGCCTCACATCAATGGTAGGGAAAATGCTAGAGTCTAATATAAAGGATGTGATAACAGTACACTTTGAAAATATCAACAGGATTAGACAAAGTCAACATGGATTTATGAAAGGGAAATCGTGTTTGACAAACCTACTGGAGTTTTTGAGGATGTAACTGATAGAATAGAGAAGGGGGAACCAGTAGATGTGGTGCATTTGGATTTTCAGAAGGCCTTTGATAAAGTCCCACATAAGAGGTTCGTGTGCAAAATTAAAGCACATGGGATTGGGGTAATATACTGGCATGGACTGAAAATTGGTTCACAGACAGGAAACAGAGAGTAGGAATAAATGGGTCTTTTTCGGGGTGGCAGGCAGTGACTAGTGGGATACCGCAGGGATCAGTGTTTGAGCCCCAGCTATTCACAATATATATCAACAATTTGAATGAGGGAACCAAATGTAATATTTCCAAGTTTGCTGATGACACAAAACTAGGTGGGATTGTGAGTTGTGAGAAGGATGCAAAGAGGCTTCAAGGCGATTTAGACAAGTTGAGTGAGTGGGCAAATACATGGCAGATGCAGTATAAAGTGGATAAATGTGAAGTTATCCCCTTCAGAACAAAAAACAGAAAGGCAGAGTATTATTTAAATGGTGATAGACTGGGAAATGTTGATGTACAAAGGGACCTGGGTGTGCTGAAAACAAACATGCAGGTGCAGCAAGCAGTTAGGAAGGCAAATGGTATGTTGGCCTTCATTGCAAGAGGATTTGAGTACAGGAGCAAGGATGTCTTACTGCAGTTATACAGGGCCTTGGTGAGACCACACCTGGAGTATTGTGTGCAGTTTTGGTCTCCTTACCTAAGAAAGGATATACTTGCCATAGAGGGAGTGCAGCGAAGGTTCACCAGACTGATTTCTGGGATGGCAGGACTGTCGTATGAGGAGAGATTGGGTCGACTAAGCCTGTATTCACTAGAGTTTAGAAGAATGAGAGGGAATCTCATTGAAATGTATAAAATTCTGACAGGGCTAGACAGACTGGATGCAGGGAGGATGTTTCCCCTGGCTGGGTGGTTTAGAAAGAGGGGTCACACTCTCAGGATGCGGGGTAGGACATTTAGGACTAAAACGAGGAGAAATTTCTTCACTCAGAGGGTGGTGAACCTGTGGAATTCTCTACCACAGAAGGCTGTGGAGGCCAAGTCACTGAATATATTTGAGAAGGAGATAGATAGATTTCTAGACACAAAAGGCATGAAGGAGTATGGGGAGAGAGCGCGAATATGGTATTGAGATAAAGGATCAGCCATGATCATATTGAACAGTGCAGCAGGCTCGAAGGACCGAATGGCCTACTCCTGCTCTTATTTTCTATGTTTCTATGTTTCTAGCAGAGCGGTCAGTGACCAGGTTGCATAAATATAAAGTAATTAGTAGAATGATTTAACGGGAGCTGAGGAGAATTTTTTTCACCCAAAGGGTGGTGGGGGTCTGGAACTCACTGCCTGAAAGGGTGGTAGAGGCAGATACCCTCAACTCATTTAAAAAGTACTTGGATGTGCACTTGAAGTGCTGTAACGTACAGGGCTATGGACCAAGTGCTGAAAGTGGGATTAAGCTGGATAGCCGTTTATTGGCCAGCACGGACACGATGGGCTGAATGGCCTCCTTCTGTGCCGTAACTTTCTATGATTCTATGCTAGTAATGGTTCTGCTGTTGCCATTTACAGCTACTCCTGACCAATCTTTAGTTTCTTAACCTGTCCCATTACCACCTTCCTTGCCTTGCACCATCATCCCTTTTGTCATTTAATGACTCTTGGCCTCTACCCTATCACAGACCTTCCTTTTGTTCTATCCTCCCCTCCCCTCCCTCCCACCCTCCTCCTTTCTCTGGCTCTGTATTTGCTAAATAACTTTAACTGTTTGACATCTTACAGTTCTGATGAAAGGTCTTCGGCCTCAAACATTCACTCTGTTTCTTTCTCCACAGATGCCGCCTCACTTGCTGAGCTTCTCCAGCATTTTCTGTTTTTATTTCAGATTTGCAGCATCTGCAGTGTTTTGCTTTTGAACTATTTCCTCTGGTGGGGAATTAAGAATGAGGGGACATAATCTTAAAATTAGAGCTAGGCCATTTAGGAGCAAAATCAGAAAGTACTTTTTCACAAAAAGAGTAATAGAAATCTGGAATCCTCTGCCCCAAAAGGCTGTGGATGCTGTGACAATTAGAGCTTTCAAGACTAGATAGAGTTTTATTAGGTAAGGTTATCAAAGGATATGGAGCTAAGACGGGTAAATGGAGTTGAGATATAGATCAGCCATGATCTAATTGAATGGCGAAGCAGGCTAGAGGGGCTGAATGCCTACTCCTGTTTCTATATCATTTTATTACTTAAAGCTAATTAACTGGAAGAAACCACAAAACTGGTAACCCTAGTGGCAAGAATCCATAAAACTCTTAACCCTGTTGGAGAAAGGCTTTATAGAAACAATCATGAAAGAAAAACTAATTAACACTAACAAAGAGGGATGGATCACTTGCAAATAAGAACATAAGAAATAGGAGCAGGAGTAGGCCAATCGGCCTCTCGAGCCTGCTCCGCCATTCAATAAGATCATGGCTGATCTGATCCTAACCTCAAATCTAAAGAACACAAGAAGTAGGAGCAGGACCCGGCCACTCAGCCCCTGGGCCCGCTCCGCCACCCACAGGGCCTTGACCGATCCGTACTCAGCTTCATGTCCAATTTCCTGCCTGCTCCCCGTAACCCCTAATTCCCTTTACTTCTAGGAAACTGTCTATTTCTGTTTTAAATTTATTTAATGATGTAGCTTCCACAGCTTCCTGGGGCAGCAAATTTCACAGACCTACTACCCTCTGAGTGAAGAAGTTTCTCCTCATCTCAGTTTTGAAAGAGCAGCCCCTTATTCTAAGATTATGCCCCCTAGTTCTAGTTTCACCCATCCTTGGGAACATCCTTACCGCATCCACCCGATCAAGCCCCTTCACAATCTTATATGTTTCAATAAGATCGTCTCTCATTCTTCTGAACTCCAATGAGTAGAGTCCCAATCTACTCAACCTCTCCTCATATGTCCACCCCCTCATCCCCGGGATTAGCCGAGTGAACCTTCTTTGTACCGCCTCAAGAGCAAGTATGTCTTTTCTTAAGTATGGACACCAAAACTGTATGCAGTATTCCAGGTGCGGTCTCACCAATACCTTATATAACTGCAGCAATACCTCCCTGTTTTTATATTCTATCCCTGAATTGAGCTGAGTCCCATTGTTGAAACTATGATAATTAAAACCTATACATCTTCCCTAAGACAGATAAGACTGTGTAGGTTGGTAGAACTTTGAAATAAAAAATGGATCATAAATAGAGCTAACCATCCAACTTGAAAACAGCCAACCTTTTGAAGGAAGAAACATCAAAAGATTGTGCCCTAGCCTGAGGACACCACCAGAGAAAGAAGAAAAAAGACTTTACTTCCAATGCACTGCATCTGGAATGTACTACCTGAAAGAGTGGTGGAAACAGATTCAAGTTATTTTCAAAAGGGAATTGGATATAGACTTGAGAAGGAAGGATTTGCAGGTTTATGGTGAAAGAGTTGGGGGAGTGGGACTAATTGAATCGCTCTTTCAAAGATCCGACACAGACACAATGGCCTCTTTCTGTGCTGTAAGATTCTATCATTCTATGAAAGAAGAAATACTTTACTTCCAATAGATCCAACTATCATGAGATTCTCTGTTTATTAATTAGTGAAACATATGTACCTATCAAATAGTTTGAAATCGAATGAGTACCACATTGATAAAGGAAAAGCAAACGGAAAATTCCTCTATATTTCTGCCTCCTCTGTTCTTTGGATCCCTTTTTCTAAACTTTTATGAATAGCTGGTTTATACTGGGTTAATATTATTTAAGTAACATCCTATCATCGTAATAGATTTAGAGATAATATGCAATAAGACCTTTGATTTGGCCTCACCTACCCAGGCTCAATTTTTCTTCACCGTTAGTTAAAAAGAAATAGGAATAGGAGCAGGAGTAGGCCATATGGCCTCTCAAGCCTGCTCCGCCATTTAATAAGATCATGGCTTATCTTCTACCTCAACTCCACTTTCTCTCCCTATCCCCATATCCCTTGATACCCTTAGTGTCCAAAAATCTATCAATCTCAGTCTTGAATATACTCAACGACTGAGCATCCACAGCCCTCTGGGGTAGAGAATTCCAAAGATTCACAACCCTCTGAGTGAAGAAATTTTTCCTCATCTCGGTCCTAAATGGCCAACCTCCTATCTTGAGACTATGACCCCTAATTCTAGACTCTCCACCCAGCCTTTCAGCATCTACCCTGTCAAACCCTCTACTAATTTTATATGTTTTAATGAGATCACCTTTCGATCTTCTAAACTCCAGGGAATGTAGGTTCATTCTACTCAATCTCTCCTCACAGGACAACCCTCTCATCCCAAGAATTAATCTAGTGATCAGGTGTTGCAGAATTCGGCTCTTCTATTGTACTTGATGACTGTAATCAATAACAACAAGAACTTGCATTTATATAGTGCCTTTAACGTAATAAAACGTCCCAAGGCGCTTTACAGGAGCGATTATCAAACAAAATTTGATACTGAGCCACATGAGGAGAAGAAGTAGGTTTTAAAGAGCATCTTAAAGGAAGAGAACGAGGTAGAGAGGCGGAGGTTTAGAAAGGGAATTCCAGAGCTTAGGGCCTAGGCAGCTGAAGGCACGGCCACCAATGGTGGAGCTATTGAAATCAGAAATGCACAAGAGGCCAGAATTGGAGGAGGGCAGAGATCTCCATGGGTTGTAGGGGTGGAGGAGGTTACAAAGATAGGGATGGGCGAGTCCATGGAGGGATTTGAAAAGAAGGATGAGAATTTTAATTACGTTTATTACTGGGTCAAACTGCAAGACACTAGGGGGCAGAATGCAAAGGTGCCTGGGCAGGTTGGACGAGACTGCAAAGGACCTGGGCAGATTAGGTCAGGCCACTGAAGGCAGCACAGCGAGTGGAGTAGATCATCAGAACTCAGCAGAGGCAGTGGGGCAGCCAAAATGGAAATGTGAGAGGAGTGTCATGATTGAGACTGCAGTCAAGGCACTTGCAGAAGTAACAGGTGACCCAATAATTGAAAATCTAGCCAAGTAGTCCAAATTAAATCCCTGGGCTGTGCTCTTTGTGGGCCTTGCATGTGAGTGACCATGTCTGAGATTGTGGTGGCCTAGTGGGGTTACTACCTTTATCCATGCAGGTACCCCTGGGGAGAATGGTGACCATCAGTTGCCTTAAATTGTGTAGCTTCTCTCCATTGGTCATTACAGAATCATTTGCAACTGCAGATCTGCAAAAGTGGCTTTCCTCACTCAGTAATGCCAGGTGCTACAACAGTGTAAACAGTCTGCTTTGTCTCTCTGGTGTGATTTCAGGTGCCTAACTGTCTCCTAATTGTAGTTTACAGCTGATTTAAAAGATCAGTGCTACTCACTTTTCACTGGCTGGCCAGCATGTGAAGAAAACACAGTTCGGGGTGAAATTTGTCTTGGGTTGGTACCACGGAACGGGCGATTGTGTCTCGGCAGCCCGTTTTATGCTCCTCCTGAACCAAGCAGAGTATGAAAGTCGCTGCTATTGCGCTGTCGTTGTTTTACGGTATCGCCCAAGACGAATTTTGCCCCCATTCACTTTAACCACAGAATGAAAGAGGCAAAACTGGGTATAAGCCACAAGTACATTCTCGCACAAACTCTTAGTAACCAACAGTAATCCCCACCCACCCCCCTAAAATAGCACATCAGTAGCAATTTTTATGTTTTTAACAAATTTATTCATAGAATCATAGAAAATTTATGGCACAGAAGGAGGCCATTTGGCCCATTGTGTCCGCGCCGGCCGAAAATGAGCCATCCAGCCGAATCTCACTTTCCAGCACTTGGTCCGTAGCCTTGTGGGTCACTGCACTTAAGGTGCACATCCAGGTACTTTTTAAATGAGTTGAGGGTTTCTGCCTCTACCGCCCTTTCAGACCCCACCACCCTCTGGGTGAAAAAAAATGTTCTCAGCACCCCTCTAATCCTTCTACCAATCACTTTAAATCTATGCCCCCTGATTATTGACATCTCTGCTAAGGGAAATAGGTCCTTCCTATCCACTCTATCTAGGCCCCTCATAATTTTGTACACCTCAATTAAATCACCCCTCAGCTTCCTCTGTTCCAAAGAGAACAACCCCAGCCTGTCCAATCTTTCCTCATAGCTAAAATTCTCCAATCCTGGCAACATTCTCGTAAATCTCCTCTGTACCCTCTCTAGTGCAATTACATCCTTCCTGTAATGTGGTGACCAGAACTGTACACAGTACTCAAGCTGTGGCCTAACTAATGTTTTATACAGTTCCAGCATAACCTCCCAGCTCTTATATTCTATGCCTCAGCTAATAAAGGAAAGTATTCTATCTGCCTTCTTAACCACCTCATCCATCTGTCCTGCTACCTTCAGGGATCTGTGGACATGCACTCCAAGGTCCCTTTGTTCCTCTACACCTTTCAGTATCCTCCCATTTATTGTGTACTCTCTTGCCTTGTTTGCCCTCCCCAAATGCATTACCTCACACTTCTCTGGATTGAATTCCATTTGCCACTTTTCTGCCCACCTGACCAGTCCATTTATATCTCCCTACAGTATTTGCTCCTCACTATCAACCACACGGCCAATTTTTGTATCATCTGCAAACTTCTTCATCAGACCCCCTACATTTAAGTCCAAATCATTAATATATATCACAAAAAGCAAGGGACCTAGTACTGAGTCCTGTGGAGCCCCATTGGAAACAGCCTTTCAGTCACAAAAACACCCGTTGACCATTACCCTTTGGATTGAGAATTGGTTAACAGACAGAAAACAGAGAGTAGGAATAAATGGGTCTTTTTCAGGTTGGCAGACTGTGACTAGTGGGGTACCGCAGGGATCTGTGTTTCGGCCCCAGCTATTCACAATCTATATCAATGATTTGGAAGAGGGGACCAAATGTAATATTTCCAAGTTTGCTGATGACACAAAACTAGGTGGGAATGTGAGTTGTGAGGAGGATGCAAAGACGCTTCAAGGGGATATAGGCAGGCTAAGTGAGCGGGCAAGAACATGGCAGATGGAATATAATGTGGAAAAATGTGAAGTTATCAACTTTGGTAGGAAAAACAGAAATGCAGAGTATTTTTTAAATGGTTAGAGATTGGGAAATGTTGATGTTCAAAGGGACCTGGGTGTTCTTGTACATGAGTCACTGAAAGCTAACATGCAGGTGCAGCAAGCAATTAGGAAGGCAAATGGTATGTTGGCCTTTATTACAAAAGGATTTGAGTACAGGAGTAAAGATGTCTTACTGCAATTATACAGGGCCATGGTGAGACCACAGCTGGAGTATTGTGTACAATTTTGGTCTCCTTACTTAAGAAAGGATATACTTGCCATAGCGGGAGTGCAACAAAGGTTCACCAGACTGATTCCTGGGATGGCGGGATTGTTGTATGAGGAGACATTGTGTAGACTAGGTCTGTATTCTCTAGAATTTAGAAGAATGAGAGGTGATCTTATTGAAACATACAAAATTCTTACAGGGCTCGACAGGGTAGATGCAGGGAGGATGTTTCCCCTGGCTGGGGAGTCTGGAACCAGGGGTCATGGTCTCAGAATAAGGGGTAGGCCATTTAGGACTGAGATGAGGAGAAATTTCTTCACTCAGAGGGTGGTGAAACTTTAGAATTCTCTACCCCAGAGGGCTGTGGAGGCTCAGTCATTGAGTACATTCAAAACAGAGATCGATAGATTTCTAGATATTAAAGGCATCAAGGGATATGGGGATAGTGCAGGAAAATGGCGTTGAGGTAGAAGATCAGCCATGATCTTGTTGAATGGCGGAGCCGGTTCGAGGGGCCGGATGGCCTATTCCTGTTCCTATTTCTTATGTTCTTCCTGCCACTGAGCCAATTTTGGATCCAACTTGCCACTCTCCCTTGGATTCCATGGACTTGTACTTTTTTGACCAGTCTACCATGCGGGGCCTCGTCAAAAGCCTTCCTAAAATCCATGTAGACTACATCAATTGCACTACCCTCATCAACCCTCCTCGCTACCTCCTCAAAAAATTCAATCATGTTAGTCAGACATGACCTTCCCTTAACAAATCCATACTGACTGTCCTTGATTACTCCGTGCCTTTTTAAGTGACGGTTTTTCCTGTCCCTCAGAATTGATTCCAATAATTTGCCCACCACCGAGTTTAGACTGACTGGCTTGTAATTACTCGGTCTATCCCTTGCTCCCTTTTTAAACAATGGTACAATGTTAGCAGTCCTCCAATCCTACGGCACTACGCCTGTATCCAGTGAGGATTGGAAAATGATGGTCAGAGCCTCCATTATTTCCACCCTTGCTTCTTTTAACAGCCTGGGATACATTTCAGGCCCTGGTGATTTATCTACTTTCAAAGATGCTAATCTCCTTAATACTTCCTCTTTCACTAAGTTTATCCCATCCAATATTTCACACTCCTCCTCCTTAACTACAATGTCTGCATCGTCCCTCTCTTTTGTGAAGACAGATGCAAAGTATTCATTAAGAACCATACCAATATCTTCCGCCTCCATACATAGGTTACGTTTTTGGTCTCTAATAGGCCCTACCCTTTCCTTGTTATCCTCTTGCTCTTAATGTATTTATAAAACATCGTTGTGTTTTCCTTGATTTTACTTGCCAATATATTTTCACGTCCTCTCTTTGTTTTCCTAATTTCCTTTTTAATTTCACCCCTGCACTTTCTATACTCCTCTAGGCATTCTGTAGTATTGAGTTCTTGGTGTCTGACATAAGCTTTCCTTTTCTGCCTTATCTTACCCTGTATGCTCCTTGGCATCCAGGGGGCTCTAGATTTGGCAGCCCCACCATTTTTCTTTGTGGGAACATGTTTACTCTGCACCCCTGGAATCTTCCCCTTGAATGCCTCCCACTGCTCTACATTGATTTACCTTCAAGTAGCTGTTTTCAGTTCACTTTTGCTAAATCACTTCTTAGCTTAGTAAAATTGGCCTTTCCCTAATTGAGAACTTGGGGATGTTGGCAAGGTCGCCTTTACTGCCCATTCCTAACTGCCCCGAGAAAGGGCCTTCTCCTTGAACCGCTGAAGTCTGTGTGGTAATGGTGCTCCCACAATGGCGTTGGGTAGGGAATTCCAGAATATTGAACTGGGGTCATCAATTTAAAATTGTCATTAAGAGAGTGAGGGAGAGGCTAGTAGAAATTTCTTTAAGCAGAGAGTAGTTGGAGTATGGAGTACTTTGCCACAGGGTTCATTACAACAGTAGCTGCACTTCAAAAGTACTTTGGCTGTAAAGCGCTTTGGTGCTATATAAATGCAAGTCTTACTTTTCTTTCTATTGAGGCAGGGACCATTCCATTTTTAAGGGAAAGTTGGATAAATATTTCAATTGGAGGAAGATACATGACCATGGAGAGACAATAGTTTTGGATTCATTTTGGATTGTTCTATCAAAGAGCCGACACAAACACATTGGACCAAATGGAATAGCCAGCATCCCTCTCCCTAGCCACTGCCTGAGGCTGAACCAGACCGTTTGCAACCTTGGCGTCCTATTTGACCCTGAGATGAGCTTCCGGCCACATATCCACTCCGTCACCAAGACCGCCAACTTCCACCTGTGTAACATCGCCCGTCTCCGCCTCAGCTCATTTGCTACTGAAACCCTCATCCATGCCTTTGTTACCTCTAGACTTGACTGTGCCAATGCTCTCCTGGCCAGCCTCTCATCTTCCACCCTCCATAAACTTGAGCTCATCCAAAACTTTGCTGCCCGTATCCTAACTCGCAACAAGTCCTGTTCACCCGTCATCCTGTGCTCGCTTCCTACATTGGCTCCCAATCTGGTAACGCCTCTATTTTAAAATTCTCATCCTTGTTTTCAAATCCCTCCGTGGCCTTCCCTATCGCTGTGACCACCTCCAGCCCTGCAACCCTCCAAGATCTCTGCGCTCCTCCAATTTTGGCCTCTTGTGCATCCCCAATTTTAATCACTCCACCATTGGCGGCTGTGCCTTTTACTGCCATGGCCCTAAGCTCTGGAATTCCCGCCCTAAACCTCTCTGCCTCTCTCTCCTCCTTTAAGATGCTGCTTAAAACCTACCTCGTTGACCAAGCTTTTGGTCCCAATATCTCCTTATGTGGCTCAGTGCCAAATTTTGTTTGATAACGCTCCTGTGAAGTGCCATGAGATGTTGCACTACATTAAAGGCGCTATATAAATGCTAGTTGTTGTTCCGTACTGTAAACTTCCATGTTCCCAGACAAATCTCCCAGATAATGGTACTCTGGTACAGACAACCAGCGAGCTGCAGTTTGGGGCGTACAGCTCATTGGAGGCATGGATATGAGTCCCGTACCTCAAAAACACAATGTCAGGTACGCATATTTTTTTTTTTCGTTCATGGGATGTGGTCGTCGCTGGCAAGGGCAGCATTTATTGCCCATCCCTAATTGCCCTTGAGAAGGTGATGGTGAGCCGCCTTCTTGAACCGCTGCAGTCCGTGCGGTGACGGTTCTCCCACAGTGCTGTTAGGAAGGGAGTTCCAGGATTTTGACCCAGCGACGATGAAGGAACGGCGATATATTTCCAAGTCGGGATGGTGTGTGACTTGGAGGGGAACATGCAGGTGGTGTTGTTCCCATGTGCCTGCTGCTCTTGTCCTTCTAGGTGGTAGAGGTCATGGGTTTGGGAGGTGCTGTCGAAGAAGCCTTGGTGAGTTGCTGCAGTGCATCCTGTGGATGGTACACACTGCAGCCACTGTGCGCCGGTGGTGAAGGGAGTGAATTTTTAGGGTGGTGGATGGGGTGCCAATCAAGCGGGCTGCATTATCTTGGATGGTGTCGAGCTTCTTGAGTGTTGTTGGAGCTGCACTCATCCAGGCAAGTGGAGAGTATTCCATCACACTCCTGACTTGTGCCTTGTAGATGGTGGAAAGGCTTTGGGGAGTCAGAAGGTGAGTCACTCGCCGCAGAATACCCAGCCTCTGACCTGCTCTCGTAGCCACAATATTTATATGGCTGGTTCAGTTAAGTTTCTGGTCAATGGTGACCCCCAGGATGTTGATGGTGGGGGATTCGGCGATGGTAATGCCGTTGAATGTCAAGGGGAGGTGGTTAGAGTCTCTCTTGTTGGAGATGGTCATTGCCTGGCACTTATCTGGCGCGAATGTTACTTGCCACTTATGAGCCCAAGTCTGGATGTTGTCCAGGTCTTGCTGCATGCGGGCTCGGACTGCGAATGGAACTGAAAACTGTGCAATCATCAGCGAACATCCCCATTTCTGACCTTATGATGGAGGGAAGGTCATTGATGAAGCAGCTGAAGATGGTTGGGCCTAGGACACTGCCCTGAGGAACTCCTGCAGCAATGTCCTGGGGCTGAGATGATTGGCCTCCAACAACCACTACCATCTTCCTTTGTGCTAGGTATGACTCCAGCCAATGGAGAGTTTTTACCCTGATTCCCATTGACTTCAATTTTACTAGGGCTCCTTGGTGCCACACTCGGTCAAATGCTGCCTTGATGTCAAGGGCAGTCACTCTCACCTCACCTCTGGAATTCAGCTCTTTTGTCCATGTTTGGACCAAGGCTGTAATGAGGTCTGGAGCCGAGTGGTCCTGGCAGAACCCAAACTGAGCATCGGTGAGCAGGTTATTGGTGAGTAAATGCCGCTTGATAGCACTGTCGATCACACCTTCCATCACTTTGCTGATGATTGAGAGTAGACTGATGGGGTGGTAATTGGCCGGATTGGATTTGTCCTGCTTTTTGTGGACAGGACATACCTCGGCAATTTTCCACATTGTCGGGTAGATGCCAGTGTTGTAGCTGTACTGGAACAGCTTGGCTAGAGGCGCAGCTAGTTCTGGAGCACAAGCCTTCAGCACTACAGCTGGGATGTTGTCGGGGCCCATAGCCTTTGCTGTATCCAGTGCACTCAGCCGTTTCTTGATATCACGTGGAGTGAATCAAATTGGCTGAAGACTGGCTTCTGTGATGGTGGGGATATCGGGAGGAGGCCGAGATGGATCATCCACTCGGCACTTCTGGCTGAAGATGGTTGCAAACGCTTCAGCCTTGTCTTTTGCACTCAGGTGCTGGACTCCGCCATCATTGAGGATGGGGATGTTTGCAGAGCCTCCTCCTCCCGTTAGTTGTTTAATTGTCCACCACCATTCACGACTGGATGTGGCAGGGCTGCAGAGCTTTGATCTGATCTGTTCGTTGTGGAATCGCTTCGCTCTGTCTATAGCATGCTGCTTCCGCTGTTTAGCATGCATGTAGTCCTGAGTTGCAGCTTCACCAGGTTGGCACCTCATTTTTAGGTACGCCTGGTGCTGCTCCTGGCATGCTCTTCTACACTCCTCATTGAACCAGGGTTGATTCCCTGGCTCGTTGGTAATGGTAGAGTGAAGAATATGCTGGGCCATGAGGTTACAGATTGTGCTGGAATACAATTCTGCTGCTGCTGATGGCCCACAATGCCTCATGGATGCCTAGTTTTGAGCTGCCAGATCTGTTCTGAATCTATCCCATTTAGCACGGTGGTAGTGCCACACAACATGTTGGATGGCATCCTCAGTGCGAAGACGGGACTTCATCTCCACGAGGACTGTGCGGTGGTCACTCCTACCAATACTGTCATGGACAGATGCACTTGCGACAGGTAGATTGGTGAGGACGAGGTCAAGTAGGTGACAATACCCAGCTCTACCTCACCATCACCTCTCTCAATCCCTTCACTGCCTGTGTTGTCAGACTGCTTGTCTAACATCCAGTCCTAGATAAGCTGAATTGCTTTTGTTACCTCCAGATTCAACTACTCCAATGCTCTCCTGCCTGGCCTCCCATCTTCCATCCTCCAAAAACAAGCACATCCAAAACTCTGCTGTCCATATCCTAACTTGCACCAAGTCCCATTCACCCATAACCCCTGTGCTTGCTGACCTACATTGGTTCCTGGTCCATCAAAGCATTGTTTTTAAAATTCTCATCCTTCTACTCAAATCCCTCCATGGCTTCACCCCTTCCTATCTCTGTAACCTCCTCCAGCCCTACAATGCTCTGGGTTCCTCCAATTCTGGCCCTTTGCGCATCCCCCACTTCCTGCGCCCCACCATTGACAGCCATGCCTTCAGCTGTCTAGGCCCTTAGCTCTGGAATTCCCTCCCCAAACCACACCGCTTCTCCCTCCTCCTTTAAGACGCTCCTTAGATACTACCT
Source organism: Heptranchias perlo (assembly GCF_035084215.1). Lineage (NCBI taxonomy): Eukaryota > Metazoa > Chordata > Chondrichthyes > Hexanchiformes > Hexanchidae > Heptranchias > Heptranchias perlo. Next base: position 3,650,925 of record NC_090328.1, read on the forward strand.
CTTTGACCATGCTTTTGGCCACCTGTCCTAATGTCTCCTTCTTTGACTCGGTGTCAATTTTTGTCTGATTACGCTCCTGTGAAGCGCCTTGGGACGTTTTACTCTATTAAAGGTGCATATATATAAATGCAAGTCGTTGTTGAAATGATTCAGGCCTCCTGCCGGTAGGAATGGTGGGTTTCTGGCGCACTCAGCCGGTCGGCCGCCTGAAGTTAAAAATCCACTTCTAGGAATTTACCCACAACTGACATTAGACTAACTGGTCTATGGTTACCTGGTTTATCAGTCTCTCTCTCTTTTTGAACAGAAGTGTTACATTGACTGCTCTCCAATTCCTAGCACTATGTGCATATCTAAGGCAGATTGAACAACTGTAGCCAGAACCTCCGCTATCTGATTTCCTTCAACAGCCTAAACATCAGAGCCTGGTGACTTATTCACCTTCAGCTATGCTAATTTTTTCAAAGTCAATTCCTTTTCTACAGTTATCTTTAACATTGGTTTCATATCCTCCTCTCGTACACCGACATTCTCACTTCCACCATCGTTTGTAAAAATCATTGCAAAAATGTATTTAATATTTCTGCCATTCATTCATCCTCCACAACTAGATTTGCCCCTTCATTCCTAACTGTCCGTACCTCTCTAACTATTCCTTTACTTATGCCTGCTTATAAAAGCCCTTACTATTTCCTTTTAATTACTTGCTAGCCATTTTTCATATTCTTTTCTAATCCTTCCAATCTCCCTTTTCACCTGTCTACTATACTATCTGTATACTGTATTTTCTTTAGTATTGTAAGCTCTAGTTTTATCATATGCCTCTCTTTTAAATTTCAGTTTAGTTTTAATCTCTCTTTGATGCACCCCATGTTTTCCTTTAGGAATATACTTATTTTGTACTCTGTCAAAATATTTGACAGAGTACAAATTTGACTCTGATGACTTGGATTCCTGATCCAATAACAACAATCCCTGAACCTGTATCAGAACTCACAGAATAATCTAGTTAGCTCTACTGCAATTCCATACACAAATGGTGGACAATTTGTAGCACAATTGTAATCAAAAGTGCTCGGTCGAGTGGGCAGACAAAATAATGCAATGCATAAACAAGAAGGGAATATCCAAAACGTTTTGTTCAAATGTCCTACGGATTGGTCAATGGTGCAGAGTATTTCTGATTGCTCTTTTCCCAGACAGTGAATGGGCCAAGCCTATAGTGTAACTCACCACCAAAATAGTTGTCTGAAGATAGTAGGAGAAAATGCAAGGTTAAATAAAGTAGTAGTGATTACATTACATCAAGTTTTGGATTTTAAAATCTGCAGATTGTAAGGGGAAGGAAAAACAGTGAGGGGTAAGAAATTCCAGTTTTGATGTCCTGAGAACAAATAAGTTTGAGTACGGAACAGTGCCAGGAGCCTTGATTTCAACACAGTAAGGATATAGAGAAGATGAGCAATAATGTAGGATGATGTAATTACAGATTAAGAGGAACAAAAAAGCAAAGTTCAGTAGAGCAATAAACATAGCAGTATCATTAGCGAGAGACATACACAAGAGAGGTTGTAAAGGAGAGAGAGGTTAGAGTTTAGAGGAGAGAGAATAAATAAGATGACCAAGTTTTTCTTGTTTCCTGTCCAGCAATGTGAAAAACTAAAAAGCACCACAAATGTGGTAATGAGACATACAGGCCAGGATGGTCCCAGGTTTGATATTTTTTTATTCGTTCATGGGATGCGGGCATCGCTGGCGAGGCCAGCATTTATTGCCCATCCCTAATTGCCCTTGAGAAGGTGTTGGTGAGCCGCCTTCTTGAACCGCTGCAGTCCGTGTGGTGAAGGTTCTCCCACAGTGCTGTTAGGAAGGGAGTTCCAGGATTTTGACCCAGCGACGATGAAGGAACGGCGATATATTTCCAAGTCGGAATGGTGTGTGACTTGGAGGGGAACGTGCAGGTGGTGTTGTTGCCATGTGTCTGCTGCTCTTGTCCTCCTTGGTGGTAGAGGTCGTGGGTTTGGAAGGTGCTGTCGAAGAGGCCTTGGCGAGTTGCTGCAGTGCATCCTGTGGATGCTACACACTGCAGCCACTGTGCACCGGTGGTGAAGGGAGTGAATGTTTAGGGTGATGGATGGGGTGCCAATCAAGCGGGCTGCTTTGTCCCGGATGGTGTCGAGCTTCTTGAGTGTTGTTGAAGCTGCACTCATCCAGGCAAGTGGAGAGTATTCCATCACACTCCTGACTTGTGCCTTATAGATGATGGAAAGGCTTTGGGGAGTCAGGAGGTGAGTCACTCGCCGCAGAATACCCAGCCTCTGACCTGCTCTTGTAGCCGCAGTGTTTATATGGCTGGTCCAGTTAAGTTTCTGGTCAATGGTGACCCCCAGGATGTTGATGGTGGGGGATTCGGCGATGGTAATGCCGTTGAATGTCATGGGGAGGTGGTTAGACTCTTTCTTGTTGGAGATGTTCAATGCCTGGCACTTGTCTGGCGCGAATGTTACTTGCCACTCATGAGCCCAAGCCTGGATGTTGTCTAGGTCATGCTGCATGTGGGCTCGGACAGCTTCATTATTTGAGGGATTGCAAATGGAACTGAACACTGTGCAATCATCAGCGAACATCCCCATTTCTGACCATATGATGAACGGAAGGTCATTAATGAAGCAGTTGAAGATGGTTGGGCCTAGGACACTGCCCTGAGGAACTCCTGCAGCAATGTCCTGGGGCTGAGATGATTGGCCTCCAACAACCACTACCATCTTCCTTTGTGCTAGGTATGACTCCAGCCAATGGAGAGTTTTTCCCCTGATTCCCATTGATTTCAATTTTACTAGGGCTCCTTGGTGCAACACTCGGTCAAATGCTGCCTTGATGTCAAGGGCAGTCACTCTCACTTCACCTCTGGAATTCAGCTCTTTTGTCCATGTTTGGACCAAGGCTGTAATGAGGTCTGGAGCCGAGTGGTCCTGGCAGAACCCAAACTGAGCATCGGTGAGCAGGTTATTGGTGAGTAAGTGCCGCTTGATAGCATTGTCGACGACACCTTCCATCACTTTGCTGATGATTGAGAGTGGACAGGATGGTGCGGTAATTGGCCGGATTGGATTTGTCCTGCTTTTTGTGGACAGGACATACCTGGGCAATTTTCCATATTGTCAGGGAGATGCCAGTGTTGTAGCTGTACTGGAACAGCTTGGCTAGAGGTGCAGCTAGTTCTGAAGCACAAGTCTTCAGCACGACAGCTGGGATGTTGTCGGGGCCCATAGTCTTTGCTGTATCCAGTGCACTCAGCCGTTTCTTGATATCACGTGGAGTGAATCGAATTGGCTGAAGACTGGCTTCTGTGATGGTGGGGATATCGGGAGGAGGCCAAGATGAATCATCCACTTGGCACTTCTGGCTGGAGATGGTTGCAAACGCTTCAGCCTTGTCTTTTGCACTCAAGTGCTGGACTCTGCCATCATTGAGGATGGGGATGTTTACAGAGCCTCCTCCTCCTGTTAGTTGTTTAATTGTCCACCACCATTCACGAGTGGATGTGGCAGGTCTGCAGAGATTTGATCTGATCTGTTGGTTGTGGAATCGCTTAGCTCTGTCTGTAGCATGTTGCTTCCGCTCTTTAGCATGCATGTAGTCCTGAGTTGTAGCTTCACCAGGTTGGCACCTCATTTTTAGGTACGCCTGGTGCTGCTTCTGGCATGCTCTTCTACACTCCTCATTGAACCAGTGTTGAACCCCTGGCTTGTTGGTAATGGTAGAGTGAGGAATATGCCGGGCCATGAGGTTACAGATTGTGCTGGAATACAATTCTGCTGCTGCTGATGGCCCACAGCGCCTCATGGATGCCCAGTTTTGAGCTGCCAGATCTGTTCTGAATCTATCCCATTTAGCACGGTGGTAGTGCCACACAACACGTTGGATGGTATCCTCAGTGTGAAGATGGGACTTCGTCTCCACGAGGACTGTGCGGTGGTCACTCTTACCAATACTGTCGTGGACAGATGCATTTGCGACAGGTAGATTGGTGAGGACGAGGTCAAGTAGGTTTTTTCCTCGTCTTGGTTCGCTCACCAACTGCCGCAGGCCCAGTCTGGCAGATATGTCCTTCAGGACTCGGCCAGCTCGGTCAGTCGTGGTGCTACCGAGCCACTGTTGGTGATGGACATTGAAGTCCTCCACTCAGAGTACATTCTGTGCCCTTGCTACCCTCAGTGCTTCCTCCAAGTGGTGCTCAACATGGAGGAGGACTGATTCATCAGCTGAGGGAGGGCGGTAGATGGTAATCAGCAGGAGGTTTCCTTACCCATGTTTGACCTGATGCTACGAGATTTCATGGGGTCCGGAGTTAATGTTGAGGATTCCCAGGGCCACTCCCTCCTGACTGTATATCACTGTACCACCACCTCTGGTCAGTCTGTCCTGCCGGTTGAACAGGACATACCCAGGGATGGTGATGGAAGAATCTGGGACGTTGGCTGAAAGGTATGATTCTGTGAGTATGGCTATGTCAGGCTGTTGCTTGACTAGTCTGTGGGACAGCTCTCCCAATTTTGGCACAAGTCCCCAGATGTTAGTGAGGAGGACTTGGTAGGGTCGACTGGGTTTGACCCAGGTTTGATAAGAAACATGATCACAATGGACACTGAATCCAAAAGTTAATTTCCTCAATTTTTGACAGCAGAGGACTACCTCAGCAGAACCTTTTTATTTCAGCTGAGGACTTTCAGACGAAAAACTATTCTTGTGGGGCCAGGGACCTCTGGGAATTCCTGTCACTGTTCTTGGAGTTGTCAGACGTGAAAAGTACACCTCCCTGCATGCTACTCCAAGCTTTTGCTGTCACAGAAGGAGGGAAAATTTTGACCTTGTTTTGAGTGATCTTTACATTTGAGTCATCAGAAGATGTCTGTAAATAGACTATTCTGTATTACAGTGGAGCCAGACTAAAAGTATCCAATACATGCAATAGTTCCTGCCCACTTTCCCTTTAGATCTCGGTATGAGGTACTTTTGCATATTCCTGTGTTTTTTGCTTGTTATCTTCCAAAAAGTTACATATTGTTAAGTGTTACAATAGTCCTTGGATTCTTACACTTTTGTGTTAGTAGAAATCTACTTTCAAAATTCATGTGCAATTTTGCATTAACAATTATGACTGTTTCACAAAGTGATTAGGTACTTATCCATCTCATTTTACTTACATTTTTATAGTCCCTTTAATGTTGGAAACGTCCCAAGGTTTTACTGGGGGAGGGGGCAATAAAAAAAGGAATAAAGGAATGGACAATAAGCCGTGTTTCAACAGTTAGGAGAGCAGAACAAAAGTTTGGATGAAAAGATAGATTTTGAAATTGTTCTTAAAGGTGGAGAGAAAAGTAGGGAGGTGGAGGGGTTAGAACATAAGAACATAAGAAATAGGAGCAGGAGTAGGCCAATCGGCCCCTCGAGCCTGCTCCGCCATTCAATAAGATCATGGCTGATCTGATCCTAACCTCAAATCTAAATTCATGTCCAATTTCCTGCCCGCTCCCCGTAACCCCTAATTCCCTTTACTTCTAGGAAACTGTCTATTTCTGTTTTAAATTTATTTAAAGATGTAGCTTCCACAGCTTCCTGGGGCAGCAAATTCCACAGACCTACTACCCTCTGAGTGAAGAAGTTTCTCCTCATCTCAGTTTTGAAAGAGCAGCCCCTTATTCTAAGATTATGCCCCCTAGTTCTAGTTTCATCCATCCTTGGGAACATCCTTACCGCATCCACCCGATCAAGCCCCTTCACAATCTTATATGTTTCAATAAGATCGCCTCTCATTCTTCTGAACTCCAATGAGTAGAGTCCCAATCTACTCAACCTCTCCTCATATGTCCACCCCCTCATCCCCGGGATTAACCGAGTGAACCTTCTTTGTACTGCCTCGAGAGCAAGTATGTCTTTTCTTAAGTATGGACACCAAAACTGTATGCAGTATTCCAGGTGCGGTCTCACCAATACCTTATATAACTGCAGCAATACCTCCCTGTTTTTATATTCTATCCCCCTAGCAATAAAAGCCAACATTCCGTTGGCCTTCTTGATCACCTGCTGCACCTGCATACTAACTTTTTGATTTTCTTGCACTAGGACCCCCAGATCCCTTTTTACTGCAGTACTTTCCAGTCTCTCGCCATTAAGATAATAACTTGCTCTCCGATTTTTCCTGCCAAAGTGCATAACCTCACATTTTCCAATATTGTATTGCATCTGCCAAATCTCCGCCCACTCACCCAGCCTGTCTATATCCCCTTGTAGGTTTTTAATGTCCTCCTCGCTCTCTACTTTCCCTCCCATCTTTGTATCATCTGCAAACTTTGATATGTTACACTCGGTCCCCTCCTCCAAATCGTTAATATAGATTGTAAAGAGTTGGGGACCCAGCACCGACCCCTGCGGAACACCACTGGCTACAGGTTGCCAGCCCGAGAATGTACCATTTATCCCAACTCTCTGCTTCCTGTTTGATAACCAATCCTCCACCCATGCCAGAATATTACCCCCAATCCAGTGATTCTTTATCTTGAGCAATAATCTTTTATGTGGCACCTTGTCGAATGCCTTCTGGAAGTCCAAATACACTACGTCCACTGGTTCCCCTTTATCCACCCTGTACGTTATATCCTCAAAGAACTCAAGCAAATTTGTCAGACATGACTTCCCCTTCGTAAAGCCATGCTGACTTTGTCCGATTAAATTATGTTTATCCAAATGTTCTCCTGTCTCCTTAATAATAGACTCCAAAATTTTACCCACCACAGATGTTAAGCTAACTGGTCTATAATTTCCAGCCTTCTGCCTACTACCCTTTTTAAATAAGGGTGTTACATTGGCAGTTTTCCAATCTGCCGGGACCTTTGCCGAGTCCAGAGAATTTTGGAAAATTATTACCAAAGCATCCACAATCCCTACTGCCACTTCCCTCAAGACCCTAGGATGTAAGCCATCAGGTCCAGGGGATTTATCCGCCTTGAGTCCCATTAATTTACTGAGTACCAATTCCTTAGTGATTTTAATCGTATTTAGCTCCTCCCCCCCAGAGCCCCCTGTTTGTCCAGTGTTGGGATATTCTTAGTGTCGTCTACCGTAAAGACTGAAACAAAATATTTGTTCAGCATTTTTGCCATCTCCATGTTTCCCACCATTAATTTCCCGGTCTCATCCTCTAAAGGACCTACGTTTGCCTTAGCCACCCTTTTTCTTTTTATATAACTGTAGAAACTCTTGCTATCTGTTTTTATATTTTTTGCTAATTTATTTTCATAATCTATCTTCCCTTTCTTAATCAATCCTTTCGTTACTTTTTGCTGTTTTTTGAAGACTTCCCAATCTTCTATCCTCCCACTAAGTTTGGCTACCTTATATGTCCTTGTTTTTAGTCGGATACTATCCTTAATTTCTTTACTTAGCCACGGATGGCTGTCATTCCTTTTACACCCTTTTTTCCTCAGTGGTATATATATTTTTTGAAGGTTGTAAAATAACTCCTTAAAGGGAAGGCATTGCAAGTCGTTAAGCTACGATGACTGAAGGTCATGCCACCAATGGTAAGTCTGCAGCGAGTGACTCATCTCCTGACTCCCCAAAGCCTTTCCACCATCTACAAGGCACAAGTCAGGAATCTGATGGAATACTCTCCACTTTCCTGGATGAGTGCAGCTCCAACAACACTCAAGAAGCTCGACACCATCCAGGACAAAGCAGCCCGCTTGATTGGCACCCCATCCACCACCCTAAACATTCATTCCCTTCACCACCGGCGCACGTGGCTGCAGTGTGTACCATCCACAGGATGCACTGCAGCAACTCATCAAAGCTTCTTCGACAGCACCTCCCAAACCCGCGACCTCCACCACCTAGAAGGACAAGGGCAGCAGGCACATGAGAACAACACCACCTGCACGTCCACCTCCAAGTCACACACCATCCTGATTTGGAAATATATCGCCGTTCCTTCATCGTCGCTGGGTCAAAATCCTGTAACTCCCTACCTAACAGCACTGTGGGAGAACCTTCACCACATGGACTACAGGGGTTCAAGAAGGCGGCTCACCACCACCTTCTCAAGGGCAATTAGGGATGGGCAATAAATGCTGGCCTTGCCAGGGACGCCCACATCCCATGAACGAATAAATAAAAATGGAGGGAATATGCACAAAAATCTAAAGTTGCCATTCTCTCACTCCTCATGATAAGCTTGTCTCCTTCAACCCTCCTCTTGTGTGCCTATTGAATGCCATTCTATTAAATCTGTATCAGGTTCCACTTGAAATGTTTCCAATCCTGGCTGTGCTGTAGAGGAAAGGTGCCAAAGAGGAGGTTAGCCATTCCCTGTCGTGAGGGAAGAATGAAAGTTATCTTTTTTGCAACTCAAGATTGTCCGACTAGGCTTTATAATTTGGAGGCTAGTGCATAAAAATGGATCTGCTAAATAGATAGGACCTCGTAGGGAAAGAAAGGTAAGATCATAAATCATAGAATCAAACAGCACAGAAGGAGGCCATTTGGCTCATCGTGCCTGTACCGGCTCTTTGAAAAAGTTATCCAATTAGTCCCACTCCCCTCTGCTCTTTCCCCATAGCCCTGCATTTTCTCCCCCTTCAAGTATATATCCAATTCCCCTTTGAAATTTATTATTGAATCTGCTTCCACCATCCTTTCAGGCAGTGCATTCCAGATCATAACAACTCACTGCATAAAAAAAATTCTCTTCCTCTCCCTTCCAGCATCATATAAATGCTGGAAATGTGAAATAAAACCATATATTGTTGGAAAGGCACAGCAAGACAGTCAGCACCTGAAAAAGAATTTTTAAAACTAGTTAACATTTAGGGTGGTTCAGGTTCTGGATGGAGTTTCAATACCCAAAATTTTAACCCATAACAGAGTAGAAGAAGGAACTTTTTCATTAAAAAGGAGAAACATATTTATTTTAATATAAAGGCAGAATGCAGAGTTGATACTGTGGTTGAACTTCTTGATCTCGTTTATCAAGGACATTTCTTTTTGGTTCTCACAGAAAAACAGATCGAATTGTGGAATGTGATCCTTAAAATCCCAGAATCTCAATGAAAATGGATTTTGATTTATTCATTGTAAATCAGTGCTCTTGAATATAGGGAATAGCGTCCCTTTGTAAATTACAGGTAAATTTGCAGTTTTCACAGAAAAAATATGATCCCCAAAACACTGGAAAAAAATCCTAGATAATCTCATATAACAAAAACAGAATTTGATTTATCAGGAAGCAAAAATCCCCCAGTGGTTCTAATTGTAAAATGGATGGAATGACGGAATGTGGTTCCCAAAAGTACCAGTGGAAATCTTGGAATCATAGGGCCAATTTCCAATGTTGCATTTGGGGAACAGCCCTGCATAAAGTTCACAGAATCAAGCTGGTAGACCCAAGCGCACTTGGTGCTCAACTCCCGATTCTGCGAAGGAAGAAGTTTTTCAAGTTTTGAGGCCGTGCTACAAGTGTGCTGATCTAATTAGCCCATGAAAATTATGTTAATAATTACAATGGGTTCCATGACAAACTCCTTTTGGTCTTCTGCCGCACAGCTCCTTATTCACTGACCACCCATATAAAATGTTTTGGAGCATTTGGAGGCCTCCAAGCTATTTGATCCAGAAGTCCATAATTTAAAGCTAGGTTGTCTGATTATTGAGACGTGCATTTTCCTGCTATTTTTGACTTTCCAAACTGTACTCGATGCATTATACCTAGTGTATTTTCTTCTACAATTCAGCACTTCTTTGGTACATGCTTCCAACATACCTCCTAGCATTCTTGCTGCCACCAGTTGCCCCCCTCAGTTGCAAGCCTAGTGCTCAGCATAGACATTTCATTGGGCCTGCCAATAGATGCCCTGGATTTGGAGGAGGCAGAGGAGATCCTGCAGTGGGTGGAAATGCAGCTACACTTGCATCTCAGGCATTTGGTGCCTACTGACGGCGACCTAAGAATTATGTAACCAGATCCAGGCATAGCTACTTGGGCATGTCTGAAGACACCTACGTTTCCATCTGTGCATCAGGAGCGAGGTTGTAACTGAGTTGGGCCAATTACTGGAGCTTGACCTGCAAACTACATCCATAACAGCGACAGGACTATCTCTTGGGGTCAAACTCACTACCATGTTGAACTTTTATGCCAACACCTTTTTCTAAAAGCACCACTGGTGACCTTTGCCAGATCTGTCCATATACTGATGCATCAAGCCGGTCACTGAAGTCATCTACAACAGGTATGTCACTTTCTCCATGAAAAGGAGAGACCAACTCAAGAGGCTGCAGCACTTCCACCAGATGGCTGATAGTGATTGCACTAGGGAGGGTACAAAGGAGATTTACGAGGATGTTGCCAGGGCTGGAGAATTTTAGCTACGAGAAAAGATTGGATAGGCTGGGGTTGTTTTCTTTGGAACAAAGGAGGCTATGGGGAGATTTAATGAAGGTATATAAAATTATGATGGGACTAGATAGAGTGGATAGAGAGGACCTATTTCTCTTAGCAGAGGGGTCAGTGACCAGGGAGCATAGATTTAAAGTAATTGGTAGAAGGATTAGAGGGGAGCTGAGGAGAAATGTTTTCACCCAGAGGGTGGTGGGGGTCTGGAACACACTGCCTGAAAGGGTGGTAGAGGCAGAAACCTTCAACTCATTTAAAAAGTACTTGGAGGAGCACTTGAAGTTCCGTAACCTACAGGGCTACGGACCAAATGCTGGAAAGTGGGATTAAGCTGGATAGCTCTTTTTCGGCCGGCACGGACACAATGAGCCAAATGGCCTCCTTCTGTGCCATAACTTTCTATGACTCTATGACTTGATTCTCAAAACTTCAGAGCCTCGTGATAGCACTAATATAGCCACCAGTGTACTCACGTAACCACCAGAGCACCTAACAACAATCTGCCAGACATATGAATCATAAAGAATTCCATTTGATCAACAGAGTACCGCAGATGACTGCAAAATACTCCAGCCACAGCCACAATGCTTTCATTGTGCAAAAGTCCACAGTGCCACAACTACTTGAAGGAGCAGACTGAATGGACATGTGGTTATGGTGGGGCGGGGAGGACGTGGACCAGGGGTTGCTCTTGCTGCTCTGGTTGTTAACATCAATCAGGAATCCCACACTAAGGCAAAGTGAAAATACAATGATGCTCATGCCTCCACACAAGTTCAGGCGGAACATACAATTGGTATGTTAAGCAGTGCTTCTGGTGTCTAGACAGATCAAGTGGCATCCTACTTTACAAACCCGAGATAACATCCATGATCATCTGCATCTAGGAACATAGGAAGATAGGAACAGGAGGAGGCCATTCAGCCCCTCGAGCATTCGAGCAATTGTCATTCAATTAGATGATGTCTTATCTGTACCTCAACTCCATTTTCCCACCTTTACTCAATATCTCTTGATACCCTTACCCAACAAAAATATATCAGACTTGAAAATTTCAACTCCTTCAATGGCCTTTATTCCAATTATTTGGGAGGGCCTGCTCCTCATGTAGGTGGCACAGATTAGGTGGCTTGGCTCCTGTGTACTTTTTCACAAAGGTTGTGGGAAACCTTCTTCTACAAACCAGGCCAGATGATTTCAGTATTTGAATTTAAGATGTATTCCATTTGGAGCAAAAGGAGGAGTAGAGATCTGGAGGAGCTATAGTGGGTAGGTAAGAAAACAAGTAATGCTTATGTGCGTGAGAGGAAGTCTTGGCCTTTGTCTGACACCAAGTTGGAGCCGCAGCTTCCCCGACATGATAGTGAGGGGGTGTAAGATGAGAGGGCTGAGGCCAGTGCTTTACAGGCTGCATTGCTAATGTGGTAACATGCTGTGGACTGAGTGCTTGGTGCATGTATACTACAGATATTTCTTTAATATCGATGGGCACCATTTCTTCAAGCTCACCTTGACACTCTTCCTCAGTCCTAAGACAAGACCCAAGGAAGACTACACTGTCTCTGTCTGCCACCTCCTGCCATGCCTGCTGCTCATTAGTTGCATTAGGAGAGATCCCCTTAGTGTCAGAAATGGCCACATTCTTCATTGCTGCCTCCACCAGCAGGACCTCCAGGCTCTCTTCAGTGAAGGGGGCAGTTCTCGGTGATCCGCCAGCTTCCTAACCAGTAGTCAGCCTCTAACAAAACCCTTGATTGTGGCTCCTTTTAGGTGCAGCAGCCCTTTAACAACTGCTGCACTTCAGATTCTGTGTCCCCAAGTTAAACAACATTCTCTGTGCATAAGAAAAATGCAAGGAAGCATATTTAAATTATTTAAATGATTCAGCTCCGCAGAATCTAATGGGGTCAGTCTGAAATACAACAAGCACGATGTCAGGGAATCAGCCTTCCCTTGTAATAAAAATGGAATTTGATTTATTCAGGCACTGGTAAATGTGTGACCATGTGTATTAAATGCACTGTGTTAAGGTCAAAATTGAACCCGAGGGATAGATTCTCCCCTACCTCCGGTGCGGACTTCAGACGATTAGCCACCTGATAGTCCCGGCAGGAGGCCCCGTCTATTCTTTACACAGAGAGTGGTCAGAATGTGGAACCTACTACCACATGGAGTAGTTGAGGCAAATGGCACAGGCTCATTTAAAGGGAAGCTAATAAACACACGTGGGAGAATGCAAAAGAAGGATATTTAAATTATTTAAATGATTCAGCTCCGCAGGAGGACAAAAAGGGGACATGAGATTGCTTTGCAGATAAGGCAAAGGAGAATCCAAAGAGCTTCTACAAATACATAAAGGGCAAAAGAGTAACTAGGGAGAGAGTAGGGCCTCTTAAGGATCAACAAGGTCATCTATGTGCGGAACCACAAGAGATGGGTGAGATCCTGAATGAATATTTCACATCGGTATTTACGGTTGAGAAAGGCATGGATGTTAGGGAACTTGGGGAAATAAATAGTGATGTCTTGAGGAGTGTACATATTACAGAGAGGGAGGTGCTGGAAGTCTTAACGCGCATCAAGGTAGATAAATCTCCGGGACCTGATGAAATGTATCCCAGGACGTTATGGGAGGTTAGGGAGGAAATTGCGGGTCCCCTAGCAGAGATATTTGAATCATCGACAGCTACAGGTGAGGTGCCTGAAGATTGGAGGGTAGCAAATGTTGTGCCTTTGTTTAAGAAGGGCGGCAGGGAAAAGCCTGGGAACTACAGACCGGTGAGCCTGACATCTGTAGTGGGTTAGTTGTTAGAGGGTATTCTGAGAGACAGGATCTACAGGCATTTGGAGAGGCAGGGACTGATTAGGAACAGTCAGCATGGTTTTGTGAGAGGAAAATCATGTCTCACGAATTTGATTGAGTTTTTTGAAGGGGTAACCAAGAAGATAGATGAGGGCTGTGCAGTAGACGTGGTCTACATGGACTTTAGCAAAGCCTTTGACAAGGTACCGCATGGTAGGTTGTTACATAAGGTTAAATCTCACGGGATCCAAGGTGAGGTAGCCAATTGGATACAAAATTGGATTGACGACAGAAGACAGAGGGTGGTTGTAGAGGGTTGTGTTTCAAACTGGAGGCCTGTGACCAGCGGTGTGCCTCAGGGATCGGTGCTGGGTCCGCTGTTATTTGTTATTTATATTAATGATTTGGATGAGAATTTAGGAGGCATGGTTAGTAAGTTTGCAGATGACACCAAGATTGGTGGCATTGTGGACAGTGAAGAAGGTTATCTAGGATTGCAATGGGATCTTGATAAATTGGGCCAGTGGGCCGATGAATGGCAGATGGAGTTTAATTTAGATAAATGTGAGGTGATGCATTTTGGTAGATCGAATCGGGCCAGGACCTACTCCGTTAATGGTAGGGCGTTGGGGAGAGTTATAGAACAAAGAGATCTAGGAGTACAGGTTCATAGCTCCTTGAAAGTGGAGTCACAGGTGGATAGGGTGGTGAAGAAGGCATTCAGCATGCTTGGTTTCATTGGTCAGAACATTGAATACAGGAGTTGGGATGTCTTATTGAAGTTGTACAAGACATTAGTAAGGCCACACTTGGAATACTGTGTACAGTTCTGGTCACCCTATTATAGAAAGGATATTATTAAACTAGAAAGAGTGCAGAAAAGATTTACTAGGATGCTACCGGGACTTGATGGTTTGACTTATAGGGAGAGGTTGGATAGACTGAGACTTTTTTCCCTGGAGAGTAGGAGGTTTAGGGGTGATCTTATAGAAGTCTATAAAATAATGAGGGGCATAGATAAGGTAGATAGTCAAAATCTTTTCCCAAAGGTAGCGGAGTCTATAACGAGGGGGCATAGATTTAAAGTGAGAGGGGAGAGATACAAAAGGGTCTAGAGGGTCAATTTTTTCACTCAAAGGGTGTTGAGTGTCTGGAACGAGCTGCCAGAGGCAGTAGTAGAGGCGGGTACAATTTTGTCTTTTAAAAAGCATTTGGACAGTTACATGGGTAAGATGGGTATAGAGGGATATGGGCCAAGTGCAGGCAATTGGGACTAGCTTAGTGGTATAAACTGGGCGATATGGACATGTTGGGCCGAAGGGCCTGTTTCCATGTTGTAAACTTCTATGATTCTATGATTCTAAGATACGTTGATAGGGTTATGATGTGGAGATGCCGGTGATGGACTGGGGTGGACAAATGTAAGGAATCTTACAACACCAGTTTATAGTCCAACAGTTTTATTTGAAAATCACAAGCTTTCGGAGATTATCTCCTTCGTCAGGTGAGTGAGTGAATGTGAGGTTCTCAAATCGCATATCTTATATTAGGCTGGGACACCATCACACCAATCAAAGGTGTCGTTGGTGTTCAGACAGGTTAGCCACGGAAAACAGTAGGTCCCAGTATACTGAATACACAATGGGTCAAATTACACAGACAAAGAGAGAAAGAGACCCGAAAGGCAGAGAGAGAGAGAGAGAGAGAGAGAATGTCAAGTTTTATTAAAAACAGATAACTTTTTTTTCCTGCTGGTGGGGTTACGTGTAGCGTGACATGAACCCAAGATCCCAGTTGAGGCCGTCCTCATGGGTCCTCATGGGTTCCGCACCCATGAGGACGGCCTCAACCGGGATCTTGGGTTCATGTTATGCTACACGTAACCCCACCAGCAGGAAAAAAAAGTTATCTGTTTTTAATACAACTGGACATTCTCTCTCTCTCTGCCTTTCGGGTCTCTTTCTCTCTTTGTCTGTGTAATTTGACCCATTGTGTATTCAGTATACTGGGACCGACTGTTTTCCGTGGCTAACCTGTCTGAACACCAACGACACCTTTGATTGGTGTGATGGTGTCCCAGCCTAATATAAGATATGCGATTTGAGAACCTCTCATTCACTCACTCACCTGACGAAGGAGATAATCTCCGAAAGCTTGTGATTTTCAAATAAAACTGTTGGACTATAAACTGGTGTTGTAAGATTCCTTACATTTGCTAGGGTTAGATGAAGTAAGGTGGGAGGAGGCTCATGTCAAGTATATACACCGACATAGACCTGTTGGGCCGACTGGCCTGCATCTGTGCTGTAAATTCGATGTAATTCTATTTTGCGGGCTGGGCCTCATTAGCATTCGGCCAAGAGTCTGCAGGTGGAAAACAAGCTCTTTGGGGTAGCCTGCTAGCTATGGGCTGCTGCTTTAACAGGCAGCCTGATCAGCCCCCGGGCCAGAAGAAGGTAGATTGTAAATGCGTGAGAGAGGGGGAGTCCAATTTCAGGGGTGTGGGGGGTGTTGGAGGTTGTGTGAGGAGAGACCTTTTTTTTGATTCGTTCATGGGATGTGGGCGTCACTGGCCAGCATTTATTGCCCGTCCCTAATTGCCCTTGAGAAGGTGGTGGTGAGCCGCCTTCTTGAACCGCTGCAGTCCGTGTGGTGAAGGTTCTCCCACAGTGCTGTTAGGAAGGGAGTTCCAGGATTTTGACCCAGCAACGATGAAGGAATGGCGATAAATTTCCAAGTCGGGATGGTGTGTGACTTGGAGGGGAACGTGCAGGTGGTGTTGTTCCCATGTGCCTGCTGCCCGTGGCCTTCTAGGTGGTAGAGGTCGTGGGTTTGGGAGGTGCTGTCGAAGAAACCTTGGCGAGTTGCTGCAGTGCATCCTGTGGATGGTACACACTGCAGCCACAGTACGCCGGTGGTGAAGGGAGTGAATGTTTAGGGTGCAGTAGTGTCCCAAGCTAGTTTTGTGGAGCCTGGAGGAGCACCCCTCTCATCCTTGTGTTCAAATCCCTCCATGCCCTCACCGTTCCCTATCTCTGTAACCTCCTGCAGCCCTACAACCCTCTGAGATCTCTGCATTTTTCCAATTCTAGCCTCTTGCGCATCCCCAATTTCCATTGCCCCACCAATGGCAGCTGTGCCTTCAGCTGCCTCGGCCCTAAGGTCTGGAATTCCCTCCCTACAGCTTCCTGCCTTTCTCTCCTCCTTTAAGACGCTCCTTAAAACCTATCTCTTTGACCAAGCTTTTGATCACCAGTCCTAATATCTCTTTATGTGGCTCTGTGTCACATTTTGTCTGATAACATCCTGTGAAGTGCCTTAGGATGTTTTACTACGTTAAAGGCGCTATATAAATGCAAGTTGTTATTGATGAGCATGTGGAATAAACAGTAGAAATAAAAAGATACTGAAAGTGTTGGAAATCTGAATTAAAAACAGAAAATGCTAGAAAATATACAGCAGTTCAGTCAGCATACGTAAAGAGAAAAGACAGGTTAATGTTCACCGACCAAGAGTCCACATCAGAGACATGAACCCATCTTTTGCCTTCGAGATGGTATAATATTTGATTGGTTAATTAATAATAATTGGATAGCTCTTTCAAAGAGCCGGCACAGGTGCACTGGGCCAGATGGCCTCCTTCTGTGCTGTGATTCTATGACATTTCTTTTACAATGGAGTGGACATCTTTGTAGAGCAGCGGAGGCCAAAGCCCTGAAATCGTTTAAGAAACAACTGGATGCATGATGGAGCAAGGGTCTGCCTGAATCGATGGGCCAAATGGCCTTCCTCGTCTGTTTCCATTTTGTGAAGGGCCAAGGGTTAAATTATGGCGACAGGTTGCATATTTCCTTCCCACACAGGCTTGTATTCTCTTGAATATAGAAGATTAAGGGGTGATCTAATTGAGGTGTTTAAGATGATTAAAGGATTTGATAGGGTAGATAGAGAGAAACTATTTCCTCTGGTGGGAGTGTCCAGAACAAGGGGGGCATAACCTTAAAATTAGATCTGGGCTGATCAGGGGTGATGTCAGAAAGTACTTCTTCGCTCAAAGGCTGGTGGAAATCTGGAACTCCCTTCCCCCCAAAAAAAGCTGTCGAGGCTGGGGGTCAATTGAAAGATTAAAAACTGAAATTGATAGATTTTTTTTTGTTAGGCTAGGGTTACGGAACTAAGACGGATAGGCGGAGTTAAGATACAGCTCAGCCACGATCTATGTCATGAGCTGTGTAGCTTTGGTTTCTCCTTGGTGCCACCCATTTATTCTTCATTCTTCCTAAAGTAAGAATGATGTGGAGATGCCGGTGATGGACTGGGGTTCACAATTGTAAACAATTTTACAACACCAAGTTATAGTCCAACAAATTTATTTTAAATTCCACAAGCTTTCGGAGGCTTGGAAGACACACCGTTCACCTGAGGAAGGAGGAAGCCTCCGAAAGCTTGTGGAATTTAAAATAAATTTGTTGGACTATAACTTGGTGTTGTAAAATTGTTTACTAAAGTAAGAATGTCACAGATGACAATCTTAAAATAAAGGCATCATCGGAGCGTCCAGAGAAGCTAGCGTCGGCCTGTATAATTACGTGCGGGTGAAAATTTTTAAAACCGAGATTGATAGATTTTTGTCAGGCGAGGGCATTAAGGGTCACGGCACCAAGGTGGGTAGGTGGAGCTCAGATGCCAGCTCAGCCACGATCGAGTTGGACGGTGGAACAGGCTCGAGGGGCTGAACGGCCTCCTCCCGGTCCCTCTGTTCCTGCAGGTGGCAGTGTTTTGGAGCTGTAGAGTTGGCACATTAGCTGTAAGGGAGGGAGGGGGTGGGGGAAGTGCTTACTCTCTTGTTGTCTCTTCTGGCTCCTCCCCCTCCCATATTCATTGATTAGTGCAAGCGGTCCTCTCGCGAGACGGGCCGGCGCTTCCGGTGTTTTGTGTCGGTCGCTCAATGCCCCGGGATCAGCGGCAGAGAGTCAAGAGTCCGTGAACATGGCGGTCAGCATCCGCGGCCGCTCGGTCAGGAGCCTCCGCATTAGAGGTACATGGGATGATAATTTAAAAAAAAACACCCAGCGAAATAATAAACATATTTAATATCGTCTAAAATCTTTTCTCTGATTTATGGAAATAAAATGTATGACTTACCCGCAACATTAATTGTGAAAATTCTTAATCGTGTTTTCCTCTCTCCTCTTTTTTTTAATATGTATATTGATTTACAATACACACAGGGCGGAATGACAGCGGGGAGGAGAACGTACCGCTCGATCTGTCCCGAGGTAAGAGAACTGGAGACGGAGGGAGGATCTCCCACAGAACCGGAGGATGGAAAATAAAATATATATAATATAACCTCTCGAAAGGAAGTGGGAAGAAGGGAGAGAGAGGTGGGGGGGGAAGTCCCTCAGAAGAAGACATTTTTTTACTTTAAAAAATCGATTAATCGTCGTATTTCTAATCGATATCACGAGCAGGCGGAGTGAGCGGGGGAAGTTTCTTTCGCCCCCTCAGACAGAATGAATTAAGAGCCCGGCGCGCTGGGCGAAGGGCGCGAGCTTTTCAAACACAAACGGCTCGTCGGCACGAGCTCTGGCAGTTGGGCTCGTGGAGGGGAGAGACCATTGGTTTTATTGGGATGGGGGGGGGGGGGGGTGCTTAACCTTCGATAGGGGGAAGCTGCCCGGGGTGGGTAAACCTTTTCCTTGTTTCTCTTCCTTCCGCCGCCCCCCCCCTTTTTTTTTTCAAATGGTATATGTGGTTTGGTTCCTTTGGGCACGGGCTTTATTTATCTTCAACTGTCACTGCGATGTTTTTATGTGGAGAGGGTGAGGGACGGGGCACGATGACTATTGGGAGGGAGGGAGGGAGGGGGGATATTTTGACCATTTAGAGGCAGAGGGGAGGGAGTATTTTGAGCAAGAGCCATTTTATTCTCCCACTCCAATGCCATCCTGGGTGAGAGCCACCATATTGCTTCCTGCTCGGCTCCCTCTCAATGCCATCATATCTCACCCATTACAGTACCATTTTGGGCAAGGTCTATCACATCCCATATCTTCTCTTCTCTTCCCCACCCCCAAATAGTGCCATCATACCCCACCTCCCTCTCACTATAGAGTTGTAAGGAATCTTACAACACCAGGTTATAGTCCCAACAGTTTTATTTGAAAATCACAAGCTTTCGGAGACTTTCTCCTTTGTCAGGCACACTCACCTGACGAAGGAGAAAGCCTCCGAAAGCTTGTGATTTTCAAATAAAACTGTTGGGACTATAACCTGGTGTTGTAAGGTCCCTTACGTTTGTCCACCCCAGTCCATCACCAGCATCTCCACATCATGGTCACTATAGAGTTGTCATAGCCCATCTGTCTTCCCCCCCCCCCCCCTCCACCCGTAGTACCATCATACCCCACTTCTCCCCCTCACTGTAGTGGCATAACATCCCATCTGTCTTCCCTTTCACCTGCAGTGCCATCGTTCCCCAACTGCTTTAATGCCATTCTGAGCAAGAGCCCCCTATCCCACTCTCCCCTCAGTTGCCCCGTTCTGGACAAACAGAACAAGACTCTTCATATACTATAACCTACCGTTATAATGGGATTGTGGGTTGACAGCTACTCGAACCTGTCACCATTCAGGCATTTTATCTTATCCTTATCTAAGGAAGGATATACTTGCCTTAGAGGCGGTGCAACAAAGGTTCACTAGATTAATTCTGGGATGAGAGGGTTGTCCTGTGAGGAGATATTGAGTAGAATGAGCCTATGCTCTCTGAAGTTTAGAAGAATGAAAGGTCATCTCATTGAAATGTATAAAATTCTGAGGGGGCTTGACAGGGTAGATGCTGAGAGGTTGTTTCCCCTGGCTGGAGAGTCTAGAACTAGAGGGCGTAGTTGCAGGATAAGAGGTCGGCCATTTAGGACTGAGATGAGGAGCAATTTCTTCACTGAGGGTTGTGAATCTTTGGAATTCTCCACCCCAGAGGGCTATGAATGCTGAGCCGTTGATTATATTCAAGGCTGAGATAGATAGATTTTTGAACTCTAAGGGAATCAAGGGATATGGGGAGCAGGCAGGAAAGTAGAGTTGAGGTTGAAGATCAGCCATGATCTGATTGAATGGCAGAGATGCCTCGAGGGGCCGTATGGCCCATTCCTGCTCCTATTTCGTATGTTCTTAAAAAAAAAATAATCTATTGTTCTAGGAAAGAACGTGAATATATATAGTGCCCTTTACATCTTCAAGCCATCCTCTATCAACTCGGTGAAAAAGCAAGATCCATTTTTCATTGCCCAAAACAGTGACTGTTAAGACAGAGGGAGCTGTGTGCCAGCTCACTACCCCAAGCTGGGCACTGTGAGGACTCTGGAGAATGTGTATCTTCCCTTAATATTACTACATTGCCAGTAGATATTGTTTCAAATCCACCATGTTGCCAGATGATGAGGTGTGACTTGTCATCAAACACGAGATCTATGTCAGTCTGAAAAAAGAACGTCATGATGTGGAGATGCCGGTGATGGACTGGGGTTGACAATTGTAAACAATTTTACAACACCAAGTTATAGTCCAGCAATTTTATTTTAAATTCACAAGCTTTCGGAGATTTTCTCCTTCCTGAGGAAGGAGAAAATTTGCCTGAGGAAGGAGAAAATCTCCGAAAGCTTGTGAATTTAAAATAAAATTGCTGGACTATAACTTGGTGTTGTAAAATTGTTTACAATTGAAAAAAGAACGTGAGCGGTCTTCCACTGCACAGCTAATTTGTTGTTTGAGGACGGACGAGGTATGCCCATCTTCCACTACTACTTCCAGGCCAGTATGCATTCTGGGCACAGGAGGGGTCTGATTTCTTTCTCCACCCCTCCCTCTGCTCCAGTGCCATTCGGGTGGTGTCTGGCTTCCGTGTCTTTGTCTCTTTAGGCCGCGTCTCGGCCCCCGGTGCCAGTGCGGAGCCCGCTCCGCGTCTCGGCCCCCGGTGCCAGTGCGGAGCCCGCTCCGCGTCTCGGCCCCCGGTGCCAGTGCGGAGCCCGCTCCGCGTCTCGGCCCCCGGTGCCAGTGCGGAGCCCGCTCCGCGTCTCGGCCCCCGGTGCCAGTGCGGAGCCCGCTCCGCGTCTCGGCCCCCGGTGCCAGTGCGGAGCCCGCTCCGCGTCTCGGCCCCCGGTGCCAGTGCGGAGCCCGCTCCGCGTCTCGGCCCCCGGTGCCAGTGCGGAGCCCGCTCCGCGTCTCGGCCCCCGGTGCCAGTGCGGAGCCCGCTCCGCGTCTCGGCCCCCGGTGCCAGTGCGGAGCCCGCTCCGCGTCTCGGCCCCCGGTGCCAGTGCGGAGCCCGCTCCGCGTCTCGGCCCCCGGTGCCAGTGCGGAGCCCGCTCCGCGTCTCGGCCCCCGGTGCCAGTGCGGAGCCCGCTCCGCGTCTCGGCCCCCGGTGCCAGTGCGGAGCCCGCTCCGCGTCTCGGCCCCCGGTGCCAGTGCGGAGCCCGCTCCGCGTCTCGGCCCCCGGTGCCAGTGCGGAGCCCGCTCCGCGTCTCGGCCCCCGGTGCCAGTGCGGAGCCCGCTCCGCGTCTCGGCCCCCGGTGCCAGTGCGGAGCCCGCTCCGCGTCTCGGCCCCCGGTGCCAGTGCGGAGCCCGCTCCGCGTCTCGGCCCCCGGTGCCAGTGCGGAGCCCGCTCCGCCTATTATCCCCAGTGCTAGCCTGAAGTTTGCTCCATCTACATGCCACTCCCGTTCTGTCAACCAGCCTCTGTTCTCTTCCTAGCCTGCTTGCAGTGCCGGGCTGTTAAGAGTTCAGTGATTTATTTATTTTTATATATTGTTACACTTTCAGTTTTGTGGGAAGCAGCGGCAGTCTCTATGTATTTTTCTGTATAAAAGTTTATTGCCTTTTTTCTTTATTGATGAGCGCTGGGTGGAGAGAGGAGGATGATGGGTCGATGGTGTTTTTTACCGGCCACGTCCTGAGGGGAGGGACGGGCGGCCGTGGCGCCGCTGGCCCGTCACTCTGCTATGTTGATTTGGGATGTGCGAGACACGCGAGCCCGGTGATCAGTGCTCAGAGTATCGGCCCTGAATCAAGGCTGATCAAGTCCCAGTACCCTTTTTTGGTCATGAGGGTGACCAGTTCGTTGCGTCTGTTATTTTCCGGCTAAAATGTTATTTTGGATTCTTTCTTCGTTACAACCAACAGCCGCTGTTAAGTTCCTTTTATTCTGTATAACACAGACGAGAGCTGGATTGCAGTGTTGTGACCGTTTACAAACTGCTCCCTCTCTGTAGCAGGCCTGAATGTCACCCATTTTGCAATAATCTGACTGCTCATTTTTTATACATGACTATGGATGTGAACAAAAGTTGGAAGAAACGGGTTCCAGTTCACTGTCATTAGACATTCCCCCCCCCCCCACTCCATATTTGCTCCAGACATCCTTTTGCTCACTGTTCAACTGGTTTTATTATAGGATTGTGCTGGTTTTAAAATAAGGCAGATGCAGGTATTTTGTTGGATATGCTGGTAAAATTACAAGTTTTTCTTTACTGCTATATTAAGGGCGTAATGATAAAAAGAACAGAAAAGTCTGGAAATTTGAAATAAAAGCAGAAAATACTGGAAAAAGCAGGTATGTTAGCATCTGAAAAGAGAAATGGCAGGTTCAGGTGTAAAGTTAACTTAAAGGATGGACCTGTTGTATATTTCCAACATTCCATCATTTTGATAGAGTAGGTGGGATGTTGAAGTAGAACAGGCTTACTGTATAATTAACTGGACTTTTTCACTAATTCATTCCTGTTGGTGTATTATTAGAAGACTTTTTAGTGTTTAATTTTGAACACAGTAATTAGACAATGAAAGTGTTGTGATAGGATTGGCGGGGGGGGGGGGGGGGGGTGGACTTTTGCTATAGCGAGTATAAACTTGTCTTGAGTACAACCTACATAATTATTGAACTGACATCAGTGTATGATGATGTGGCGATCTTTCTGAATTCCTACCTGGCATTTCATTAACTGTCTTGAAGTCACTTTTTGACTGTCAGCTTCTTAGAATGGGCAGGGGGATTTCCATTGTCAGCATCTTTCGATTTTTCCAATTGAACTTTTAGCAAGTGTTAGAGATTATTTGAAACCTCTTCCGCCCCACTCCCCCAAGTTACTGCTGTCGGGAATCTAAATGTAATGAGATTCTGTTTTGATATTGATGCTGCAAGGGCACTGAGAAAGTGGAGCTTAAGCAGAGACATGCAACCTTTCAGCGCCCATCTCTTTTTCCTTTACCATTGTGCTGATTGGGCCTATTGGAGGCAAGTAGCAAACAGGCTTGCGTTTTACGTTTCCTACAACAGCCGCTTTTGGGACCCACAAGTTGGAGCATAGAGTTTCCCTCCTTCATATTGTCCATGTTTAAAAGCATCTAGAAAGTGATTCAAAACTCTGGTCCCACTCTGTATCATAATGAAACAATTCTAATTTACACTGCAATATCATGTTTCATTCAACCTTGTTGCAAATGGAATGGTTCTTGGAGTGTCAGAATCATTATTTTTAAAGCAGTGTGTTTAGTTACCTTGCAAATGCTGAGAATGTGAAAAGACAGGTTAACCTGTTTCAGGTGGGATCCTTCTGGTTGATTCCAATGTAGGGTCCCATGCAAAATGTTAACCTGTCTTTTCTCTTTGATACAGATCTGTCTGTTTCAAGCATTTACTATTTTTACTCAACTTTTTTAATTCTTCTTGAAATGTAGAGGTTGCCCTCAACCCCATGGAGAGTGATTATATTAAAGAAAATTAGGGCAGTACAAAGATAACTGAATTGGCCCTATCTCCCTCCATCTTGTTTTCAGATCTGTTGTAGTTTTAGTCTGACTGTAGGTGGGTAGGAATGTGCAGCCAGCATTGGTTTGTAGGCACATGGGGCCAATAAGACTATAAGCAATAGCGCACTTGAGATATGCACATTAAAGTTCTGACAGTATATTGCCTCGGGGGGTGGGGGTCGCTGGATGGGGGCGGTAGTCCGAGGTAAGGAGAATACGGGCTTCTTGCTATTGGTCCTCCAGCAGAGACTCGCAGCACACAGGTGCAGGGAAAAGGCAAGATCTGTGCTCTGAGGATGCATATATTATAGATGCTGAGTTGTTGAGTATATTCAAGCCTGAGACCGACAGATTTTTGGACCCTAAGGAAATCCAAGGGCTATGGGGAAAGTGGAGTTGAGGTCGAAGATCAGCCATGATCTTATTGAATGGCAGAGCAGGCTCCAGGGGCTGTATGGCCTATTTCTGACTTATTTCTTATTCATTTGAGTGTTGCTCGTCTGGAGCCCTGGCATCAGTATAGAATTGTCATCATTTGTTTTTAATACTCATTCTCTGAATGTGAGCGTCACTGGCAAGGCCAGCATTTAGTGTCCGTCCCTAGTTTCCCTTAAGAAGGCGGTGGTGGGCCGCCGCCTTGAACCGCTGCAGTCCGTGTGGTGATGGTGCTCCCATAATGCTGTTAGGTAGGGAGTTCCAGGATCTTCACACAGTGACTGCAAAGGAACGAACAGTGATATATGTCCCAAGTCAGGATGGTGTGTGACTGAGGGGAATTTAGAGGAGACTGTGTTCCCATGCACCTGCTGGGCTTGTCCTTCTAAGTGGTGGAGGTTGCGGGTTAGTGAGTTGCTACTGTGCATCCTGTAGATAGTATGCATTGCAGCCACAGTACGCCGATGGTGGAGGAAATGGATGTTTAAGTTAATAGATGGGGTGCCAATCAAGCGGACTGCCAAATTTGAAAGGACAGAATCTAAAGCTATAGAGAAAGAACTTTGATTCATTGGCGGTGTCATCTTTCGGATGAGACGTAGAAGATCCCATGGCACTATTCAAAGAAGAGCAGGGGAGTTCTCCCCGGTGTCCTGGCCAATATTTATCCCTCCACCAGCATCACTAAAAACAGATTATCTGATTATCTCATTGCTGTTTGTGGGAGCTTGCTGTGTGCAAATTGGCTGCCGTGTTTCCTATATTACAACAGTGATTACACTTCAAAATTACTTAATTGGCTGTAAATTGGTTTGGGATGTCCTGAGGTTGTGAAAGGCGCTATAGAAGTTCTTTTTACTAGATATATAACGTTATGTAAGTAAAACAATGGCCATTTTATGTACAGCAGGGTCCCACAAACAGCAACAAGATGAATGACCAGTTAAAATAAAAAGGAAAGAAAACTGGAAATACATTACATGGCTGTCAGTGTCTGTAGAGAGAAAACACAGGTTAACGGTTTGGGTATAACCCTTCGTCAGAGTAACCAATTAATCTATTTTTGATGTTGCTGATTGTGAAAGGAATGTTGGCCAAGGTAATAGCAATAGCTTGTATTTGGCACTTGGAGAAAATGTCCCAAAATACTTTGCAGTGGTGGATAGATAAAGCAATAATTGGTGAGCCATGGTTAGATGGTAAGGGGAGGTGATCGAAAGCTTTGTTGAGGTCTTTAAAGGTGGAGAGATGGGGGGAGGTCCAGAGAGCAGGGCTGAGGTGGTTGAAGTGTGTGCTACCATTGGTGGTGCCAAAGGAGAGGGGATGCACAGAAAACCAGAGTCAGGACTGAATGGTAGGGTAAGAAGTGGTTGTGGAAGGTAAGGTGTGATGAAGCCATGGAGGGACTGAAAGACATGGATTTTAAATTATGCTAGTTCATCTCCCATGGGGAGTCAAGACCAAATGTAGTATTGAGGTCCAGCCGGGTGAGCAAAAATTTATTAGCAAAAGTGAGAGTGCACTGATTTGGAGGTAGCTTTTTGATTTGGGTTGGAAATTGGTTGCGAGGTATGAGACAGAATAGGGATAAAGGATAGGTACTTTGATTAGCGGGATGTGACAAGTGGTGTTCCTCAGGGATCTATTTGGGAGGCCTCAACTTTTCAACACATGGCAATGCCATTTGTTTGCCAGGGGCATATGTGTTTGGGGCTTTCAAACTTAAGGGAATGAAGATGGAAATTGTATTGAAGGAGCAGCATAGGTGGGACATAGCGATTGATGTTTGTCACCATGTCCATTGCTGGCTTTCCCAGAGCAGCAACTCACATCAGCTACTCCTGTCAACCATCTTGCCTAGTTCACTCAAAGTTAACATCTTTTTTGCCTCCATCCTTTTTGCCTCCATCATGCCCCTTCTGAGATCAAACACTGCCAGTTATGTATTGCACTCCTGAATGTTTGCTCCCTTGTGAACTAAACCCTGACCATCCTTGACTTCATCATGGATGAAGGCAGGACAAAGAGCAGTTTAACACATCAATAGTGGCAGACATGTTGTGACATGAGAGACCAGAGAATAGGAGTTGGGAGTTTGAGTGTGAATTAGTGAGGAACTGAGGGAATTTTTTTTTTGGAAGTAGAGTTTTTTTTTTTGCAGTGGCAGAAGACTGGGGGTGCAGCTGCGCGGTGTGGGAGACTAGAGATAGGGGAAGGCAGAAAGATGTTTAGTAAGTAGGATGAGAAATTGATCCAAATGCCTTGTCAGTAATCAAGACCTCTGAAATGGAGAGGCTACAAAAATGGAGTGGGTGGGAGAGTTTATGTGAAGAATCATATTAAGGGAGGACAAGAGGGAAGAGAATTCAGGCTAAGGGAGTTTTGGTGTAGGTAAATCACTGAGGATGAGGAATCAGCTGATGCAGCAGCTAAGGAAGGAAATCTTGGTGAAGAAGTCAGTATGGGACTTGAGAGGGTAGTATTTTAAGTGAGAGGTGAAGGGAATGAAAGAGGGTGAGGTGTTCAAAGGAGGCAAAAGTGCCAGAGGAATGATGGTGGAAGCTAAGGTGGGATTTTTGATGAGAGCTATGTCACCACCATCACAAGTTATGATGGAATGTTTACCCAAATAGGGAGGCTTCGATGTTGGGCAGGGAGTACCCACCCATAAGTAGGTTTCTGTTAATACCAAGATATCAATTGATTGGTCAAGGATGGTGAGGGCTTTGTTCAGGAGGGAGCGAATATTCTGGAGTGTGATATGTAATGAGGCAGTGTTTAATATCAGAAGAGGCATGGTAGGGGTAAGGAGGAAGTGAACTTTGAGGAGTGAGCTAGGCAAGATGGTTGATGGGAGCAGACAGTTGGAGTTGCTGCTTTGGGAAAACAAACAATGGACATGGCAGAAACTATCAAGGGAGGTTCATTTAAGAAGCACTTGAGCCTTGGACAGCGGCAGGAGAGAACGTGGGCTGAGAGATGTGTTGTGGGAGAAGGGATCGAGAGAGACATGTTGTTGAAGGGATGGTGAAAGTGACCATTGCTGGGTGCGATTAACAGATAAGGAGTGAGGTAGGCCTGGCAAAGAGATGGAAAAGTGGGAGTAAGAGGTTCAGGTATACAGCGGTAACCAATATGCAGACATGGTGAACACAGAGGCAGATCTTACATTACATGGACCGGTGGCAGAGAACTAGGCATGGTAAAGAAGATTCTTCGGCCAGATATGAAAAGGTAACCAGTCTTGCTGACATGTCTTAAGAAGGAAGGGTCCTTGCAGGAGGCAGTGATGGAACAGAGTTTGATTCAGAAATTGGCAGGGGAGCAACGGTTCAGCTCAAAGCCAGTGATGGGCAAAGATGTCCAGAAGACAATGGTGTCTAGTTCAAGGGCCGGTAGAGGAGTGGGAAAAGACCATGAAGTCTTTATTGTTCCCATGAAGTACCACAACAGGCAGTCAGCATCTCGGTACTGGGTTCAGTCTAGATTATATGCTCAAGTCCTGAAGAAAGGCTTGAACCCACAAGTTTCTGACTCGGGTGAGAGTGCTACCAACTGAGCCAAGCTGACAGATGGCCCTATTGGGTATTTAGAAGTCGTGTATACAGCACATCCATGCATTACATATTACAGTATTGTCACAAGGATTTTAGTAGATTGAAATAGGCATGCTGCTTTGCTTATTAACATAATTTTAATGGTAGAATCTAATTTAATGATTTTAGTCCCATCCAGTTCAGTCCAAGGTCCACATACAAAATCAAGTCTTTCCAGAAACTGAATTTTAGCTCAAAACCAGTCAACCAGATGAGGATATCCATATTGAAAAGCTACTGAAATGATCATATATGACTAAGCAAATCCGTTACTAAAAGCATAGCGATAAACAGGCTGCTCTTCTCCCTGTTTCCAGCATATTACAAACAAAGCTATCCCGTATACCCACTCTTGCATGAATAGGTTCAGTTCTGCAATCTCTGTCATCACGTTGTAATGTCCGCCTTATAATAGTGCTTTCACATCACCTCAGCATATTGACTAATCTGTTTTATTTCCTCCCCTCTTCTTTTCATGAAGGTGCTGACTCATAGTGCCTATGGTTCCACAGGCTTTGTGTGCCTTCTAGTACCTTACCTAAGTAACCATTGTTAAATGAACGAGCTGAGAGGGTGAATGTCGGGTATTTCCATTGATGGGGTCGGGGGGGTGGGGGGTTGTGGAGAGAGGAGAGAGCGAGAGAAAAAGAAGTGTCAGGGCTGAGCTTGATCCTGTCCCCAAACACACACTTTCCAGCAGGACTCACTGGATAGCAATCAAACGTAGGGGTACCAAAACCAATTGCAGCTCTGGCCAAGATCAGCTAACTCAGCACCGACCGGGGATTAGATTGTTCATTATTATGATAATTTGTATGTTTTTTTATATATTGAAGATGGCTGACATCACTGATTACTGTGAACAGTATTTTTCTCTCTTGGAGTGCTAGTTTTAATTTGTGGATAGTTGACATGCTTTAGTGGAACAATTCCTGCTGTCAAAATTATTATTTAGTATTCCTCTGATTTTACTCAGGATTGTGCTTTTTTTAACACATTGTTAAAGGTAAATATAATTAACCTTTAATAAATAGTAATTGTGACAGCAGAAGCTGTCCAAACAACATCTTCACTCTCTAAAGCTTTACTCCCCACATTGCCCGAATATACTTGCAGCAATCGTGAGCATTTGTGTGATGTTCACACTCTGCACTTTGTTTATTTCTGAAACTGACACTCTTCCAATATAATTAGATGACAGGTCATAGCAAAATAGGTATTTTCAGAAACAGGAAAAGGCCATTTAGTCTAACCAGCCTGCCATTGTGTTTAATTTCAACCCTACCTTCCCACCATTTCTCTTGAATGTACTTACCTGGTAACTTATTCTGCACTTTTAGCCTTTGATTGAAATAGTTCTGTCTGGATTCCCTAGTTTTTGAACCCTTCATCAGTATGAACAAATTAGTCTGTCAGCTTTATCAATCCCCTTCATAATTTTAAACATTTGTATTCACTTTGAAGTCTCTTTTCTAACGGGAACAAGCCATACATCCTTAAAGAGAAGGGAAATAATAAGTTATATTAAGTTTTCATAGATATTGCTGATGAAAGCACCACTCGTTTCCACAACCGTGACAGTGACTTCACAGTCTATAGCTGCTCTGAACCCACAGGATAGGAAGCCCATACTAAGCCGGTAAATGGAGGCCCATTCTACTTATCTACTAATCCTGTGGAGGTGAAAAAATATCAGTTCTAATCTCAAATATAAACAAAATGCTGAATATATAGAGAAAGTCTGTCAGTATCTGTGGAGAGAGGACAGGTTAACGTCACGTGTGGATATTGTGTCAGAACAGTTGTAATCTCTGTCTTGAGGCTTGTTCATTTTATACTCAAACTCTAGTTCTGTGATTACATCTGAAGTTAGCTAGGTCACATCTACATTATCTCTGCCTCTCAGCAGTTGACATGGATCATGCCCCTTTTTATCTTGTCACCATTGAAAACAATTTTCAGTTTCTGAGCCTTTTCTCACAATGAGATTTAATGTTTTTCTCTGCGTTATATCTAGGGTTTGCTTAGAATTCTTTTATGTGCTACATTAATGAAGTCTTAAACTTTTTAAAAACAAATTATTTAACATCAGCATTAAAATAATTGACAGCGATTTAACAAGTGTACTAAAAGCTCACGGAGGAAATTAAACCTCTGAGTTTTCAAGTACTGGAATTATCCTTATCACGCTCCTCTAGCCCTCTGTACCCAAAATGCATGCAAAATTGTTACTGCAAAAGTCACATTGTAATTTCTTCCTACCACCACCTGTTTTGCTTCCCTCATTCCGGGCCATGCAGTAACTACAGCTGAGTATGTGGATAACCTGCCCTCAGCCCTCCACTGCTATTTCTAGAATAGGCTGATATTAGGTGCCTGTGTGTTGCAGAGGTGTCATTTGCTTCCAGCTTTCCAAAACTGAAGCAGTATGTTGGGAAGTGGAAGTTTGAGATGTCATTTCATGCCCATGATTACCAACTTGTGCGGAAGCACACAAACATGTTCTGAGTCCTTGGTCCTTATGTTGACACTGGCATGTGCTGAGCAGACATACAGATGTCCCCACAGGAAGGGGCAGTTTGCAGGCTAGTTACTCAGTGCTCAAGCTGCCTAGTTTTGGAGTGATTCTGGTGTAGAAGTGGGGGGAGAGCTGTCAGATAAGGTGGTAGAAAAAGGGTTAGAGGAGGGAAAATATCTTACGGATTTAATTCCCTTTTCTAGCACACTATTAATGGGTTCGTGTAAATTCCTGCCCACAGTAACAAAATGTAGATGTTGACCTTTATTTTAAAAAGGTTAACGTCTGTGTTAAACAGCACATAGGAATTCGCGCAAACCTGTTCATCATGTGCTAAAAATAGTAACTAGAGGGAATGAAACCCATAAGAAAAAATCAAATCTCACACCCAATCTCAAAAAAACACATTTGTCCCATCTGAGGGCTCGGGCAATGGAATTGCCAGTTCATCTACAAACTTGCCTGTTTTGAATTAATACCACCATGCTAATTATGTAAACCAAACTACCTCCCATACTGAAAATGTGTAACAGGTTAGCCAGCCTCTGAAAGAGAAAAGACAGGTTAAGGTTTCCGATCTGATTAATGGTCTCCATGCAAAATGTTAACCTGCCCTTTTTCAGAGGTTGGCTAAACTGCTGTGTATTTCTAGCAGCTTCTGCTATCGATTGTCAACCAACCTGTTATCGATTGTACAATACATTTCCAGCCTTCAACCTGCTTTGCATCTGTTACAATACGAGTTCAGACAAATTTTTGGAGAAGCTTCTTTGAATACTAAGTGACAAACACCCCTCAGAGCATCTCTTGGTAAAGTTCAGGAACTTCTCTCTACCTAGGGGAACCTTGGATAACTCGGGAGATTGAAGCCCGAGTCAAAAAGAAGAAGGAGGCATATGACATGCATAGACAGCTGGGATCAAGTGGATCCCTTGAAGAGTATAGAGATTGCCGGAGTAGAGTTAAGAGAGAAATCAGGAGGGCAAAAAGGGGACATGAGATTGCTTTGGCAGATAAGGCAAAGGAGAATCCAAAGAGCTTCTACAAATACGTAAAGGGCAAAAGAGTAACTAGGGAGAGAGTAGGGCCTCTTAAGGATCAACAAGGTCATCTATGTGCGGAACCACAAGAGATGGGTGAGATCCTAAATGAATATTTCGCATCGGTATTTACGGTTGAGAAAGGCATGGATGTTAGGGAACTTGGGGAAATAAATAGTGATGTCTTGAGTGTACATATTACAGAGAGGGAGGTGCTGGAAGTCTTAACGCGCATCAAGGTAGATAAATCTCCGGGACCTGATGAAATGTCTCCCAGGACGTTATGGGAGGTTCGGGAGGAAATTGCGGGTCCCCTAGCAGAGATATTTGAATCATCGACAGCTACAGGTGAGGTGCCTGAAGATTGGAGGGTAGCAAATGTTGTGCCTTTGTTTAAGAAGGGCGGCAGGGAAAAGCCTGGGAACTACAGACCGGTGAGCCTGACATCTGTCGTGGGTAAGTTGTTAGAGGGTATTCTGAGAGACAGGATCTACCAGGCATTTGGAGAGGCAGGGACTGATTAGGAACAGTCAGCATGGTTTTGTGAGAGGAAAATCATGTCTCACGAATTTGATTGAGTTTTTTGAAGGGGTAACCAAGAAGATAGATGAGGGCTGTGCAGTAGATGTGGTCTACATGGACTTTAGCAAAGCCTTTGACCAGGTACCGCATGGTAGGTTGTTACATAAGGTTAAATCTCACGGGATCCAAGGTGAGGTACCCAATTGGATTGACGACAGAAGACAGAGGGTGGTTGTGGAGGGTTGTTTTTCAAACTGGAGGCCTGTGACCAGCGGTGTGCCTCAGGGATCGGTGCTGGGTCCGCTGTTATTTGTTATTTATATTAATGATTTGGATGAGAATTTAGGAGGCATGGTTAGTAAGTTTGCAGATGACACCAAGATTGGTGGCATTGTGGACAGTGAAGAAGGTTATCCAGGATTGCAACGGGATCTTGATAAACTGGGCCAGTGGGCCGATGAATGGCAGATGGAGTTTAATTTAGATAAATGTGAGGTGATGCATTTTGGTAGATCGAATCGGGCCAGAACCTACTCCGTTAAGGGTAGGGTGTTGGGGAGAGTTATAGAACAAAGAGATCTGGGAGTACAGGTTCATAGCTCCTTGAAAGTGGAGTCACAGGTGGATAGGGTGGTGAAGAAGGCATTCAGCATGCTTGGTTTCATTGGTCAGAACATTGAATACAGGAGTTGGGACGTCTTATTGAAGTTGTACAAGACATTAGTAAGGCCACACTTGGAATACTGTGTACAGTTCTGGTCACCGTATTATAGAAAGGATATTATTAAATTAGAAAGAGTGCAGAAAAGATTTACTAGGATGCTACTGCGACTTGATGGTTTGACTTATAGGGAGAGGTTGGATAGACTGAGACTTTTTTCCCTGGAGAGTAGGAGGTTTAGGGGTGATCTTATAGAAGTCTATAAAATAATGAGGGGCATAGATAAGGTAGATAGTCAAAATCTCTTCCCAAAGGTAGGGGAGTCTATAACGAGGGGGCATAGATTTAAGGTGAGAGGGGAGAGATACAAAAGGGTCCAGAGGGGCAATTTTTTCACTCAAAGGGTGGTGAGTGTCTGGAACGAGCTGCCAGAGGCAGTAGTAGAGGCGGGTACAATTTTGTCTTTTAAAAAGCATTTGGACAGTTACATGGGTAAGATGGGTATAGAGGGATATGGGCCAAGTGCAGGCAATTGGGACTAGCTTAGTGGTATAAACTGGGCGACATGGACATGTTGGGCCGAAGTGCCTGTTTCCATGTTGTAAACTTCTATGATTCTACCCTCACACCCAACACCACTGCATCCGTTTTCCCTATTCCATAACGTGTCTACAGCAAATGAAATTATTCTACAAAGCTATCCCTTCCTGGATAGGGATTGGAAGCTCCCATACATATTGGTGATGGTGGGAGAAGATCCATATAGTAAAGCATTGGAAAAATTGCACTGCCAGCTAGTTGGGTTTCAAAAGGATCCAGTGACTGTAAACAACTGCCAGTGGTGGCACTAGAAAGCACGTTACTCTGGGGTGAGGCCATGAAGATATTTAAACATGAGGATGAGAACTTTAAATTTGAGTAATTGGTGGAACCGTGAACCAATGTCAGCGAAGACAGCGGTGATGGGTTCGTGGGATTTGTGTAAGATAAGATATGGGCAGCAGAGTTTTGAATGAGCTCAAATTTATGGAGAGCGCAAGATGGGAGGCCAGCCAGGAGAGCATTTGGAATAATCAAGTCTGAAGGTGACAAAGACAATTGTACAATCTCGTTACAAAAAGTCATAAGAATAAAACTGGATGGACCACCTGGCATCGGACCACAAGGCACGGACACGACAAAGGCAAACCAGGCCCAGTCGACCCTGCAAAGTCCTCCTCACTAACATCTGGGGACTTGTGCCAAAATTGGGAGAGCTGTCCCACAGACGAATCAAGCAACAGCCTGACATAGCCATACTCACAGAATCATACCTTTCAGCGAACGTCCCAGACTCTCCCATCACCATCCCTGGGTATGTCCTGTCCCATCAGCAGGACAGACCCACCAGAGGTGGTGGTACAGTGATATACAGTCAGGAGGGAGTGGCACTCGGAGTCCTCAACATTGACTCCGGACCCCATGAAATCTCATGACATCAGGTCAAACTTGGGCAAGGAAACTGCCCTCCCTCAGCTGATGAATCAGTACTCCTCCACGTTGAGCACAGAATGCACTCTGGGTAGCATCACTACTGACCGAGCTGGCCGAAAGCTGAAGGACTTAGCTGCCAGACTGGACCTGCGGCAGGTGATGAACGAACCAACACGAGGGGAAAAACCTGCTTGACCTTGACCTCGTCCTCACCAATCTATCTGTCGCAGATGCATCTGTCCATGACAGTATTGGTAGGAGCGACCACCGCACAGTCCTGTGGAGACGAAGTCCCGTCTTCACGCTGAGGACACCATCCAACATGTGTGGCACTACCACCATGCTAACAGGGATAGACTCAGAACAGATTTAGCAGCTTAAAACTGAGAATCCATGAGGCGCTGTGGGCCATCAGCAGCAGCAGCAGAATTGTATTCCAGCACAATCTGTAACCTCATGGTCTGGCATATTCCTCACTCTACCATTGCCAACAAGCCAGGGAATCAACCCTGGCTCAATGAGGAGTGTAGAAGAGCATGCCAGGAGCAGCACCAGGCGTACCTAAAAATGAGCTGCTAACCTGGTGAAGCTACAACACAGGACTACATGCATGCTAAACAGCGGAAGCAACATGCTATAGACAGAGCTAAGCGATTCCACAACGAACAGATCAGATCGAAGCTCTGCAGTCCTGCCACATCCAGTCGTGAATGGTGATGGACAATTGAACAACTAACGGGAGGAGGAGGCTCTGCAAACATCCCCATCCTCAATGATGGCGGAGTCCAGCACGTGAGTGCAAAAGACAAGGCTGAAGCGTTTGCAACCATCTTCAGCCAGAAGTGCCGAGTGGATGATCCATCTCGGCCTGCTCCTGATATCCCCACCATCACAGAAGCCAGTCTTTGGCCAATTTGATTCCCTCCACGTGACATCAAGAAACGGCTGAGTGCACTGGATACAACAAAGAACTAGCCGTGCCTCTAGCCAAACTGTTCCAGTACAGCTACACCACTGGCATCTATCCGACAATGTGGAAAATTGCCCGG
The DNA here is from genome assembly GCF_035084215.1 of Heptranchias perlo. Taxonomy (NCBI): domain Eukaryota; kingdom Metazoa; phylum Chordata; class Chondrichthyes; order Hexanchiformes; family Hexanchidae; genus Heptranchias; species Heptranchias perlo. The sequence continues at coordinate 3,686,278 of NC_090328.1, forward strand.
GTGTGTCCTGTCCACAAAAAGCAGGACAAAACCAATCTGGCCAATTACCGCCCCATCAGCCTACTCTCAATCATCAGCAAAGTAATGGAAGGTGTTGTCGACAGCGCTATCAAGCGGCACTTACTCACCAATAACCTGCTCACCGATGCTCAGTTTGGGTTCCGCCAGGGTCACTTGGCTCCAGACCTCATTACAGCCTTGGTCCAAACATGGACAAAAGAGCTGAATTCCAGAGGTGAGGTGAGAGTGACTGCCCTTGACATCAAGGCAGCATTTAACTGAGTGTGGCACCAAGGAGCCCTAGTAAAATTGAAGTCAATTGGAATCAGGGAGCAAACTCTCCAGTGGCTGGAGTCATACCTAGCACAAAGGAAGATGGTAGTGGTTGTTGGAGGCCAATCATCTCAGCCCTAGGACATTGCTGCAGGAGTTCTTCAGGGCAGTGTCCTAGGCTCAACCATCTTCAGCTGCTTCATCATTGACCTTCTCTCCATCATAAGGTCAGAAATGGGGATGTTTGCTGGTGATTGCACATTGTTCAGTTCCATTCGCAACCTCTCAGATAATGAAGCAAACCGTGTGCAACAAGACATGGACAACATCCATGCTTGGGCTGATAGGTGGCAAGTAACATTCGTGTCAGGTAATGACCATCTCCAACAAGAGACAGTCTAATGAACTCCCCTTGACATACAATGGCATTACCATCGCCGAATCCCCCACCACCAACACCTTGGGGTTCACCATTGACCAGAAACTTAACTGGACCAGCCACATAAATACTGTGGCTACAAGAGCGGGTCAGAGGCTGGGTATTCTGCGGCGAGTGACTCACGTCCTGATTTCCCAAAGCCTTTCCACCATCTACAAGGCACAAGTCAGTTTCTTATGTTCTTATGTAATGGAATACTCTCCACTTATCTTGATGAGTGCAATGCCTTCAACACTCAAGAAGCTCGACACCATCCAGGACAAAGCAGCTCGCTTGATTGGCACCCCATCCACCACCCTAAACATTCACTCCCTTCACCACCAGCGCACAGTGGCTGCAGTGTGTACCATCCACAGGATGCACTGCAGTAACTCGCCAAGGCTTCTTCAACAGCACCGCCCAAACCCGCGACCTCTATCACCTAGTAGGACAAGGGCAGCAGGCACATGGGAACAACATCACCTGCACCTTCCCCTCCAAGTCACAGACCATCCTGGAAAAATATCACTGTTCCTTCATCGTCGCTGGGTCAAAATCCTGGAACTCCCTACCTAACAGTACTGTGAGAGTACCTTCACCACGCGGACTGCAGCGGTTTAAGAAGGCGGCTCACCACCATCTTCTCAAGGGCAATTAGGGATGGGCAATAACTACTGGCTTTGCCAGCGACGCCCTCGTCCCATGAACAAATTTTTTTTAAAAAAAGAACAAATGAGGGTTTCAGCATCAGATGGGCTGAGGCGGAGGCGGAACTGGAAGTAGACAGTCTTTGTGATGGAGAGGATATGTGTTCTGAAGCTCAGCTTGGCGTGCAATAGGACGCCGTGGTTGCAAACAGTCTGGTTCAGCCTGAGACGGTGGCTGGGCAAGGGGCTGGAATTGTTGGTTCGGGTATGCAGTTTGTAGCGGGGGCTGAATACTATGGCTTCTGTCTGCCCACTGTTTAACTGAAGGAAATTGTGGCTCATCCAAGACTGGATGTTAGACAAACAGTCTGACACCACAGAGGTGGTGGAGAGTTAGGGATGCATTGTCAGAAGTGCCGTCCTTTGAATGAGACATTAAGTCTTCAGATGGAGGTTAAAGATTCCATGGCAATATTCAGAAAAGCTCAGGGTGTTCTCTTGATATTCTGGCCAACATTCCCTCTCGAGCAATATCAGCAACAGATTAACTGGCCATTCAACTCTTTGCTGGAATGCAAAATGGCTGCTGTATTTGCCTACATCACAACAGCTGCTGCAAGTTGATTCATAGTATGTGAAGCACTTCTGAGATGTTTCTGAAAGACATCAGGTGCTGTACAAATGTAAATCTGTACCTTCTATATTTCCTATGCAGGCCAGGAGATTTCCAGTTCAATTTTCATCTTTGCCGAGTTAGCTGATCTCAGCCAAGGCAATACTAGGGTACTGCACTTGTCCTTAATGCCACTTCGCTAAGGAGGGGAACATTTAGTTTCTTTTCCAGGTCCCACACACTGCAAGGAAGATGCGTGAGTGTTTGTGTGGGGATTGGGTGGGAACAGGATTGGACTTGGCAGTGATATCCACCATGGGGGATATCCCACTAACAGTCATTGCTGGACTCTCACATAAAGTATGGCCACTTCAATAAGGTACCAATGGACTGCTGATCTATGTGTCACCATACTTCAGCAAGAGTCTGCCTTCAGGAAAGGGTGGGGTGGGAGAAGAATAGAAAATAAAATTGTGTGGGAAGGTGAAGTATAAAAAAAACCTGGCAGTGATCACTTCTCTTCAGATCCTGCTACATGCAAATTATTAATATCTTTAAAAAGAATGTATAGTATATATTAAGTAGGTTGAATTACGTGGAATAGCCTGTCTGATATTGACATTGCATTAGTAATTTACTTGAGCTTTCCCTGTATAGTTTGAGTCATCCAAATGCCTTGATGTGTTACTTTATTACACCACATTGCAGATTGTGTATAATCTTGTATACAAACTAGCTCAACCTCTTGATGTGTTACTAGCTTGTAAAACATTGCAGACATTCTTTCACTATTCTATCAACATTATCAATATAGTCAATGCTCCTCCAAATTTTTCTCTTGTTCTTCCTAAGTTTTAAATATGTTGTCTGACCAGCTCTTCCTCCTCTACGTCACCACTGTGTTAAACTCATCTTCTTTTAACTCATACTTTCCCAGTACTTTTCTCCCACTTTCCTTCCCCCTACAGGCTTTTAAAATCCAAACTTGGAGTCACCTAACCACAACTTCCTGATTTACTTCATCCCTCTTCAACCTGATGGTGGGCCCAATGGCATTTCACCTACTTTCAATTTGAAAAATGGATTGTTTTTGTGATGCACGCATGAATGTTCCTCATTCTGGGCAAACAGAATCGAATTTTAATGTTAAATGTAGTTGCTCTTCGGTTACTGTAGTGAGAGCAGCAACTAATCACAGCCTCTTCTTACAAGAAACCACCAAAAACAGATTAACTGGTACGTCATCTCATTGGGATATTGCCTACATAATAAGTCACTGCATTCCAGAAGTAATTGTGGTGCTTTGAGATGTGATAATTCACAATAGAAATAGAAAAGTGATGTACTTTTGGCAATAATAGGCCTTAGAATCATTCAAATAACAGGGTTTAACCCATTAGCAGATGGTGCTAATAGGCTCAGTTTGAAAGCTTGGCTGTTTGTACATGACTCTTCTAGCTTTCTGTCTATTACTCAGTCTTCATATCTTTCTTTCTTACCCTTTCCTCCCCTTACTGTAGCTATGTCCTGACTTTTGCTCCATCCCACACTATTGCAGTCTTGACATTTTCCTATCCCACCTCTTTCTTTCTTCTCCTCTTCCCCCACCCCGGCCCCGCCAACAATCCAGTTGAATTTGTGCCAGGATCAGTAAGTCTACAAGGAATTTTTGCATGCTACCTGGTGCCAATATAGACGCACCATCAGCTATAACTGGACCCGATGTCCCATAAGTAGAAGCATGGATGAGTTAAATGTTACGACTAATTGAAAGAGCAATGAGTACACAGCCCTTTCTGTTTACGTTCACTTGTTCACTCAATGCAGCACTGAGATATTTATTGTTTTTGTCCTGTCCTGTATTGTAGCTGTGCTGATACTATTGACCGCCATTTTTTTGGAGTTGTGGTGGATATCTTCTCCAGTGTGTTGATGCAGTATAGCACATGCTGATCATATTGAAACTTTATGGCAGTTAATAGGAGTTATCTCATCAGGGACTGGGAGTTTCTGCCAATCAGAGTAGAACAAGGATCATTAGCACAAGTTCTCTACAGGTGTGGGGGGGGGGGGGTAACTGAATTTAAAAAAAAATTGATACAGAAAGGTGGTTAGTTCCAATAAGCGCGTCTCTCTTTCATAGAACAAACCTTTGTACCCACCTTCTCACCATATCCCTCAATCTTTGCTCTCTCCAGAAGCTCATCTAAATTATTTTTATCTTGGGGGAAAAAAAATCCTCCATGCTGCCTGGTCTCTGCTGATTCCCCTCTGAAGTTGGCCACTCAGGAGCTCTGCAGGATTGTGGAGTTGCCTGGGATGATTTCCTGCATGGTTTCCTTCTGTTTGCACCTGTGTGCTTCCACCACAGCAGCGTGGCCCAGATCAGGAATTCATTGTGGAGTGTTGCAGGCAGGGCCACACAACCCATCACTCTGTGTGAGGAGGTTTGCTGGCTCCAGCACTCTGCACCACGGTGGGATTACAAGGTGAGTGTGAGGCACTGCAGCTTTAAGAGCAGGCGTAAGTAAATGAGTAAAGGGGCCTGCAGTGGCTGCCCTTCCTGCAAGTTGGCTTTCATCCAGCTTCTTGTTGTTCCAGACAGCCAGACCATTTGCAGGGTGTCAATGAGCCAAAGTCAAAAGTGACTGGGTGTAATTGTGAATGACTGCGGAATGAAAGTGTATTCGGATACTCCAAAGCAATCTCCCTGCAGACCCAGGCTGCTTTCCTTTACTTTGACAAATAGTGAAAAGCAGCCTCTTGTAACCTGTAATAACCTTGCTTGGCAGACCACTTCCTGCAATATAGTGAACCCTTGGGGGCTTTGCGCTCTTAGAGGGAGCTGTATTGCGGGAAATTGTGCAACTAACTAAATGATGTTTTTAGTTTAACTTTGCCGTGTCTCTCTTCACCCTCTTCCCATTCTGCACAGGATTGCAATTACTTCAGGGCAAATCTGTAAACCGTCTTGGAGGGGGATGGGAGGGAAGCCTGATTTGATGCAGTACTGAGTTTAACATTCAAATTAGGAAGTTGTGGTTATTTAGCTGGAGGAACTTATTTTAAACGTTTGTGTCATTGCTGTTTTCTAAAAATGTAATGTGCTTGAAGCTATGGATATGGACTTGAAGCTCTTCAAACATTTTTGTGTGCAGCTTGATTATTTCCAGGAGAGAGAACCCTTCCCCTATTTTTGAGGCCTACCTAAGGCACACTTAAAACAGGGAGGGCTCTCAGTGCATTCCAGTTGCAAAGCATCATGGGGCATTCTGCTTGGGGGTCATACTGTTAAATCTGTTTGTTTACACACTGCTCAGAAGCCTGCTCTACACTATTTTCCCCCCTGTTGAGTTCTGCTGTCAGAAAGTATGTCTGTAGAAAAACAGGACTTCCAACCAGGCTGTAGAAATAAAAGCACAAGATGCTGGCAGTACATTTTCATCCTTTTTTATCTATAACCATCTTGAGTTTGAGCACACAATCTGTTAACACTTCACTGCAGTACTGAGAATGCTGCATTGTCAGAGTTGCCACCTTTCAGATGAGACCTTAACTGATGCCCCGTCTGCTTGTTCAGGTGGATGCAAAAAATCCCACGGCACTTTTTGAATGAGTTCTCCCGCAACAACACTTTACAATCCAAAAGCAATTCATTGTCTGAAATGCTTTGGGACGTCCTGAAGACTGGAAAGGTGCTGCTTTATAAATGCAAGTTCTTCTTTATTCATCACCACCAAAATAGATTAGCTAGTCGTTCATCTTGTTGCTGTTTGTGGGACCTCGCTGTGTGTAAAATGGCTGGTGCATTTGCCAACATAGCAGTCGTTGAACTTCAGAGTAATTGATTGTATGTGAAGGGATTTGAGACATTTCTGAGATGTGGAGGTGCTTTAATGCATAGCTTTTCTGTCAGTAAATTTCATGGTTCCAAGTGCATGTGCTCTATTGTGCATCCATGCCTTCCTAGCTGATGTAAGTCCTCCAACACCAGGTTATAGTCCAACAGCTTTATTTGAAATCACAAGCTTTCGGAGCTTTCCTCCTTCGTCAGGTGAGTGTAGGATTCCATAAAGGTACCTACACTCACCTGACGAAGGAGGAAAGCTCCGAAAGCTTGTGTTTTCAAATAAAGCTGTTGGACTATAACCTGGTGTTGTAAGACTCCTTACATTTGTCCACCCCAGTCCATCACCGGCATCTTCACATGATGTAAATCCTATGTCTGTTTTCACAAATTGATGATGTGTTGTACTGTACAGATAAGTCCTTTTTTATTTAAGGGAATTATTTTAGATAAGTAGAGCATTGTTTGAAGCAGACTCTGAAATACCTAGGAAAATTACTCCCTGCTTTTTTAAAGATGTATGTCCTGATGGGTTAGTTGGTAAATGCACCATTTGTTGTGGTACTGAGTCTTATAGACTAGGGTGGTTCGAGGTTCATCCCCTGATCTGTGCTAGATGGCAATGTGATTTCTTCAATTGACCTAAAGATCTGAGTTTTAAGATGACATCTGTGGTTGCTGCTTCTGATCATTATCTAGTGACCCTGCTAAAAGTATCTTGCAGATTGAAAATGTATTGGCTATACAAGATATCTTTCTACAATGTTTCGCAACCAATGCACTAATATGCAGTGACCATACTGGTATCCAAATTGGGCAGACTGCCAATATAAAAGATGGGTGCATTGTTCACCTTGTGCTAGTTGGTGCCATTGGCAGTTCTGATAGCTGGTACAGCAGACCATATTTGCAAATGAAGCTGAAGGCATCCAATAATAGAAAAATTACTGCATCAGTTTCTATAATTCCTCTGTTGAATTCAGTACGAGATTTCTGAAAATTGTTGGTGGAAAGCCTGACGTGGCTCTTAGTTTCAGCATCCTTGATCTACACATGCTTCCAATACGCTATGCTTGGCATAGGGGCATTGTTGATTGTAAAAGTTGCTCCAACTTGTGTCATAAGGTCACTACTGTTCTCTTTGTAATGTAAAAATACCAGTATTAGTCATTCACAAACCAAAGGAGCAATGTCTTCATGAAAAGCAGTGAAACTCCTTACCTCCCTCAATCTTTCCTTTCTCCCATCAACCTTCAAACTTTTAAATCTAAGCTTGGTGTTACTTAATGAGTACTTCCTGATTTACTTTGACTTCTTTTTGATTTGTTTTCACTTTCTTTGATGTTGTCCTACACTAAGGGCTTTGGTTTCTTTATGGTAGGAAAAAAAGATTCCGAATGTGTGGTCCCGGAGGGGAGCCTTGCCTGCCAAGAGAATAGTGTAAAACCGCTTTGTGTTGTTTTAATTCTGGTGAACTCGTGTCCAAGTAATGTGATAAAGTGTAGTTTATGTCATATTTGTTTACAAATCATAGAATGTTTGCGAGATGCTCAATTTGTGCAGACACCGTCCTTGAAACTTCACACATGTCCTCTTCTAGTCATTCAGTATCTCTTGAAAACTGAAGCACTGTATTGAATGTCTATGCAAAAATTGAAACTATGTTTTCCCTGTGATTTGAGCTGAACCCAGCAATGTAAGAGCTGTAACATCACAAAAGATAGTAACACAAGGGATTGGCTGGGAGCAGTTATTGATTCTGACAATGTGAAGGAATTAGATTAATATCAATTGAGATATAGTCAGTAATACAGGGTGCTGGCTGGGAAGAGTTATTGAGCCTATGAGGGAGCTGGATATTCAATCACCTATTGTGCACTGTCTGGCTCCGGGACTGCTCCCAACAGCGTCTCTGTGTACACTCACAATCACACTCACTATCGCAACATGTTTGCGGAGTATCCCAGACTCGGGAGACCTGGTGCTGAGGCCCAGGAGTGAGCAGGGGCGTGTAAGGGGTCAATACATGGATTCGCTGGAGGGCCTCATATCAGACCAGAATGCCAAGCTGCAGGACAAGATGGCAGCCAACATCCTGAATGGGAATGGTCCCTGCTAAATATAAAGCAACAAATCAGCAGAGGGTACCTATTAGCAACCAAAATTCAGATTTAGTAATCAGGTGGTACCCATAGACTAAGTGCAGTGCTCAAACACTAGTGGGGGAATCCAGAACAAGCAAATCTTAAAATTAGAAAGCGGCCATTTAGGAGTAAAATCATACTTTTGTCACCTGTGCCAACATCAAGTATTCTGATGTCAGGTACAGCACAGCTTAGATATAGGATAAAGCTCCCTCTACATTCCAGGCCAGGTGCTACAAACATTAGGCTCTTGCTCTGCTCTGAAAATGTGCATTAATCATAATCTTACACATGCTTGACTTTGTATATCAGTGTGACAGTTCCGTTGTTGTCTCTGAGAATCTGCCAATTTAGCTTGGTGATGGATAATTTATATTATGGATACGCTCTAGCTGGAAACTGGTTTGAGACTGCAGCTAACAGTTAATTAAGGGAGAGTTTCCCTCCCTGAGTCTAGGCTGTTTTTTTTTAAATTCGTTCATGGGCGTCACTGGCAAGGCCAGCATTTATTGCCCATCCATAATTGCCCTTGAGAAGGTAGTGGTGAGCCGCCTTCTTGAACCGCTGCAGTCCATGTGGTGAAAGTTTTCCCACAGTGCTGTTAGGTAGGGAGTTCCAGGATTTTGACCCAGCGACGTTAAAGAAACGGCAAAATATTTCCAAGTCGGGATGGTGCGTGACTTGGAGGGGAACATGCAGGTGGTGTTCCCATGTGCCTGCTGACCTTGTCCTTCTAGGTGATAAGAGGACACGGTTTGGGGAGGAGCTGCGAATAAGTCTTGGCGAGTTGCTGCAGTACATCCTGTAGATGGTACACACTGCAGCCACGATGCGCCGGTGGTGAAGGGAGTTTATGTTTTGGCTGCTTTGTCCTGGATGGTATCTAGCTTCTTGAGTGTTGTTAGAGCTGCACTCATCCAGGCAAGTGGAGAGTATTCCATCACACTCCTGACTTGTGCCTTGTAGATGGTGGAAAGGCTTTGGGGAGTCAGGAGGTGAGTCACTCGCCGCAGAATACCCAGCCTCTGACCCGCTCTTGTAGCCACAGTATTTATGTGGCTGGTCCAGTTAAGTTTCTGGTCAATGGTGAACCCCATGATGTTGATGGTGGGGGATTCGGCGATGGTAATGCCGTTGAATGTCATGGGGAGGTGGTTAGACTCTCTTGCTGGCGATGGTCTTTGCCTGGCACTTGTCTGGCGAATGTTACTTGCCATTTATCAGCCCAAACCTGGATGTTGTCCAGGTCTTGCTGCACGTGGGCACGGCCTGCTTCTTTATCTGAGAAGTTGCGAATGGAACTGAACGATGTGCAATCATCAGCGAACATCCCCATTTATGACCTTATGATGGAGGGAAGGTCATCGATGAAGCAGCTGAAGATGGTTGGGCCTAGGACACTGCCCTGAGGAACTCCTGCAGCAATGTCCTGGGGCTGAGATGATTGGCCTCCAACATCCACTACCATCTTCCTTTTGTGCTAGGTATGACCAGGCTCTAGAGAGTTTTCCCCCTGATTTCCATTGACTTGAATTTTACTGGGGCTCCTTGGTGCCACATTCGGTCAAATGCTGCCTTGATGTCAAGGGAAGTCACCCTCACCTCACCTCTGGAATTCAGCTCTTTTGTCCACGTTTGGACCAAGGCTGTAATGAGGTCTGGAGCCAAGTTGGCCTGGCGGAACCCAAACTGAGCATCGGCAAGCAGGTTATTGATGAGTAAGTGCTGCTTGATAGCACTGTCGACAACACCTTCCATCACACTGCTGATGATTGAGAGTAGACTGATGGGGTGGTAATTGGCCGGATTGGATTTGTCCTGCTTTTTATGGACAGGACATACCTGGGTAATTTTCCACATTGTCGGGTAGATGCCAATGTTGTAGCTGTACTGGACCAGCTTGGCTAAATGCGCGACTAGTTTTGGAGCACAAGTCTTTGCACTACAGCCAGGATGTTGTCGGGGCCCGTAGCCTTTGCTGTATCCAGTGCACTCAGCCGTTTCTTGATATCACGTGGAGTGAATCGAATTGGCTGAAGACTGGCTTCTGTGATGGTGGGGATATTGGAAGGAGGCCAAGATGGATCATCCACTCGGCACTTCTGGCTGAAGATGGTTGCAAACGCTTTAGCCTTGTCTTTTGCACTCATGTGCTGGACTCTGCCACCATTGAGGATGGGGATGTTCACGGAGCCTCCTCCTCCCGTTAAATTGTCCACTACCATTCATGACTGGATGTGGCAGGAATGCAGAGCTTTGATCTGATCTGTTGGTTGTGAAATCGCTTAGCTCTGTCTAAAGCATGTTGCTTCCGCTGTTTAGCATGCACTTAGTCCCGTATTGTAGCTTCACCAGGTTGGCACCTCATTTTTAGGTTGGCCTGGTGCTGCTCCTGGCATGCTCTTCTACACTCCTCATTGAACTAGGGTTGATCCCCTGGCTTGTTGGTAATGGTAGAGTGAGGAATATGCCAGGCTATGAGGTTACAGTTTGTGCTGGAATACAGTTGTATTGCTGCTGATGGTCCACAGCACGTCATTGATGCCCAGTTTTGAGCTGCTAAATCTGTTCTGGATCTATCCCATTTAGCACGGTGGTAGTGCCACACAACACGTTGGATGGTGTCCTCAGTGTGAATTCTCAGTCCTCGGTGTGGTTTGGCATCCAGAAAAGAATTGCACCTCACTCACTGCAGCACCCTGCCCGTGAACATCTAATTATTGAATACATTAAAAGTGGAAAGAACTTGGTGGATACTTTTAATTCATAGATCAATGTCCTTTTTATCCATAGTACTCAGGCTATCCTTTCCTTTGCTGTTCTGAGAAGCGCAAGCACTTCACTGTCCGGTGACGTCATTGAAGCACATCTTGTAGTAAGAAGTCCTGATTTGATAGATGGAGGATTTGACTTCTTGGGGCGGAGGGGGGAAGTTATTGAATAGTTTTAGTATTTTCTTTCCAACCAATTGTGGGAGAGTACTTTTGAGTAAAAGTACTTCCTCTGAATGTATCCCTGGAAAGTTTACCCTTGTCTTAATCACCTCCTACCTGTCTTGGTATAACAATGGTGTATTGGAATAATAATGAAGCCTTGTTATGAGAACGTGTCGAGAGAGAAAATGGAAGGGGAGGATGGAAAACACATGAGCTATTCTTCTGTCTGGGCTTTACTGAAGAGGCTTTGTCTGGGTTTAGCAGTCAGAAACAACTGGATCACGTTGATATGAGCAGTTAGTAGTGTGTTTCACTCTTGCGATGTTTGCTGTTGCTCCAACATACTCCCTGTAACCACTGCCTAACATATTTGAATGTTCCTTCCATTTTCCTCTATTATCCAGGGACCACTTGCAGCCCACTTCCCCATAACCTGTAGACCCTGACAGACTCACTGCTCTATGTCCCTCTGAGTTCCCATTTGCAGCCTAATCAGCTGTAGGATTTTGCTAGAGTTGGAATTCGGTGCCCTTCCCTCTAGTACATGGTGTCCAGTGAAAGAAAGGAAGAGGCAAGACTTATCCCAGAATGATAGAACAATTGAAAGGACTAAGAATTAATATAATAATCGAACTGCTGTTTGTTCTGTAATTCTTGCTCTCAAAGTCTTACCTCCACTCGGCAAATTCCTGGATATATCATTTGAAATCGCGCACTGGGTAGACTCTCAAATGCTGACCAGTGTAGCATCCTTCCGTGGTGCAGCGTGTTGCAGTAATTGTCAGCTAGGCTCAGTTAGTAGTACCCTTGCCTCTGAGTCAGAAAGTTGTAGGTTTAAAACCTGTTCTGGGACTTAAGCACATAATCTAGGCTGACATTTGAGTACAGTACTGAAGGGGTGGTGCATTACCAGAGGTGCCATCCTTCAGATGAGACATGAAACCGCAACCCCATCTGCCTGCTGTGGTAGTTCAGGTGGACATTTAAAATTCCACAGCGCTATTCGTAGAACAGGGAATTTTCCGGTATTCTGGCCACCAATCTTCACTCAACTAACACCAAATATTAACTGGTGTGCAAAATGGCTGCTGCATTTATTTAAATACAGTGACTGCACTTCAGATTAGCTCATTGAATGTGAAACGGGGGTGTTTCTGAGAGATGTAATAGGCGGTTTATAAATTCTTTGAGTCTGAGAGCGATCCTCATGCAGGACGTTGGGATTGTGGTCCTCGACTAGAAGTTAATGAGTCACAACGGTGTAATAGTTTCACCTATGACTGGTAAATTTTGAAATCTGTTTCCAGTCCACTCTCTGGTTAGAGTCAGCTCCTTTTCATTTCCTTATGTGGTTAATACTGTAAGTATCATTTTTTAAAAAAAAACACAAGCAGGTACAGGATCTAACAGTAACAATCTTCAAGCCAGCATGTCCAAATTGGGTGCGGGGCAGTGGTTACCTTGCACATATATGCTTATCTAGTCATTGATTGTTACCACTGCTGCGAGGCACTGTACCTCTTATTCCATGCCATAGCTGGAGCATGCCATTGGTCAGCCAGCCAGGGATGAGTTAAGGTGATCTCAAAGTTACAGTAACTCACCAGCCTGCTCAGTAATCGTGTGTGATTTACTGTGTGATGAAAGATCACTATAGGAGATTGATGCTGTTGTAGTAACAGCTCAAATATCAAACTTTATGAAGCACTCCACATTCCCAACAAGAATTTCTCTGTCTCCTTTTATGTTGCCATTGTATCTTTTTTGCACGAGTTCTGCATTTTGCTACATAACAAGTGACCACAAAAGTATGTCATTGGCTGTAAAGTGCTTTGGGAAGTCGTGAAAGGCACTACACAAATACAAGTTCATCTTTCTGGTCTGACTAAACCTGAGCAAAAACATGTTGGGTAGCCTTTCCTCTTCCCTGTGCCTGGCGAATCAGCATTCCGATGTCCCAGGACTTCCCAGGGATGGATATTTGGTACTGCCAGTGCAGTGTGTGTGTGTGTCTATGTATTTATATATCTGGGCCTGCACCTGTAGTAACTATTATGAGGCGGGAGAGGGTGTTCCTGGCCATCTTTCTCGTATCACTGCTAATGCAACTGTTGAGTGCCTGAAGAAACTTGGCGCAATGGTCTTTGTCTGGACCTCCATGAACTAGAGGGTCTGTGGCCACATCCAGATAGGCCTGCATTTGCATTTCTATCTCCAGAATATTTAGGTGCATGGCCCAGCCCGAGGGGCGACCGTTCACCTGTAGTGCCCTGGAACATGCATATTGCACGGGAGACAAAAATGCAGCTGTTTCCTCTTGGGTGCAACATAGTTTGGGTGCATTGCACCTGTCAGCCACCCAGGGGGTGCTCATAGAAGAAAATCCACTCTGCTGGCTTTATTTTTTTTCTATAATTTTCTTTGCTGAAGACATGAATTTCTGCTGGGTTTATGTGGCTAGACACAGGCTTTATAAATGGGGTGGGCTAGGGAGGCTCACAGCCATGTTGACTCTGTTCCCTCCCGATGTCCACATTTAGCGGTTTTCAGCAACAGCCATTAAATCTTGATCAGCTGACAGTTGTTTTTCCCCTTGGTCCCTTTAGCCCTGAGGTGCAGAGGTTTATTGTAGCGCACCAACCTTGTGGGCTATAGTTACTGGGGAGAGACTTAGTTTAATTGTAGGGAAAACATTGATAGGAAATGGGAATTGGTGAGGGTAGGGAGGAAAGAGATTTCCTCTTCACTTCGGGTAACAAAATAATTTTTGAAGAACTAGTTTATGGTTTTGTTCGGCGTAGAGTGCAGAGAAAATCTCTAGTCCAGTCAGTAGCTGAGCTGTACAGACCAGGAAGGTCCCAGGTTCGATCTGTACTGTTCAAGTCTGTACTGTTAGCTTCAGCGTCCTGTGGGGTTTGGGGGAGGGGGGGTGGAGGGAGAGGGAAAGAGTCAGCCCTTCTCCGGACTCCTGGATAATGTGTTAATGAGGACAAGATTGGGAATGTCTGCACTGCCTTTTGAGGTTGAATAGCCAACACTCACTGTCTAGATTCTCATGAATGATGCACACTTGCACTTGGTTGAGGTACTAAATGATACCTGTGCCTGCAGAACTGTACCGTGGCAAGGAGGCAACTCTTCAGGAGGGGAGGGAAGAAAAGGAGGTAACTTTGGGAAGTCTGAAGCAAGGCTAGAGGTTAGAAGAAAAAGTAGATATCTGGAAAAGTCACCAGCAAAAGCAGTCCTTGTGTTAACTCTGTTAGACAGGGCTGAGTGAACGTTGAAAGTTATAAGGATAGACAGAATTTGGCCAGATGCTTTACAGAACTTGTACCTGCATTGCTGATACATTCCATTGTCCAGCACTTATTCTGATGAGGACAAAAGTATAATGGAATTATTCTGTTGGTTGAAATGTGTCTGTCAGTGGGGCTTGAAGGAGGCAGGAGTGGGCCAAATGAAGTGATAGAGGCCAACAGTACAGCTAGCCAGCTCATAGCCTGTATGCGGGCTGGGTGGATTCTTTCTTTCTACCTAGTGTTCGTCACTCCCCTTTTGATCTGGTGAGCTGTACGCTGGCAGCTTTGTTAACCCCTGATTCTCCAGTACTTGAAGCCTCTTCAGTGACTATTTATGGCTGTGGCTACTGTCACTGAGATATTTGTGAGTTCATTACCTCCGCCTCTTGCAGTGTCTCAGCCAGCAGATCAAACGCCTCAATGACCTCCTCTCTCTGACTTCAATTGTTTTTTGCAACAAGTTGTGGGCTGATCTTTTGCATGTGAGCAAAAATTTAGGATATTTTGGCTGTATTGGTTATATCTAGTCTTGGTATTGGCCTTCTCTCTGAAAGATTTACTCACTGCGGAGATCTTAAACATATAATGGGAGAATTACCTGAAATAATTCACTGCGTTACTGTAATTGCAAGTTCAACCATCTAAGAAGCACTCTGCATACCTGTGGTCATGACACCATTTGATGTCTTCCTGGGACTGTGGGAGTAAGATTGACTACTGTCTTCATTAGCAGGTTAGGAACATTAGGAACAGGAGTAGACCATTCAGCCCCTCGGGCCTGATCTGTACCTTAACTCCATTTTCCTCCCTTTGCTCCATATCCCTTGATATCCTTACCTAACAAAAATCTATCTATCTGTCTTGAAAGCTCCAATTGACCTCCAGCATCCAAAGCCTTTGGGGGAGAGAGTTCTAAATTTCTACTACCCTTTGTGTGAAAAAGTGCTTCCAGAATGCCCTAGCTCTAATTTTAAGATTATGTCCCTTGTTCTAGATTCTTCCACGAGAGGAAATAGTTTACCTGTATCTACCCTATCAAATCATTTTAAAATTTTAAACACCTCGATCAGATCACTCCTCAATCTCCTATACTCAAGGGAATACAAATCAAGTTTATGGACCCGTCCTCATGATCTAACCCTATAAGCTCCGGTATCATTCTGGTGAATCTGCACTGCACACCCTCCAAGGCCAATATATCCGTCCTGAGGTGCGGTGCCAAAGACTGAACGCAGTACTCTAAATGGGTTAATCGCCAGCTTCTCTGGCCTTTCCCCCACCACAATGTGTGACTGGAACTGCCTGGCAGTCTGAGACCTTGACAGTGTACTGCTGCATGTGGGCATGGATATGATCTGAATCCTTTTTGTTACTGGGGAATTAACATTGCTTAGTTTCCTTCTTTCCATTGAGCATAATGGCATTAGCAAATACAATACAAGTCTTACAAATCCTGGCATTTGTGAAAACAGCTGGGATGGATGTTTGTTGCTGTTGCAGCAGTTTTATGTGGAACTTAAGGGTTTCGCTGGCACTGGCTGCTTTATGCAACCCAAGGAAATGCCACACTCTGAGTTAATGGAGGTGCAGGGTGGTGCACTGAGCTAGGTACTTCCCTTTCTTTGCGACCCGGGTTCAAATTCAGCTGAAACTGATTGGATGAGAGTCTCCCTTGTTTGCTGGCTGTAAGCGAACTAGGTGAAATGAGTTTGGGCAGTCTCAATCCAGGAGTATTTGAGTATTCTGAGACAGGGCTGGAAGTTTCTGACATCTGGCTATGTAAAGTCACCATTATCTGGACGGACAGATGGTGGGCAATTTGTAAAATTCTGAGGAGGGGAAGGGCAGGTGTTGCTTCCAGTGGCATGGTTCAAGAATTTCAAGGCTTGTCCATCACGACTCTTTTAGTTAAAAACATTAGAACAGAACGGACTAGAATTCCTACTGCATTTGAATATCTAGTAGCCATAGGCCTACAACACAAAATGTACCTAATTTTCATAGCATCATAGAATGGTTACAGCACAGGAGGCCATTCAGCCCATCTTAAACAAATTGGCACAAAATTGACAGTCAGAGAGGCCACAAGATGGCTGATGTGGGAAATGGAAAAATGTATTGGGGGTATTCTTCTGAGGTTGGGGCTGAAGCATGTTGATGGTGCAGATGAGAGTGGGTTTACTCCACATCTGATCTGGGCTATATTGGATCTGCTTGATGCTATACTGGGTACCTGAAATATAAATGTCCCATTCCCCAGCCACAACCGTCTCAAGAATTTTATGTTAAAGAACATAAAATTCACAAAAAGTAAAACACTGTTGGCCGCATGGTGACCGGATGATTTGGTTGGTTTATTGAAGGTAGTTTTGTTTGTAATTGTTAAGAGTTAATGATTTTGGCTGGGCTACACATGTTGTAGGAGCCAAATTTTAAAAATAATCTTTGGAGCTAAGCCATGTGGAATTTCATAGGTTACTCTGAGTCATAGCCCGTGGCAACTAAGTGTAATTTTAGGCAGCAACTCAAAAATGTACACTCATTGGCAACCGAAATAATGGTGCCAGTTTTCTGATCTATCACAGTGCGTCTGGGAACGGGGCTGCAGTAGAGTGTTTCATCGAGTGATTCGTTCCTCCTTCACCATTTCAGAGTTCAGGGGTATTCCTACTGGAAGTAATGAATGCTGTAGATTCCCTGTGGGAATTTCAAGGAGTCTTTTCCAACAAAGGAAGAGTGTGTGTTTTTACGGAAGTGGTGAGGTTTTGTCAGTGCTGAGTGTATTCTATAATCATGTTGTGGGGGAGGAGCCAGATAACATGCTTGTGCTTGTCTGGATCCTGAAATTGGACAATTTTAAATTTATGTGGGGAGAAATGATAAACTAGTGAATGGTATTCTTACAAGTGTGTTGCCATCTATGGTGATGTGTAATGTTGGAGTTCAAGAAGTATTAGATTGGCGATTAAGGACCTGCACCATCGCCGATCCAGGTTCCCGGAAGGTTCACTCCCTCATATATATTGCATAATAGTTGAGTGTTGTGATACACTGGAAGTGTTAGGGTGACATTGATGGGGAAGGGAAGTGTGAGGGATAACAGCATGACCACTGAGGGAAGATGGTGTATTTGCAGCATGACAAGTTTACACAGGCAGTTTCCATTATAAATGTGGATGTACTGTAAAACTTCACCATAAATTTGTCTGCAGACATAAGATTTTTGAAGGGTACGGTTGTGTAGTGGTTACGTTACTGGACTAGTAATCCTGAGGCCTGGACTAATAGTCTATAGAACATATCCCACCATCGCAGTTTGTGAATTTGATTTCAGTTTTTGAAAAAAAAAATCTGGAAATAAAAAACTGGTATCAGTAAAAGTAATTGTGAAATTGTCGGATTGTTGTAAAAACACAACTGGTTCAGTAATATCCTTTAGCGAAGGAAACCTGCCGTCCTTACCTAGTCTGGCCTATATGTGACTCTAGTCCCTCACCAATGTGGTTGACTCTTAACTGCCCTCTGAAATGGCAAGCTACTCAGTTGTATCAAATTAGAGATGGGCAATGAATGCCAGCCTGGCCAGCGATGCCGACATCCTGAGATTGAAAAAAGTTTACGCATTTTGCATTATAAATGTGAACATAAGAATTTATAACCGAAAAAAGTAACAAATATGCACTGATACAAGGTTTTTAATATTTATATGCAGTCTTTGTTTCATGTTCTATTATCTTCAAAATAATAGATTGGGCGTAGAGGGATGGGTGAGAGGGAGAAAGAGTATGTCTTTGTGCTGTTTTAATTTTTAAACAAAAAAATGTTTAATTTTAAAGCCAATTAATTACCTTGCGGTTAACATAACTCAAAAATCTTTTGTAAACATGTAAATAGTAAAAGGGTAGTCAAAGGAAGCGTGGGACCGATTAGGGACAAAAAAAATCTTCTTGTGGAGGCAGAGGGCATGGCTGATGAATACTTTGTGTCTGTCTTCACTAGAGAAGAGGATGCTGCCATTGTAGCAGTAAAGAAGGAGGTAGTAGCAAAATTAGATAGGATAAAAATAGATAGAGGAGGTACTTAAAAGATTGGCAGTTCCCAAAGTAAAAAAAATGTCACCTGGTCCGGATGGGATGCATCCTAGGTTACTGGGAAAGTAAGGGTGGAAAATGTGGATGCTCTGACCACAATCTTAGATATGGGGATGGTGCTGGAGGATTGCAAATGTTACACCCCTGTTCAAAAAGGGAGAAAGATAAACCTGGCAATTACAGGCTAGTTAGCCTAACTTTGGTGGTAGGGAAACTTTGAGACAATAATCCGGGACAAAATAAAGTGGCACTTGGAAAAGTATGGGCGAATAAATGAAAGCCAACAAGGATTTGTGAAAGGAAAATCATGTTTGACCAACTTGATTGAGTTCTTTAATGAAGTAATGGTGAGGGTAGTGCAGTTGATGTTGTGTATATGGACTTTCAAAAGGCATTTGATAAAGAATATCAATGTAATACCATAATAGACTTGTTAGCAAAATTAAAACCAATGGGATTAAAGGGACAGTGACAGCATAGATACAGAATTGGCTAGGGGACAGAAAGCAGTGAGTCATGGTGAACAGTTGTTTTTCAGACTGGAGGGAAGTATATAGTAGTGTTGTTCCCCAGGGGTCAGTATTAGGACCACTGCTCTTTTTGATATTAATGACCTGGACTTTGGTATAGAGGGTATAATTTCAAAATGTGCAGATGACATGAAACTCAGAAATGTAGTTCTTGAGCAGTATGTAACTGATCCTACAAGGGGGAAGGCAACCTTGGACCTGGTCCTGTGTAATGAGTCAGGATTAATTAATAATGTCCTAGTTAAGGATCCCCTTGGAACGAGCGACCACAACATGGTTGAATTCCATATCCAATTAGAGGGTGAAAAGGTTGATTCTCAAACAAGCGTACTGAGCTTGAATAAAGGAGACTATGATGGTATGAGAGCGGAATTTATTAAAGTGGACTGGGAAAATAGATTAAAGGGTAAGACGGTACATGAGCAGTGGTGTTCATTTAGGGAGTTATTTTACAACTTTCAAAATAAATATATTCCACTGAGGAAAAAAGGGTGTAAAAGAAATGACAGCCACCCGTGGCTAAGTAAAGAAATCAAGGATAGTATCCGACTAAAAACAAGGACATATAAGGTAGCCAAACTTAGTGGGAGGATAGAAGATTGGGAATTCTTCAAAAGACAGCAAAAAGTAACTAAAGGATTGATTAAGAAAGGGAAGTTAGATTATGAAAAGAAATTAGCAAAAAATATAAAAACAGATAGCAAGAGTTTCTATAGTTATATAAAAAGAAAAAGGGTGGCTAAGGCAAACATAGGTCCCTTAGAGGATGAGACCGGGAAATTAATGGTGGGAAACATGGAGATGGCAAAAATGCTGAACAAATATTTTGTTTCAGTCTTTACAGTAGAGGACACTAAGAATATCCCAACACTGGACAAACAGGGGACTCTCGGGGGGGAGGAGCTAAATACGATTAAAATCACTCAGGAGATGGTACTCAGTAAAATAATGGGACTCAAGGCGGATAAATCCCCTGAACCTGATGGCTTCCATCCTAGGGTCTTGAGGGAAGTGGCAGTAGGGATTGTGGATGCTTTGGTGATAGTTTTCCAAAATTCCCTGGACTCAGGAGAGGTCCCGGCAGATTGGAAAACTGCTAATGTAACACCGTTATTTAAAAAGGGTAGTAGGCAGAAGGCTGGAAATTATAGGCCAGTTAGCTTAACATCTGTGGTGGGTAAAATTTTGGAGTCTATTATTAAGGAGACAGTAACGGAACATTTACATAAGCATAATTTAATAGGACAAAGTCAGCATGGCTTTATGAAGGGGAAGTCATGTCTGACAAATTTGCTTGAGTTCTTCGAGGATATAACGTATAGGGTGGATAAAGGGGAACCAGTGGACATAGTGTATTTAGACTTCCAGAAGGCATTCGACAAGGTGCCACATAAAAGATTATTACTTAAGATAAAAAATCACGGGATTGGGGGTAATATTCTGGCATGGGTGGAGGATTGGTTATCAAACAGGAAGCAGAGAGTTGGGATAAATGGTTCATTTTCGGACTGGCAACCAGTAACCAGTGGTGTTCCACAGGGGTCGGTGCTGGGTCCCCAACTCTTTACAATCTATATTAACGATTTGGAGGAGGGGACCGAGTGCAACATATCAAAATTTGCAGATGATACAAAGATGGGAGGGAAAGTAGAGAGTGAGGAGGACATAAAAAACCTGCAAGGGGATATAGACAGGCTGGGTGAGTGGGCGGAGATTTGGCAGATGCAATATAATATTGGAAAATGTGAGGTTATGCACTTTGGCAGGAAAAATCAGAGAGCAAGTTATTTTCTTAATGGCGAGAGACTGGAAAGTACTGCAGTACAAAGGGATCTGGGGGTCCGAGTGCAAGAAAATCAAAAAGTTGGTATGCAGGTGCAGCAGGTGATCAAGAAAGCCAACGGAATGTTGGCTTTTATTGCTAGGGGGATAGAATATAAAAACAAGGAGGTATTGCTGCAGTTATATAAGGTATTGGTGAGACCGCACCTGGAATACTGCATACAGTTTTGGTCTCCATACTTAAGAAAAGACATACTTGCTCTCGAGGCAGTACAAAGAAGGTTCACTCGGTTAATCCCGGGGATGAGGGGGCGGACATATGAGGAGAGGTTGAGTAGATTGGGACTCTACTCATTGGAGTTCAGAAGAATGAGAGGCGATCTTATTGAAACATATAAGATTGTGAAGGGTCTTGATCGGGTGGATGCAGTAAGGATGTTCCCAAAGATGGGTGAAACTAGAACTAGGGGGCATAATCTTAGAATAAGGGGCTGCTCTTTCAAAACTGAGATGAGGAGAAACTTCTTCACTCAGAGGGTGGTGGGTCTGTGGAATTTGCTGCCCCAGGAAGCTGTGGAAGCTACATCATTAGATAAATTTAAAACAGAAATAGACAGTTTCCTAGAAGTAAAGGGAATTAGGGGTTATGGGGAGCGGGCAGGAAATTGGACATGAAGCTGAGTTCGGATCGGTCAATGCCCTGTGGGTGGCGGAGAGGGCCCAGGGGCTATGTGGCCGGGTCCTGCTCCGACTTCTTGTGTTCTTTAGATTTGTGGTTGGGATCAGATCAGCCATGATCTTATTGAATGGCGGAGCAGGCTCGAGGGGCCGATTGGCCTACTCCTGCTCCAATTTCTTATGTTCTTCTGTAGTAAATAATGTGGAGAATAGTAACAGATTTCAGAAGGTTAGACAGACTGGTGAAATGGGCAGATACATGGCAGATGAAATTTAAGGCAGAGAAGTGTGAAGTGATACATTTTGGTAGGAAGAACGACAGGCAATATAAACTAAATGGTACAATTTTAAAGGGGAACAGAGAGACCTGGGAGTGTACGTACACAAATCTTTGAAGGTGGCAGTGCAAGTTGAGAAGGCTTTTAAAAAAGCATATGGGATCCTGGGCTTTATTAATAGAGGAATAGAGTACAAAAGCAAGGAAGTTATGCTAAACCTTTATGAAACACTGGTTAGGCCTTAGCTGGAGTATTGTGATCAATTCTGGGCAGGATGTGAAGGCCTTAGAGAGGGTGCAGAAGAGATTTACTAGAATGGTGCTAAGGATGAGGGACTTCAGGTATGTGGAAGCTGGGACTGTTCGCCTTCGTGCAGAGAAGGTTAAGGGGAGATTTGATAGGTGTTCAAAATCATCGGTTTTGATAGAGCAAATAAGGAGAAACTGGTAGCAGTGGCAGAAGGGTCAGTAACCAGAGGACACAGATGTAAGGTGATCGGCAAAAAAGCCAGTCGCGACACGAGGAAACTTTTTTTTTACCGCAGCGAGTTGTAATGATCTGGAATGCACTGCCTGAAAGGGTGGTGGAAGCAGATTCAATAATAACTTTCAAAAGGGAGATAGATAAATACTTGAAGGGAAAAAATTACAGGGCTATGGGGAAAGAGCAGGGGGGGAATGGGACTAATTGGATAGCTCTTTCAAAGAGCCGGCACAAGCGCCATGGGCCGAATAGCCGCCTCCTGTGCTGTATCTACTATGATACCTCACTAGTGTTTTGTTGACCGTTAAAATAAGGCTTTAAACTTTTTTTTTAAAAACCGACATATTTCATAATTTGATTTATTTATTGAATTGTCTTGTATCTTTTAATGCCTCCATTTGAAGGTTTAAGCCTCTCCCAAAAGCCTGGGTTGGAATGGTATTTTTGCCTAATCCTGTGGCTCCATAAGCTGAATTTGATTTGTGCAGTCTTAAGTATATGCAGTATACCTACTTTCCCAAGATCCAGCAGTACCTCCATCCCTTTACTGAGGAAATATTTGAAGTTTCTGATCAAAAGTTTTTCAAAATGAGTTGAAGAAAAGCCAAGAGGAAAGAATTTAAAATTTAAATCTAGTGCTTTGTTTAAACAGAGGATTTTTAAAT
Organism: Heptranchias perlo; assembly: GCF_035084215.1. Lineage (NCBI taxonomy): Eukaryota > Metazoa > Chordata > Chondrichthyes > Hexanchiformes > Hexanchidae > Heptranchias > Heptranchias perlo. The sequence goes on from NC_090328.1 coordinate 3,708,962, forward strand.
CAAAGGTTGGGGTGGGGGTGGGTGGGAAATGTGAGAGAGAGAAAAAAAGATTACAGACCCCACCACTTATTGCAGGCGTGTTGGTGTCAACACAATTTGTCCACCAAACGCGGTGGCCAGTGTAACCTGATGGTCAAAATCCTGGAGGCGGCCGGCAATGCGGTGCAGGACAAGAAATCTGTAACAGCCGTTAAACATTGCACATCAATTCCAAAGATGTAGAACCATTTAAAAGCAGAGACCATGCTATCTTCTGACACTTTTACAGCATTGGGTGTGTTTTCTGTGTATTACTCAGATGGTTTACCAAAGTCAACTTTGTCTCTGTATCCTGTATGGAGTGTGCTTAAACGGAGAGACACTAACCTTGATTTGTCGCTGTCAGTGTCCCATCACAAGGACAGTGTGAGACATGTTTTTCTTTCAAGGCATGCTGTGCTATGAAGGGAATTACATATGCCAATGTCTACACTTTGAGCCTGGAAGATTGAGACTTGCACAACTTAGTGGCCTGTTTAGTTACTACTTCAAGGTTTGTTATCAACTTGATTGTAAAACAGAGCCTGGAATTTGTGATAGGAAATAGGGAATAACTGGGATTATAAAGAAACCACAATTTGAAGCGGTGTGAACAGCTACTTCAACTGGTCGAAATAGTGGACACTTATGGTGGTGGAAAATAATTAGCACCATAGACGGCTGTCTGGGATAAGGGGGGGTAGTGTAAGTGGTGGGGACTGTACTGAGTACACTCCTGTCGGGAAACTGCGCTGGTTAGGTTATGCTACAAGTTTCCACTAAAATTCATTTGCATACTTACAAATGTGAAATCTTCTATGAACCAGTGCAATCGAGCTACGTAATAGATCTTAATTGTCTCTTTTTTTTCTTTCCATTGAAAAATATTCCTTGATGTATTTCATAGAATCATAGAAAATTTACGGCACAGAAGGAGGCCATTCGGCCCACCGTGTCAGCGCGGCTGAGAAACGAGCCACCCAGCCTAATCCCACTTTCCCGCTTTTGGTCCATAGCCCTCCAGGTCACAGCTCTTCAGGTGCACATCCAGATATTTTTTTAATGAGTTGAGGGTTTCTGCCTCTACCACCCTTTCAGGCAGTGAGTTCCAGACCCTGACCGCCCTCTGGGTGAAAACATTTTTCCTCATTTCTGCTCTAATCCTTCTACCAATCACTTTAAATCTATGCCCCCTGGTTATTGACCTCTCTGCTAAGGGAAATAGGTCCATCCTATCCACTCTATCTGGACCCCTCATAATTTTGTACACCTCAATCAAATCACCCCTCAGCCTCCACTCTTCCAAGGAAAACAACCCCAGCCTATCAAATCTGTAATCATAGCTAAAATTCTCCAATCCTGGGAACATCCGCGTAAATCTCCTCTGCACCCTCTCTAGTGCAATTACATCCATCCTGTAATGTGGTGACCAGAACTGTGCGCAGTACTCAAGCTGTGGCCTAACCAGTGTTTCGTACAGTTCCAACATAACATCCCTGCTTTTATATTCTATGCCTCAGCTAACAAAGGAAAGTATTCCATGTGCCTTCTTAACCACCGTATCTACCTGTCCTACTACCTTCAGGGATCTGTGGACATGCACTCCAAGGCCCCTCACTCCCTCTACACCTCTCAGTATCCTACCATTTATTGTGTATTCCCTTGCCTTATTTGCTCTCCCCAATGCATTATCTCTCACTCCTCCGATTGAACTCCATTTGCCACTTTTCTGCCCATCTGACCAGTCCATTTTTTTATTCGTTCATGGGATGTGGGCATCGCTGGTGAGGCCAGCATTTATTGCCCACTCCGAATTGCCCTTGAGAAGGTGGTGGTGAGCTGTCTTGAACCGCTGCAGTCTGTCTGGTGAAGGTTTTCCCACAATGCTGTTAGGAAGGGAATTCCAGGATTTTGACCCAGCGACAACGAAGGAACGGCGATATGTTTCCAAGTTGGGATGGTGTGTGACTTGGAGGGGAACGTGCAGGTGATGTTGTTCCCATGTACCTGCTGCTCTTGTCCTTCTAGGTGGTAGAGGTCGCAAGTTTGGGAGGTGCTGTCGAAGAAGCCTTGGCGAGTTGCTGCAGTGCATCCTGTGGATGGTACATACTGCAGCCACTGTGCGCCGGTGGTGAAGGGAGTGAAAGTTTAGGGTGGTGGATGGGGTGCCAGTCAAGCGGGCTGCTTTGTCCTGGATGGTGTCGAGCTTCTTGAGTGTTGGAGCTGCACTCATCCAGGCAAGTGGAGAGTATTCCATCACACTCCTGACTTGTGCCTTGTAGATGGTGGAAAGGCTTTAGGGAGTCAGGAGGTGAGTTACTTGTCGCAGAATACCCAGCCTCTGACCTGCTCTTGTAGCCACAGTATTTATATGGCTGGTCCAGTTAAGTTTCTGGTCGATGGTGACCCCCAGGATGTTGATGGTGGGGGATTCGGCGATGGTAATGCCGTTGAATGTCAAGGCGAGGTGGTTAGACTCTCTCTTGTTGGAGATGGTCATTGCCTGGCACTTGTCTGGCGCGAATGTTACTTGCCACTTATGAGCCCAAGCCTGGATGTTGTCCAGGTCTTGCTGCATGCGGGCTCGGACTGCTTCATTATTCGAGGGGTTGCGAATGGAACTGAACACTGTGCAATCATCAGCGAACATCCCCATTTCTGACCTTATGATGGAGGGAAGGTCATTGATGAAGCAGCTGAAGATGGTTGGGCCTAGGACATTGCCCTGAGGAACTCCTGCAGCAATGTCCTGGGGCTGAGATGATTGGCCTCCAACAACCACTACCATCTTCCTTTGTGCTAGGTATGACTCTAGCCAATGGAGAGTTTTTCCCCCTGATTCCCATTGACTTCAATTTTACTAGGTCTTCTTGGTGCCACACTCAGTCAAATGCTGCCTTGATGTCAAGGGCAGTCACTCTCTCCTCACCTCTGGAATTCAGCTCTTTTGTCCATGTTTGGACCAAGGCTGTAATGAGGTCTGGAGCCAAGTGGCCCTGGCGGAACCCAAACTGAGCATTGGTGAGCAGGTTATTGGTGAGTAAATGCCACTTGATAGAGATGTCGACGACACCTTCCATCACTTTGCTGATGGTTGAGAGTAGGCTGATGGGGCGGTAATTAACCAGATTGGATTTGTCCTGCTTTTTGTGGACAGGACATACCTGGGCAATTTTCCACATTGTCTGGTAGATGCCAGTGTTGTAGCTGTACTGGAACAGCTTGGCTGGAGGCGCAGCTCGTTCTGGAGCACAAGTCTTCAGCAGTACAGCCGGGATGTTGTCGGGACCCATAGCCTTTGTTGTATCCAGTGCACTCAGCCGTTTCTTGATATCACGTGGAGTGAATCGAATTGGCTGAAGACTGGCTTCTGAGATGGTGGGGATATCGGGAGGAGGCCGAGATGGATCATCCACTCGGCACTCCTGGCTGAAGATGGTTGCATATGTTTCAGCCTTGTCTTTTGCACTCATGTGCTAGACTCTGCCATCATTGTGGATGGGGATGTTTGCAGAGCCTCCTCCTCCCGTTAGTTGTTTAATTGTCCAGCACCATTCACGGCTAGATGTGGCAGGACTGCAGAGCTTCGATCTGATCCGTTGGTTATGGAATCTCTTATCTCTGTCTATAGCATGTTGCTTCCGCTGTTTAGCATGCATGTAGTCCTGAGTTGCAGCTTCACCAGGTTAGCAGCTCATTTTTAGGTACGCCTGGTGCTGCTCCTGGCATGCTCTTCTACACTCCTCATTGAACCAGGGTTATTGGCAATGGCAGAGTGAGGAATATGCCGGGCCATGAGGTTATAGATTGTGCTGGAATACAATTGTGCTGCTGCTGATGGCCCACAGCGCCTCATGTTTGCCCAGTTTTGAGCTGCTAGATCTGTTCTGAATCTCTCACATTTAGCATGGTGGTAGTGCCACACAACACGTTGGATGGTGTCCTCAGTGCGAAGACGGGACTTCGTCTCCACGAGGACTGTGCGGTGGTCACTCTTACCAATACTGTCATGGACAGATGCATTTGCGACAGGTAGGTTGGTGAGGACGAGGTCAAGTAAGTTTTTCCCTCGTGTTGGTTTGCTCACCACCTGCCGCAGGCCCAGTCTGGCAGCTATGTCCTTCAGGACTTCGCCAGCTCAGTCAGTCGTGGTGCAAGCGAGCCACTCTTGGTGATGGATATTGAAGTCCTCCACCCAGAGTACATTCTGTGCCCTTGCTCCAAGTGGTGCTCAACATGGAGGAGGACTGATTCATCTGCTGAGGGAGGACAGTAGGTGGTAATCAGCAGGAGGTTTCCTTGCCCATGTTTGACCTGATGCCATGAGATTTCATGCAATGTTGAGGACTCCCAGGGCCACTCCCTCCTGACTGTATATCACTGTACCGCCACCTCTGGTCAGTCTTTCCTGCCGGTCGGACAGGACACACCCAGGGACGGTGATGGAAGAGTCTGGGACGTTGGCTGAAAGGTATGATTCTGTCAGGCTGTTGCACACTAGTCTGTGGGACAGCTCTCCCAATTTTGGCTCAAGTCCCCAGATGTTAGTGAGGAGGACTTTGCAGGGTCGACTGGGCTTGGTTTGCCTTTGTTGTTTCCGGTGCCTAATGGTCCGTCAGGTTTTATTCTTATTATGACTTCTTTTAGCGAGATTTTACAACTGAGTGGCTTGCTAGGCCATTTCAGAGGGCAGTTAAGAATCAACCCCATTGCTGTGGGTTTGGAGTCACATTTCGGCCAGACCGGTTAAGGACGGCAGGTTTCCTTCCCTAAAGGGCATTCGTGAACCAGATGGGTTTTTACGACAATCCGGTAGTTTCATGGCCACCATTACTGATACTAGTATTTTAATTCCAGATTTTTTTATTTAATAATTGAATTTAAATTCGCCAGCTGCCGTGGCGGGATTTGAACTCATAACTCCGGATTATTAGTCCAAGCCTCTGGATTACTAGTCCAGTAACATAACCACTATGCTACCGTACCCGTACTGGGATCATTAAAAGTGGTAACCTAGTGCAGTTTTATTAATGCAGCTGAAAATGCGTTTTATCGCCAAAAATAAGTACTCCACCTGTGAGTAATTTGATTCAAAATCACTGAAAATGACTTTTTAAAAAAAGACAATACTGAACCATTTAATAGTTTCATTCGGAACATGGGAACAAGAGTAGGCCATTCAGCCCCTCGAGCCTGCCCCGCCATTTGATAACATCATGGCTGATCTGTGATCTAACTCCATATACCTGCCTTTGGCCCATATCCCTTAATACCTTTGGTGTACACTAGTCAGTTTCTCAGTAAATTAAATATTTTTTTAATACGAAAAAGCTTTTAAAACGAGCCTGCTTGTGACTGTGGAAATGAGTACAATTTGAAGAACCTTCCCGAACCAGCGCATTCGGCGGAATCTCAATTTCAACATGGTGGCGTGCCCAGGTTATGCTGGAACCTGGGTGCAAGACTAGAGGAAGCTCCACCCTCTTCTCTCTCCCTCCCCCCCCCAACTTTGTTTTTTGTTAAACATCCGAAAACATTTTAAACTGAGAGGAGGTAAATTCCTTATTGTCATTGTGTTCAATGCGAGTGATTTTTGAAGCAAAGAACTTCTAATTAGCTCACCTGATGTCATGTTTACAGTTGGAAAATGTAAACATTTTAATTACTAACAGTTGTCAGTGTCTTTTCTCTTTCTTTTCAAATAAAAACAAACTTGTTGAATTTTAAAAGCTCTAATTGTTTTATTGATAGTAATTAAAATGTTTGGCGTTTTTTTTATAACAGTGAGTGATAGACACACATCCAGGGCCCAATTGCAAAGCATCAATTTCAGTTGTTTACAAAGGTCCCTTAGAAAGTCATGAGACATGGCATGTCCTCACAAAGCACTGTCTGGCCCATGCCCGACCCCTTCCCTCACTGCAGACACAGATGAGAAATCCACCAATCGCCAGTTGTACCAAACCACAGGTTCACCTTGTACTGTTCTGCCACACCCAGGTTTCCTACTTCAGTATGATCAGACTCCAGGATCTCTGCCCCAATTCTGTCAAAGCCCAGGAACATTTCTCAGTTATATTAAAGCCCTGGACTGCCTCCAGTTGTAGCTAAATCCCATCCTTCCTTCCCCAGTACTGCTGAGTAAAGATACAAGTGTCCAATTGGTGCGTTTACCATCTTGCTGTGTATTTTTAGCTTTAAATATGGTACAGGCTCGTGCCTATGCCAGGTCTTTGAAAGAGCTATCCAATTAGTCTCATTCTTCCCTTCTCTTTCTCCATAGCCCTGCATGTTTTTTCCTTTTCAGGTATATATCCAATTCTCTTTTGAGAGTTACTATTGAATCTGCTTCCACCCCCCCCCCCCCCCCCCACTTTCATGCAATGCATTCCAGATCATAACTTTCTACATTATATTTTTTTTACCCTCTGGTCCTTTTGCCAATTACCTTAAATCTGTGTCCTCTGGTTACTGACTGTCCTGCCAGTGGAAACAGTTTCTCCTTCTTTACTCTTTTTTTCAAAATTCATCATAATTTTGAACACCGCTATTAAATCTCCCTTAACCATCTCTGCTCCTAAGGAGAACTATCCCAGCTTCTCCAGTCTCTCCACATATTTGAAGTCCCTCGTCCCTGGTATCATTCTTGGAAATCTCCTCTGCACTCTCTAAGGCCTTGACATCCTTCCTAAAGTGTGGTGCCCAGAATTGGATACAATACTCCAACTGAGGCCTAACCAGTGATTTATAAAGGTTTATCATAACTTCCTTGCTTTTGTACTCTATGCCTCTATTAATAAAGCCCAGGATCCCATATGCTTTTTTAACAGCCTTCTCAACTTGTCCTGCCACCTTCAAAGACTTGTGTACGTTCTCACCCAGGCCCCTGTTTCTGCACCCCCTTTAAAATTGTACCATTTAGTTTATATTGCCTCTTCTCATTCTTCCTTCCAAAATGCATCACTTCACACTTCTCTGCATTAAATTTCATCTGCCATGTGTCTGCCCATTTCACCAGTCTATGTCCTCCTGAAATCTGTTGTTGTCCTCCTCGCTGCTTACTACCTTTCTGAATTTTGTGTCATCTGTAAACTTTGAAATTATGCCTTTTATACCCAAATACAGGTCATTAATATATATCAAAAAGAGAAGTGGTCCTAATACTGACCCCTGAGGGACGACACCACTGTATACATCCCTCCAGTCTGAAAAACAGCTGTTCACCACTACGCTCTGCTTTCTGTCCCGTAGCCAATTTTGTATCCATGCTGCCACTGTCCTTTAATCCTATTGCTTCAATTTTGCTAGCGACACTTTGAGAGCAAGCTCCCAGGTCATTTTTGTGGCTCCATGATGTTGTCAGTTTGTGGAATTGTTTATACTGCAGGAGTGTAGTTAATGAACGGAGCCCCATGGTTCTATAATCAGTAATGTAAATGGCCCTCATCTTTCAGTGCAAGACATGTCAAGTCTCGGGTAGAATAATGAAATCCTGAATTTTGAAGTATTTTATTGATCCCATGTTTTACTGGCCTGCCCACCCCCACAGTGATGCAAATTTAAGTGTCAGCACTCGACATCAAGCACGTGTTCAGACTGCAGTTGGTACCATAGTGCATATCTGTCTGTTGCAGCTGATGTGTTGCAGAAGTGGATCTGCACCAGTGAAAGCAGAGGTGAGAGAGAAATACTCTTCCATCAGCAAAACATACCTGAGCTGGCTAACAGATATATCTAACGTCTGTGTATATATTAGGATACTTTAGTCCTGTATGTAGATCCTGCTACGAACTGATTTTTGGAAGGCAAATAAATTGTCTATCTCAGCTGCCCTGTTGAGTGGTGTCAGTTAATGTAGATATCAAAATACCAAAACTAACAGTCTCTTGGTGTCCCAATACATAATTTCAGCAGGAATGATTCATCAGTTATAGTTTTGTTAGGTGCCTTTCATCTTGCAGTTTACATGTTTCTGCAATTATAGAATCATAGAAAGATTACAGCACAGAAGGAGGCCATTTGGCCCATCAAGTCCGTGCCAGCTCGATGCAAGAGCAATCCAGCTGGTCCTACTCCCCCGCCCTTCCCCGTAGCCCTGCAGATTTTTTCCTTTCACGTACTTATCCAGTTCCCTTTTGAAAGCCACGATTGAATCCGCTCCCACCACCCCCCTTGGCAGTACATTCCAGATCCATTATATGATCTACTCGTCTGGAATTTCCAGAATCGTACACTGATACAAGAGGTCTCTTATTGAACACACTGGGTTTGCAATATCTCACACATCAGGATTGGCAGTGGGTAAATAATGGTTCAGTTCAATGACTCCACAAAACAAGTTAGGGTGACCCTTCGTGCACCTCTGCTTACCTCCCTCCTATTTTCTCTCCACTTTCCTCGTTTGCTTTATTGGCGTGCAGTTCCAGTCACCAGTAGCCTTCTGGTGTTTCACCCAAATAACCATTCTTAATGTGTAAGTTTGGACAGTGGGTGCTGACAGACTATTTGGGACTGGGCAAGATTGCAACCAAGCCCAACCATACCCTCATCTGATGTCTGTAAATGCACAATTTCCAGCAGAAGTCACTGGACAGTGATCAAGACCTGGAATCCTGGTTGACTTTCTTTCTTTCTTCCCCCTTGTCCCCAAATCCAGGTGCCATGAGACCAATTGCAGTTCTGCATCTCCTGCCCCACTGAGATCAATAACTCAGGACTGACCTGACCTTTAATTTTGATATATTGCAGTGTAGTACACCTCGAGCTGATTTAGTTAGGCTGCCGCACCGAGGAACCTGAGTGTTTAGAAACTCAGATGGCTACAGTGTTCGATCTTCAGGTCAGACACCCTTGAAGTGCACAATTGTTAAATGAAACTTCTTACATATTATCCTTTTTACAGTCTGCAGCCTTATCTCCCATCAGTAGAGAGTATATTTGCAAACCTTGTATTTTTCTCCCAGCGCTATGCACTGTTTACTGTCTGTGAGAATAGACAGACAGCCTTCTCCCACTATCTACCAGAGCTGTATTGTAACTGACTGACTGGGTTATATGTCTGAACTTTCTCTGGCACCTGGTAAATGCATGCACACCATTTTGCTGCTTGTTTCCACATCCCAGCTCTCCATGTTTTTTTTTATTCGTTCACGGGATGTGGGCGTCGCTGGCGAGGCCAGCATTTATTGCCCATCCCTAATTGCCCTCGAAGGTGGTGGTGAGCCGCCTTCTTGAACCGCTGCAGTCCGTGTGGTGACGGTTCTCCCACAGTGCTGTTAGGAAGGGAGTTCCAGGATTTTGACCCAGCGACGATGAAGGAACGGCGATATATTTCCAAGTTGGGATGGTGTGTGACTTGGAGGGGAACGTGCAGGTGGTGTTGTTCCCATGTGCCTGCTGCTCTTGTCCTTCTAGGTGGTAGAGGTCGCGGGTTTGGGAGGTGCTGTCGAAGAAGCCTTGGCGAGTTGCTGCAGTGCATCCTGTGGATGGTACACACTGCAGCCACAGTGCGCCGGTGGTGAAGGGAGTGAATGTTTAGGGTGGTGGATGGGGTGCCAATCAAGCGGGCTGCTTTATCTTGGATGGTGTCGAGCTTCTTGAGTGTTGTTGGAGCTGCACTCATCCAGGCAAGTGGAGAGTACTAGGCTATTTGAACCAGCAGGGAGTTCATATTCTTTTAAATTTGTACCTTCAGTACAGTGGCATGCCTGTTATGTTACTGGACTAGTAATCCCAAGAATGTGAGTTTAAAATCCCACCATGGCAGTTTAAATTTGTGAATTGTGAATTTGAATTCAGTTTTTTAAAAAAACTAAATAAATCTGAAATAAAAAGTGATGACGAAGCTGTTGGATTGTCGTAAAAACCTAACTGTTTACTAATGTCCTTCAGGAAAGGAAACCTGCCGTCCTTCCTGGTTTGGCCTATATGTGACTTCAGTCCCACACCAATGTGATTGACTTTTAATTGCCCTCAGAAATGGCCTAGTAGGCCACTCAGTTGTATCAAACTGCTACAATAAAAGGTTTACAGCAAAGCCCCAAGATTCCAATACTCTGATCCTGGCACAGATCAGGGAATCAGGTGCAACGGTCAGCATGCCTGATTCATGACACTCCCAATTTTCTGGCCAGCATTGGAGTCTCACGATTAGTAGGCTTAACGGTGTTGAGTACGTAGTCTATATGTAATGGAGCACAAATTCGGGGAACGCTGCATCAAATCTCCGTCAGTTGATTCCCCAGATGCAGACACTTAGTGACGTTCTTTTGTATTTTATTCTAGACCCTTCAGACAACCTTCACGAGATCCTCCAGAATGTGGCCAAGCATCAGGGAGTTTCTAACATGCGAAAGCTGGGTCACCTGAATAACTTTATCAAGGTAAGTGACAGACAGTAGGAGACAACACAGGCATGTAGAAACAGGCTGTTCAGGAGAAACTGCAGGGAAACATAGTGGTTAATTCATGGGGTTCGAAATGAAGCCAACAGGGCCAAAATAAATCTGCTACACAGGTGGAAAAGATGGTGCAGTGGAAATTCCTGAGGCTGGCAACTACAGCGTCTGTGTCTGTCAGTGATCAAGTATTAGAACCCGGGCAGGTGGCAGAAGAGACCCATCTCTTGCTCAATTATTAATAAATATTAGAGCTGCAGTGTACTGCAGGCAGCAGGTTCAGACCATGACCTGCACAGAGCCATGTGGAGTTAGACGACTGGCTTGATGCTGCCAATTCCTGCGTTGCTCCCTGGCTAGTGACAACAAAACTCCATGTGCACAGAGCTTTGCTCACTGCATGCTAGCTATTGGTTAAAGTTTAATGTTAGGGACTGGGAATGTCTGCTCTTTGCCAACATTGAAAATACTCAATTACATTTTAAAAAGTACAATGCAGCTGGTGTGTAACCACAAGGGTGTTTGCCTTTTGGAACTGACTGCAGTCAGAGTTTGATTTTTGCACTTGTCCGTTCCATATTGACCAAGAAGTGGTATAAAAGGCCCATTTGGTATCCCAGTGGGGTTTGGCCAGTGATGCCTATGTTGAGGATAGATATTTTGTGAAGTTGAGGCTAATGGCAGCTGGCAGCACAGAAAAGCTGATAGAAATTGGACTGGATATTATTTTTTTTTATTATTCGTTCACGGGATGTGGGCGTCGCTGGCGAGGCCAGCATTTATTGCCCATCCCTAATTGCCCTCGAGAAGGTGGTGGTGAGCCGCCGCCTTGAACCGCTGCAGTCCGTGTGGTGACGGTTCTCCCACAGTGCTGTTAGGAAGGGAGTTCCAGGATTTTGACCCAGCGACAATGAAGGAACGGTGATATATTTCCAAGTCTGGATGGTGTGTGACTTGGAGGGGAACGTGCAGGTGGTGTTGTTCCCATGTGCCTGCTGCTCTTGTCCTTCTAGGTGGTAGAGGTCATGGGTTTGGGAGGTGCTGTCGAAGAAGCCTTGGCGAGTTGCTGCAGTGCATCCTGTGGATGGTGCACACTGCAGCCACAGTGCGCCGGTGGTGAAGGGAGTGAATGTTCAGGGTGGTGGATGGGGTGCCAATCAAGCGGGCTGCTTTGTCCTGGATGGTGTCGAGCTTCTTGAGTGTTGTTGGAGCTGCACTCATCCAAGCAAATGCAGAGTATTCCATCACACTCCTGACTTGTGCCTTGTAGATGGTGGAAAGGCTTTGGGGAGTCAGGAGGTGAGTCACTCGCCGCAGAATACCCAGCCTCTGACCTGCTCTCGTAGCCACAGTATTTATATGGCTGGTCCAGTTAAGTTTCTGGTCAATGGTGACCCCCAGGATGTTGATGGTGGGGGATTCGGCGATGGTAATGCCGTTGATTGTCAAGGGGAGGTGGTTAGACTCTCTCTTGTTGGAGATGGTCATTGCCTGGCACTTACCTGGCGCGAATGTTACTTGCCACTTATGAGCCCAAGCCTGGATGTTGTCCAGGTCTTGCTGCATGCGGGCTCGGACTGCATCATTATTTGAGGGGTTGCGAATGGAACTGAACACTGTGCAGTCATCAGCGAACATCCCCATTTCTGACCTTATGATGGAGGGAAGGTCATTGATGAAGCAGCTGAAGATGGTTGGGCCTAGGACACTGCCCTGAGGAACTCCTGCAGCAATGTCCTGGGGCTGAGATGATTGGCCTCCAACAACCACTACCATCTTCCTTTGTGCTCGGTATGACTCCAGCCACTGGAGAGTTTTCCCCCTGATTCCCATTGACTTCAATTTTACGAGGGCTCCTTGGTGCCACACTCGGTCAAATGCTGTCACTCTCACCTCACCTCACCTCTGGAATTCAGCTCTTTTGTCCATGTTTGGACCAAGGCTGTAATGAGGTCTGGAGCCGAGTGGTCCTGGCGGAACCCGAACTGAGCATTGGTGAGCAGGTTATTGGTGAGTAAGTGCCACTTGATAGCACTGTCGACGACACCTTCCATCACTTTGCTGATGGTTGAGAGTAGACTGATGGGGCGGTAATTGGCCGGATTGGATTTGTCCTGCTTTTTGTGGACAGGACACACCTGGACAATTTTCCACATTGTCGGGTGGATGCCAGTGTTGTAGCTGTACTGGAACAGCTTGGCTAGAGGCGCAGCTAGTTCTGGAGCACAAGTCTTCAGCATTACAGCTGGGATGTTGTCTGGGCCCATAGCCTTTGCTGTATCCAGTGCACTCAGCCGTTTCTTGATATCACGTGGAGTGAATCGAATTGGCCGAAGACTGGCTTCCCTGATGGTGGCGATATCGGGAGGAGGCTGAGATGGATCATCCACTCGGCACTTCTGGCTGAAGATGGTTGCAAACGCTTCAGCCTTGTCTTTTGCACTCACATGCTGGACTCCGCCATCATTGTTGTTTAATTGTCTACCACCATTCACGACTGGACGTGGCAGGACTTTGATCTGATCTGTTGGTTGTGGAATTGCTTAGCTTTGTCTATAGCATGTTGCTTCCGTTGTTTAGCATGCATGTAGTCCTGAGTTGTAGCTTCACCAGGTTGGCACCTCATCTTTAGGCACGCCTGGTGCTGCTCCTGGTATGCTCTTCTACACTCCTCATTGAACCAGGGTTGATCCCCTGGCTTGTTGGTAATGGTAGAGTGAGGAATATGCTGTGCCATGAGGTTACAGATTGTGCTGGAATACAATTCTGCTGCTGATGATGGCCCACAGCGCCTCATGGATGCCCAGTTTTGAGCTGCTAGGTCCATTCTGAATCTATCCCATTTAGCACGGTGGTAGTGCCACACAACACGTTGGATGGTGTCCTCAGTGCGAAGACGGGACTCCATCTCCACGAGGACTGTGCGGTGGTCACTCCTACCAATACTGTCATGGACAGATGCATTTGCGACAGGTAGATTGGTGAGGACGAGGTCAAGTAAGTTTTTCCCTCGTGTTGGTTCGCTCACCACCTGCCGCAGGCCCAGTCTGGCAGCTATATCCTTCAGGACTCGGCCAGCTCGGTCAGTAGTGGTGCTACCGAGCCACTCTTGGTGATGGACATTGAAGTCCCCCACCCAGAGTACATTTTGTGCCCTTGCTACCATCAGTGCTTCCTCCAAGTGGTGCTCAACATGGAGGAGGACTGATTCATCAGCTGAGGGAGGACAGTAGGTGGTAATCAGCAGGAGGTTTCCTTGCCCATGTTTGACCTGATGCCATGAGATTTCATGGGGTCCAGAGTCAATGTTGAGGACTCCCAGGGCTACTCCCTCCTGATTGTAGGCCCAGTCTGGCAGCTACCTCTGGTGGGTCTGTCATGCCGGTGGGACAGGACATACCTAGGGATGGTAATGGAAGAGTCTGGGACGTTGGCTGAAAGATATGATTCTGTGAGTATGGCTATGTCAGGCTGTTGCTTGACTAGTCTGTGGGACAGCTCTCCCAATTTTGGCACAAGTCCCCAGATGTTAGTAAGGAGGACCTTGCAGGGTCGACTGGGCTTGGTGTTTTGCCGTTGTCGTGTCTGGTGCCTTGTGGTCCGTCCGGTTTTATTCTTATGACTTTTCGTAGCGAGATTTTACAACTGAGTGGCTTGCTAGGCCATTTAAGAGGGCAATTAAGAATCAACCACATTGCTGTGGGTCTGGAGTCACATATAGGCCAGACCAGGTAAGGACGGCAGGTTTCCTTCCCTAAAGGACATTAGTGAACCAGATGGGTTTTTACGACAATCCGGTAGTTTCATGGCCATCATTACTGATACTAGTATTTTAATTACAGATTTTTATTTAATTGAATTTAAATTCGCCAGCTGCCGTGGCGGGATTTGAACTCATGACTCTGGATTTTAGTCCAGGCCTCTGGATTACTAGTCCAGTAACATAACCACTATGCTACCGTACCCGATAATGGACAACTCACAGAAAACTGATCTAATTCATGCACCAGTTAGTTCTGTGTTTGAACTCCTGCACTTTGTGCAAGCTAGTGAACTGGTCGAGCATGCCAAAGTTTCCCCACTACAATATCAGGGATGTGGGACTATCTGACCTGTACAAGATTATTAGCACAGCAGCACCATGAACTTTCAGCATTTTACAGGGGGAAGTATATTCCACTAAACTGAACTCTGCATTATTGAGAGAAAGATCTGTGCAGTTGCTGGTGTCCCTGTATTGTCTCTTCATGTTTCATACTTCAGAATTGGTGGTTGGAAACAACCCTAAGGCAGGGTTGTACACTGAGCAAAAAGAGGCAGTGCAGTGCTCCCACCAACCGCTGAGTCAATTTTGTGAAACCTATTAAGTCAGTTGATGTACAAAAAAGAGCAGCAACTGACCGACAAGAACATTCTGTTACTTGGGATGGGGAGGAATCTTCATTTTTTCCAAATGTTGCTGAAATGTTGAAGTGAAGTGGGGAGGGGGCGGTGTAATACTCTTGTGTACGACAGCTTAGGTGGCAGCTTTTTCTCTACTTTCTGTTTTCCATCGTCTGTATAAAGCCATGTCCCCACCAGGTGCTGCATCTACATTTTCATTAAAAATAGTGAACAAAAGCCTCGTCCTTAGTTTGCTGTTTATAGTGTTGGAGGGCCAGTGGTTAGTGCCCTGTTTGGGGTGGAGCAGGAAACAAGTTACCTTTCATGGAACGATGGTCAGTACGAGCCAGCTTGAAATTAATGGCACAGGTGCTAATTGTATACTGTTTCTAAATATTAGTATTGTTACCTGATGGTTACAGCTAAATACTTTGGTATGCAGTCTTTATCAAGTCCCATGCTCATTGGTTCAATCCATATGGAGTTTGAGTGCTGACAAACTTGCTGTTAGCTGCACGTCCGTCCCTTTTTGAAAGTTGAATCCCACCTGCCCGCCTTCTCATTATATCCCTCAATCCCTTATCTCTCCAAAAACTCATCTAATTGTCTCTTAATCTCATTTACACTTTCTGCTTCAACTTCCTTCCCTGGTAACTTATTCCACAACTCAATTACTCTGAGTGAAAAGGTTCTCCTTAACCTAATTTCTTATAAATATTTGACTGGTGTCTCCTGGTGTTTGAAATCTTCAACATAGTGAGCAGTTTCTCTAGATCAGCTTGGTCAGTTCCTTGCGTGCCCTCCTGCACCCGGCCCATGTAATATGCTGTATCAGTGGTGCATTCACAGGTTGAGATGGGTTTTGCTGTCTGTCCACTGTTGGTTTTGCTCTTTGAAAGCAGCAGAGTGTGATATGTGGGAGTGTCTTGGTCTTCAGAGGGTTAAAATATGCTGGACAGGTCTATATGTACAGTAATGAGCGCAGTTCAGTTCAATATGTTAATGAGGCTCCCATCTTTACAGTACTCTGCTGATCATTGACAAATTCCCCGCCCTCATTTCCTTCCTAATCCTTCCTGTGTCAGGTTGGAACATCTGCTCACGGGCAATCACCAACCCCACACTATTGCTGGAAGCTAAAGAAGTGCACTCTGATGCTGGTAATTTCTGCCCACACTACCCTCAAAAGTTCTTTTGCAGCCACTATTCATATTCGAGGGCGAAAGTGGTAGGATTCTGTAGCTATTTTCCTCCTTGGCAGAAAACAAATAAGCCAGGTGCAGAATTCCCTAACCTGAGACACAGAATTGAAGTACCCAGTTGTACTACAGTTTAATATTTATCTCTACTCACTTGAGACAAAAAGGTTATATCTAGATTTAGGAAGAATTGTAAAAGGTCTAGTATAATGTGTGTGACATTTGATCCATGGTTATTGAAGGAGTAAATGTCTTATGCCCATGTGTGCTACACAGTTCCATCTATAAGTTGTTTATTTTTCCTCTTTTGAAGCAAGTATATAAACTGGGACGTTCATGGGAAGTATCTTTGGTACAATTGTACATTGATATTGCATCTGCTGGGAGAATTATTGGCAAGTTAAATGTTCAAGTGGGAATCATATTCATAGCAAACGGGTAGCCATGAAAATAAGCCAATGTAAATGTAATCCTGTTACAGTATTGGCAACTGATCAACCAAAAATTGAGAGAATGTCCGCAGTGGAGTTTGAGCTGGTTACAAGGAATTACTGAAGTGCTACTCGAGAATAGTCGGGACACTGCGTGTTTACACTTGTTTTTGTTTTTCCTTCTCTGCAATAGTCGAGCTTCCGCAGCTGGCACTTCCTAGAAGTGTTTGTATATCTGATCCTCTCGAGCCACTGAGATGAGTAAGCCAGTGCATGAGGCCAGTGTGTCTCCCTATCTCTCTCTCTCTCTCTTTATGACTCGTCTCCTTTTAAGGTTCACAGAGTGAGGGCAAGCAGGCCAGGCTGGTGATGTGATCTCTAAGCACTGTGAGTGTCATACAGTGATGTTTTCCTCCTGACATCACCTCTGTGGGCAAAAGTTACTGCAGGCTAAGAAAATGCTTGTTATTTCTCAATGGCACTGACTGTTGCTGGACTGAGGTCCCACAGGTGGCAAACAGTTTCCAGTACTTCACCCAAGTGGCCATACGTTGTGTGTGCAACTTAGGGTTGTCAATCCTTTTATTATTCTGGGATCTCCAGGAATGAATCTCCCGGACACTGCTGCGAGCAACCTGGGAGAAAATAGGGAAGTAGTACAGTGGCAGTGCACCAATGAGAGGAAGCTGAACCTTGGGCGGGCGCGGAGGCCAGTGGGCACAGAATGGATTTCTGCTAGACGGTTAGGCTGTGCTGGAGCTTTTGAGGGTTCCATAGGCAGTAAAGTTCCCAAATAATAGCTATTTGTGTTTTGGCTGCAACAGTAGCCATTTTAGGTAAGTATTTGTGGTAATGAATGAGACAGGCCAAATGGAGCAAGTGTCAGTGGGGGAGCATTTAGGAAGCAGCGATCATAGCATCATAAGGTTTAGTATAGCTATTGAAAAGGACTCTGACCACTCAAGTTAAAATACTCAATTGGAGGAGGGCCAATTTCAGTGGGATGAGAACAGATCTGGCCCGGGTAAATTGGAATCAAAGATTGGCAGGCAAAACTATAATTGAATTGTGAATGGCCTTTAAAGAGGAGATGGTTCAGGTAGAGACAACATACATTCCAACGAGGGAGAAAGGTAGGGCAACTAAAGCCAGAGCTCCCTGGATGACACAGGCGATAGAGTAAGATGAAGCGGAATGACAGGTGTCAGGTTGATAACACAAGTTAGAACCAGGCAGAATATAGAAAGTTCAGAGGGGAAGTGAAAAAGGAAATAAGAAGGGCAAAGAGAGAGTATATGAATAGATTAGCAGACAACATAAAAGGGAATCCAAAAGTCTTCTACAGACATGTTAACAGTAAACGGGTAGTAAGAGGAGGGATGGGGCCGATTAGGGACCATGGAGGCAGTGGGCATGGCTGAGGTACTAAATGAGTACTTTGCATCGGTCTTTACCAAGGAAGAAGATGCTGCCAGAGTCTCTGGAAAGGAAGGTATAGATAAGATACTGGATGGGCTAAAAATTGATAAGAGGTACTAGAAAGGCTAGCTGTACTTAAAGTAGATAAGTCACCTGGTCCAGATGGGATGCACCCTAGGATGCTGAGGGAAGTAAGGGTGGAAATTGCAGAGGTACTGGCAATAATCTTCCAAACATTCATAGATACGGGGGTGGTGCCAGAGGACTGGAGAATTGCAAATGTTACACCCTTGTTCAAAAAAGAGTGTAAGGATAAACCCAGCAACTATAAGCCAGTCAGTTTAACCTCGGTGGTGGGGAAACTTTTGGAAACGATAATCTGGGACAGAATTAACAAGTCATTTGGATCAGTGTGGATTGATTAGGGAAAGCCAGCATGGATTTGTTAAAGGCAAATCGTGTTTAACTAACTTGATAGTTTTTTGATGAGGTAACAGAGAGGTTAGATTGGGGAAATGCAGTTGATGTGGTGTGTATGGACTTTCAAAAAGCCTTTGATAAAGTGCCACATGGTAGGCTGGTTATTAAGATTGCAGCCCATGGAATAAAGGGGGCAATAGCAACATGGATATAGAATTGGCTAAATGACAGGAAACAGAGTAGTGGTGAATGGTTGTTTTTCGGACTGGAGAGAGGTGTATAGTGGTGTTCCCCAGGGTCGGTGCTGGGACCACTGCTTTTCTTGATATATATATTAATGACTTGGACTTTGGAGTACAGAGCACAATTTCAAAATTTGCAGATGACACAAAACTTGGAAGGGTATTGAACAGTGAGGAGGATAGTGATAGACTTCAAGAGGATGTAGACATGTTGGTGGCATGGGCGGACATGTAGCAGATGAAGTTTAATGTGGTAAAATGCTAAGTGATGCATTTTGGTAGGAAAAATGAGGAGAGGGCACAATTCTAGAAGAGGTCGAGGAACAGAGGGATCCGGGAGCACATGTGCACAAATCTTTGAAGGTGGCAGGGCAGATTGAGAAAGTGGTTAAAAAAGCATGAGGGGTCCTGGGCTTTATAAATAGAGGCATTGAGTACAAAAGCAAGGAAGTCATGATGAACCTTTATAAAACACTGGTTCGGCCACAACTGGAATATTGTGTCCAGTTCTGGGCACCGCACTTTAGGAAGGATGTGAAGGCCTTAGAGAGGGTGCAAAAGAGAATGATTCCAGGGATGAGGGACTTAAATTACGTGAATAGACTGGAGAAGCTGGGATTGTTTTCCTTGGAACAGAGATGGTTAAGAGAAGATTAGCTAGAGGTATTCAAAATCATGAAGGGTTTAGACATAGAGAGAAACTGTTCCCATTGGCGGAAGGCTCAAGAACCTGAGGGCATAGATTTAAGGTGATTGGCAAAAGAACCAAAGGTGACGTAAGGAAAAACTTTTCTACACAGCGGATGGTTGGGATCTGGAATGGACTGCTGGATGGAGTTGGGGAAGGCAGATTCAATCATGACCTTCAAAAGGGAACTGGATAAGTACTTGAAACAAAAAAAATGTGCAGGGCTACGGGGAAAGGGCGGGGGAGTGGGACGAGCTGGATGAAAGACGGGTACGGTAGCATAGTGGTTATGTTACTGGACTAGTAATCCAGAGGCTTGGACTAATAATCCGGAGTCATGAGTTCAAAGCCCACCACGGCAGCTGGGGAATTTAAATTCAATTAATTAAATTCAATTAATTAAATAAAATCTGGAATTAAAATACTAGTATCACTAATGGTGGCCATGAAACTACCGGATTGTCGTAAAAACCCATCTGGTTCACTAATGTCCTTCAGGGAAGGAAACCTGCCGTCCTTACCCGGTCTGGCCTAAATGTGACTCCAGACCCACAGCAATGTGGTTGATTCTTAATTGCCCTCTGAAATGGCCTAGGAAGCCACTCAGTTGTAAAATCTCGCTTAAAAAAAGTCATAATAAGAATAAAACCGGACAGACCACCTGGCATCGGACCACCAGGCACCAGACACGACAAAGGCAAACCAAGCCCAGTCGACCCTGCAAAGTCCTCCTCACTAACATCTGGGGACTTGTGTCAAAATTGGGAGAGCTGTCCCACAGACTAGTCAAGCAACAGCCTGACATAGCCATACTCACAGAATCATACCTTTCAGCCAACGTCCCAGACTCTTCCATCACCATCCCTGGGTATGTGCTGTCCGACTGGCAGGACAAACTGAACAGAGGTGGCGGTACAGTGATATACAGTCAGGAAGGAGTGGCCCTGGGACTCCTCAACATTGACTCTGGACCCCATGAAATCACATGGCATCAGGTCAAACATGGGCAAGGAAACCTCCTGCTGATTACCACCTACCGCCCTCCCTCAGCAGATGAATCAGTCCTCCTCCATGTTGAACACCACTTGGAGGAAGCACTGAGGGTAGCAAGGACACAGAATGTACTCTGGGCGGGGGACTTCAATGTCCATCACCAAGAGTGGCTCGGTTGCACCACGACTGACTGAGCTGGCGGAGTCCTGAAGGACATAGCTGCCAGAGCCAGACTGGGCCTGCGGCAGGTGGTGAGCGAACCAACACGAGGGAAAAACTTACTTGACCTCGTCCTCCCCAATTGACCTGTCGCAAACACATCTGTACATGACAGTATTGGTAAGAGTGACCACCGCACAGTTCTCGTGGAGACGAAGTCCCGTCTTCGCACTGAGGACACCATCCAACGTGTTGTGTGGCACTACCACCATGCTAAATGGGATAGATTCAGAACAGATCTAGCAGCTCAACACTGGGCATCCATGAGGCGCTGTGGGCCATCAGCAGCAGCAGAATTGTATTCCAGCACAATCTGTAACCTCATGGCCTGGCATATTCCTTACTGTACCATTACCAACAAGCCAGGCGATCAACCCTGGTTCAATGAGGAGTGTAGAAGAGCATGCCAGGAGCAGCATCAGGCGTACCTAAAAATGAGTTGCCAACCTGGTGAAGCTACAACTCAGGACTACATGCATGCTAAACAACGGAAGCAACGTGCTATAGACAGAGCTAAGCGATTCCACAACCAACGGATCAGATCAAAGCTCTGCATTCCTGCCAAATCTAGTCGTGAATGGTGGTGGACAATTAAACAACTAACGGGAGGAGGAGGCTCTGTAAACATCCCCATCCTCAATGATGGCGGAGTCCAGCACGTTTGCAACCATCTTCAGCCAGATATCCCCACCATCACAGAAGCCAGTCTTCAGCCAATTCAATTCATTCCACGTGATATCAAGAAACGGCTGAGTGCACTGGATACAGCAAAGGCTCTGGGCCCCGACAACACCCCGGCTGTACTGCTGAAGAATTGTGCTCCAGAACTAGCTGCACCTCTAGCCAAGCTGTTCCAGTACAGCTGCTCCAGACCTCATTTCAGACTTGGTCCAAACATGGACAAAAGAGCTGAATTCCAGAGGTGAGGTGAGAGTGACTGCCCTTGACATCAAGGCAGCATTTGACCGAGTGTGGCACCAAGGAGCCCTAGTAAAATTGAAATCAATGGGAATCGGGGAAAACTCTCCAGTGGCTGGAGTCATACCTAGCACAAAGGAGGATGGTAGTGGTTGTTGGAGGCCAATCATCTCAGCCCCAGGACATTGCTGCAGGAGTTCAAGGCAGTGTCCTAGGCCCAACCATCTTCAGCTGCTTCATCAATGACCTTCCCTCCATCATAAGGTCAGAAATGGGGATGTTCGCTGATGATTGCACAGTGTTCAGTTCCATTCACAACCCCTCAGATAATGAAGCAGTCCGAGCCTGCATGCAGCAAGACCTGGACAACATCCAGGCTTGGGCTGATAAGTGGCAAGTAACATTCGTGCCAGGCAATGACTGTCTCCAACGAGAGAGTCTAACCACCTCCCCTTGACATTCAACGGCATTACCATCGCCGAATCCCCCATCATCAACATCCTGGGGATCACCATTGACCAGAAACTTAACTGGACCAGCCATATAAATACTTCTTGAACCACTGCAGTCCGTGTGGTGAAGGCCACAAGAGCAGGTCAGAGGCTGGGTATTCTGCGGCGAGTGACTCACCTCCTGACTCCCCAAAGCCTTTCCACCATCTACAAGGCACAAGTCAGGAGTGTGATGGAATACTCTCCACTTGCCTGGATGAGTGCAGCTCCAACAACACTCAAGAAGCTCGACACCATCCGGGACAAAGCAGCCCGCTTGATTGGCACCCCATCCACCACCCTAAACATTCACTCCCTTCACCACCCTAAACATTCACTCCCTTCACCACTGGCGCACAGTAGCTGCAGTGTGTAGCATCCACAGGATGCACTGCAGAAACTCGCCAAGGCTTCTTCGACAGCACCTCCCAAACCCGCGATATCTACCACCTAGAAGGACAAGAGCAGCAGGTACATGGGAACAACACCACCTGCACGTTCCCCTCCAAGTCACACCATCCCGACTTGGAAATATATCGCCGTTCCTTCACCGCCGCTGGGTCAAAATCCTGGAACTCCCTACCGAACAGCTCTGTGGGAGAACCTTCACCACACGGACTGCAGTGGTTCAAGAAGACGGCTCACCACCACCTTCTCAAGGGCAATTCGGGATGGGCAATAAATGCCAGCCTTGCCAGCGACGCCCACATCCCATGAACAAATTTTAAAAAAATTAATGTTGCATAGAGCTGGCGTGGAATCGATGGGCCGAATGGCCTCCTTCCATGCTGTAACCTTCCTATGATTCTAACTTTTCTATTCCAATCCATTTCTTTGACTATTTGCCTTCCCCCCCGCCCCCCCCTCACTTTTACTGTATCTATTCCTAAGTGTGTAGTCTACCGGTGAAGGAACTATAAGGTGATTTTGGGAATGAAGTGGTTGAAAACCACTGCCGGACTCATTTGTTCCCCTCTGAATAAATGTTTTCTTCTTGTCATTTTTATTGAAGTGGAGTTTGGAATGGCGTCAATTCCCACCGTTCAGGTCCCTGTGCCTTTGTGTGTGGCAGGTTTGTTAGCCCTCCTTGATTGTCCTGGTTTCTCCAGGAATAGAAGCTTAATCTCCCAAATATTATACTGATTAACTGTTGTCCATTCTATCTATCTTATGGGAGAGGGACAGGCCCTTTGTGTATTTTGATTGTTCGGATGGAGACGTACAAGATGTCTCATCCTATATATGCCAATCACGAGGGTTACCTAATTAACTGAACAAAGTTCCTGCAATTAACATAACCGGATTAGTCTGTGCCCAGGTCCTGAGTCGTTGATTATGCCTTGGGGCGTTTTGTTATCTGTTTCTGACAATTAGCCTTCAATCATAGAATCATAGAAAGTTACGGCACAGAATGTGGCCTTTCGGTCTGTCGTGTCCATGCTGGCCGAAAAAGAGCTATCCAGCTTAATCCCAATTTCCATCTTGGTCCGTAGCCCTGTAGGTTATGGCACTTCAAGTGCATGTCCAAGTACTTTTTAAATGAGTTGAGGGTTTCTGTCTCTACCACCCTTTCAGGCAGTGAGTTCAAGACCCCCACTACCCTCTAGGTGAAAAAATTTCTCCTCCGCTCCCATCTAATCTATGCCCCCTGGTCACTGACCCCTCTGCTAATGGAAATGGGTCCTCCCTATCCAGTCCCATCATAATTTTTTATACCTCAATTAAATCTCCCTCAACCTCCTTTGTTCCAAAGAAAACAACCCCAGCCTATCCAATCTTTCCTCATAGCTAAAATTCTCCAATCCTGGCAACATCCTCGTAAATCTCCTCTGTACCCTCTCTAGTGCAATCATGTCTTTCCTGTAATGTGGTGACCAGCACTCTACGCAGTACTCAAACTGTGGCCTAACCAATGTTTTATACAGTTCTAGCATAACATAGAAAGTAGGAGCAGGAGTAGGCCATTCGGCCCTTCAAGCCTGCTGCACCATTCAATATGATCATGGCTGATCCTCTATCTCAATACCATATTCCCGCGCTCTCCCCATATCCCTTGAAGCCTTTTGTGTCTAGAAATCTATCTATCTCCTCCTTTTGAATATCTTCAATGACTTGGCCTCCACAACCTTCTGTGATAGAGAATTCCACAGGTTCACCACCCTCTGAGTGAAGAAATTTCTCCTCATCTCAGTCCAAAATGTCCTACCCTGTATCCTGAGACTGTGACCCCTTGTTCTAGACTCCTCAGCCAGGGGAAACATCCTCCCTGCATCCAGTCTGTCTAGCCCGGTCAGAATTTTATGTTTCAATGAGATCCCCTCTCATAACCTCCTTGCTCTTATAATCGTGCCTTGGCTAAGAAGGGAAAGTATCCCATATGCCTTTTTAACCACCTTATCTACCTGTCCTGCTGCCTTCAGGGATCTGTAGACATGCACTCCAAGGTTCCTCTACACCTCTCAATATCCTCCCATTTATTGTGTAATCCCTTGCTTTGTTTGCCCTTCCCAAATGCATTAGCTCACACTTCTCTGGATTGAATTCCATTTCACACTTTTCTGCCCATCTGACCAGTCCATTGATATCTTCCTGCAGTCTACAGCTTTCCTCCTCACTATCAAGCACACGGCCAAATTTTTGTATCATCTGCAAACTACTTGATCAAGTTCCCCACGTTCAAGTCCAAATCATTAATATATACCACAAAAAGCAAGGGACCTAGTACTGAGCCTTGCAGGACCCCACTGGAAACAGCCTTCCAGTTGCACAAACACCTGTCAACCTTTACTCTTTGCTTCCTGCCACTGAGCCAATTTTGGATCCAATTAGTCACTTCCCCTTGGTTCTCATGGGCTTTTACTTTTTTGACCGATCTGCCACGTGGGACCTTGTCAAAAGCCTTGCTAAAATCCATGTACACTACATCAAATGTGTTACCCTCATTGACCCTCCTTGTTACCGCCTCAAAAAATTAAATCAAATTAATCAGACACGACGTTCCCGTAACACATCCATGCTGACTGTCCTTGATTAACCCGTGCCTTTCTAAATGATGATTTATGCTGTCCCTCAGAATTGATTCCAATAATTTGCCCACCACTGAGGACTGACTGGCCTATAATTACTCTGTCTATCTCTTTCTCCCTTTTTAAACAACGGTACAATGTTAGCAGTCCTCCAATCCTCTGGCACCACGCCTGTAGCCAGGGAGGATTGGAAAATGATGGTCAGACCCTCCGCTATTTCCTCCCTTGCTTCTCTTAGCAGCCTGGGATACATTTTATCCAGACCTGGTCATTTATCTACTTTCGAAGATGCGAAACCCCTTAATACTTCCCCTCTCAGTATGTTTATCCCATCCAATATTTCACACTCCTCCTCCTTAACTACAATGCCTGCATCATCTCCCTCTTTTGTGAAGAAAGAGGTAAAGTATTCATTAAGAACCATACCCACATCTTCTGCCTCTACACATAGATTTTTGGTCTCTAATAGGCCCTCTTTCCTCAGTTATCCTCCTGCTCTTTATATATTTATAAAACATTTTTGGGTTTTCCTTAATTTTACTTGCCAGTATTTTTTCATGCCCTCTCTTTGCTTTCCTAACTTTTTAAATTTCATCCCTGCACTTTCTATACTCCTCTAGGTTTTCTGCTGCATTGAGCTCTTGGTGTCTGACATAAGCTTCCCCTTTTTGCCTTATCTTGCCCTGTATGCTCCTTGTCATCCAGGGGGCTCTAGATTTGGCAGTCCCACCCCTTTTCTTTGTGGGAACATGTTTACTTTGAACCCCTTGAATGCCTCCCACTGCTCTGACACTGACTTACTTTCAAGTAGCTGTTTCAGTCCACTTTTGCTAAATCACTTCTCAGCTTAGTAAAATTGGCCTTTCCCCAATCTTTTCTCAATTGTAAACAATTTTACAACACCAAGTTATAGTCCAGCAATTTTATTTTAAATTCACAAGCTTTCGGAGGCTACCTCCTTCGTCCGGTGAACGATGTGAAAAATCTTTTCTCAATGTGTCTGTTTCACACCTCTTGTCTCTGCAGTATTCCCAATCACTTTGCCTGAAGGCCTAATGTCGGGCACATCATTTCCTGCAGAATGCTGACTCCCCTTTGTATTCTCACAGATGCAAGGCTGCACTTTGCCTTTTAGCCAAGTGTCTGAAGGTTTGCAAGATGGGTTACATAATTATGATTTGGTCTAGAAATCGTATTTCTTACAGCACTTTACAACCTTCTGGACTCAACATTGATTTGAGTAACTTCAGATCATAATCACTGCTCCCTTTTTTTCAAATGTAAGGAGTCTTACAACACCAGGTTATAGTCCAACAGCTTTATTTGAAATCACAAGCTTTCGGAGCTTTCCTCCTTCGTCAGGTGAGTGTAGGAGGATTCCATAAAGGTACAGCATATATAGTCAGAGAACAATGCCTGGTGATTACAGATAATCTTTCCAACTGCCCGTTATCGCACCTCGGCAGAGATATAATCAAAGCAATCAAAAGAGTGGAATGGTGTTCAGACAGAAACATTACATACAAGACTACTGAATACACAATCGGTCAGAACACAAAGACAGAGAGAGAGAGAGAGACACATCCGAAAGGCAGAAAAAGAGAGAGAATGACCAGTTGTATTAAAAACAGATAACTTTTTTCCGCTGGTGGGGTTACATGTAGCGTGACATGGCCCTTTTTTTCAGACAGCAAGTGCTGCTAATGGTTCTGATGTCATTTGCAGCTGCTCTAGACCCACCTTTTGTTTCTTTACTTGTCACATTACTACCGTCCTTGCCTTGCACCATCATCCCTTTTGTCATTTAATCACTCCAGCCCTCCACCCTATGAGACCTTCCCTTTTGTTCTTACCCTCCTACCCACCGCCCCCCCCCCCTTTTCTCTGGCTCTGTACTTACTTGAAAACTGTTTAATCTTCCTTTTTCCAGTTCTGACGAAGCATTATCGACCTGAAATGTTAACTCTGTTTCTTTCTCCACAGATGCTGCCTGAGTTGCTGAGTATTTTCTGTTTTTATTTGATTTCCAGCATCCGCAGTGTTTTGCTTTTGATTGAGGGATAATGGCGAGGTACTCAAATTGGCAGCAAGTGACTAGAGGTATCCCACAGGAACCTGTGTTGTGGCCTCAACTATTCACTATTTATTAAAGACATAGATGACTGGATAGAGAGCCACATATCCAACTTTGCCGATGACACAAAGATAGGCAGCATTGTGAGCAGTGTACATGGAAGCATAAAATTACAGAGATATTAATAGATTAAGTGACTGGGCAAAACTGTGACAAATGGATTTCAATGTAGGCAAGTGTGAGGTCATCCACTTTGGACCTAAAAAGGATAGATCAGAATACTTTCTAATTGGTGAAAAGCTCAAAACAATGGAGGTCCAAAGAGACTTAGGGGTCCATGTACATAGATCATTAAAATGTCATGGAAGGTACAGGAAATAATCAAAAAGGAAAATGGAATGCTGGCCTTTATATCTAGCGACTAGAATACAAGGGGGGTAGGAGGTATGCTACAGCTATACAAAGCCCTGGTTAGACTGCACCCTGGAGTACTGTGTTCAGTTCTGGGCACCGCACCTTAGGAAGGATATATTGGCCTTGGAGGGAATGCAGTGTAGATTTACTCGAATAATACCTGGACTCCTTGGCTTAAATTATAAGAACATAAGAAATAGGAGCAGGAGTAGGCCAATCAGCCCCTCGAGCCTGCTCCGCCATTCAATAAGATCATGGCTGATCTGATCCTAACCTCAAATCTAAATTCATGTCCAATTTCCTGCCCGCTCCCCGTAACCCCTAATTCCCTTTACTTCCAGGAAACTGTCTATTTCTGTTTTAAATTTATTTAATGATGTAGCTTCCACAGCTTCCTGGGGCAGCAAATTCCACAGACCCACCACCCTCTGAGTGAAGAAGTTTCTCCTCATCTCAGTTTTGAAAGAGCAGCCCCTTATTCTAAGATTATGCCCCCTAGTTCTAGTTTCACCCATCCTTGGGAACATCCTTACCGCATCCACCCGATCAAGCCCCTTCACAATCTTATATGTTTCAATAAGATCGCCTCTCATTCTTCTGAACTCCAATGAGTAGAGTCCCAATCTACTCAACCTCTCCTCATATGTCCGCCCCCTCATCCCCGGGATTAACCGAGTGAACCTTCTTTGTACTGCCTCGAGAGCAAGTATGTCTTTTCTTAAGTATGGAGACCAAAACTGTATGCAGTATTCCAGGTGCGGTCTCACCAATACCTTATATAACTGCGGCAATACCTCCCTGTTTTTATATTCTATCCCCCTAGCAATAAAAGCCAACATTCCGTTGGCCTTCTTGATCACCTGCTGCACCTGCATACTAACCTTTTGATTTTCTTGCACTAGGACCCCCAGATCCCTTTTTACTGCAGTACTTTCCAGTTTCTCACCATTAAGATAATAACTTGCTCTCTGATTTTTTCCTGCCAAAGTGCATAACCTCACATTTTCCAATATTGTATTGCATCTGCCAAATCTCCGCCCACTCACCCAGCCTGTCTATATCCCCTTGTAGGTTTTTTATGTCCTCCTCACTCTCTACTTTCCCTCCCATCTTTGTATCATCTGCAAACTTTGATATGTTACACTCGGTCCCCTCCTCCAAATCGTTGATATAGATTGTAAAGAGTTGGGGACCCAGCACCGACCCCTGCGGAACACCACTGGCTACTGGTTGCCAGTCCGAGAATGAACCATTTATCCCAACTCTCTGCTTCCTGTTAGATAACCAATCCTCCACCCATGCCAGAATATTACCCCCAATCCAGTGATTCTTTATCTTGAGCAATAATCTTTTATGTGGCACCTTGTCGAATGCCTTCTGGAAGTCTAAATACACTACGTCCACTGGTTCCCCTTTATCTACCCTGTACGTTATGTCCTCAAAGAACTCAAGCAAATTTGTCAGACATGACTTCCTCTTCGTAAAGCCATGCTGACTTTGTCCTATTAAATTATGTTTATCCAAATGTTCCGCTACTGTCTCCTTAATAATAGACTCCAAAATTTTACCCACCACAGATGTTAGGCTAACTGGTCTATAATTTCCAGCCTTCTGCCTACTACCTTTTTTAAATAAGGGTGTTACATTAGCAGTTTTCCAATCTGCCGGGATCTTTGCCGAGTCCAGAGAATTTTGGAAAATTATTACCAAAGCATCCACAATCCCTACTGCCACTTCCCTCAAGACCCTAGGATGTAAGCCATCAGGTCCAGGGGATTTATCCGCCTTGAGTCCCATTAATTTACTGAGTACCAATTCCTTCGTGATTTTAATCGTATTTAGCTCCTCCCCCCCAGAGCCCGCTGTTTGTCCAGTGTTGGGATATTCTTAGTGTCCTCTACCGTAAAGACTGAATCAAAATATTTGTTCAGCACTTTTGCCATCTCCATGTTTCCCACCATTAATTTCCCGGTCTCATCCTCTAAAGGACCTACGTTTGCTTTAGCCACCCTTTTTCTTTTTATATAACTGTAGAAACTCTTGCTATCTGTTTTTATATTTTTTGCTAATTTATTTTCATAATCCATCTTCCCTTTCTTAATCAATCCTTTAGTTACTTTTTGCTGTCTTTTGAAGACTTCCCAATCTTCTATCCTCCCACTAAGTTTGGCTACCTTATATGTCCTTGTTTTTAGTCTGATACTATCCTTAATTTCTTTACTTAGCCACGGATGGCTGTCATTTCTTTTACACCCTTTTTTCCTCAGTGGAATATATATTTTTTGAAAGTTGTAAAATAACTCCTTAAATGAACACCACTGTTCATGTACCATCTTACCCTTTAATCTATTTTCCCAGTCCACTTTAATCAATTCCGCTCTCATACCATCATAGTCTCCTTTGTTCAAGCTCAGTACGCTTGTTTGAGAACCAACCTTCTCACCCTCTAATTGGATATGGAATGTAACCATGTTATGGTCACTCATTCCAAGGGGATCCTTAACTAGGACATTATTAATTAATCCTGGCTCATTACACAGGACCAGGTCCAAGGTTGCTTGCCCCCTTGTAGGATCAGTTCCATACTGCTCAAGAAATCCATCCCTAATACACTCAATAAACTCTTCCTCAAGGCTGCCCTGCCCAATTTGATTTGTCCAGTTAATATGATGGTTAAAATCCCCCATAATTATAGCTGTTCCCTTATTACATGCCCTGACTATTTCCTGATTAATACTTCTTCCAGCAGAGTTGCAACTATTAGGAGGCCTATATACTATGCCCACGAGTGTTTTTTTTCCCCTTATTATTCCTTATCTCTGCCCAAACTGTTTCATTATCCTGATCCTTTGTCCTAATATCTTTTCTCTGTATTAGTGATTCCTTCCCATTAACATAGCCACCCCACCTCCCCTTCCTTCCGGCCTGTCCTTCCTGATTGTTAAATACCCTGGCATATTTAATTCCCAGTCGTTGTCACCCTGCAGCCATGTTTCTGTAATGGCCACAAGATCATACCCATACGTAGCTATTTGTGCCGTTAACTCGTCCATTTTGTTACGAATGCTACGTGCATTCAGATAAAGAACTTTCAAATATGTTTTGTGACAATTAGTTCCTGCTTTTTCCTTTTTTAACACTTTACCTTTTACTCCATACCTTCTGTCCCTTCCTGACATGCTTTCCTCTGTCTCCCTGCTCAGGTTCCCAACCTCCTGCCACAGCTTTGATGCTGGGTTAATCGCCTTACGCCTTCTAGTTTTTATTTTATCTGTCGTGCCTAAAGTACACTTTCTTTCCGCTGCTCTACGCTTTTCCCTTTCACTTGTTGTTGAACAACTGTTTGTACTATTTGTATTGTAGATTTCCCCTGGGTCTTCCCCTCTTGCTGCTCTCAACTTTATTCCCTTCTGACTCCCTGCTCAGGTTCCCGTTCCCATCCCCCTGCCACTCTTGTGTAAACCTTCCCCAACAGCACTAGCATTATGAGGAGAGATTGCACAAACTGGGGTTGTATTGCCTGGAATTTAGAAGATTAAGGGGTGATTTGATCGAAGCTTTCAAGATATTAAGGGGAACGGATAGAGAGAAACTATTTCCACTGGTTGGGGAGTCTAGGACTAAGGGACATTGCCTAAAAATTAGAGCCAGGACTTTCAACAGTGAAGTTAGGAAACGCTTCTACACTCAAAGAATGGTAGAAGTTTGGAACTCTCTTCCGCAAACAGCACTTGATGCTAGCTCAATTGTTAATTTTAAATCTGAGTTTGATAGATTTTGGTTAACCAAAGCTATTAAGGGATAAGAACATAAGAAATAGGAGCAGGAGTAGGCCATCTGGCCCCTCGAGCATGCTCCACCATTCAACAAGATCATGGCTGATCTTCTACCTCAACGCCATTTTCCTACACCATCCCCATATCCCTTATGGGGTTAAGTTGGGTACATAGAGTTAGGTCTCAGATCAGCCATGATCTCATTGAATGGTGGAACAGGCTCGAGGGGCTAAATGACCTACTCCTGTTCCTATGTTCCTTAGCTCCAGCTCTCCCTCTCCTCACCAATGGAGATGCCCAGCAATAGCAGCTCTCACTCCTGGAGAGACTTATTCTCAGATTTATACATAGAAATTGCAACCAGAAACAGGTCATTCAAGCAGAGTAAACTTTCTATTAAGTAGCTACTGAAAACTGCTATCTCCAACAATCCACTGTGTGACCACAACTTGACTTTCACAGTGGAGGCAAAGGCAGCTTGTATTCACTGAAGAGCTCAGTGATCCAAGCCAGCTCATTTATTTCATTGCTGCCCACTCTGGTTTTAGAACTGGTGGATGTAGATGCCGGGTGCGTTTCAATCAAGCCAGGTTCCCAACAAACATGTAATTTTCCTGACAGCAAGATTGCTAAGATTTAAAAAAAATTGTCCTCTGTACTTCCGACTGAGGTTTAAGTTGTAGTGAATACCACAAACAAGTGTACAAATATAGCATTGAATCAATTTAACATTTAAAAATTGAGCAACTTCTTTGCTACAAGTGGTGAACACTGCATGCAGGTTCTACTGTGCGTTTTGTTGTACGATGTGTTTTTTAATACTTTAAGTTTAAAAAGGAGTTACGTTCTCTTGGAGCTGTGCGTGAGAATGAAGCTTGACTAAGTCTTGATATTTTTACTTCAAATGTGCCTAGTTTTTATTCCAGATTTTCTTTAATCAGCTGAAAAACATATATAAAAAGAAATACTGGAAATCGCAAACAAAATTAGAAAATGCTGGAAACACTCAGCAAGTCAGGCAGCTTCTGTAAAGAAAGAAATGTTAATGTTTCAGGTACAGGCCTTTATCAGAACATGGTTATTACAGATGAGCAGCTTATAAGGAACAGAGTGAAAGGAGGTGGGGAATGAAGGGGAGCACTGAAGCAAGAAAAGGAAAAGAGTGAGCTGTAAAAAGATTAATTAGGTTAAGGACAGGCGATGGTGAAGTGACAGAAGTGATAAAAATGTAAGACAAAGGGAGGCATGATGAGAGAAATTAGAGAAATAAAAAGATATTTGCGAGACCCAGGGGATATGTGAATAGTTAAAGCAGGTTAACTAAGTTGGAAAGAGGGAGCACGTAAAGCTGGCAAAGGCTCCAGCGGTCAGGGAGTCCAGTGGAAGAAAAAGGCAGGTCAACACGAGGGTTGCAGACCATTCTACTACAGAGTACGTACGGGGAATCCCCATCCGAGGCAGTAACCAGCAAGCTTAAACAGCACCTCTTTTTCTACAAGGCACTTTGCAGTTGTTGTTGAATTCAACAACTTCAGATATTAACTCCCATTTTCTCTCAGACAGCAGGTGCTGGTAATGTAGGATGGGTGTATCAGCTGTTCCGTGGGGAAGGGGGCATTGCCACTAGAAATTGGATGGTGTGCATTTATATTATCAGCCCCAGCATTATATGGGATTAGGTTGTAAATTATGTTTATCGCAGTACAGAACAATGTATGGTTTATAGAGTTACATTTCATTAAGGCAGAACAGTCAGTGCTCACTACAAATAATATTTAAATTCCCCTACCTAACCATCAAAACACAAACAGGAAATTAAAGAGGAAATGGCCTCTTTACACTGGTCTTG
This sequence comes from Heptranchias perlo, assembly GCF_035084215.1. Taxonomy (NCBI): domain Eukaryota; kingdom Metazoa; phylum Chordata; class Chondrichthyes; order Hexanchiformes; family Hexanchidae; genus Heptranchias; species Heptranchias perlo. The sequence continues at coordinate 3,741,919 of NC_090328.1, forward strand.
TTCCTTCACACAGGATAGATGTGTGCGTGTATGTTTTTACATATTAAATTGTATATATTTTCACATATTTTCGAGGAGGAGTGAGCTGGCAGTTGGGATGATGGCCAGATCCCAATTCACGATGTTAGAAGGTTTGCTTAATCTATTGGTACCAATACATTGGAGGAAAAATAACACATGAAGTAACTATGCCAATACGTTCCACATGTGATGCATTTAATTCTTCATTGCAAATTGCTTCCACTGCTACCACCACCAGTGATAGACATGTAACAACCAGTACTTAATCCCAGAGATATATAGCTCAAAATTCTCTAACCACATCACCGATTGTACTATGGGTTCATGGAAATTCCACAATGCTCACCACTAGGCTTTACAAAAATGCGGCAATTAACACTAAGTTGGAGCGGGCCCGCCTTTGGGCCGGGGTGGGGTGGGAGCGGGCCCGCCGTTGGGCCGGGGTATTCAGATGGATGTTACATTGAGTCTACAACACAGAAACAGGCCATTTGGCCCAAGTGGCGTTTATGCTCCACACAATCCTTCTCCCTCCCTACTTCATCTACCTCTATCAGCATACCCATCTATTCCTTTCTTCTTTGTGAGCTTATCTAGCTTCCCCTTAAATGCATCTGTGCTATTTGCCTCAACTACTCCTTGTGGTAGCGAGTTCCACATTCTAACCACTCTCTGGGTAAACAAGTTTCTCCTGAATGTCCTATTGGATTTATTAGTGACTATCTTACATTGATGACCTCTAGTTTTGGATTCCCCCACAAGTGGAAACCCTTTTATAATCTTAAAGACCTCTATCGGGTCATCCTTCAGCCTTCTCTTCTAGAGAAAAGAGCCCCAGCCTGTGTGGTCTTTCCTGATAAGTATATCCTCTCAGTTCTGGTGTCATCCTTGTGAATCTTTTTTGCTCCTTCTCCAATGTCTCTTTATCCCTCTTATAATATGGAGACCAGAACTGTGCATAGTACTCCAAATGTGGTCTAACCAAGCCTCTGTACAAGTTTAACACAAGTTCTCTGCCTTTCAATTCTATCCCTCTAGAAATGAACCCTAGTGCTTGGGTTTGCCTTCTATGGCCTTATTAACCTATGTCGCTAGTTTTAGTGATTTGTGTATCTGTACCCCGAGATCCCATTGTTCCTGTATCCCATTTAGACTCTGATTATCCAAGCAGTATGTGGCCTCCTTATTCTTCCTACCAATATGCACCACCACGCACTTAGCTACATTGAAATTCATTTGCCAGTTGCATGCCCATTCTGCAAGTTTATTAATGTCTTCTTGCATTTTAACGCATCGTTCCTTTGTATTAACTACACCCCCCAACTTCATGTCGTCCGCAAACTTTGAAATTGTACTTTTGATTCCCGAATCCAAATCGTTGATGTAAATTGTGAACAACGGTGGTCCCAGCACCAAACCCTGTGGAACATCACTTCCCACCTTTTACCAGTCTGAGTAGCTACCCGTAACCTCTACTCTCTTTTGTAGCCAGCTTGCTATCCATTCTTCTACCTGTCCCCTGACTCCACATCCTCTGACCTTACTCTTGAATCTACAATGTGGTACCTTATCGAAGGCCTTTTGAAAATCCAAATATGTTACATCTATTGCATTACCCTTATCTACTCTTTCTATTACTTCGTCAAAGGATTCAATAAGGTTGGTGAAGCATGATTTTCCCTTCTGAAATCCGTGCTATCTACTCTTTATTATTTTTTTCTTGATGTTTTTCAATTACATCTTTGAGCAAAGTTTCCATTATCTTTCCTACCACCGATGTTAAACTAACTGGTCTGTAGTTCCCTAGATGTGTTCAATCTCCCTTTTTAAATATAGGAATAACATTAGCTGTCTGCCAATCCTCTGGCACTATTCTCTTTTCTAATGAATTTTAATATATATGTAATAGTGCCTCCACTATTGCTTCCCTAACTCCTTTTAATATGTGAGGATGCAATCCATTCGGACCAGGGCTTTTATTCTCTATCTTGTGCATCGCTTAGTGGCCCTATCCCTATCCTGATTTTTCTTATTTATTTGTCTATGGAATATTTATTTCTTTTTATATGCCTTTTTTATTCCTCTATTCCAGAGGAGAAGTGAAAAAGGAAATAAGAGGGGCAAAGTATGAGTATAGACTGGCAGCTAACATAAAAGGGGATCCAAAAGTCTTCTATAGACCTATAAATAGTAAACGGGTAGTAAAAGGAGGGGTGTGGCCGATTAGGGACCAAAAAGGCGATCTACGCATGGAGGCAGACGGCATGGCCGAGGTACTAAATGAGTACTTGGCATCTGTCTTTACCAAGGAAGAAGATGCTGCCAAAGTCACAGTAAAAGAGGAGGGAGTTAGGATACAGGATGGGTTAAGGTACCAGGAAGGCTGGCCGTACTTAAATTAGATAAGTCACCCAGTCTGGATGGGATGCATCCTGGTTTGCTGAAGGGAGTAAGGGTGGAAGTTGAAGAGGTGCTGGCCATAATCTTCTAATCCTCCTTAGATACAGGGGTGGTGCTAGAGGACTGGAGAATTGTAAATGTTACACCCTTGTTTTAAAAAAACAAGGGTGTAATATTTACAAAAACATTTTTAAAAAACAAAGGTGTAAGGATAAACCTGGCAACTATAGGCCTGTCAGTTTAACCTCAGTGGTGGGGAAGCTTTTAGAAACGATAATCCGGGACAAAATTAATAGTTGCTTGGACAAGTGTGGATGAATAAAGGAAAGCCAGCACGGATTTGTTAAAGGCAATTCGTGTTTAACTAACTTGATTGAGTTTTTTGATGAGGTAACAGAGAAGGTTGATGAGGGCATTGTGGTTGTTGGTGTGATTATGGACTTTCAAAAGGCATTTGATAAAGTGCCACATAATAGGCTTGTCAGCAAAATTGAAGCCCATGGAATAAAAGGGGCAGTGGCAGCATGGATACGAAATTGGCTAAGTGACAGGAAACAGTAATAGAGAACGGTTGTTTTTCGGACTGGAGGAAGGTATACGTGGTGTTCCCAGGGGTCGGTACTAGGACCACTGCTTTTTAAAATATATATTAATGACTTGGACTTGGGTGTACAGGGCACAATTTCAAAATTTGCAGATGACACAAAACTTGGAAATGTAGTGAACAGTGAGGAGGATAGTAATAGACTTCAAGTGGACATAGGCTAGTGGAATGGGCGGACACAAGACAGATGAAATTTAACGCAGAGCAATGCGAAGTGATACATTTTGACAGGAAGGACGAGGAAAGACAATATAAACTAAATGGTACAATTCTAAAGGGGGGGGGTGCAGGAACAAGGAGATCCGGGGGTATGTGTGCAGAAATCTTTGAAGGTGGCAGGACAGGTTGAGAAAGCAATGTTAAGAAAAAAGCCTACGGATCTTGGGCTTTATAAATAGATGGTAGTCATGATGTGGAGATGCCGGTGATGGACTGGGGTTGACAATTGTAAACAATTTTACAACACCAAGTTATAGTCCAGCAATTTTATTTTAAATTCACAAGCTTTCGGAGGCTTCCTCCTTCCTCAGGTAAATGTTCAGGAGCTCCTCGAAGCCTACGCATTTATACATATAGAACAATACATGGTGTTTACAGAATGCCCCTGCAACTGCCCGTTGCCAAGGCAATCACCGTGTTCAGACAGAGAGGTGTCACCTGCAGAACCCCCGAATACACATTCAACAAAAAAACAAACAGGAAAAAAAACAGAGAGAGGCAGAAACATCCGGAAGGCAGAGAAAGCCAGCAAATGACCCATTATATTAAAAACAGATAACATTTGTTCGCTGGTGGGGTAACGTGTAGCGTGACATGAACCCAAGATCCCGGTTGAGACCGTCCTCATGGGTGCGGAACTTGGCTATCAATTTCTGCTCGACGATTTTGCGTTGTCGTGTGTCTCGAAGGCCGCCTTGGAGTACGCTTACCCGAAGGTCGGTGGATGAATGTCCATGACTGCTGAAGTGTTCCCCGACTGGGAGGGAACCCTCCTGTTTGGCGATTGTTGCGCGGTGTCCGTTCATCCGTTGTCGCAGCGTCTGCATGGTCTCGCCAATGTACCATGCTCTGGGGCATCCTTTCCTGCAACGTATGAGGTAGACAACGTTGGCCGAGTCACAGGAGTATGAACCATGCACCTGGTGGGTGGTGTCCTCTCGTGTGATGGTGGTATCTGTGTCGATGATCTGGCATGTCTTGCAGAGGTTACCGTGGCAGGGTTGTGTGGTGTCGTGGACGCTCCCAGTCGGGGAACACTTCAGCAGTCATGGACATTCATCCACCGACCTTCGGGTAAGCGTACTCCAAGGCGGCCTTCGAGACACACGACAACGCAAAATCGTCGAGCAGAAATTGATAGCCAAGTTCCGCACCCATGAGGACGGTCTCAACCGGGATCTTGGGTTCATGTCACGCTACACGTTACCCCACCAGCGAACAAATGTTATCTGTTTTTAATATAATGGGTCATTTGCTGGCTTTCTCTGCCTTCCGGATGTTTCTGCCTCTCTCTGTTTTTTTTCCTGTTTGTTTTTTTGTTGAATGTGTATTCGGGGGTTCTGCAGGTGACACCTCTCTGTCTGAACACGGTGATTGCCTTGGCAACGGGCAGTTGCAGGGGCATTCTGTAAACACCATGTATTGTTCTATATGTATAAATGCGTAGGCTTCGAGGAGCTCCTGAACATTTACCTGAGGAAGGAGGAAGCCTCCGAAAGCTTGTGAATTTAAAATAAAATTGCTGGACTATAACTTGGTGTTGTAAAATTGTTTACAATTTATAAATAGAGGCATAGAGTACAAGAGCAAGGATGTTATGTTGAACCTTTATAAAACACTGGTTCGGCCACAACTGGAGTATTGTTTCCAATTCGGGGCACCGCACTTTAGGAAGGATGTGAAGGCCCTAGAGAGGGTGCAGAAAAGATTTACGAGAATGGTTCCCGGGATGAGGGACTTTGGTTACGTGGATAGACTGGAGAAGCTGGGGCTGTTATCCTTACAGCAGAGAAAGTTGAGAGGAGATTTGATAGAAGTGTTGAAAATCATGAAGGGTTTAGATAAAGTAAATAAAGAGAAACTGTTCCCATTGGCGGAAGGGTTGAGAACCACAGCACACAGATTAAAGGTGATTGGCAAAAGAACCAAAGGCTACATGAGGAAAAACTTTTTTACACAGCGAGTAGTTATGATCTGGAATGCGCTGCCTGAAAGGGTGGTGGAGGCAGATTCAATTGTGGCATTCAAAAAGGAATTGGATAAATAGTTGAAGGGAAAAAATTTGCAGAGCTATGGGGAAAGAGCGGTGGAATGGGACTAACTGGATTACTCTTACAAAGAACCGGCACGGGTTCAATGGGTCACATGGCCTCCTTCAGTGCAGTAACCATTCTATGATTCTCTGATTTAATTTCCTCTTGGTTTCCTATTTGTTTTTTTGACATCCTTCCTGTCATCCTCCTTTATTGTCTATGCAATTAGAGTCTGCCTTTTTTAGTTTCAATTTTACCATATCTCTTTATTTGTCCATAGTGTTTCATTATTGGCTAGTTTGTTTTTTTAAGAGGAATATATCTCTTTTTATTCGTTCATGGGATACGGGCGTCACTGGCAAGGCCAGCATTTATTGCCCATCCCTAATTGCCCTTGAGAAGGTGGTGGTGAGCCGTCTTCTTGAACCACTGCAGTCCGTGTGGTGAAGGTTCTCCCACAGTGCTGTTAGGAAGGGAGTTCCAGGATTTTGACCCAGCGGTGATATATTTCCAAGTCGGGATTGTGTGTGACTTGGAGGGGAACGTGCAGGTCGTGGTGTTCCCATGTGTCTGCTCCTCTAGTCCTTCTCGGTGGTAGAGGTCGTGGGTTTGGGAGGTGCTGTCGAAGAAGCCTTGGCGAGTTGCTGCAGTGCATCCTGTAGATGGTACACACTGCAGCCACTGTGCACCGGTGGTGGAGGGAGTGAATGTTTCAGGTGGTGGATGGGGTGCCAATTAAGCGGGCTGCTTTGTCCTTGATGGTGTCAAGCTTCTTGAGTGTCGTTGGAGCTGCACTCATCCAGGCAAGTGGAGAGTATTCCATCACACTCCTGACTTGTGCCTTGCAGATGGTGGAAAGGCTTTGGGGAGTCAGGAGGTGAGTCACCCGTCGCAGAATACCCAGCCTCTGACCTGCTCTTGTAGCCACAGTATTTATGTGGCTGGTCCAGTTAAGTTTCTGGTCAATGGTGGCCCCCAGGATGTTGATGGTGGGGGATTCGGTGATGGTAATGCCGTTGAATGTCAAGGCGAGGTGGATAGACTCTCTCTTGTTGGAGATGATCATTGCCTGGCACTTGTCTGGGGCAAATGTTACTTGCCACTTATCAGTCCAAGCCTGGACGTTGTCCAGGTCTTGCTGCATGCGGGCCTGGACTGCTTCATTATTTTTGGGGTTGCGAATGGAATTCTATTGATCACAGTTTCCCATTGTTGTTCTTTTCCTTTCAGTCAAAATTTTTTTCCAGCTTATCTTCCCTATTTTCATTCTCATCCCCTCAAAATTAGCTTTTTTCCAATGTATTACTTTAGTCTTTGTCTTACTCATGTCTTTCTCAATCATTATTTTAAATCTCATTATGTTATGATTGCTGTTGCTTGGATGTTCCCCGACGCCTACTTCTCTTATCTGTTCCGTTCCACTTCCCATTACGAGATCCAGCGGTGATTCCTCTCTTGTTGGGCTTAGAGTCATAGAGTTATACAGCACGGATAGAGGCCCATCGTGTCCGCGCCGGCCATCAGCCCTGTCTACTCTAATCCCATATTCCAGCATTTGGTCCGTAGCCTTGTATGCTATGGCATTTCAAGTGCTCATCCAAATGCTTCTTGAATGTTGAGGGTTCCTGCCTCCACAACCCTTTCAGACAGTGAGTTCCAGACTCCAACCACCCTCTGGGTGAAAAAGTTCTTTCTCAAATCCCCTCTAAACCTCCCGCCTTTTACCTTGAATCTATGTCCCCTTGTTATAGAACCCTCAACGAAGGGAAAAAGCTCCTTAGTATCCATCCTATCTGTGCCCCTCATAATTTTGTACACCTCAATCATGTCCCCCCTCAGCCTCCTCTGCTCCAAGGAAAACAAACCCAATCTTCCCAGTCTCTCTTCATAGCTGAAGCGCTCCAGCCCTGGTAACATCCTGGTGAATCTCCTCTGCACCCTCTCCAAAGCGATCACATCCTTCCTGTAGTGTGGCGACCAGAACTGCACACAGTACTCCAGCTGTGGCCTAACCAGTGTTTTATACAGCTCCATCATAACCTCCTTGCTCTTATATTCTATGCCTCGGCTAATAAAGGCAAGTATCCCATATGCCTTCTTTACCACCTTATCTACCTGTTCCGCCGCCTTCAGGGATCTGTGAACTTGCACACCAAGATCCCTCTGACCCTCTGTCTTGCCTAGGGTCCTCCAATTCATTGTGTATTCCCTTGCCTTGTTAGTCCCTCCAAAGTGCATCACCTCGCACTTTTCCGGGTTAAATTCCATTTGCCACTGTTCCGCCCATCTGACCAACCCATCTATATCGTCCTGCAGACTGAGGCTATCCTCCTCGCTATTTACCACCCTACCAATCTTTGTATCATCAGCGAACTTACTGATCATACCTTTTACATTCATATCCAAGTCATTAATGTAGACCACAAACAGCAAGGGACCCAGCACCGATCCCTGTGGTACCCCACTGGCCACAGGCTTCCAGTCACAAAAACAACCTTCGACCATCACCCTCTGCCTTCTGCCACTAAGCCAGTTTTGTATCCAAAGTGCCAAGGCACCCTGGATTCCATGGGCTCGTACCTTCTTGACCAGTCTCCTGTGGGGGACTTTATCGCAGGCCTTACTGAAATCCATGTATACCACATCCACTGCGTTACCCTCATCCACACGCCTAGTCACCCCCTCAAAAAATTCAATCAAATTAGTCAGACATGATCTTCCCTTGACAAAGCCATGTTGACTATCCCTGATTAATCCTTGCTTCTCCAAGTGGAGACTAATTTTGTCCTTCAGAATTTTTTCCAATAATTTTCCTACCACTGATGTTAGGCTCACTGGCCTGTAGTTCCCCGGTTTTTCCCTACTCCCCTTCTTGAATAATGGTATTACATTAGCGGTTCTCCAGTCCTCTGGCACATCCCCTGTGGCCAGAGAGGTTCTGAATATATGTGTCAGAGCCCCCGCAATCTCCTCCTTTGCCTCACACAGTAGCCTGGGATACATTTCGTCCGGGCCTGGGGATTTATCCATTTTTAGGCCTGCTAAAACCGCCAATACCTCCTCCCGCTCGATGTTAATATGTTCGAGTATATCACAGTCCTCCTGCCGTATTTCTATGTCTACATCGTCCTTCTCCATAGTGAAAACAGATGCAAAAAATTCATTTAGAACCCCTCCTACATCTGCCGGCTCCACACACAGATTGCCATTTTTGTCCCTAATGGGCCCTATTTTTTCCCTAGTCATCCTCTTACCCTTAATATACTTATAAAACATCTTAGGATTTTCCTTTATTTTGCTCGCCAGTGTTATTTCATGGCCCCTCCTTGATCTCCTAATTTCTTTTTTAAGTATCCCCCTGCACTTTTTGTACTCCTCTGGGGCTTCCTCCGTCTTTAGCCTTTTGTATCTGCCAAAAGCCCTCCTTTTTTTCCTAATCCATTCTCGTATATCCCCTGACATCCAAGGTTCCCTGGAGTTCTTGGAACCACCCTTGACCTTTACGGGAACATGTTGCCATTGTATGGTCTCAATCTCCCTTCTGAAAGACTCCCATTGCTCCGATGCGGATTTTCCTACAAGCAGCTGATCCCAGTCCATTTTGGCCAGATCCTGCCGTATCCTATTAAAATCGGCCTTCCCCCAATTTAGAACCTTTATTTCCGGCCCCTCCCTGTCCTTTTCCATGACCACCTTAAATCTCACCGAATTATGGTCACTGTCACCAAAGTGCTCACCTACTAGCACTTCTTCCGCTTGGCCGGCCACATTCCCTAGAATTAGGTCCAGTACCGCCCCCTCTCTTGTAGGACTTTCTACATGCTGGCTCAAAAAGCTCTCCTGGATGCACGTTAAGAATTTTGTACCCTCTAAGCCTTTTACACTCAGTATCCCAGTTAATATTGGGGAAGTTGAAATCCCCCACTATTATTACCCTATTATTTGCACAATTTTCTGAGATTTGCCTACATATCTGTTCCTCTATCTCCCCCTGACTGTTTGGGGGCCTATAGTACACTCCCATCAAAGTGCTTGCCCCCTTTTTGTTTTTAAGCTCCACCCATATGGCCTCATTAGAGGAACCTGCTAATATATCATCCCTCCTTATGGCAGTAATTGATTCTTTAATATTGCGACCCCCCCTCCTCTTATACCTCCCCCTCTGTCTCGCCTGAAGATTCTGTACCCCGGAATATTGAGCTGCCAGTCTTGCCCCTCCCTCAACCATGTCTCTGTGACAGCAACAATATCATACTCCCATGTGTTTATCAACACCTTCAGTTCATCCACCTTATTCGCAAGACTCCTTGCATTAAAATAGATGCCATCCAGCCTTGCCCTCACATATTTGCCCTGTCTTCCAAGCTGACTTGTTTTTTTCTTTATATTTGGCTGCACATCCCCCTATTGTAGCTCCACTCTGTATCCCATCCCCCTGCCAAGTTAGTTTAAACCCCACCCAACAGTGCTAGCAAACCTCCCCGCAAGGATATTTGTCCCGCTCTGGTTCAGGTGCAACCCGTCCGACTTGTACAAGTCCCACCTTCCCCAGAAGCAGGCCCAGTGATCCAGGAAACTGAAACCCTCCCTCCTGCACCAACTCTTTAGCCACGCATTCATCTGTTCTATCCTCCTATTTCTATACTCACTAGCCCGTGGCACTGGGAGTAATCCAGAGATTACAACCTTTGAGGTCCTGCTCTTTAATCTGCTACCTAGCTCCCTAAATTCTTGATGCAGGACCTCATCTCCCTTCCTACCTATGTCGTTGGTCCCAATGTGGACCACGACCTCTGCCTGCTCACCCTCCCCCTTGAGAATGCCCTGTAGCCGCTCAGTGACATCCATGACCCTGGCACCAGGGAGGCAACAAACCATCCTGGAGTCACGTTTACGGCCACAGCAATGGTGGGCCTGTTGTTGGTTGACTGTGTCAATGGGTGGGTTTGGGCCTATGTTGGTTGAAGGTGTGCAGATGGGTGGGAGTGGGTCTATGTTAGTTGTAGGTGTGCAGATTGTAAATAGTGAATTTTCTGTTGGCTAAAGATGTGCAGATGCCCATCTGATGGGAAGTAAGTCATGCTGCAGGGCACAGTGCAGACTAACAAGTGAAAATGGGCCAGCTATTGTGTACTGATGAAGAGTTGAAAGCAGTTGAGGTGCCATTGTAGAACTTTCATATGTGTCGATGAGTGGGAATGGGCTAGTATTATGTGGTAATGTAATGGGGTATTTAAACCAATGGGAGTCTGTCCTGCACTTACGTGGCCATCAGCATAAAGAATAAAGTAGTAGATTTTCTTCCCTGTTCTGAAGACGCTGATCCTTGCTGGGGTAAGGTAACATAGGTGCTTGGCATCCTCTGATATCTTGCCTACATGAGTCATTTGACCATGGAGGATATCACGGTTGGGCCCAATCCTGTCCTTACCTGCACTTTGCAGTGGAGATCACCAGGTGGTAATCAGGAGGACGAATTCTGGCTGACCTACTTTGTGCCTCGGGTGCTGAGGCCAATTGCACTCCAGCTGCTGTCCTGGTTGAGATCAGCTGACTCAGATAATATATTTCACATTGAAGGTAAATCAGTGTCTGAGCAATGGGAAGCATTCAAGGGGGAGAGGTAGTGAGCGTTCAGAGCAAATATGTTCCCGCAAAGAAAAAGATTGGGATTACCAAATCTACAGTTCCCTGGATGTCAAGGAGCGTGCATGGTAGGATAAGGCAAAAAAGGGAAGTTTATGTCATACCGAAAGCTGAATACTGCAGAAAGCCTAGAGGAGTATAGAAAGTGCAGGGGTGAAATTAAGAAGGAAATTAGGAAAGCAGAGAGGGCATGAAAAAATACTGGCAAGTAAAATCAAGGAAAACCCAAAGATGTTTTATAAATACATAAAGAGCAAGAGGATAACTAAGGAAAGAGTAGGGCCAATTAGAGACCAAAAAGGTAACCTATGTGTGGAGGTGGAAGATGTGGGTATGGTTCTTGATGAATACTTTGCATCTGTCTTCATAAGAGGGGAATGATGCAGGCATTGTAGTTGAGGATTGTGAAATATTGGATGGGATAAACATAGTGAAAGAGGAAATATTAAGGGGATGAGCATCTTTGAAAGTAGATTAATCGCCATGCCCGGATGAAATGTATCCCAGGTTGCTACGAGAAGCAAAGGAGGGAATAGCGGAGGCTCTGACCATCATCTTCCCAATCCTTTCTGGCTGCAGGCATGGTGCTGGAGGATTGGAGAACTGCTAACATTGTACTGCTTAAAAATGGAGAAAGCGATAGACCGAGTAATTACAGGTCAGTCAACCTAATCTCGGTGGTGGGCAAATTGTTGGAAACAATTCTGAGGGACAGTATTAATCGTCATTTAAAGCACGGATTAATCAAGGACAGTCAGCATGGTTTTTTAAGGGCAGGTCGTGTCTGACTAACTTGATCGAATTTTTTGAGGAGGAGACGAGGGTTGATGAGGGTAACACGTTTGATGTAGTCTACATGGATTTTAGCGAGGCTTTTGACAAGGTCCCACATGGTAGACTGGTCAGAAAAGTACAAGTCCAAGGGAAAGTGGCAAGTTAGATCCAAAATTGGCTCAGTGGCAGGAAGCAAATGGTAATGGTCGGGTGTTTTTGTGACCGGAAGGTTGTTTCCAGTGGGGTTCCGCGGGGCTCAGTACTAGGTCCCATGCATTTTGTGGCATATACTAATGTTTCAGACTTAAATGTAGGGGGCATGATCAAGAAGTTTGCAGATGATACAAAAATTGGCCGTGTGGTTGATAGTGAGGAGGAAAGTTGTAAACTGCCGGAAGATATCAATGGACTGGTCAGGTGGGCAGAAAAGTGGCAAATGGAATTCAATCCAGAGAAGTGAGAGAGAATGCATTTGGGGAGGGCAAACAAGGCAAGGGAATACACAAAATAAATGGAAGGTGTAGAGGGACCTTGGAGTGCATGTCCACAGGTCCTTGAAGGTAGCAGGACAGGTAGATAAGGTGGTTAAGAAGGCATACAAGATACCTTCCTTTATTAGCCGAGGCATAGAATATAAGAGCAGGGAGGTTATGCTGGAACTGTATGAAACACTAGTTAGGCCACAGCTAGAGTACTGTACACAGTTCTGATCACCACATTACAGGAAAGATGTGATTTTACCAGAGAGGGTACAGAGGAGATTTACAAGGATGTTGCTAGGACTGAAGAATTTTAGCTATGCGGAAAGATTGGATAGGCTGGGGTTGTTTTCTTTGGTACAGAGGAGGCTGAGGGGAGATTGAATTGAGGTGTATAAAATTATGAGGGACCTAACTAAATAGGTCCTTCCTATCCACTCTATTTCCCTTAGCAGAGAGGTCAATAACCAGAGGGCATAGATTTAAAGTAATTGGTAGAAGTATCACAGGGGTGCTGAGGAGAACTTTTTTCACCGAGTGTGGCAGGGGCCTGGAACTCACTGCCTGAAAGGATGGGAGAGGCAGAAACTCTCTTCGCATTTAAAAAGTACATGGATGTCCACTTGGGGTGCCGTAACCTACAAGGCTACGGACCAAGTGCTGGAAAGTGGAATTAGGCTGGATAGCTCTTTTTCGCTGGAGCAGACACAATGGGCCGAATGGCTGCCTTCTGTGCCATAAATTTCTATAGAATCATTGCAAGGTTACAGCACGGAAGGAGGCCATTTGGCCCACCGAGTCCATGCCGGCTCGTGCAAGAGCAATCCAGCTAATCCCACTCCCCTGCCCTCGCCCCGTAGCCCTGCATTTTTTTTCCCTTCAGGTACTTATCCAGTTCCCTTTTGAAGGCCACGATTGAATCTGCCTCCACCACCCCCTTGGGCAGCTCTTTCCAGATCCTAACCACTCAGTGTGGGAAAAAGTTTTTCCTCATGTCACCTTTGGTGCTTTTGCCAATCACCTGAAATCTATGTCCTCTGGTTCTTGACCCTTCCGCCAATGGGAACTGTTTCTATCTATTCTGTCTGGACCCTTCATGATTTTAAACACCTCGATCAAATCTCCTCTCAACCTTCTCTGTTCCAAGGAGAACAACCCCAGCTTCTCCAGTCTATCCGCGTAACTAAAGTCCCTCTACTCTGGAATCATTCTAGTAAATCTTTTCTTCACCCTCTCTAAGGCCTTCACATCTTTCCTAAAGTGCGGTGCCGAGAACTGGACACAATACTCCAGTTGTGGTCGAACCAGTGTTTTATAAAATTTCATCATGGCTTCCTTGCTTTTGTACTCGAGCCCAGGATCCCGCAGGGATTCCCAATGTGGAAAATTGCCCAGGTATGTCCTGTCCACAAAAAGCAGGACAAATCCAATCCAGCCAATTACTCTCAATCATCAGCAAAGCGATGGAAGGTGTCGTCGACAGTGCTATCAAGCGGAACTTACTCACCAATAACCTGCTCACCGATGCTCAGTTTGGGTTCCGCCAGGACCACTCTGCTCCAGACCTCATTACGGCCTTGGTCCAAACATGGACAAAAGAGCTGAATTCCAGAGGTGAGGTGAGAGTGACTGCCCTTGACATCAAGGCAGCATTTGACCGAGTGTGGCACCAAGGAGCCCTAGTAAAATTGAAGTCAATGGGAATCAGGGGGAAAACTCTCCAGTGGCTGGAGTCATACCTAGCACAAAGGAAGATGGTAGTGGTTGTTGGCCCCAGGACATTGCTGCAGGAGTTCCTCAGTTGCAAACAATTTTACAACACCAAGTTATAGTCCAACAATTTTATTTTAAAATCCACAAGCTTTCGGAGGCTTCCTCCTTCCTCAGGTGAATGTGGAAATGAAATCCTCGAACCTATCGCATTTATAAATCACAGAACAATGCCTGGTGATCACAGATAGTCTTTTCAACTGCCCGTTGCCAAGGCAACCAAAGTGTTCAGATGTACAAACGGCCAGAACTAAAAAAACAGATGATGTGGAGATGCCAATTAAAAAAAAAACAGAGCGAGAGAGGCAGAAACATAGAAACATCCGGAAGGAAAAGACAGCAATTGACCCGTTATATTAAAAACAGATAACATTTGTTTGCTGGTGAGGTAACGTGTAGCGTGACATGAACCCAAGATCCCGGTTGAGGCCGTCCTCATGAGTGCGGAACTTGGTTATCAATTTCTGCTCGACGATTTTGCGTTGTCGAGTGTCTCGAAGGCCGCCTTGGAGAACGCTTACCCGAAGATCGGTGGCTGAATGTCCTTGACTGCTGAAGTGTTCCCCGACTGGGAGGGAACCCTCCTGTCTGGCGATTGTTGCGCGGTGTCCGTTCATCCGTTGTCGCAGCGTTTGCATGGTCTCGCCAATGTACCATGCTCTGGGGCATCCTTTCCTGCAACGTATGAGGTAGACAACGTTGGCCGAGTCACAGGAGTATGAACCATGCACCTGGTGGGTGGTGTCCTCTCGTGAGATGGTGGTATCTGTGTCGATGGTCTGGCATGTCTTGCAGAGGTTACCGTGGCAGGGTTGTGTGGTGTCGTGGACGCTGTTCTCCTGAAAGCTGGGTAATTTGCTGCGAACGATGGTCTGTTTGGGGTTGGGTGGCTGTTTAAAGGCGAGTAGTGGAGGTGTGGGGATGGCCATAGCGAGGTGTTCGTCGTCATTGATGACATGTTGAAGGCTGCGGAGAACATGGCGTAGTTTCTCCGCTCCGGGGAAGTACTGGACGACGAAGGGTACACTGTTGGTTGCGTCCCGTGTTGGTCTTCTGAGGAGGTCTATGCGATTTTTCGCTGTGGCCCGTCTGAACTGTCGATCGATGAGTCGAGCGTCATATCCCGTTCTTACTCGGGATATGACGCTCGACTCATCGATCGACAATTCCGACGGGCCACAGCGAAAAATCGCATAGACCTCCTCAGAAGACCAACACGGGACGCAACCAACCTTCGTCGTCCAGTACTTCCCCGGAGCGGAGAAACTACGCCATGTTCTCCGCAGCCTTCAACATGTCATCAATGACGACGAACACCTCGCTATGGCATCCCCACACCTCCACTACTCGCCTTTAAACAGCCACCCAACCTCAAACAGACCATCGTTTGCAGCAAATTACCCAGCTTTCAGGAGAACAGCGTCCACGACACCACACAACCCTGCCACGGTAACCTCTGCAAGACATGCCAGATCATCGACACAGATACCACCATCACACGAGAGGACACCACCCACCAGGTGCATGGTTCATACTCCTGTGACTCGGCCAACGTTGTCTACCTCATACGTTGCAGGAAAGGATGCCCCAGAGCATGGTACATTGGCGAGACCATGCAAACGCTGCGACAACGGATGAACGGACACCGCGCAACAATCGCTAGACAGGAGGGTTCCCTCCCAGTCGGGGAACACTTCAGCAGTCAAGGACATTCAGCCACCGACCTTCGGGTAAGCGTACTCCAAGGCGGCCTTCGAGACACTCGACAACGCAAAATCGTCGAGCAGAAATTGATAACCAAGTTCCGCACCCATGAGGACGGCCTCAACCGGGATCTTGGGTTCATGTCACGCCACACGTTACCTCACCAGCAAACAAATGTTATCTGTTTTTAATATAACTGGTCAATTGCTGTCTTTTCCTTCCGGTTGTTTCTATGTTTCTGTGCCTCTCGCTCTTTTTTTTTTTAATTGGCATCTCCACATCTGTTTTTTTAGTTCTGGCCGTTTGTATATCCGGTGGCCCTGTAGGTAACACCTATCTGTCTGAACACTTTGGTTGCCTTGGCAACGGGCAGTTGAAAAGACTATCTGTGATTTATAAATGCGATAGGTTCGAGGATTTCATTTGCACATTCACCTCAGGAAGGAGGAAGCCTCCGAAAGATTGTGGATTTTAAAATAAAATTGTTGGACTATAACTTGGTGTTGTAAAATTGTTTACAATTGTCAACCCCAGTCCATCACCGCCATCTCGACATCAGGAGTTCCTCAGGGCATTGTCGTAGGCCCAACCATCTTTAGCTGCTTCATCAATGACCTACCCTCCATCATAAGGTCAGAAATGGGGATGTTCGCTGATGATTGCAGTGTTCAGTTCCATTCGCAACCCCTTCAGATAATGAATGATTCTATGATTGCTTGGTGATATAAGTGGGGTAACTTAGAAATAACATGTTTAAATGTGTATAAAAATAATCTGAGGGTCTTGTTTTCGAGTACGTGATAATGACCAGATGTAAATATGTATAACAGTTAACCACATGGTAAAATTATCAGTCACTGAGTTACAGACATGAGGAAGTAAGTAATGACTGTGCCGTCATAATTCAAATAAAAGGAATGGAACTGCCAATGCTGAAGATTTGAAATAAAAACACAGCAGATTCTGCAGGATCAGTAATGAGAAAAGACAGGTTATCATTTGGGACCTGAATCCTTTGTCGGAACTGGAAACTAATCGCTGTTTATTGGAACTGTGTGAGAAAAAAGGTGAGGGCGATAAGAACGATTAATGGGTTGAATTCCCAAACAACTGAAGAGATCAAAACTCAGATGAATGCTGATTACCTCAGTGATGCAATGCAGAAAGCAAAAGAGTTTGTTTATAGCCCAGTGAGGTGATGAAAAGATATTGGAAAGGTCTAAAAAAGAAAAGTTCAGTATCCGTAGGAAATCTGAACTCCATTCAGAAAATCCTGGAAATGCAGAGCAGGTCCACCAGCACCTGAAAGGAAAGAAGGCAAGCCAAGACCTAGTACACAACCTCCACTGGAATTGTGCTGTGCTGAAGGGTCCACACCTGCAACACTCCACTTTCCCCAAGCACCGGTGGACCCACAGTGTATCCCCAACATCCCTCATCGCTTTTTTTTAAAAAAAAGAGATAGTTAAGGTCTGCAGTTTCTGAAGCCAATCCATCTCAGCCTCCTTCCGATATCCCCACCATCACGGAAGCCAGTCTTCGGCCAATTCGATTCACTCCACGTGATATCAAGAAACGGCTGAGTGCACTGGATACAGCAAAGGCTATGGGCCCCGACAACATCCCAGCTGTAGTGCTGAAGTCTTGTGCTCCAGAACTAGCTGCGCCCATAGCCAAGCTGTTCCAGTACAGCTACAACACTGGCATCCACCCGACAATGTGGAAAATTGCCCAGGTATGTCCTGTCCACAAAAAGCAGGACAAATCCAATCCGGCCAATTACCGCCCCATCAGTCTACTCTCAATCATCAGCAAAGTGATGGAAGGTGTCATCGACAGTGCTATCAAGCGGCACTCACTCACCAATAACCTGCTTACCGATGCTCAGTTTGGGTTCCGCCAGGACCACTCGGCTCCAGACCTCATTACAGCCTTGGTCCAAACATGGACAAAAGAGCTGAATTCCAGAGGTGAGGTGAGAGTGACTGCCCTTGACATCAAGGCAGCATTTGACCGAGTGTGGCACCAAGGAGCCCTAGTAAAATTGAAGTCAATGGGAATCAGGGGGAAAACTCTCCAGTGGCTGGAGTCATACCTAGCACAAAGGAAGATGGTAGTGGTTGTTGGAGGCCAATCATCTCAGCCCCAGGGCATTGCTGCAGGAGTTCCTCAGGGCAGTGTCCTAGGCCCAACCATCTTCAGCTGCTTCATCAATGACCTTCCCTCCATCATAAGGTCCGAAATGGGGATGTTCGCTGATGACTGCACAGTGTTCAGTTCCATTCGCAACCCCTCAGATAATGAAGCAGTCCGAGCCTGCATGCAGCAAGACCTGGACAACATCCAGGCTTGGGCTCATAAGTGGCAAGTAACATTCGCGCCAGATAAGTGCCAGGCAATGACCATCTCCAACAAGAGAGAGTCTAACCACCTCCCCTTGACATTCAACGGCATTACCATCGCCGAATCCCCCACCATCAACATCCTGGGGGTCACCATTGACCAGAAACTTAACTGGACCAGCCATATAAATACTGTGGCTACGAGAGCAGGTCAGAGGCTGGGTATTCTGCGGCGAGTGACTCACCTCCTGACTCCCCAAAGCCTTTCCACTATCTACAATGCACAAGTCAGGAGTGTGATGGAATACTCTCCACTTGCCTGGATGAGTGCAGCTCCAACAACACTCAAGAAGCTCGACACCATCCAAGATAAAGCAGCCCGCTTGATTGGCACCCCATCCACCACCCTAAACATTCACTCCCTTCACCACCGGCGCACTGTGGCTGCAGTGTGCACCATCCACAGGATGCAATGCAGCAACTCGCCAAGGCTTCTTCGACAGCACCTCCCAAACCCGCGACCTCTACCACCTAGAAGGACAAGGGCAGCAGGCGTATGGGAACAACACCACCTGCACGTTCCCCTCCAAGTCACACACCATCCCGACTTGGAAATATATCGCCGTTCCTTCATTGTCGCTGGGTCAAAATCCTGGAACTCCCTTCCTAACAGCACTGTGGGAGAACCGTCACCACACAGACTGCAGCGGTTCAAGAAGGCGGCTCACCACCACCTTCTCAAGGGCAATTAGGGATGGGCAATAAATGCCGGCCTTGCCAGCGACGCCCACATTCCGTGAACGAATTTTTAAAAAGCCAGTATTCAGGCCAGAAGGCTGCAAGGTACTCAGGACAGAGATGTGACACTGTTCCTGAAGCCTGCACTCAGCTTGGTTGGAACACTATGAAAAAGGTCAGAGTAAGAATGGAAGAGTAGCTAAAATTCAGGGTGTTGGAAGAATGAACAGCCATATCCCTCCAGAAAGCAGAGAGATATTGTGGAAAGCGATTTGGTGAATGTGGAGATTAGTAAGCTGGAAGGTGAGATCATGTGGGGTAAGGGGTGAGCGTGGAGGCACAAGAAATGGGACTGGCAGTGGAAGCCTTGGCTGAATAAAAAGAACATTCAAAAGTTCTGGCTTAGAAAGTAGAGTCATCAGAGCAAATGTGACTGAGATGGAGAAGCTGGGAGAAAGGGATGGAATACAGAATGTAGAGTGGGAAGGAGTACAATGTAGGTACTTGAGATTTCTATGGAAAGCCCATTACCAGAGTTAGAGAGGGGAGTCCGGGAAGGGAAGAATCGGAGATCAACCAGGAGCTCGAAAGTTCACTTTTGATTGTAAACACTTGGGATGTCCTGAAGATGAGATGAGATGCTATTGGAAGCATTAGTAAATTAAATTTTTCAGATCCATGTGAGAGCAGGGAGTGGTACCAACATAGTTGTCAGTGGAATGGAGTGGCCGAGTAGGATTGAAACATATCCTGCAAAAAGACTGGCCTAGTTGGGACCCATGTGGGTTTTCATAGTGACAACTTGGATCTGGAAGAAGTCAGTGGAGGAGAGAGAAATTGTTCAGGTTGAGAACAAGTTTAGCCAAATGAAGAAGGATGGTGGTGGATGGGGACTGGCTGGGCCTCTGTTCAAGCTTTTCCTGCATCAGTTTACACCATTGGTTTTCAACTGGATCGTGGGTGAATCCTGAAAGTCAGCAAAATTCTGTTTGTTCTCCTAAAGTATTATTTAAACTGCTGTGCACTATTTAAAAATTGTTTTCTCTACTATTACTTTCTTTTGGGTAGTTGGCACTGTCATTAAGATGCTGTGACAGGAGACTTCTTGATGTGTTTCAATATATGCAGTTGATCCCCACATTAAAAAAAATTGAAAACCATTGGTTTACATTTACTAGCAACTAGGTTGAGACTAGTCAAAAGTTATTTTAAGTAGGACCCTTACAGTTAATAGAGAAGATTTCCTTCATTTCAGTTTGGGCTGGATTTGAACCCAGGGCCCTGAGGTGAAAAAGCAGTGTCTAATCCACAGTATCACCCATTTTTCTAAATATTGACAGAATTGATTTGATCTGATGCACCTCCTATTATAATTTAAATTGTGAGAGGAATAGTTTTTAAATTTTTTTTTAAAAGACAAGTTTTTCCCTATTCTCAGCATCACTTGCTTTACCTTCCTTGATGTGGAGATGCCGGTGATGGACTGGGGTTGACAATTGTAAACAATTTTACAACACCAAGTTATAGTCCAGCAATTTTATTTTAAATTCACAAGCTTTCGGAGACTTCCTCCTTCCTCAGGTAAACATTTACCTGAGGAAGGAGGAAGTCTCCGAAAGCTTGTGAATTTAAAATAAAATTGCTGGACTATAACTTGGTGTTGTAAAATTGTTTACAATTACCTTCCTTGAGTGGTGCTTTGTACGTACACATGCTTGGTCTTATTGCACTTTGGGATTGATTACATTTCACCCGACGTTGAGTAAACTCAACAAATAGCAACTCTGAGTAATTGGCAAACTGCTTAGCAGCCTTTTCAGACCTGGACATTTGATACCATGGGTGATCCTCTGGAAGAGGCCAGGAAAGCCATTCCTTAGACCCATTAATCATTGGTGTTAAACTGTCTGCCAGGCAAGTGGAACGACTACTCTTACAATTACAATTGTAACTTCTGGGTCACCGGAAAGGCGTGCTCCGATAGTTATGTGCTAGGCTCTTGCATTACTTGGGATTGAGGGTAGTGTTCAGTGTTAGCAGGGAGCAGATCTGATTTTTGTCTTATTGCTCTGTGGTTGAGTTAAGCTCAATCTAATATCGTTGTTTTATTTATGCTTGCTCAAAGCACGTTGCCACGGAGATGTCGGAATTGCCCTTTCTGACTGCCTATCGGAGGTGTCTTAGCAGTTTGCATGAGATGGCTGTGCCTTTACTTTTCAATCCCCAGCTCTGCCCAAATGGAACAGTTGATCATCGTACGGCAGTTCTAAGAATAAACAAAATGCCGCCTAATGACTTAGTGGATAAATGCATCTGAGTGGTACTGACCTTACAGGCCAGTAAGGGACCTGATTCAATTTCTGTTTTTATCAAAACTTATCATTCTCTCTCTTTCTCTTCCTTTCAGATATTTCTCTCTCTCTCCCCCCCTCCCTGTCTTTGGTTCTGGCCGTTTGTATATTCAGTAGTCTGGTATCTAATGTTTTTCTGTCTGAACACTATTCAATTCCTTTGATTGCCTTGAAACGGGCAGTTGGAAAGATTATATGTAATCACCAGGCATTGTTCTGTGACTATACATGCGGTAATTTTCAAGGACTCCGACACTCACCTGACGAAGGAGGAAGCCTCCGAAAGCTTGTGATTTTCAAATAAAACTGTTGGACTATAACCTGTTGTTGTACGATTCCTTACATTTGTATACCCCAGTCCATCACCGGCATCTCCACATCCTGACTTAACTGGTCTCAATTGGTGCAACCTTTCGTAAACTTGGGTTACAGAAGGGAAAAAGAACAAGAGATACTACTCCTGGTCACTATCCAGTGACCCCCTGCTGGAAAGTGCCATGGGTGGACAAAATCGGCGTAGCTTGATGCTGCCCCTCTGCCCACTATCGAATACCCAGCTGATGCATGCTGTCTGGGCCATAAGTGCAGAATGACGACTTGGTGAGGTACATGAAGAATGGGCAAAGAGAGCATCTAACCATTTGAGGATCTGTACCCCAACATGACAGCCTATCTGAGAGAGAAAGATTGGGGTAGGGTTGAACTGGTAAAAGCATCTCAATAATGGGGATCTTTTACAGTTAGATGCTGTAATGGGAAGACACTAGGTTGGTATAGATTAGATGGGCTTAGGGTTTGTATTGTACAGTACTGTAGTGGTTATGTTATTGAACTAATCCAGAGGCCTGAACTAATAATTCTAGAGAACATGATTTCAAGTACCATCATGGCTGTTTGAGAATTTGAATTCAATTTTTAAAAAAATCTTTGAAATAAAAAGCTGGTATCAGTAAAAGTGACCATGAAGCTGACTGACTGTTGTAAAAACGCAACTGGTTTACTAATACCCTTTAAGGGAAGAAAATCTGCTGTCCTTACCCGGTCTGGCCTTTGTGACTTCAGTCCCATGTCAACATGGTTGACTCTTAACTGCCCTCTGAAGTTGCCTGGCAAGCCACTTAGTTGTATCAAACTGCTACCAGTGGTTCAAGAAGAAAGCTTACTGCCATCTTCTCGGGGAAACTAGGGATGGGCAATAAATGCCGGCCTTGCCAGCGGTGCCCATGTCCCGAGAATGAAAAAAACAGTACGTCAAATGGGCTAAAGGGCAAGGGGTAGGTGACCCACAGCCATCACACACCCTCACGTGTTCACTGAAATTATGATCATCGTCACTGGAGCAGGGCAATGTTTCTTTAATCATAATCCTAGCCACAGCCCGAGCCTTGGTTTAACACTGGAACTTTTAGATCAGCGTTACTCCTGCTGCCAGCTTGGTGACTCATTGCTTCATCTGGTCTCTGTTCAAGGCCTGTCTCACTGAAAGATTGCTTGGACTGGGATCTAGTGTTGTTCCCTCTCCTTTTCTTCTACTCTAGCAAAAGAAAGCCAGGGAATGTTATTAGGAAGCAGGATTACCCCAGCTTCCATAAAGCAAGTGAAAAATACCTTCAACTGAAAGAGACTGGAAGATGTGGGTGAGCAGAGACTGAGGGGTTCAAATACATAATTTCCTGCAAGTGCAGGTAGATAAAGCCATAAAAAGGCCAACAGCGCTGTGGGATTTGTACGTAGGGACACAGAGTACAAAAGAAATAATAAATTTGTACAAGACAATGGTTGAGCCACAGTTAAAAGTATTGTATGCAGTTTTGAGCACCCCATTATAGAAAGAACATTGTAGATACGTACAGCGTAGATTCACCAGGACGATGCTAGGATGGAAAACTACAATTAATTATGAGGAGAGATTTGAGATGATAGGACTGTTTTCAAGAGGAAATGTATTAGAGCTTTTTTAAAATGGTGGGTTTTGATGGGGTGAATAGGGAAAGACTATTTCCTCTTATTGGGGAGTCAGTGTGGAGGTATCATCAATTTAAAATGATCACTGACAGGGCGAGAAGAGAAGTTAGGAGAATTTGTTTTGTGCAGAGTTGGAACATGGAATGTTTTGCCACAGGCTAGTTGAAACAGAGACCATGGCATCTTTTAAGGGAAAATTCGATAAATATTTAAAGCAGAGGAAGATACAGGAATATGGGGAGAGAATGGGGCAATGGGATTTGTTTTGGATTGCTCCAGCAGACTCAATAGGCCATATAGCTGCCTCACATTGCGTAAACTTCCATCGTTCAATCAACTGAAACTGTTGTAATTACTGTAGGACCATTCATTTTTTTTCTTTCTCTTCCTGTGGAATGTATTTGGCCTCCACTTGGCAATTGCCCAGAGCGGCGTGATTGAAATCAGGAGCTCACTGTGTGGGAAGTCAGTGTAAATCTGACCCATTATGCCTTGCTGTAACATTCATGTGTTTGGCCCTCAAGCAATATTCTGTTTGGGATAGTAGACACTAAGTTGGTAACACTGTTTAGATTTTGACATAGGAACAGGAGTAGGCCATTCAGCCCCTCGTGCCTGCTCCGCCATTTGATAAGATCATGGCTGATCTGTGATCTAACTCCATATACCTGCCTTTGGCCCATATCCCTTAATACCTTTGGTTGCCAAAAAGCTATCTATCTCAATTTAAATTTAGCAATTGAGCTAGTATCAATTGCCATTTGCGGAAGAGAGTTCCAAACTTCTACCACCCTTTGTGTGTAGAAATGTTTTCTAATCTCACTCCTGAAAGGTCTGGCTCTAATTTTTAGATTGTGCCCCCTACTCCTAGAATCCCCAACCAGCGGAAATAGTTTCTCTCTATCCACCCTATCTGTTCCCCTTAATATCTTGTAAACTTCGATCAGATCACCCCTTAACCTTTTAAACTCTAGAGAATACAGCCCCAATTTGTGTAATTGTGATTAAACTTACACATAACATGGTCTGTCTCTCTTTCTCCACAGTTACTCTCTAATGTTGGCCACTGTGAAGAGAAACTAGGTTTTACTTATGAAGAAATTATTATATGGTAAGTACAGCAAAGAACTGGAATTTGTGACTAATGTATGAAGTACATGGCCTCTGTCACTGCTGAGGTTATTTGCATTGTCCTGGTTCAGAGGGTTTCCTCTCCTGAGCAATGTGAATCTTTCACCTTTCAGAATATGTTTGCCTTCTGAATAACAATCACTGCCTCTGCCTCTGCCTCTGAGTCAGATATGATGTGGAGATGCCGGTGATGGACTGGGGTTGACAATTGTAAACAATTTTACAACACCAAGTTATAGTCCAGCAATTTTATTTTAAATTCACAAGCTTTCGGAGATTTTCTCCTTCCTCAGGCAAATGTTTCAAGATCTCCTTGAAGCCTACGCATTTATACATATTGAACAATAATAAATGGTGTTTACAGACTGCCCCTGCAACTGCCCGTTGCCAAGGCAATCACCGTGTTCAGACAGAGAGGTGTTACCTGCAGAACCTCCGAATACACATTCAATAAAAAAACAAACAGGGAAAAAAAACAGAGAAAAAAAACACAGAGAGAGGCAGAAACATCCGGAAGGCAGAGAGAGCCAGCAAATGACCCATTATATTAAAAACAGATAACATTTGTTCGCTGGTGGGGTAACGTGTAGCGTGACATGAACCCAAGATCCCGGTTGAGGCCGTCCTCATGGGTGCGGAACTTGGCTATCAATTTCTGCTCGACGATTTTGCGTTGTCGTGTGTCTCGAAGGCCGCCTTGGAGTACGCTTACCCGAAGGTCGGTGGATGAATGTCCATGACTGCTGAAGTGTTCCCCGACTGGGAGGGAACCCTCCTGTTTGGCGATTGTTGCGCGGTGTCCGTTCATCCGTTGTCGCAGCGTCTGCATGGTCTCGCCAATGTACCATGCTCTGGGGCATCCTTTCCTGCAACGTATGAGGTAGACAACGTTGGCTGAGTCACAGGAGTATGAACCATGCACCTGGTGGGTGGTGTCATCTCGTGTGATGGTGGTATCTGTGTCGATGATCTGGCATGTCTTGCAGAGGTTACCGTGGCAGGGTTGTGTGGCGTCGTGGACGCTGTTCTCTTGAAAGCTAGGTAGTTTGCTGCGAACGATGGTCTGTTTGAGGTTGGGTGGCTGTTTAAAGGCGAGTAGTGGAGGTGTGGGGATGGCCATAGCGAGGTGTTTGTCCTCATTGATGACATGTTGAAGGCTGCGGAGAACATGGCGTAGTTTCTCCGCTCCGGGGAAGTACTGGACGACAAAGGGTACTCTGTTGGTTGCGTCCCGTGTTAGTCTCCTGAGGAGGTCTATGCGATTTTTTGCTGTGGCCCGTCGGAACTGTCGATCGATGAGTCGAGCGTCATATCCCGTTCTTACTAGGGCGTCTTTCAGCGTCTGTAGGTGTCCATCGCGTTCCTCCTCGTCTGAGCAGACCCTGTGTATTCGCAGGGCCTGTCCATAGGGGATGGCCTCTTTGACGTGGTTAGGGTGGAAGCTGGAAAAGTGGAGCATCGTGAGGTTGTCCGTGGGCTTGCGGTAGAGTGAGGTGCTGAGGTGCCCGTCTTTGATGGAGATTCGTGTGTCCAAGAAAGAAACTGATTCTGAGGAGTAGTCCATGGTGAGCTTGATGGTGGGATGGAACTTGTTGATGTTATCGTGTAGTCTCTTTAGTGATTCCTTGCCGTGGGTCCATAGAAAGAAAATGTCGTCGATGTATCTGGTGTATAGTGTTGGTTGGAGGTCTTGTGCAGTGAAGAAGTCCTGCTCGAACTTGTGCATGAAAATGTTGGCGTATTGGGGTGCGAATTTGGTCCCCATGGCTGTTCCGTGTGTTTGGGTAAAGAACTGGTTATCGAAGGTGAAGACATTGTGATCCAGGATGAAGCGGATGAGTTGTAGGATGGCTTCCGGAGATTGGCTGTTGTTGGTGTTGAGTATTGATGCTGTCGCAGCGATGCCGTCATCGTGGGGGATACTGGTGTATAGTGCCGAGACGTCCATCGTGGTGAGAAGTGTTCCTGGTTCAACTGGTCCGTGGGTACTGAGTTTTTGTAGGAAGTCTGTAGTGTCACGACAGAAGCTGGGGGTTCCCTGTACGATGGGTTTCAGGATGCCCTCGATGTATCCAGAGAGGTTCTCACACAGGGTTCCGTTGCCTGATACGATGGGACGTCCGGGTGTGTTGGCTTTGTGTATCTTTGGGAGGCAGTAGAAGTCTCCCACGCGGGGATTACGTGGGATGAGAATGCGTAGGATGCTTTGAAGGTCTGGATCGAAGGTCTTGATCAGTTTGTTGAGCTGGTGGGTGTGTTCTTTGGTCGGATCTGCGGGTAACCGTCTGTAGTGTTCCTGGTTGTCCAGTTGTCGGTATGCTTCTTTGCAATAGTCTGTTCTGTTCTGTATGACTATGGCTCCTCCTTTGTCCGCTGGTTTGATGACGATGTTGCGGTTGGTCTTGAGAGCGTTGATGGCGTTGCACAACGCAACGCCATCAACGCTCTCAAGACCAACCGCAACATCGTCATCAAACCAGCGGACAAAGGAGGAGCCATAGTCATACAGAACAGAACAGACTATTGCAAAGAAGCATACCGACAACTGGACAACCAGGAACACTACAGACGGTTACCCGCAGATCCGACCAAAGAACACACCCACCAGCTCAACAAACTGATCAAGACCTTCGATCCAGACCTTCAAAGCATCCTACGCATTCTCATCCCACGTAATCCCCGCGTGGGAGACTTCTACTGCCTCCCAAAGATACACAAAGCCAACACACCCGGACGTCCCATCGTATCAGGCAACGGAACCCTGTGTGAGAACCTCTCTGGATACATCGAGGGCATCCTGAAACCCATCGTACAGGGAACCCCCAGCTTCTGTCGTGACACTACAGACTTCCTACAAAAACTCAGTACCCACGGACCAGTTGAACCAGGAACACTTCTCACCACGATGGACGTCTCGGCACTATACACCAGTATCCCCCACGATGACGGCATCGCTGCGACAGCATCAATACTCAACACCAACAACAGCCAATCTCCGGAAGCCATCCTACAACTCATCCGCTTCATCCTGGATCACAATGTCTTCACCTTCGATAACCAGTTCTTTACCCAAACACACGGAACAGCCATGGGGACCAAATTCGCACCCCAATACGCCAACATTTTCATGCACAAGTTCGAGCAGGACTTCTTCACTGCACAAGACCTCCAACCAACACTATACACCAGATACATCGACGACATTTTCTTTCTATGGACCCACGGCAAGGAATCACTAAAGAGACTACACGATAACATCAACAAGTTCCATCCCACCATCAAGCTCACCATGGACTACTCCTCAGAATCAGTTTCTTTCTTGGACACACGAATCTCCATCAAAGACGGGCACCTCAGCACCTCACTCTACCGCAAGCCCACGGACAACCTCACGATGCTCCACTTTTCCAGCTTCCACCCTAACCACGTCAAAGAGGCCATCCCCTATGGACAGGCCCTGCGAATACACAGGGTCTGCTCAGACGAGGAGGAACGCGATGGACACCTACAGACGCTGAAAGACGCCCTAGTAAGAACGGGATATGACGCTCGACTCATCGATCGACAGTTCCGACGGGCCACAGCAAAAAATCGCATAGACCTCCTCAGGAGACTAACACGGGACGCAACCAACAGAGTACCCTTTGTCGTCCAGTACTTCCCCGGAGCGGAGAAACTACGCCATGTTCTCCGCAGCCTTCAACATGTCATCAATGAGGACAAACACCTCGCTATGGCCATCCCCACACCTCCACTACTCGCCTTTAAACAGCCACCCAACCTCAAACAGACCATCGTTCGCAGCAAACTACCTAGCTTTCAAGAGAACAGCGTCCACGACGCCACACAACCCTGCCACGGTAACCTCTGCAAGACATGCCAGATCATCGACACAGATACCACCATCACACGAGATGACACCACCCACCAGGTGCATGGTTCATACTCCTGTGACTCAGCCAACGTTGTCTACCTCATACGTTGCAGGAAAGGATGCCCCAGAGCATGGTACATTGGCGAGACCATGCAGACGCTGCGACAACGGATGAACGGACACCGCGCAACAATCGCCAAACAGGAGGGTTCCCTCCCAGTCGGGGAACACTTCAGCAGTCATGGACATTCATCCACCGACCTTCGGGTAAGCGTACTCCAAGGCGGCCTTCGAGACACACGACAACGCAAAATCGTCGAGCAGAAATTGATAGCCAAGTTCCGCACCCATGAGGACGGCCTCAACCGGGATCTTGGGTTCATGTCACGCTACACGTTACCCCACCAGCGAACAAATGTTATCTGTTTTTAATATAATGGGTCATTTGCTGGCTCTCTCTGCCTTCCGGATGTTTCTGCCTCTCTCTGTGTTTTTTTTCTCTGTTTTTTTTCCCTGTTTGTTTTTTTATTGAATGTGTATTCGGAGGTTCTGCAGGTAACACCTCTCTGTCTGAACACGGTGATTGCCTTGGCAACGGGCAGTTGCAGGGGCAGTCTGTAAACACCATTTATTATTGTTCAATATGTATAAATGCGTAGGCTTCAAGGAGATCTTGAAACATTTGCCTGAGGAAGGAGAAAATCTCCGAAAGCTTGTGAATTTAAAATAAAATTGCTGGACTATAACTGAGTCAGATAGTCAGTGGGTTCAAGCCCCACTCCAGGACATAAGCACATAATCTAATCTAACATTTCAGTGCAGCACCGAGGGAGCGCTGCTTTGTCGGAGGTACTGTCTTTTGGACAAGACGTTAAACCGAGGCCGTATCTATTTGTTCAGGTGGACATAAAAAGCACTATTTGAAGATGACTAGGGCATTCTTTTGCTATTATGGCCGATAATTAATCCGGTCAGTTGTCCGGTTCACTGTGAGACTTTGCTGTACGTAAATTGGTTGCTGCATTTGCCTACAAAATAACAGTGACCACATTTCAAAAGTAATCCATTGTCTGTGAAGCACTTTGAGATGCGCTGAAGGTGTGAAAGGTACTGTATAAATGCATGATCTTTCTCCCTTAATAAACATTTCTTCCTTTTACACAGTTTGCGATTAGCGTTGTTAAATGAAGCTAAAGAGGTGCGTGCAGCTGGTCTCCGTGCCCTCCGATATCTCATCCGAGACTCCAGTATTCTCCAGAAGGTGCTGAAACTGCGTGTGGATTATTTAATAGCTAGGTTAGTATGTGTTGCTTGGTTCCTCTTTGATTATCTCGTGCTGTTTCATTGAAACTATGTAACAGATCTCCTGATTGCTCAGTTGGTAAATGCACTGCCCTGGGTGGAACTTGCAAAAATGTGAGCACTTTGTTGGTTTGAACTCGCACCTCCAAGGTGCTGGGCTGATACTGCTACAGATTTGTTTCACTTATACTCTTACTGCTGGCAGGGAAACTTCCACCCTGTCAGTCTAAAGCTGTTTTTCTATTGGTCCAGTGCAGTGCTAGTGTCACCAGCACACAGGTCTTGCTTGGCTGGCTGGCAGCAACTTCAAAAATAAATTCTCCAGATTGCCCAGGCCACATCTGCCAGCAGCCTTCCCATTGCAATCCGGTTGCACCACCAGGGCACTACACCAAATATTAAAACAGTTTGAGAGAGTTCATTTTGAAAGGACAGTGGACTATGCAGCTGCAGGACCCAACTGTCTTTTAAAATAGTTTATGACCATGTGGAACTAATTTTGCTGTACTTTGGTCTTCCAGCCTCTGTCACTTTTTTGTCTGAATGACTTGGTCAGCTTTTGAAAGAATCTGATAGGCTGATTTTTACATTGATAAAATACAACATAAGACAAATAGTGGACTTAAAAGGTGGACCCTGCCAACAGGCTTTTATATTTTTTTTAAAAAGTTATTTCTAGAAATTTGTAGAGGAAAATAATTCTAAATGTCATCTATACAATCCTTGCAAGTGTTGAAGCCAAATTGAAATGGCCTTAATCCAAAAAAAAATAAATTTCTTTGTTGGCTTCTCACCCCCAGTGGCATTGGCAAGATTGGAAATCCAGTGGGTGGTGGATTGTGGGCACCAAACTGTACTCACCGCTCTAACTTATAGACAAAATAAAAACATTTCCAGTTGATCTGTGATTGTTAATGGTGTTGGGCTCCCAGCAGAGACACATGAATCTCATAAACCTTCCCCTCGGCTGTCACACACAGCCTCTGCTACAGCATGGTTTTTCACTTTTTTTCTGAGCCCTGAAATGGAATGCTCTGTATCAGTGAAGTACTGGATCTAGGGGAGGAAAGGAAGAGTGGGTGCCTGACCTGCTTCAGTGGGGCTAAATTATATGTACTGGCATAAATCAGTTCTAAATAATAGAATCACATAAAGGTTACAGCACAGTAGGAAGCCATTCAGGCATCGAGTCTGCACCGGCTCCATGCAAGAGCAATCCAGCTCGTCCCACTCCCCCGCCAATTCCCTGTAGCCCTGCAAATTTTTTCCTTTCAAGTACTTATCCAGCTCCCTGCAATATATCCTAATTTCATTTAAATTCTCTGGGTCAATCTGATTGCATAATTATTCACAGACCCCAGTTGAAAATTAAGGTGGGTATAGGGAAACTTGTGTATAAGTGAAATCTGAAAGGATGGGGACAATTAAAAGAAAGTGTCACAATAGGGTGAGAAATATTCTGAAAGTCTTCAGAAAGACTCCAAGGCATCTTAACTCAAGGCTGTAGGGGCAGGGATTAAGAAGTGACTAGCAAAAATGAAGACTAAGGAAATCCAAGGGTAAACATGAGTGCAGGCAAGTGGCTGAGCAGCCCGGCTCCCCGTACTACCAGCAGAAAGATCTTTGGCTCTCTTGGTGCCATGTGCAGATAGCAGAGCCAAAGTTGGGTCACCACAGGCAGAAATCTGCCTCCAGTGTAGTAATACAGTGTGAGGTTACTGTGTAAGGCACCCAACCCAGTGTAGAAATACAGTGAGAGGTTACTGTGTGAGACACCACTCCAGTGTAATAATAGTGAGAGGTTACTGTGTGAGATCACTCCAGTGGGGTAATACAGTACATGATTGAAAACACTCTTTGTGATCTATTTTCTCTAGGTGTATAGACATTCAACAGAGTAACGAGGTGGAGCGGACACAAGCACTTCGATTAGTTCGAAAGGTAAACTCTCCATAACACTACTATATTATGATGTGGAGATGCCGGTGATGGACTGGGGTTGACAATTGTAAACAATTTTACAACACCAAGTTATAGTCCAGCAATTTTATTTTAAAT
The DNA here is from genome assembly GCF_035084215.1 of Heptranchias perlo. NCBI lineage: Eukaryota > Metazoa > Chordata > Chondrichthyes > Hexanchiformes > Hexanchidae > Heptranchias > Heptranchias perlo. Next base: position 3,773,330 of record NC_090328.1, read on the forward strand.
TCACAAGCTTTCGGAGGCTTCCCCCTTCGTCAGGTCACATCGTTCACCTGACGAAGGGGGAAGCCTCCGAAAGCTTGTGAATTTAAAATAAAATTGCTGGACTATAACTTGGTGTTGTAAAATTGTTTACAACTACTATATTAATACAGGATCTGCAAATATGGTACTGCATGAAATCTCCTTGCAACAAGCTAGAGAGCGTTGTATGCACAATATCAGTACTGTAATCTGGGAAATTCACTTCTAAGCGTTCATGTTTCCTACTCCTCCAATAACCTTGACACCAGCTGGATAGGCAGGAGAGGGGAGAGAGTGTGTTTTTCTTTCTACGCTTCGCATCATTCCTTTCAGATGACTTTTTAAAAAATCGTTATCCCCTCGGTTAGATGCAGAGCTCGATAGGGTAGTGTTGAGGGAGTTTTACATTGTATCTAACCTGTGCTGTACCTATCCTTGGAGTGTGTGATGGAACTGTGAGAGGGAGCTTTACTCTGTACCTAACCCATGCTGTACCTGACTAGAGTGTGTTGTGGAAAAATGTTTAAAACTGCACAGAAATATTAGAACAGAAGAAATGGTAGGAAGAAGAAATAGGCCCAAAGCTTAACAAACCCAATCTTTTTTCAGAAATAAATCCCACCTACTAGCCTTCCTATGTCCATCAATCGCATTTCTCTCCAGAAATACCTCTCGTTGCCTCTTGCACCAATTGATACCGTCCATTTTAATGTCCTGCTCTGGTAGCATATTGAACAATTTCATTACCCTTTGGGTGAAAAATATTCCCATTTCAACTCCTAACTTCCTCATTTTTAACTCGTGTCCCAGGTTGCTTAAGCCCTTCACCACAGTGAACAATTTACTTTGAATAGCTTCCAATTGTCAATTCCTGTCATATTCCTGAAAACTTCAATCAGATCTGCTCCGTCTCTTTTACAAAGAAAGCAGATTTGAATTTCCTTAACCTTTCCTCAGAACTGAAATTCCTGATACCAGAAATCATTATCAATGCAGTTTTGCTCATGTCTGTTTTGGTAAAAAGCCAGATTGGGAGATCAGAGAGGTTGGAGACATGGGGCTCAATATTAGGAGGGAGGCAGGTTGGCAGCGGGGGGGTCGACTGGACGCGTGGGTAACGCGCCCAGTGAATTCGGGGTGCTCCGCACGCGATCGCAGCCTAATTGAAGGCACTTAGCATGGCTTCCGGGTTTCCCGTTCCAGACCTGCGCAGCAGGCACACTGCGCACCTGCATCACAGGCTGTCAGCAGGAGGAGCCCTATTTAAAGGGGCAGTCCTCCAATGCTCCTCCTGCAGCAAAGAACCAATTTTGGATCATGGAGCAGGCCAGAGGCAAGGCTGCTCCAAGGTTCTCTGACTCCTCACTCCAGGTGCTGCTCAATGGGGTGAGGAGGAGGAGGGAATTTTTTTTTCCATCGGATGGGAGGAGGTGTCCTCCCTCCGCCACCAAGAAGGCCTGGGTGGAGGTGGCCGAGGAGGTCACCAGCAGCGGCAATGTGTCCAGAACCTTGGTCCAGTGCAGGAAGCAATTTAATGACCTAACCAGGTCAGCCAAAGTGAGTATACTTACGCATTCTCCCACACTCCATCTTCCACATCACCTCCACCACCACACAACTCCTTCTGCACTGCCACCACAATGTTCTCACATCACTTCCCACATCCACTCAACCATCATCCTCACCTTGCCTGCACTTACTCACTGCCCCAGTTCCCATTCGAACACTACCATGCAACCCAATCCTCATACAATCTCATGGCTATGTCTCACACGCACCCTCCCATGCATCTCCCTCACGCTTACCCCCACCCACACCAATGCATGCAGCAGGTCACCATGCAACCATCACTCAATCACACCTCTGTGTTTTGCCTTGATAGGAGAAGAGATGCCAGAATGCCCGGGGGAGGGCAAGGACCGGAGAGGGCCCACCACACTAGGTGGTCTTAACAGACGCGGAGCAGCAGGCACTCGAAATAAGCCGGACGCTGGAGTGCCTGTCCGTGGTGGACGCCGAGACTGGGAGTGCACAAGCGGCTGGTGACAGAAATCTAACACTCAGCACTCATGATAGCAAGTGATCTTAGCATCACTTGGCATCTGCAGCACCTCAACATCTGTCCACATGCTTAATATTGCTTTCTGTTCTCTTGCAGGGCCACCTGTGAGCGCCGTGACGGCGGAGGGCGATTCCTCAGAGGACTTGCCGGCTTCTGAGGGTGCATAGTCACATCTGAGCCAGCCATCCACCAGCGCAGATACACACACCTCGGTGGGTCCCCGTCCTCACTTAGTTGGGCTTGTACGTGGTGAGTCACCACGCACATGTGAGCACGAGCAGACCCTGGTGGCGGGGCAGCCGTGGAGAGTCCGTGTCGGTGGGAGCACTCTTCTCCAGGCTCTGCTCAGCTGGACCCAGATGCAGAACCCTGGGGGCCAGCCATGAAAAGGAGAGTCATCGAGGGCCAGCAGCACATTGCCGAGGTACTTGAACAGTTTCCACGTGCACTCTCCACAATCGCGCAGAGGATGGAGGAGTCCAACTCCTGCATGAGTGGAATACTGTTACAGGGACGTGAAGGCATCTCTGAGATAGTGTTGCGGGAATGTCTGCAATGGAGGAAAGGCTAGGCTCCATCGAGCTTCAAGCACGGCTCAACAATGAGTCCATTGAGGCCCTGACAACGGCCGTTCGGATTCAGGGTGAGCAACATTCTGCCGCCTTAAACAGGCTGACAGATACCTTACAACTGGCCTTCCAAGGCTTCACACAAGTCCTCCAAACTGGTGTCCAGCAGGGTGGAAGCAGTGATGTGGGCCTGGGCCAGGAGAGGGATGATGGTGAAAGGGTACATGGAAGTGGGGACGCCGCTCAAAGCATGCCCATGTCTCACCTGTTGCCCCCCTCTCAACCAGTACCTGCAATGCTGCCCCCTCTCCAGGTGACTGAGTCTGCCCCTGCACAAGTGCAGGTGGAACAGTCTTTGGAGGGGCCCTCACGGGCACTGAAAACCAGAGGGCGTCCGTGCAAAGCATTTCATCAGTCAGGGCATGGAAAAGATAACCTGCCACTACCTCTGCTGAAGCCGCGGGTAGCACCACGTAGGGGTTCCCGTAAACGTAAGGCGAAGGTTTTGTGAGCACAAAGGGGATGTACAAGGGTGTAAGACAAAATGTCATGTTTTTGATTTACTTGTTTGTTTTGCAAAAAATTGTTATCACCACTACTGCCACGTCTTTGCAAATCTTGTCTGGTTTGTGCAATAATGCCCTTTCCTGAGGACCATCATGAAGACCCACAACTGATGCCACCCATTGTGTCACTGCAGAGTGGGTGTAGGTGTATTTGCAGGGCTCTTGTGTGAGACGACTGAGATGCCGGCGATGTCCCCGGTGGCACACTGGAAGGATGTGGAGGAGAAGTTGTTGAGGGCAGTGGTGACTTTGACAGCGACAGGTAAGAAGATGGTGCTCAGGCCAGCCGGGAGCAGCTCGGCATGAAGGAGGCTGCACATGTCAAGTGACTCTGAGCCTCCATGTGCACTGCTGCTCAGAGAGGTCCAGGAAGCTGAGCCTTGGTCTGTAGACCCTGTGGCGAGGGTAGTGCCTTCTGCGACGCGTCTCTCTTTGCGGTTACCTTCCCTCCTGCTGTGCTGTGTTGTGGAGCTCCACTTGTCAGAGGTGGACGGCGAGGCTGGTGATGCTGTTCGTCCTCTGAGGAGGTCATGACTCCAGCTACGGCGGCCCCCATCCAGAAGATGTATGTTTTGAGGGGGTCTGCAAGGTAGGTAAATGTGTGCACACCAGGGTTGAGATTGCAAGTTGGTGAATTTTAGTGTTAGGAGGAGGGTGGTGCAGGCCAAACTTTGTCCAAAGTGACAGAGTGGCCTCCTGCAATGAGTGAGGGTCCCCCCTCCCCCACCTGTTAAATGGACCTTTGCAGCTGCCACAGGCTGATGGCTGCAACACGTCCATTTCAACCTCTCCTAAAATATCCTACAAATCAGTTCTGCTAACGACCTGAAGTATCAAAATAATTGCCTTAAGTGGGATCCCGCAGGCTTTAATTACCAGCGGGAGTCCCGCAGTGGGGGCTGCGCGCGCATCTAAGCGCGTCACTGGGGAACCCGCCCCGGGAATCCCGAATTTTCGGAGCCCCCCCGCCACGAATGCACCCGCTCAGACATCCGAAAATCGAGCCCATGAGGTGAAAGAGGAGGAGAGTGGATTCATTCTGATGTTTTGGGCCAAGTACGTCAGCAGGTGAAGAATTTCACATTTCTGGTGAGTGGGAGGAGAGTTGTGAATGTTTTAAAATACACGGATAGATGTTTTAGTCATGGTGCCCTCCCACAGGGTTTGGTGCGTCTCTCACTTATGCCACTTCAATAATTTCACCAACTTTCCCAGAGAGTTTGGAAAATACATTTTTTTTTGAGAGGGGGTTTTTGTAGGTAGCTCTCTCTCTCTCTCTTTTTCTTTCTCTCTCTCTCTCTCTTGCTGTGTCTGAGGTTGACAGTCAATCTTTACAATAATTCTGTCCTATCAAAATTGGGAATTTCATTTCGTGCCTTTATCTTTCTGCTGCTCAAACTTAATTTTAATAAAGATTGAATGTAATCTCTTCCCTTCCCCCTACATGCTTTGTATATGGGCCCCCACATATACTCCCAAGAATGCTGCGTCACAAAGTGACAGGACATGCCTCCAGTTTCCCGAATGCTGAGCTCTGGATTTTGAACGTGTGAATGTGCCACCCTGCATAACTTCCAAATGTAGGCCAGGCAGTTTTCCAGGAAACCTCCAGAGCTGATCCTTCTAATAAAACTGCAGATCCTATAGTTCTTATACAGCACTTTCATTTGCTTTATAGATGTTTTTGCTAGCCCCCACTTCCTAATGACATTCCTTAGACAAGGGTGAGGGAAAGTTAAACTCCTAGGTCAGGACAATATGGATTTGATACAGAGTAGAGCCTCATCTGCACTGTCTGGGACTTAGGATTCTCGAAGTTTACAGCCAGAGAGAGGAGACTTTTGTCCTGTCAGTATGAGCTGGTTTTGAACCCAGCTACCAGAATTGAACAGACAATGTGCTAACCAGTTCTTCGCATGTTTCACTAGATAACTTAACTTCTGCATATCCTTTTTATCGCCTCTCACATTGAACGAAAGGGAAGGTAGTCCATTGCAGCTCTTACTAATATAATGAGTTGCTTAAGTAACTGTAGAGCCTCTTGTTTGCGATTTTCAGCAGACATGAGGAGATTTTATTTTTGCATCTGATCATTTTATTCCTCCCCAGCAAGGTTTCTGTTGTAAATGCTATTTATCTCTTCCCTCACCGATACACAAAAATATTCACTGCAGCACAATTAACCTTTCAAGGGCTGTTCCCAATTTTCAGTAGTGTCACAAAATTATGAGAGAGGTTTGGATGCTTCAGCCCATTTGTTCTCATCCTTCCAGAATGGTTTGACTTACAGGGAGAGGTTAGACAGACTGGGACTTTTTTCCCTGGAGAGTAGAAGTCTATAAAATAATGAGGAGCATAGATAAGGTCGATAGTCAAAATCTTTTCCCAAAGGTAGGGGAGTCTATAACGAGGGGGCATAGATTTAAGCTGAGAGGGGAGAGATACAAAAGGGTCCAGAGGGGCAATTTTTTCACTCCAAGGGTGGTGAGTGTCTGGAACGAGCTGCCAGAGGCAGTAGTAGAGGCGGGTACAATTTTGTCTTTTAAAAAGCATTTGGACAGTTACATGGGTAAGATGGGTATAGAGGGATATGGGCCAAGTGCAGGCAATTGGGACTAGCTTAGTGGTATAAACTGGGCGACATGGGCATGTTGGGCCGAAGGGCCTGTTTCCATGTTGTAACTTCTATGATTCTATGATTCTATAATGCCAACCATCACTGCCTTCCCTGTTCTAGCTCTTGTTTAAATAAGTCTAGTGTCCTGGTAATCCATTCCAGCTGTTAATCACCCTCCGTGTAAAGAAATGCTTCCTGACATCTGGTGTCACTTTGGCTCTGTAGTAGCACTCTTGCCTCTGTGAAAAGGTTGTAGGTTCAAGGCCCATTCCAGTATTTGAGGCTGATAGTTCAGGGCAATACTGAGGAAATGCTGCATTGTTGGAGGTGCTGCCTTTCAGATGAAATGTTAAACAGAGCACCGTGAGCTGTAAAAATGCCATAGCACTATTGGAAGAGCAGCTGCTGGGAGCTTTTCCAAACATTTCTCTCTCGAGCAACATTACTAGCTGGTCTTTCATTCATTTAAAATGCTGGAAATCTGAAACAAAAACAGAAAATGCTGGATGTACTCAGCAGGTCAGTCAGCATCTGTGAAGAAAATAGATAAGTTAACGTTTCAGTTGTAACCCGTCATCATTTAAGAACATAAGAAATAGGAGCTGGTGTAGACCATATGGCCCCTCGAGCCTACTCCGCCATTCAGTAAGATCAAAGCTAATCTTCTACCTCAACTCCACTTTCCCACCCTATCCCCATATCCCTTGATTCCCTTAGTGTCCAAATATCCATCCATCTCAGTCTTGAATATACTCAATGACAGCATCCATTTGCTGTTTGTGGGATCTTGCTGTGTGCAACTTGGCTTGCCTACTTAGCTGTGACAACACTTCAAAACTAATTCATTGGCTGTGAAGAGCTTTGGGACAATCTGAGGACTTGAACGCAAATTCTTCTATCTGCCCTAAATGTACCCATTACAGTTATGACCCTGTGCCTTCTTGCCCTGCTACCCAAGTGTATCTGAATGTTTGTTTGAGTCAAGTTGTTCCTCACATTTCTTCCTTCTGACACCAGGCTTTAGCCTAATTGTTCTCGCATGCATCATGTGACGGTGTCAAAGTATCTATTTTTAAGTTGGCTGCAGTTGGTGATCAGCGTCGTAAGCTGCTTCTGTTGCCTGGTTTGTTTGTGCAGTCTTGCAGTGAGATGACCACAGAGGTTGAGTCTGACTTTCAGCACAGTGCAAACTGACTCCCCTACGCATACTTTATTGAGACAAAAAAAAAGGCGGGCTGCGGTTTGTGAGGATCTTGTTTTGTGTGAAGAGGGCGTCCTGATTTGACTGGACTTCCTGTTGTGTGGTTTTCAGTTGAACAATGTGGCTGGGAACAGCAGCAGACTTCTCGCAAGCAGAGAGACCTCAAAGGTCTCCAAGGGGGGAGGGGCGTGGTCTGTTTAAACCTGTTATTTGCATATCCCAGCTGGTAAACTGAACAAAGTGGGTGATGGTAACCCTATAGAGATATTGCTGGGTGCACCAGGAATTTCCCTGCTTAGCTGAGCGTATGTTATGACTCAACCTGTATGTAAATCGTCTTAGTAAATTTTACAAGCGTGTGGGTGTGTTAATGCTTTGTGCTGTGTTTTTTTTTTATTGTGTTGACTTTTTGTGAACAATTATTTAACGCAGTCACTGTCAGCATCAAACATTCGCAGGTCAGATGTAGCATGTTTTGGATTCAGAGTAAAGCTCCCTCTACACTGTCCCATCAAACATTCCCGTCAGGTACAGCATGGGTTAGATACAGAATAAAGCTCCTCTGAGGGGCTCTTAAGAGAAGGCTGAGGGGTGACCTGATCGAGGTCTTTAAGATAATAGGGTTTGATAGGTTAGACTTAGAGAAATGTTTCCGCTTGTGGGGGAGTCCAAAGCTAGAGGTCATAAATATAAAATAGTCACTAATAAATCCAATAGGGAATTCAGGAGACACTTCTTAACACAATGAGCGGTGAGAATGTGAAACTCGTTACCACAAGGAGTAGTTGAGGCAAATAGCATAGTTACATTTAAGGGGAAGCTAGTTAAGCACATGAGGGAGAAAGGAATAGAAGAGTATTCTGGTATGGTTAGATGAAGTAGGGAGGGAGGAGGCTCATGTAGAGCATAAACGCCGGTATAGGCCAGTTGGCCTGTTGCTGTGCTGTAGTTTTGATGTAACTCGATGTTTACCGTTTCATCAAACACTCTCAGGTCAGATGCAGCACGGATTAGATGGAGAGTAAAGCTCCTTCTACACTGTCCATCAATCACTCCCAGGGCAGGTTAAACACGAGTTAGATACAGAGTAAAGCTCTCTCTACACTGTCCGATCAAACACTCCTAGGGCAGATACAGCATGGATTGGGTTCAGGATTGAGCTTCTTCGGCTCTGCACTAGCAACATGTCTCAGCAAAAGCCTCAGCAAGAGCACCACCCACTGTACTGGCGTCCTAATGTTGCTTATTACATTTTTGGTGCCAGCCATTCCTGGGGCCGCTCTGATTGAGTCTGCCAAATTAGTGTTTAAGTAGGAGCAGCTTTGTGCTGTGGGCCCATTAGAAACCTAAATGAAACTGTCCAAATATATATTCTGTATATTTTTTAGAAAACCCCATGTGCTGCACACCATCTCTGCAACAAGCCGTGTGAGAGACTTGCTCCCGCATTAGTATTGGTGCAATGCATCTGGCTGTTATGTGGCAAGCGTGACCTATAGTAGTTCTCCCTCTTTTGTTCCTCACTTGTGAGGAATTGCTCCTAATCTGTACCTCTATAACAACAATAACAAACTAGGAAATGAACCTGCCTTTTCATATTACATATTTAATGTATATTCATTGTAGATATCTTGGCATGATAGTGGTGGAAAAACAGCAGTAAATTGGGCGGCAAGTCTTACTGTTGCATCCCTGCCCTGACCGCAACTTTCCTCCCACAACTGGGAATGACGACCTGCCGTCCCTTCGCTGTCCACCGCTTATAAATGCTGGTGGGGAGGGAGCGCCCAAGATGTCACCTAACTTTCTCACTTACCGCCACTGTCTTCGCCAACTCCAGAGGCCACTTGGAGAGGGGGTGGCAGTCATCCCTGGGGTAGCAATAGCACAACCCCTAAGTCACCTGATTTCCCCCTCCAAACACCTAGCTGCTGAAGGCCTTGGTCCAGTCTGAAGCCTTCATTGAAATTCACACAGCAGTCCTCTGGGCTCATCTGCCCCTTTAAGACTGTTTCCTCCTTGTCTGGTGATCCAGTAGGTGTCCTCCTGCAACACGGCCAAATTTCACTCCTCTGCAGTAGTGGGCTCCTTTTTGATGGCAGAGATCCAGCCAGGAGCCTGTACTGCATCTGCCATGAGGGTCAGAGAGGAAACTGGGCTGGGGTCATGGCACGGTTGGGCTGGCAGGCAGAAGTCCTCAGATGGATTTGGGAAAATCCAGCTCCTTATCTTTAATTTCTTTCTTTCACTATCTTTAATGCCACTATCAGTTTGGCGCTGTTGGTGGCACTCTTGCATGAGTCAGAAGATTTTGTATGCATACCCCACTCTCGGACTTGAACGTGTAATCTGGGCGTGCAGTATTGAGAGAGAACTACATTGTTGGAGGTGTTGTCCTTCAAATTAGATGTTAAACTGAGACCCCCAACTACTTGTACAAGTGGATGTTAAAGATCCCACTGCACTCTTTGAAGAATGGCCAACATTCCTCCCAACACCACATTAACTGGTTGGTCTTGTTGCTGTTTGTGGAATGTAGCTGTGTCGTTACGTACATAATGGTGACTACTTTAAAGTAATTCATTGTATATAAAGCAGATTGAGATGTAAGATGCTGTATAAATGCAAGTCTCTTTTTAGCTTCACCATTTACAACCAGTTTTATTATGTCAATCTGCATAGGGGGGAATTGGAATTATTAGGTGAAAGTTGGCAGAAGGAAAAGCTAAATGTGAGTAGGACTCATCCGTAGAGTTCTCGGCCCTCCTTAGATTTCCGTTCTGCCACATGTTGCTGTCCATTTCAAAGGCCAGTCGAGTATCCTCTTGTCAGGTCTGTTTTGTATTTTTCACACTTCAGTTATGTTGGCCGCATGAAGGTGACAGAGCTTGTTTTTGTTTCTCCTTTTCTTCTCTTACAAGTTGAAGCGCCCCACCGGCACGCGACGATACCTTGCAACTGTGCAGGATTTGTACATCAAATCTGGCACAGCATATTGAAAATGACAGGTACCTTATCGAAGTGGGAATTCTTCATGTGTGAGACAGGACAGTGAGTTTTGCCAGGTTTATCATCTGTGTAACATATCACAGCTGAGCTCAATCCTGTCCTCATCCAAATTGCACTGTACAGCAAGGGTCCCTGTTCAGTCATCAGGCGTGGGATCCCAAGCTGATCTACTTTTCTCTTCTGCCAGCCCAAGGGCTAAGGCCAATTTTAGCATCTCCACCAAGATCATCCAGCTCATTGCAGGCCAGTGATCGTGTTTGGCGTCTTCCTAGTCAGTGTGACTTAGTGCCACATGTGGTGAATTTATCCATTGAGCCATCGGACGTTGAACCAATAGTTAATAACACTTTTTGGCCCCTTTCAATGAAGATAAATAGATTAAAACCAAACTGACTGAAAATAAATGGAATGCAGTAGATGAAGTTATTATGGATTTTCAGAAGGCATTTGATAGTGACTTACGAGGCTGGTCAGAAAAATTCAGGAAATCCCTGTGGATTGGAAGGTAGCAAATGTAAGCCTGCTATTCAAGAAAGGAGGGAAGAGAGAAAACGGAACTATAGGCCGGTTAGCCTGACATCAGCAGTAGGGAAAATGCTAGAATCTATTATTAAGGATGTAGTAACAGGGCACTTAGAAAATCATAATATGGTGAGGCAAAGTCAACACAGTTTCTCCAACAAGAGAGAGTCTAACCACCTCCCCATGACATTCATCACCGAATCCCTCACCATTGACCAGAAACTTAACTGGACCAGCCACACAAATACTGTGGCTACAAGAGCAGGTCAGAGGCTGGGTATTCTGCAGTGAGTGACTCACCTCCTGACTCCCCAAAGCCTTTCCACCATCTACATGGCACAAGTTGGGAGTGTGATGGAATACTCTCCACTTGCCTGGATGAGTGCAGCTCCAACAACACTTCAGAAGCTCGACACCATCCAGGACAAAGCAGCCCGCTTGATTGACACCCCATCCACCACCCTAAACATAAACTCCCTTCACCACCAACGCACTGTGGCTGCAGTATGTACCATCCACAGGATGCACTGCAGCAACTCGCAAGGCATCTTTGACAGCACCTCCCAAACCCGCGACCTCTACCACCTAGAAGGACAAGGGCAGTAGGTACATGGGAACAGCTCCACCTGCACGTTCCCCTCCAAGTCACACACCATCCCGACTTGGAAATATTTTGCCGTTCCTTCATCGTTGCTGGTTCAAAATCCTGGAACTCCCTACCTAACAGCACTGTGGGAGAACCTTCACCACATGGACTGCAGCGGTTCAAGAAGGCTGCTCACCACCACCTTCTCAAGCAATTAGGGATGGGCATTAAATACTGGCCTTGCCAGTGACGCCCACATCCCATGAACGAATTTTTAAAAAAGGGAAATCGTGTTTGACAAATCTTAGTTTTTTGAGGGTGTAACTAGCAGGGTAGATAAGGGGGAGCCAGTGGATGTAGTAAATTCAAAAGGCATTCAATAATGTGCCACACAAGAGATTGTTACACAAAATTAGTGCTCATGGGATTGGGGGTAATATATTATCATGGTATGAGGGTTGGTTAACAAACAGAAAACAGAGTAGGAATAAAAGGATCGTTTTCGGGTTGGCAGGTTGTAACTAATGGGGTGCCACAAGGATCAGTGCTTGGGCCTCAGCTGTTTACAATATGTATTAATGACTTAGATGAGGGGACCGAGTGTAATGTATCCAAGTTTGCTGACAGTACAAAGCTAGATGGGAAAGTAAGCTGTAAGGAGGATGCAAAGCGGCTGCAAAGGGATATAGACAGGTTAAGTGAGTGGGCGAGAAGGTGGCAGATGGTGTATAATGTGGGGAAATGTGAAATTGTCCACTTTGGTAGGAAGAATAGAAAAGCAGAATATTTTTTAAAAGGTGAGAGACTAAGAAATGTTGGTAGTCAGAGGGATTTGGGTATCCTTGTACACGAATCACATAGTTATCATGCAGGTACAGCAAGCAATTAGGAAGGCAAATGGTATGTTGGCCTTTATTGCAAGGGGGTTGGAGTATAAGAGTTGCTGCAATTATATAGTGCTCTGGTGAGACCACACCTGGAGTACTGTGTACAATTTTGGTCTCCTTACCTTAGAGGGGGTGCCACAAAGATTCATCAGATTGATTCCTGGGATAAGAGGATTGTCCCGTGAGGAGAGATTGAGTAGAATGGACCTATATTCTCTGGAGTTTAGAAAAATGAGAGGTGATATCATTGAAACGTATGAAATTCTGAGAGGGCTTGACAGGATAGATGCTGAGAGGTTGTTTCCCCTGGCTGGAGAGTCTAGAACTAGGGTTCATAAGGGTTGGCCATTTAGGACAGAGATGAGGAAAAATGTCTTCACTCATCAGAGGGTTGTGAATCTTTGGAATTCTCTATCTTGTGGATGCTCAGTCGTTGAATATATTCAAGACTGAGAGAGAGATTTTTGAACACTAAGGGAATCGAGAGATATGAGGACAGGGCAGGTAAGTGGATTTGAGATAGATGATCAGTCATGAGGAAAGGCAATATAAACTAGATGGTACAATTTTAAAGGGGGTGCAGGAACAGAGAAACCTGGGGGTGCACATACACAAATCTTTGAAGGTTCTCTAGATTCAGAAAGTGTCCCTCTAGATTGGAAAATTGCACATGTCACTCCGCTTTTTAAGAAAGGAGAGAAAGGGAAACCAGGGAATTATAGACCAGTTAGCCTAACATCTGTTGTGGGGAAAATGCTGGAGTCTATAATTAAGGATAGGGTGACTGAACACCTCGAGAATTTTCAGTTAATCAGAGAGCCAGCATGGATTTGTGAAAGGTAGGTCGTGCCTGACAAACCTGATTGGATTTTTTGAAGAGGTGACTAAAGTAGTGGACAGGGGAATGTCAATGGATGTTATTTATATGGACTTCAGAAGGCATTTGATAAAGTCCCACATAAGAGACTGTTAGCTAAGATAGAAGCCCATTGAATCGAGGGAAAAGTACGGACTTGTAAGTTAGGAAGTTGGCTGAGCGAAAGGCGACAGAGAGTAGGGATAATGGGTAGGTACTCACATTGGCAGGATGTGACTAGTGGAGTCCCGCAGGGATCTGTCTTGGGGCCTCAGTTATTCACAATATTTATTAACGACTTAGATGAAGGCATAGAAAGTCTCATATCTAAGCTTGCCGATGACACAAAGATTGGTGGCATTGTAAGCAGTGTAGATGAAAACATAAAATTACAAAGCGACATTGATAGATTAGGTGAATGGGCAAAACTGTGGCAAATGGAATTCAATGTAGACAAATGTGAGGTCATCCACTTTGGATCAAAAAAGGATAGAACAGGGTACTTTCTAAATGGTAAAAAGTTAAAAACAGTGGATGTCCAAAGGGACTTAGGGGTTCAGGTACATAGATCATTGAAGTGTCATGAACAGGTGCAGAAAATAATCAATAAGGCTAATGGAATGCTGGCCTTTATATCTAGAGGACTAGAGTACAAGGGGGCAGAAGTTATGCTGCAGCTATACAAAACCCTGGTTAGACCGCACCTGGAGTACTGTGAGCAGTTCTGGGCACCGCACCTTCGGAAGGACATATATTGGCCTTGGAGGGCCAGCGTCGGTTTACTAGAATGATACCCGGACTTCAAGGGTTAAGTTACGAGGAGAGATTACACTAATTGGGGTTGTATTCTCTGGAGTTTTGAAGGTTAAGGGGTGATCTGATCTAAGTTTATAAGATATTAAGGGGAACAGATAGGGTGGATAGAGAGAAACTATTTCTGCTGGTTGGGGATTCTAGGAGTAGGGGGCACAGTCTAAAAATTAGAGCCAGACCTTTCAGGAGCGAGATTAGAAAACATTTCTACACACAAAGGGTGGTGGAAATTTGGAACTCTCTTCCGCAATAGGCAATTGATAGCTCAATTGCTAAATTTAAATGTGAGATAGATAGCTTTTTGGCAACCAAAGGTATTAAGGGATATGGGCCAAAGGCAGGTATATGGAGTTAGATCACAGATCAGCCATGATCTTATCAAATGGCGGAGCAGGCTCGAGGGGCTGAATGGCCTTCTCCTGTTCCTATATTCCTATGTTCCTAAGGTGGCAGGACAAGTTGAGAAGGTTGCTAAAGAAGCATATGGAATCCTGGCTTGATTAATAGAGGCATAGAGTACAAAAGCAAGGAAGTTATGCTAAACCTTTGTAAAACAATGGTAAGGCCCTAGCTGGAGTATTGTGCTCAAATCTGGGCACCACACTTTAGGAAGGATGTCAAGGCCTTAAGTAGGGTGCAGAAGAGATTTACTAGAATCGTGCCAGGGATGAGGGACTTCAGTTATGTGGAGAGACTGGAGAAGCTGGGGTTGTTCTCCTTGGAACAGAGGAGATTTGTTAGAGGTGTTCAAAATCATGAATGGTTTTGATAAGAGTAAATAAGGAGAAACTGTTCCCAATGGCAGAAGGGTCAGTAACCAGAGGACACAGATTTAAGGTGATTGGCAAAAGAGCCAGAGGCAACATGAGGAAACATTTTTTATACGCAGTGCATTGTAATGATATGGAATGTACCGCCTGAAAGGGTGGTGGAAGCAGATTCAATAGTCACTTTCAAAAGGGAATTGGGTAAATACTTGAAAGGAAAAAATTTACAGAGTTATGGAGAAAGAGCAGGAGAATGGGACTAATTGGATAGCTCTTTCAAAGAGCCGGCACAGGCACGATGGGCCAAATGGCCTCCTCCTGTGCTGTACCGAATATGATACAATGATCTGATTGAATGACGGAGGAGTCTCGAGGGGCCATATGGCCTACTCCTGTTCCTATTTCTTATGTTTTTGTGTTCTTAAATGTCGTGGCACTGTTTGAAAGTTGGTTGCCAAACAGAAAACAGAGTTTGAGTAAATGGACTGGAGTAGGGTTGGAAGTTTTGTGCCATAGGGTTCAGTGCTGGGTCCATTTTTGTTCTCTGTGTATATATAGATGATTAGGATTTAGGCAGAGGGAGCACAATCCTGAAGTTTGATGATGATAGAAAAGGAAGTTTCTACTGAGCAGGGAAGGATGAGGCGATTTTAATAGAGGTTTTTTAAATGATTTTTTGATGAGTGATTAAGGAAAGAATATCCTCTAGTTGGGTTGGGGTCAGTGATGAAGAGTCTGCCATTCATAAATTGTCACTAAGTGAGGAGAGAAGTTAGGAGAAATGTCTTTACACAGAGGATTGTTGAAGCACAAAATGCTTTGCCAGAGGGAGAGGTTGAGGGAGAGACCATTGGATCTATTAAGGAAAATTTGACTAAATATTTGAAGGAGAGGAAGATAGAGGTTATTGGAAAACGGTCGGGCAGTGGGATTAGTTTTGGACTGCTGTAGCTGAGTTGGCATCCTTCTGTGCGTATGATCTGTGGGGCTAAGGTGTCTGTTTTTCTGTTTTATACAGATGATCACTGTGAATGCTGCACTGTTCCCCAGCTCTGTCACAAATTCTCTGATTGCTGTTGGAAATGACGGACTCCAAGAGCGCGATCGAATGGTCCGAGCGTGTCTTGCCATCCTCTGTGAGCTAGGTAACTGGACTAATCTTTCCCCTTTTTGACATTTATTCCTCAGCCTCTTCCCCCTGGACAAAAGTGTGTGACTATCCTTGGACTTGGCTAGGTGGTTGCACTATTGCCTCTGGGCCAAAAGGTTGTGGGTTCAAACCCACTAGACTTGAGTGCATAACTTTGGCTCACCCAGCGCAGTGCTGAAGGAGTGCTGTCCCTCATGGCCAGGCTTTCATGTTCGAATGGATGTTGATGATCCCATGGCACTGTTTGAGGAAGAGTAGAGACATTTCCTGGTGTCCTGCTCAACATTGCTCATTCACCCAGCACCTCAAAAAAAAACTAGATTAACTGCTCATTCATTTTTGGCTTCGTGCAAAATGGATGCCACATTTACCCACAATAGTTTACTGCTGTTAGTTTAAAAAAGAATTCAAGATAATTCAGTAGTTTGAATTAACTAATTTTAATAAAATAGCACAGGAGTTGTTTTTTGCGCAATATCATCTTGGGAACATAGGAACAGGAGTATGCCATTCAGCCCCTCGTGCCTGCTCCGCCATCTGACAAGATCATGGCCGACCCGTGACCCGACTCCATATACCCGCCTTTGGCCCATATCCCTTAATACCTTTGGTTGCCAAAAAGCTATCTATTTCAGATTTAAATTTAGCAATTGAGCTTGTATCAATTGCCGTTTGCAGAAGAGAGTTCCAAACTTCTACCACCTTTTGTGTGGAGAAATGTTTTCTAATCTCGCTCCTGAAAGGTCTGGCTCTAATTTTTAGACTGTGCCCCCTACTCCTAGAATCCCCAACCAGCGGAAATAGTTTCTCTCTGTCCACCCTATCCATTCCCCTTAATATCTTATAAACTTCGATCAGATCACCCCTTAACCTTCAAAACTCCAGAGAATACAACCCCAATTTGTGTAATCTCGTCTCATAACTCAACCCTTGAAGTCCGGGTATCATTTTAGTAAACCTACGCTGCATTCCCTCCAAGGCCAATATGTCCTTCCGAAGGTGCGGTGCCCAGAACTGCTCACAGTACTCCAGGTGTGGTCCAACCAGGGTTTTGTATAGTTGCTGCATAACTTCTGCCCCCTTGTACTCTAGTCCTCTAGATATAAAGGCCAGCATTCCATTCGCCTTATTGATTATTTTTCTGCACCTGTTCATGACACTTGAAATAACAGTTCGAATTAAGAGGAATAGATGGTCATAAAAACAGAAGGTAATTGGTGTATGTGAATTGCTATGAATTTGTCCTGTATCTATGAGATAACCATTGTCCTTGGATGACGAACTCCCAACTGATCAATGGGCCAAGCCATTCCATTCAATTACAAGCATCCTATGGGGCTGTTTACATTGAGACGTTGAAGCGAGGCTCTGTCTGCCCTCGGGTGGATAGAAAAGATGCCATGGCACTATTTCGAAGAAGAGCAGGGGAGTTCTTCCCGGTGTCCTGGACAATGTTTATCCCTCAACCAACATCACTAAACAGATTATCTTGTCGTTATCTCATTGCTGTTTGTGAGATCTAACTGTGCGCAAATTGGCTGCCGTGTTTCCTACATTACAACAGTGACACATTCTCACTTGAGTTCCAAACTTCTACCACCCTTTGTGTGTAGAAATGTTTTCTAATCTCGCTCCTGAAAGGTCTGGCTCTAATTTTTAGATTGTGCCCCCTACTCCTGGAATCCCCAACCAGCGGAAATAGTTTCTCTCTACCCACCCTATCTGTTCCCCTTAATATCTTATAAACTTCGATCAGATCACCCCTTAACCTTCTAAACTCTAGAGAATACAACCCCAATTTGTGTAATCTCTCCTTGTAACTTAACCCTTGAAGTCCGGGTATCATTCTAGTAAACCTCCAAGGCCAATATGTCCTTCCGAAGGTGCGGTGCCCAGAACTGCTCACAGTACTCCAGGTGCGGTCTTGATCCAAACATGGACAAAAGAGCTGAATTCCAGAGGTGAGGTGAGAGTGACTGGCCTTGACATCAAGGCAGTATTTGACAGAGTGTGGCACCAAGGAGCCCGAGTAAAATTCAAGTCAATGAGAATCAGGGGGAAAGCTCTCCAGTGGCTGGAGTCATACCTAGCACAAAGGAAGATGGTAGTGGTTGTTGGAGGCCAATCGTCTCAGCCCCAGGACATTGCTGCAGGAGTTCCTCAAGGCAGTGTTCCAGGCCCAACCATCTTCAGCTGCTTCATCAATGACCTTCCCTCCACCATAAGGTCAGAAATGGGGATGTTCGCTGATGATTGCACAGTGTTCAGTTCTATTTGCAACCCCTCATAATGAAGCAGTCCGTGCCTGGACAACATCCATGCTTGGGCTGATAAGTGGCAAGTAACATTCATGCCAGGCAATGACCATCTCCAACAAGAGAGAATCTAACCACCTCCCCTTGACATTCAATGGCATTACCATCGCCGAATCCCCCACCATCAACATCCTGGGTGTCACCATATCCTGGGTGTCACCATTGACCAGAAACTTAACTGGACCAGCCATGTGAATACTGTGGCTACAAGAGCAGGTCAGAGGCTGGGTATTATGCGGCGAGTGACTCACCTCCTGACTCCCCAAAGCCTTTCCACCATCTACAAGGCACAAGTCAGGAGTGTGATGGAATACTCTCCACTTGCCTGGATGAGTGCAGCTCCAACAACACTTCAGAAGCTTGACACCATCCAGGACAAAGCAGCCCGCTTGATTGGCATCCCATCCACCACCCTAAACATTCACTCCCTTCACCACCGGTGCTCCATGGCTGCAGTGTGTACTATCCACTGCAGCAACTCGCCAAGGCTTCTTCGCTAGCATCTCCCAAACCCGCAACCTCTACCACCCAGAAGGACAAGGGCAGCAGGCACATGGGATCAACGCCACCTGCACGTTCCACTCCAAGTCACACAATTCCGACTTGGAAATATATCGCCATTCCTTCATCGTCGCTGGGTCAAAATCCTGGAACTCCCTACCTAACAGCACAGTGGGAGAACCTTCACCACACGGACTGTAATAGTTCAAAAAACGGCTCACCACCACCTTCTCAAGGGCAATTAGGGATGGGCAATAAATGCTGGCCTTGCCAGTGACGCCCACATCCCATGAATGAATTTAAAAAAAATCATGAATGGTTTTGACACAGTAAATAAGAAACTTTCCAGTGGCTGAAGGGTCAGTAACCAGAGGACGCAGATTTAAGGTGATCGGCAAAAGAGCCAGAGGGTAGTTGAGGACAGTCATTTTTTTACGAGTGAGTTGTAATGATCTGGAATGTACTGCCTGAAAGGGCGATGGAAGCAGATTCAGTAATAACGTTCAAAATGGAATTGGATAAATACTTGAAGGGAAAAAATTTACAGGGCTATGGGGAACGAGCAGGGGAATGGGACTAATTGGATAGCTTTCATAGAGTTGGCACAGGCACGATGGGTCGAATGGTCGCCTCCTGTGCTGTTCCTACTCGGATGCTATGAAATGGCCATTCACATCCTCTCAACATCCCAAAGTGCTTCATCGTCCGCAGCACCCAATTTGTGCACAGCAAGATCCCACAAACAAATTAAATAAATGACCAGTTAACGGGTAATTTTCACCTACACTGCTCTGATGGTAAACTGGCGAAGTGAAAATTAATATCTGACAGGTTCTACAATGGGCAGGTAATCCGGTCAGCCAGTTTACCTCCCAAGGTTTGATGGTGAAAGTTACACCCAATCCCTTTTATTGGTGTTGGTTATGGGGGGAATGTGGACCAAAATACCAGGAAATCTTCTGGCTCTTTGAAAAGTGCTGTGGAATCTTTCAGGAAGGCTATGGTTTATTATCAGATCCGAAAGGTGACGCTTCTGACATGCAGGACTGCCTAGGTTATGTTCTCAAGTCCTGGAGTAGGGCTTGAACCGACAAATAGCTGTTGAATTTTAGCTTGGTCAGTTATAAAGAAGTCTGATTGCAGTTTCCTCTGTATGGCAATCCCAAGTTTACCCTGTTTCCTGTTGTGTAAATGCTGGACTATACTTTTTCAGCACTTCAAAATGCGGAGGTGGTAGCCCTGCGTGGAGGACTCAGCACCATTCTGAAGAACGTGATTGACTGCCAACTGAATCGGATAAACGAGGCACTCATCACAACCATTCTGCACCTGCTAAATCACCCAAAGACGCGGAAGTACGTAAGAGCTGATGTGGAACTGGAGGTATGGCTACTCGTTGCTTTATCGCAATAGAAATGGTTGACTTGCTGTGCACCCTGTAATACAGTAATCCGCGGCCTAGTGGATAAAGTACTGAGCCGTACAGAACCAGGTGATCCTATGTGCAGTTCACAGTCTGTGCTGCGTTAGTTTGTCACGTCGACAGGGCCAGTATCTAGGTTCTAGGACAAGGGCACTTGAATTTAAGCTTAAACAACAAAGGGTGAACACAGTAAAGATATAAGGGCCAATTCTGGATTTCCGCGGTGGAGGTTGGGCTTGTCGGAAGTGCAAGGTGGGCAATTGCAGCATAGCTTGATATCCCACTACACGCTCCCTGGAAGCATGGATTCGACCGTATAATATCTTCACATGGATAGTGGTGAATATATGGAATAGACAGCTCAGTGGGACTGCCCTCATTTGATTCCACTCTTACCCGAGAGCATGCACTGTCACCTTGGGAGTGCCAAAAGATTCATCCTTTGCTCCCTCCTCTTCCTCATCTGCATACTACCCCTTGGCAACATCATCCATAGACATTGGGTCAGCTCCCCACGTACGCTGATGACACCCAGCTCTACTTCTCTACCACTTCTTTTGACCCCTCCACTCTCTCTGCATTGTCAGACTGCTTGTCCGACACCCAGCCCTGGTTGAGTCACTGTTTCCTCCAGCTAAACGTTGGGAAGACCAAATCCATTGTCTTTAGCCCCGCCACAAATTCTGTATCCTTGCCACTGACTCCATCCCCCTACCCAGTTACTACCTCAGGTTTAACCGGACTTTTCGTAACATCGGTGTCCTATTTGACCTTGAACTGTGCTACTTCCATATCCCTCCATCACAGACTGTCTCTATCCATCTCTGGGGCATCCCCCGCCTCCACCCCACCTCAATCTCCTTGCTACTGAAACTTCCATTCATGCATTTGTCATCTAATGATTTAACTATTACAGTTGCAGGTCAGCGAGGATAGGGATAAAGGGCAAATGGGCCATCTCTCATCCTCCACACGGGTACGGTAGCATAGCATGTTACTAGACTAGTAATCCAGAGGCCTGGACTAATAATACGGAGTTCTGAGTTCAAATCCTGCCAAGGTAGCTGGGGAATTTAAATTCAATTAATTAAATAAAATCTGGAATAAAAGAAAATAGTATCAGTAATGGTGGCCATGAAACTACTGGGTTGTCGTAAAAACCCATCTGGTTCACTAATGTCCTTTAGGGAAGGAAACCTGCCGTCCTCACCCGGTCTGGCCTATATGTGACTCCAGACCCACAGCAATGTGGTTGATTCTTAATTGCCCTCTGAAATGGCCTAGTAAGCCATTCATTTGTTCAAGAAGAAGGCTCACCACCACCTTCTCGAGGGCAATTAGGGATGGGCAGTAAATGCTGGCCCACATCCCATGAATGAATTTTTTTTTAAAAAACACCATAAACTAAGCTCATCCAAACCACTACTGTCCATATTCTATCCCACACCGTCCCACTTGCCCTTCATCCCTATCCTTGCTGACCTGCAACGACTCCAAGTCCCCCAATGCCTTAAATTTAAAATTCTTATCCTCCATATTTACATCTGTCCATGCCTCACCCCTCCCTTTCTCTAACCTACAATTCTCTGTGCCCACCTCCCAACTCTCCGTTCCTCTGACTCTGGCCTCTTATGTCCTCTCTCCCTTCGCCCCATCATTGGTGGCTATGCCATGAGCTGCATGGGCTCTACACTCTGGAATTTCCTCCCTCCAACCCCCTGCTCCCTCTCTCTGAGCTTCCTAAATCCCACCTCTTTTGACTAAACTTTTCGTCACTTTCAGCTTTTTACTCAGACTGGCGGAAGGTGGGTAGTGGTATTCCGCAGGGATCGGTGCTGTTGTTCACCATTTATATGAAAGATTTGGACTTGGGAATCAGGAGTATAGTTTAAAAATTTGTGGACGATACCAAATTGTGGGGTACAGTTAATACTGAGGAAGACTACGACTAAGATCTTAAGAAATAGGAGCAGGAGTAGGCCATACGGTCCCTTGGGCCTGCTGCACCATTCAGTAAGATCATGTCTGACCGTTGACCTCAACTCCACTTAACTGCCTGATCCCCATATCACTTGATACCCCTTGACTCCGAAAACTTATCTATTTCAGCCTTGAATATATTCAATGACTCAGCATCCAGAGCCCTCTGGGGTAGAGAATTCCAAAGATTCACAACTCTGAGTGAAGAAATTCCTCCTCATCTCAGTCTTGAATGGCCGATCCCATATCATGCGACTATGCCCTCCAGCTCTAGACTCTCTAGCCAGGGGAAACAATCTCTCAGCATCTACCCTGTCAAGCCCCCTTATAATCTTACATGTTTCAATGAGATCACCCCTCATTCTTCTAAACTCCGGAGAGTATAGGCCCATTCTACTCAACCTCTCTTCATAGGCCAACCCTCTCATCCCAGGAATTAATCTAGTGAACCATCGTTGCACCGCCTCTAAGGCAAGTATATCCTTCCTTAGATAAGGAGACCAAAACTGTATACAGTACTCCAAGTGTGGTCTCACTAAAGCCCTGTACAACTGTAGTAAGACTCCCTTTCTCTTGTACTCCAACCCCCTTGTAGTAAAGGCCAACAATGCCATTTGCTTTCCTAATTGCCTACTGTACCTGCATACTAACTTTTTGTGTATCTTGCACAAGGACACCCAAGTCTCTCTGAACACCAACATTTAATAGCTTCTCACCATGTAAAAAATATTCTGTTTTTCTATTCTTCCTATCAAAGTAAATAACCTCACATTTCCCCACATTATATTCCATCTGCCACCTTCTTGCCCACTCACTTAACCTGTCTGTGAGAATCCCTACGTGGTCAGTTTTCGGTAAAATATTAAAATGCCTACGTGGCAAAGAAGCAGAATGCAAAATGGTTAGAAAGGGTTAATTAGTTAGTAACTGAGATTGATACAAGTGGCCTGGCCCTCCTGCTGGGCCATATGTTTGCTTAGTCAGCAGGCCTGCATTGTCTTATCAATGATAGGTCTTTGATGTGAGTCAAGGACTGGTCTGAATGTCTCCATGTTTATGGCAGATCAATATAGGGAACGAGCTTAGCCAAAGTTGAAAGACATTCCAGGTTGGGAGATAAGGAACAGAAGGAACAGGGAAGAACATTCTAAGTTGGAAAGTGAGGAAGTTATCCCCTTTGATGTCTAACAGCAGCATGATCAGCACATGGACGATTTATGATTGGTCGGAAATAATGTAACCTCGCATGGCAACCTGTGCCCGGCTTATGATTGGTGTTGACCCTCGTTAAGTATGTTCCAACCCTATTGATTTGTATAAAAACGTGTGGACTTCTGTATGTTGTTGTTCTTGCTCTGCCAGCATAGAGGGACTCTATCAGGAGTCCAAATCAATGCTGCAGAGCAAGAACAAAAACATACAGAAATCCACACGTTTTTATACAAATCAATAGGGTTGGAACATACTTAACGAGGGTCAACACCAATCATAAGCCGGGCATAGGTTGCCATGCGAGGTTACATTATTTCCGGCCAATCATAAATCGTCCATGTGCTGATCATGCTGCTGTTAGACATCAAAGGGGATAACTTCCTCACTTTCCAACTTAGAATGTTCTTCCCTGTTCCTTCTGTTCCTTATCTCCCAACCTGGAATGTCTTTCAACTTTGGCTAAGCTCGTTCCCTATATTGATCTGCCATAAACATGGAGACATTCAGACCAGTCCTTGACTCACATCAAAGACCTATCATTGATAAGACAATGCAGGCCTGCTGACTAAGCAAACATATGGCCCAGCAGGAGGGCCAGGCCACTTGTATCAATCTCAGTTACTAACTAATTAACCCTTTCTAACCATTTTGCATTCTGCTTCTTTGCCACGTAGGCATTTTAATATTTTACCGAAAACTGACCACGTAGGGATTCTCATCTGTATCACTTTGCAGACTCTGTGTCCTCCTCACAGCTTGCTTCCCACCTAGCTTTGTATTGTCAGCAAACTTGGATACGTTACACTTGGTCCCTTCATCTAAGTCACTAATATAGATTGTAAATAGCTGAGGCCCAAGCACTGATCCTTGCGGTTACAGCCGACCAACCTTAGAATGACCCGTTTATCCCTACTCTCTGTTTTCTGTCCATTAACCAGTCGTCTGTCCATGCTAATATATTACCCCAACCCCATGAGCCCTTACCTTGTGTAACAACCTTTTATGTGGCACCTTATCGAATGCCTTTTGAAAATCCAAATATACAAAATCCACTGGTTCCCCATTATTTACCATGCTAGTTACATCCTCAAAAACATGATTTCCCTTTCATAAAACCATGTTGACTCTGCCTAATCATATTATGATTTTCTAAGTGCCCTATACCCACTTCCTTAATAATGGATTCCAGCATTTTCCCGACAACCGATGCTAATCTAACTGACCTGTAGTTCCCTGTTTTCTCTCTCCCTCCCTTCTTGAATAGTGGGGCAACATTTGCCTCCTTCCAGTCCACTGGGACCGTTCTAGAATCTAGAGAATTTTGGAAGATCATAACCAATGCATCCACTATCTCTGCAGCCACCTCTTTCAGAACCCTAGGATGTAGGCCATCAGGTCCAGGGGATTTGTCGGCTTTTAGTCCCATTAATTTCTCCAGTACCTTTTCTCTAGTGATATCAGTTGTTTTAAGTTCCTCACTCTCATTTACCCCTTGGTTCCCAACTATTTTTGGTATGCTTTTTGTGTCTTCTACAGTGAAGACAGGTACAAAATATTTGTTTAACGGATCTGCCATTTCCTGATTGCCCATTATAATTTCTCCTGTCTCAGCCTCTAACAGGCCTTTTCCTACTCTCTTCCTTTTTACATACTTGTAGAAGCTCTTACAATTCGTTTTTATATTTCTTGCTGATTTACTTTCATATTCTGTTTTCTCCCTTTTCATCAATTTTTTGGTCATCCTTTGTTGATTTCTAAAACTCTCCCAATCCCCAGGCTTATTACTCTTGGCAACATTATAGGTCTCTTCTTTCAATCTGATACACTCCTTAACTTGTTTAGTTAGCCACGGATGGATCACTTTTCCTACGAGGTTTTTTTTCTCAATGGATACTTGTTGAGAATATTGAAATATTTCTTTAAATGATTACCATTGTCAAACCCTTTAATTTAATTTCCCAATCCACCTTTGACAACTCGCCCCTCACACCTATGTAATTGGCTTTATTTAAGTTTAAGATTCTAGTTTCTGACTTAAGTACATTACTTTCAAACTCTATCATATTATGATCACTCTTCCCCAGAAGATCTTTTACTGTGAGATTACTAAATAACCCTATCTCATCACATAATACAAGATCTAAAATAGCCTGTTCCCTGGTTGGTTTCATGACGTATTGCTGTAGGAAACCATCTCAAATACATTCCATGAATTCGCCTTCCAATCTACCTTTGCCAACTTGATTTGCCCAGTCTATATGCAGATTAAAGTCCCCCATGATGACTGCATTTCCTTTGTTACAAGTTCCCATTATTTCATGATTAATATTCTGTCCAACGGCATTGCTACTATTAGGGGCCTATAAGCTACTCCCACCAGTGTTTTCTGCCCCTTGTTAGTTCTAATTTCCACCCATATTGATTCTACTTCCTGATCTTCCAAGCCAAGATCCTTTCTCACCACTGTCCTTTTGTAATCTTTTATTATTAGGGCTACACCCCCTGCTTTTCCATTCTGCCTGTCTTTTCTAAATGTCATGTATCCTGGAATATTTAGTTCCCAACCGCGGTCATTTTGCAACCATGTCTCTCTAATGGTTATTAGATCACATCCATTTTCTCTATTTGTGCAATTAATTGATCTATCTTGTTATGAATGTTCCGTGCATTCAGATAAAGAGCCTTTAATTTTGACTTTTTACCATTTTTTTTTCCTGCTTTGACCGTACTTATTGCACTATTATTTGTAAACACTTTGTCCCTTCCTGTCGCACTCTGGTTATCTTTACCCGAGTCACTACACTGCTGTATTGTCTTAACTTTTCTCATTAGATTTCTAAATTTCCCCTCCCCTCTTCTCCACCGCCCCCCCCCCCACTACTGCCTTTAGTTTAAAGCCCTATCTACATCCCTAGTTATTCAATTCTAAATGGGATAGATTCAGAACAGATCTAGCAGCTCAAAACTGGGCATCCATGAGGCGCTGTGGGCCATCAGCAGCAGCAGAATTGTATTCCAGCACAATCTGTAACCTCATGGCCCGGCATATTCCTCACTCTACCATTACCAACAAGCCAGGGGATCAACCCTGGTTCAATGAGGAGTGTAGAAGAGCATGCCAGGAGCAGCACCAGGCGTACCTAAAAATGAGGTGCCAACCTGGTGAAGCTACAACTCAGGACTACATGCATGCTAAACAGCGGAAGCAACATGCTATAGACAGAGCTAAGCGATTCCACAACCAACGGATCAGATCAAAGCTCTGCAGTCCTGCCACATCCAGTCGTGAATGGTGGTGGACAATTAAACAACTAACGGGAGGAGGAGGCTCTGCAAACATCCCCATTCTCAATGATGGCGGAGTCCAGCACGTGAGTGCAAAAGACAAGGCTGAAGCGTTTGCAACCATCTTCAGCCAGAAGTGCCGAGTGGATAATCCATCTCAGCCTCCTCCCGATATCCCCACCATCACGGAAGCCAGTCTTCGGCCAATTCGATTCACTCCACGTGATATCAAGAAACGGCTGAGTGCACTGGATACAGCAAAGGCTATGGGCCCCGACAACATCCCAGCTGTAGTGCTGAAGACTTGTGCTCCAGAACTAGCTGCGCCTCTAGCCAAGCTGTTCCAGTACAGCTACAACACTGGCATCCACCCGACAATGTGGAAAATTACCCAGGTATGTCCTGTCCACAAAAAGCAGGACAAATCCAATCCGGCCAATTACCGCCCCATCAGTCTACTCTCAATCATCAGCAAAGTGATGGAAGGTGTCGTCGACAGTGCTATCAAGCGGCACTTACTCACCAATAACCTGCTCACCGATGCTCAGTTTGGGTTCCGCCAGGACCACTCGGCTCCAGACCTCATTACAGCCTTGGTCCAAACATGGACAAAAGAGCTGAATTCCAGAGGTGAGGTGAGAGTGACTGCCCTTGACATCAAGGCAGCATTTGACCGAGTGTGGCACCAAGGAGCCCCAGTAAAATTGAAGTCAATAGGAATCAGGGGGAAAACTCTCCAGTGGCTGGAGTCATACCTAGCACAAAGGAAGATGGTAGTGGTTGTTGGAGGCCAATCATCTCAGCCCCAGGGCATTGCTGCAGGAGTTCCTCAGGGCAGTGTCCTAGGCCCAACCATCTTCAGCTGCTTCATCAATGACCTTCCCTCCATCATAAGGTCAGAAATGGGGATGTTCGCTGATGACTGCACAGTGTTCAGTTCCATTCGCAACCACTCAGATAATGAAGCAGTCCGAGCCCGCATGCAGCAAGACCTGGACAACATCCAGGCTTGGGCTGATAAGTGGCAAGTAACATTCGCGCCAGATAAGTGCCAGGCAATGACCATCTCCAACAAGAGAGAGTCTTACCACCTCCCCATGACATTCAACGGCATTACCATCGCCGAATCCCCCACCATCAACATCCTGGGGGTCACCATTGACCAGAAACTTAACTGGACCAGCCATATAAATACTGTGGCTACGAGAGCAGGTCAGAGGCTGGGTATTCTGCGGCGAGTGACTCACCTCCTGACTCCCCAAAGCCTTTCCACCATCTACAATGCACAAGTCAGGAGTGTGATGGAATACTCTCCACTTGCCTGGATGAGTGCAGCTCCAACAACACTCACGAAGCTCGACACCATCCAAGATAAAGCAGCCCGCTTGATTGGCACCCCATCCACCACCCTAAACATTCACTCCCTTCACCACCGGCGCACTGTGGCTGCAGTGTGCACCATCCACAGGATGCACTGCAGCAACTCGCCAAGGCTTCTTCGACAGCACCTCCCAAACCCACGACCTCTACCATCTAGAAGGACAAGAGCAGCAGGCGCATGGGAACAACACCACCTGCACGTTCCCCTCCAAGTCACACACCATCCCGACTTGGAAATATATCGCCGTTCCTTCATTGTCGCTGGGTCAAAATCCTGGAACTCCCTTCCTAACAGCACTGTGGGAGAACCGTCACCACACGGACTGCAGCGGTTCAAGAAGGCGGCTCACCACCACCTTCTCGAGGGCAATTAGGGATGGGCAATAAATGCCGGCCTTGCCAGCGACGCCCACATCCCGTGAACGAATAAAAAAAAAAAATTCACCAGGACACTGGTCCCAGCCTGATTTAAGTGGAGCCCATCTCACTGGAACAACTTCCTCTTTCCCCAGTACTGGTGCCAGTGCCCCATGAATCAAAACCCCTTCCTCCCTTAACACTCTGATCTATTTGTGTCTCTGCCAATTTGCATGTGGCTCAGGTAGTAATCCAGAGATTATTACCTTTTTGAAATTCTGCTTATTAGACTGTACCTCCTCAAACTGTCTCAGCAGAACCTCATTCTTAGTACTACCTATGTCATTGGTTCCTACATGGACCACGACCACTGGATCCTCCCCCTCATGCATCAAGTTCTTTTCCAGCCGCGAGGAGATGTCCTTAACTCTGGCACTGGGCGGGCAACACAGCCTTCGGGGTTCTGTCGTGGCTGTAGAGAATAGTGTCTGTCCCTCTGATTATACTAGCCCCTACTACTACCACATTCCTTTTTACTCCTCCCACTTGAATAGCCTCCTGTACCATAGTGCCGTGGTCACCTTGCTTTCATCCATACAGGTAGCAAGTCAAGGTCAAGGGCTGAGGCGCCTCCATCTCTAGATCCTTGGTCCCCATACCTGCCAAAGTACAAGATGACCTTAATAAAGTTGCAGAATGGGTGTGTAAATGGCATATGGATTTCAATATAGATAAGTGTGAGGTGGTGCATTTCACATCCTGGAAAAATAGTAGAGCATCAGATCTTGTTTCAGACTGGAAGTAAATTTATATAGCACCATTAATGTAGAAAACCTTCCCAAGAACCAAACAGAGGCTCGGGCAAATTTTAAAAATAGGCACCGATTCAGTTGAGGAGCTATTAGCAGGGGTAACTTTATATGTGACCCTCAGGCTCCATGGTACACACTTATGTGACCAATGCAAACAAAAATGCTTGGATGCTCTGTATTTTCAGGTGGGTGATGGTGAGTTTGAGAGCTATGCTGATGCGCAGATTGGGACAGGAGAAGCTGCTTTACATGTGGTTTTACTACCACTCAGGATTGCAGATAATGCATGCCAAGTGTGAGTTGGGTGATGCACAGGGAGTTTTTGAGATTTTGTACCTCCATTGTGAGTGAATTGATGTTTTGAAGTAGTTTGGTTATTTAAGACAAGCTGAAGCTGTAAGGAACTATTGCAATGATGTTTTCTCTTGTGTTGCAGCAAATTTTAGCACCATACACGGATTTTCACTACAGACATAATCCAGACACTGCAGAGGGGCAGCTCAAGTAAGTTCCCTCTTTGATTTTCTTTTCAAATACAATAAAATCAATGCCCATAATCCTGATATAAAGAAATTTGTTGGGGGATCCAGAGCAGTTAAGCCCTGGGAGCAGGTGGCCCACCAGAAAGGGAGGGCTTGCCCTGAATGCTTAGTGGATAAGTATCTGTCTGGCCTGTCAGGAAGGGTCCCAACTTTCGCTCCCAGTCTGTGCTGAATTAGCCTATTTTAGCTGTGGCGATGGGGTTGGGGGCTTTTACTAGCTTTGGTATCCTGGACTAGGGAGGGGAAAAATCAGACCCGGCTTCTGCACACACACATTGGGCGAGGTCAGGACTGGCTTCAGCTGTGATTCCCTCCGCAAATGAATAGCCTGCTGACACTTTCTGGTCCTACACAAGAAAATAAGGTGTAGTGCCACAGGGCTAGAAGTGCTTTTGGAACCATACCCCAGCAAGGATATACCTTGAGGGGAGAAGAAACTGAATGTAATGGTTGCTTTTAGGGGTATAATAGTTGTGTATTTATTGTTTTCATGCAGAGAGGACAGAGAAGCACGGTTATTAGCCAGCAAAATGGCAATAGTAGCAGCCTTCCGATCCTGGGCAGGTAAGATTCATTGAGGTGTATAACCTATGTCAAGTGTTTTTTTTAAATATTTGTTCTTGGGATGTGGGAAACACTGGCAAGGCAGTATTATTACCCGTCCCTAGTTACCCTGAGGGCATTGAGTCAACTATGTCGTGTAGGATTGGAGTCCAGATAGGAAGGTCATTAGTGTGTCTTTTTAGTGCCATCCCTGGTTAGGTAAAATAGTTTGATTAGCGATGTCTGTTTCTGAACTGGCACAGCTCTCCAAGAGACTATCCAGAGCCCCAAAACACACATCTAAAACACTCCGAAATCCCATGACCTTAATGCAATAAGTAGTGCTCATCACTTGTCATGGGAGTGAGCAAGGGTTAGGAAGTGCTGTCAGCTGATGTTCCTGGCTACATGGAAAACTGGTGTGGCATAATTTAAAACTCCTTCGTGTTAAGAGGGAGGATGAAAGTTATCGTATAGTCTCTACTCAGTGTGACACTGTCTGATATAAATGTTTCTTTGATACAATTCTGACTGTTGCTCCCTTACTGATGGTGAATGGCATATTTTATATTGTCATGCTGTGGTAAGACCTTGAAAGACCATGTTACCAAGAGGGTCGAACTGAACGCAATGTTACCAAGGCCACTAACACAGCAATGGTTGCATAAATTGCTCGGCTAAATGGTTATTATCAAGCCTTTCACGCCAATCTCCTCCTAATCCATTGACTTTGGTGAGTGGGAAAGAAACATGGAAGCAGCGTCAGTATCTTGTAATCCCACCAGCCCCCTTTTTTTATATTCGTTCATGGGATGTGGGCGTCACTGGCGAGGCCGGCATTTATTGCCCATCCCTAATTGCCCTTCGGAAGGTGGTGGTGAGCCACCTTCATGAACCGCTGCAGTCCTTGATAGAGTAGGAGGACTCGTGACATCTCGCTGCCCAGAAAGACCTAAAGATTGAGTTTTCTCTAGAGACCATTTACCCTCATGATAAAATATTTATATTGCAGAACTTGACTATGCTCCTGGCTGAGTTCATCAGGACTGTTCAGATCATGTCCTCCCAGCTCTTCAGCTGGTCTCTTGTTCCAGGATACTGGGGTAGCAGCATTGTGAAAATTGGTGTTGCACAAATGTGTGCCTGCCAATCACCTCATCCTGCATTATAGTCCAGCACTGATCTGCTATCCCACTGTTGTTTCAACTCCCAGTCAGTGGCAGAACAGTTAAAGCAGAGCTGGAAATCAGGATATTCAGTGTGGTTAATCCCTATGCAGTTGGCTTTGTGTGTTTGTCCAACAGCACAAAGAGCAGCAGGTCTCAGTGCATTCCTCTCCAAGCTCATCAAATTAGGTTTCAGCCTGTAACTCACTCTGGGTATCTGTTATTCTATATAAACTGTCCGAATTCCTTGATTAGATTCTGGCCTGTAACTCACTCCCGGGTGGTCCGTTATTCCATATGTAAACTACCCCTCGATTAGATTCCAGCCTGTAACTTGCCCCAGGTATCCATTATTCTATATTTAAAGCATTTGAACCTTCCATTAGATCCCATTCTGTAACTCACTGAGTATCTGTTCTGTATTAAGCACCCGAACCCCTCTATTAGATTCCAGCCTGTAACTCACAGCTATCTGTTTGTTTGTTATTTCACTGATATAAATTAAGGCATAGAAATTACGCTATGGACTCTTAGCCTGTAAACATTTCATGTGTTTTGTGTGAAATAACTTTACCTGATATCATAACCCATGTAAAGTAGCAGTCAAGGTAATGTCATTCTGGTACATAAAGCCTTCTCACACCAATATCACCCAGCTTAATTTCTGGCTTTACATCACTTGGTGAAATTATATATGCCCATAGGATAAATGTAAACTTTTTTTAGTCTTTTTTAAAAACCTTATCTGGATTTGAAAATATGGTGGTTGAACCTTTGGCTAATGAGCCTGGAAATTTTTTGACTGCATATGTTGTGCTTGGTTTGCAGGAATTATAAATCTGTGCCGGCCGGGAAACTCGGGTATCCAATCTTTAATAGGAATACTTTGTATACCAAATATGGAAGTGCGGGTAGGTAGACATTCACCCTGCAATGCCAGTGCTTGAATGTCCTCAATGTCAATTGTGACATCCGCTGCACATGGCCTTGTTTTTTGTGGTTAGTTGCTGGTGAAATTTTTTTAGAAGATTTTGCATGCTATTATCCCATAATAATTTCAGACTGTTTTTTCCCCCCCTTTAATCGTGCTTTACTTTATTATTTTGGGTTATTCAGTTTATTTCATATCATATTGTCTATGACTGTGCCATATCTGGTGATTGACAGGATTGTGTGTAAAATCAAGTTTGATTTATTCTTTGGGCATGTTCTAAACCAGGTGAGTGGGTTTTACGAACATCTCGAGGTTAAATTCCTCTTGTTGCACTCACTCCCATTTGTAACTTTGAGCCTCTTGTAAATGAAAACTCTGATAATCACAGTTTAAAAGTATGATGTGGAGATGCCGGTGATGGACTGGGGTGGACAAATGTAAGGAGTCTTACAACACCAGGTTATAGTCCAACAGCTTTATTTGAAATCACAAGCTTTCGGAGCTTTCCTCCTTCGTCAGGTGAGTGTAGGATTCCATAAAGGTACAGCATATATAGTCAGAGAACAATGCCTGGTGATTACAGATAATCTTTCCAACTGCCCGTTATCACACCTCTGCAGAGATATAATCAAAGCAATCAAAGGAGTGGAATGGTGTTCAGACAGAGAAACATTACATACAAGACTACTGAATACACAAACGGTCAGAACACAAGGACAGACAGACAGAGAGAGAGAGAGAGAGACACCCGAAAGGCAGAAAAAGAGAGAGAATGACCAGTTGTACTTTTTTTTTATTCGTTCACGGGATATGGGCGTCGCTGGCGAGGCCAGCATTTATTGCCCATCCCTAATTGCCCTCGAGAAGGTGGTGGTGAGCCGCCGCCTTGAACCGCTGCAGTCCGTGTGGTGACGGTTCTCCCACAGTGCTGTTAGGAAGGGAGTTCCAGGATTTTGACCCAGCGACAATGAAGGAACGGCGATATGTTTCCAAGTCGGGATGGTGTGTGACTTGGAGGGGATCGTGCAGGTGGTGTTGTTCCTATGTGCCTGCTGCTCTTGTCCTTCTTGGTGGTAGAGGTCGCGGGTTTGGGAGGTGCTGTCGAAGAAGCCTTGGCGAGTTGCTGCAGTGCATCCTGTGGATGGTACACACTGCAGCCACAGTGCGCCGGTGGTGAAGGGAGTGAATGTTTAGTGTGGTGGATGGGGTGCCAATCAAGCGGGCTGCTTTATCTTGGATGGTGTCGAGCTTCTTGAGTGTTGTTGGAGCTGCACTCATCCAGGCAAGTGGAGAGTATTCCATCACACTCCTGACTTGTGCATTGTAGATGGTGGAAAGGCTTTGGGGAGTCAGGAGGTGAGTCACTCACCGCAGAATACCCAGCCTCTGACCCGCTCTCGTAGCCACAGCATTTATATGGCTGGTCCAGTTAAGTTTCTGGTCAACGGTGACCCCCAGGGTGTTGATGGTGGGGGATTCGGCGATGGTAATACTGTTGAATGTCAAGGGGAGGTGGTAAGACTCTCTCTTGTTGGAGATGGTCATTGCCTGGCACTTGTCTGGCGCGAATGTTACTTGCCACTTATGAGCCCAAGCCTGGATGTTGTCCAGGTCTTGCTGCATGCGGGCTCGGACTGCTTCATTATTTGAGGGGTTGCGAATGGAACTGAACACTGTGCAGTCATCAGCGAACATCCCCATTTCTGACCTTATGATGGAGGGAAGGTCATTGATGAAGCAGCTGAAGATGGTTGGGCCTAGGACACTGCCCTGAGGAACTCCTGCAGCAATGTCCTGGGGCTGAGATGATTGGCCTCCAACAACCACTACCATCTTCCTTTGCGCTAGGTATGACTCCAGCCACTGGAGAGTTTTCCCCCTGATTCCCATTGACTTCAGTTTTACTAGGGCTCCTTGGTGCCACACTCGGTCAAATGCTGCCTTGATGTCAAGGGCAGTCACTCTCACCTCACTTCTGGAATTCAGCTCTTTTGTCCATGTTTGGACCAAAGCTGTAATGAGGTCTGGAGCCGAGTGGTCCTGGCGGAACCCAAATTGAGCATCGGTGAGCAGGTTATTTGTGAGTAAATGCCGCTTGATAGTACTGTCGACGACACCTTCCATTGCTTTGCTGATGATTGAGAGTAGACTGATGGGGTGGTAATTGGCCGGATTGAATTTGTCCTGCTTTTTGTGGACAGGACATACCTGGGCAATTTTCCACATTGTCGGGTAGATGCCAGTGTTGTAACTGTACTGGAACAGCTGGGCTAGAGGCACAGCTAGTTCTGAAGCACAAGTCTTCAGCACTACAGCTGGGATGTTGTCGGGGCCCATAGCCTTTGCTGTATCCAGTGCACTCAGCCGTTTCTTGATATCACGTGGAGTGAATCGAATTGGCTGAAGACTGGCTTCCGTGGTGGTGGGGATATCGGGAGGAGGCTGAGATGGATCATCCACTCGGCACTTCTGGCTGAAGATGGTTGCAAGCGCTTCATTCAGCCTTGTCTTTTGCACTCAGGTGCTGGACTCCGCCATCATTGAGGATGGGGATGTTTACAGAGCCTCCTCCTCCCGTTAGTTGTTTAATTGTCCACCACCATTCACGACTGGATGTGGCAGGACTGCAGAGCTTTGATCTGATCCGTTGGTTGTGGAATCGCTTAGCTCTGTCTATAGCATGTTGCTTCTGCTGTTTAGCATGCATGTAGTCCCGAGTTGTAGCTTCACCAGGTTGGCATCTCATTTTTAGGTACGCCTGGTGCTGCTCCTGGCATGCTCTTCTACACTCCTCATTAAAAACAGATAACTTTTTTTTGCTGGTGGGGTTACATGTAGCGTGACATGAACCCAAGATCCCGGTTGAGGCCGTCCTCATGGGTGCGGAACTTGGCTATCAATTTCTGCACGACGATTTTGCGTTGTCATGTGTCACGAAGGCCGCCTTGGGGAACGCTTACCCGAAGATCGGAGGCTGAATGTCCTTGACTGCTGAAGTGTTCCCCGACTGGGAGGGAACCCTCCTGTCTGGCGATTGTTCTGCGGTGTCCGTTCATCCGTTGTCGCAGTGTCTGCATGGTCTCGCCGATGTACCATGCTCCGGGGCATCCTTTCCTGCAACGTATGAGATAGACAACATTGGCCAAGTCGCAGGAGTATGAACCATGTACCTGGTGGGTGATGTCCTCTCGTGTGGGCTGAGGGCTCTTCGGTGCCTTGGCGGATAAGTGCGCCAAGTGTGATATCGAGCTTTGCAGACCAGCGACGTCTCTGGCTGGATAATCTTAGTTCGGATGGCAGAATACAGGGTAGGGGAGAGCTGCAGTTGGACTCGCTGCCCTGGGCTAGGGAGAGAAAAATGTAGTAAGATCTCTGCTCCTGATTTCTATCTGGTGCCCTGCTGGCAAGAGTTTGTCTATATATGTCAGCTGAGCATATGATCAGGCTGCGCTATGATTTTCCCCCAACCTCTGCCTTGCTTGACATTTGCTATTGCTTTTTAACTAATTTTTTCCATGGAATAAATTTATTGCCGTCACATTTCGGGTGCTCAGTAACTTTAACAAAAGGGTACCTGGCCACTGCTGTCATGAAGGTCTGGTGGAAATGTAACCGTTCGTAAGACTGTATCACTGGATTGTGTTGGGTACATTGGTGTAGTCTGCATAGCCCTGCTTTTGCAGGCCAGGCAAAATCTGAGCTGGGAATAGCTAAAAAAATGCACTGAGCTGACCATGCTGATTTGTGGAGTATGTTCATTTGCATAAGCTTTGCGCAGCTTTAGTCATGTCCTGGCAGCTACTCTTAACAGGAAACACAGAAAATTGGACCAGCAGCTCAAACTTGAAAGAGCATGAGCACTTAAAGGTAAGTGACTTTCTTTGATGGGGCAAATATTGCCACAGCCTATAGAAATATTTGTTGGCCGTTGCCATGGCCATGGAGGTTGGGGGAGGTGAAAGAAGTGAAAGAAAACACAATGTGGAGCCACAAAAAGAAGGCTGTGAGCAATTGACTAATGGTGCAGCACTTTGGCTGGCAAAATGGACGTGCTGCTGCTTTCCTCCCCGCCCCCAGCCCACAGTACAGCATCTTGCACATCAAGAGATGCTGGTCAAGCACAATGGCTTGCACAGTATATGGGTGCCTGCACTCTGAGAACCTTGCCACCAGGGAAAGGTTCTGTACCCTGTTAAACTGATGCATCAT
The DNA here is from genome assembly GCF_035084215.1 of Heptranchias perlo. Lineage (NCBI taxonomy): Eukaryota > Metazoa > Chordata > Chondrichthyes > Hexanchiformes > Hexanchidae > Heptranchias > Heptranchias perlo. The sequence continues at coordinate 3,809,612 of NC_090328.1, forward strand.
TTTCACAGGGAAGGAGATGAACTTGTTGCCCTCGCAAACAAATTCTCTGTCCATTGCTTGATTCATCTGTCACCAGCTACTGACTCATTTGGCACAGGTTGCAAGTGTTGGCGTGGAAGGATTTGGTGGCATAAAAGTTTAATGCAGTAGTGACTCTCATGGGATGACTTTGACTTAGTGATAGCACTCTCACCTGTGAGTCAGAAGGTCATGTGTTCAAGCCCCACTCCAGAGACTTGATCATATTATCTAGGCTGACAGTGCTACATCTATAAGTGATGTAGTCCAATCCGAAACTAGGTTCTTAAATCTAAACAAAGAAAACTACGAAGGTATGAGGTGCAAGTTGGCTGTGGTTGATTGGGGAACTACATTAAAAGGTATGACGATAGACAGGCAATTTAAAGAATTAATGCATAATTTGCAACATGGCAGATGCAGTATAATGTGGATAAATGTGAAGTTACCCACTTCGGAAGGAAAAACAGAAAGGCAGAGTACTATTTAAATGGTGATAGATTGGGCAATGTTGATGTACAAAGGGACCTGGATGTCACTGAAAGCTAACGTGCAGGTGCAGCAAGCAATTAGGAAGGCAAATGGTATGTTGGCCTTTATTGCAAAAGGATTTGAGTACTGGAGTAAAGATGTCTTACTGCAATTATAAAGGGCCTTGGTGAGACCGCACCTGGAGTATTGTGTACAATTTTGGTCTCCTTACCTAAGAAAGGATATACTTGCCATAGAGGGAGTGCAACGAAGGTTCACCAGACTGATTCCTAGGATGGTGGGATTGTCGTATGAGGAGAGATTGAGTAGACTAGGCCTGTATTCTCTGGAGTTTAAAAGAATGAGAGGTGATCTCATTGAAACATACAAAATTCTTACAGGGCTCAATAGGGTAGATGCAAGGAGGTTATTTTCCCTGGCTGGGGAGTCTAGAACAAGGGGTCACAATCTCTGAATAAGGGGTAGGCCTTTTAGGACTGAGATGAGGAGAAAGTTCTTCACTCAGAGGGTGGTGAATCTTTGGAATTCTCTATCCCAGAGGGCTGTGGAGGCTCAGTCATTGAATACATTCAAAACAGAGATTGATAGATTTCTAGAAATTAAAGGCATCATGGGATATGGGGATGGTGCAGGAAAATGGCATTGAGGTAGATTATCAGCCATGATCTTGTTGAATGGCTGAGGGGCCGGATGGCCTACTCCTGCTCCTATTTCTTATATTCTTAATACTGAGGGAGTGCTGCACTCTCTGAGGTGACGTCTTTTGAATTAGATGTTCTGCCCTGGCAGGTGGACGTAAAAGATCCCATGGCACTATTCAAAGTTCTTCCCAGTGTCCTGGCCTATATTTATCCCTCAACCAACATCACTAAAATAACAGATTATCTAGTCATGTATCTCATTGCTGTTTGTGGGACCTTGCTGTGTGCAAATTGACTGCTGTGTTTCCCTACATTACAACAGCAACTGCTCTGCAAAAGTACTTCATTAGCCGTGAAGTGCCTTGGGATGTCCTGTCCATGTGGTCAATGTTGCTTGCAAGTCAACCTCCAGGAAATGCCTTCATTTTGTAGCAGCCTCCTTTGTCAAGTTGCCAAAGACAAATCTCTTCTGACATATCGGGAAGGACTGTGTGGGCTAATAAATACAGGCTTGTGTAAATAACATGAGAGGTATCATTGTAACTGCCTTTCTTAAGAACTCCTCTTCCTCCTCCAAATCCAGGAGAGCTGTTGGAACCCTTCAGTAGAATTCCCATCTTGTCTACCTTGGTTGCTGCAAGTGAAGTAGCAGCTGAGAGCAAGATTGTTGTAAGAAACAATCGGAAATAAAAGTCATGCAATGCAAAAAATGAAGCCTGAACAACTACAAAAGTTAATGCACCAATGAAAATACTGAGAAAGCACTACAAGGAGCTCAAAAGTTCTAGCTTTCCAACCAAAAATTAATAAGTGATAGGCTGTGTCCATTCCATATGGGCGAGTAGAGCTGCTGATGAGAAAGCCACTAATCCTGCATATGACCCATGTAGTAGTAGTTATAGAGGCATGTGCTGGTCACCAATGCAGCCTTTCCAAACCCAAATTTTACTTTGCTGCCAAATACGATGCACACTGAATTGCTCTGCCGTCTTGCACGCCTGATTTTCCAACTTGCACTCACCACTAGCAAGACTCTAGACTACCAGTGGAGTCTCGCAAAATCAGGATTCCGTGTGTGATGTTCCATGTGCCTTGAGAGCAGTGAAGCAGTTACATCGAATCTACAGCACAAAAACAGGCCATTTGGCCCAACTGGACTATGCTGATGTTTATGCTCCACATGAGCCTCCTCCCACCCCTCTCCATCTGATCTGCATATCCTTCTATTCCTTTCTCCCTCATCTGTTTATCTAGCTTCCACTTAAATGTATCTGTGCTATTTGCCTCAACTACTCCTTGTGGTAGCGCGTTCCATATTCTTTTACCACTCTTTGGGTAAAGAAGTTTCTCATGAATTCCCTATTGGATTTATTAATGTCTATCTTATATTTATGACCTCTAGTTTTGGACTCCCCCACAAGTGGAAACACTTTCTCTAAGTCTACCCGATCAAACCCTTTCATAATCTTAAAGACCTCGATCAGCTCACCCCTCAGCCTTCTCTTTTCTAGAGAAAAGAGCCCCAGCCTTTTAGCCTTTTCTGATACGGATATCCTCTCAGTTCTGTTATCATCCTTGTGAATCTTTTTTGCACCGTCTCCAATGTCTCTACACCCTTTCTATAATATGGAGACCAGAACTGTGCACAGTACTCCGTGTGGTCTAACCAAGGTACTGTACAAGTTCAACATAACATGTCTTTTTTTCAATTCTATCCCTCTGGAAATGAACCCCAGTGCTTGGTTTGCTTTTTTATGACCTTATGGCCTGCGTCACTACTTTTAGCAATTTGTGAATATGCATCCCTAGACCCTAGCTGCACAGGAGGGGAGGAAAAAGAATGGGAGCGCAATAGTGATAGGGGATTCCATCGTAAGTGGAACAGATACGCATTTCTGTGGCCGTAGACATGACTCCAGGATGGTATGTTGCCTCCCTGGTGCTAGGATCAAGGATGTCACGGGGCGGCTGCAGGACATTCTGAAAGGGGAGGGTGAACAGCCAGAGGTCGTGGTCTGTATCAGTACCAATGACATCGGTTGAAAAAAAGGAATGAGGTCCTGCAAGCAGAATATAGAGAGTTAGGAAATAAATTAAAAAGCTCAGGATTATTCCCAGTGCCACGTGCTAGCGAGAGCAGAAATAGGAGAAGAGACCAGATGAATGCGTGGCTTGAGAGATGGTGTAGGAGGGAGGAGTTTAAATTCCTGAGGCATTGGGACCGATTCTGGGAAAGGTGGGACATGTACAAGCTGGATGGGTTGCACCCAAGCAGAACCGGAACCAATATCCTCGCTGGGGCATTTGCTAGTTCTGTTGGGAAGGGTTTAAACCAGTATGACGGGGATGGGAACCAAAGGGCAGGTACAGATAGGACAAATTCAGACCAGGAAACGGGAAGTAGAAAAGCAGTTAGTGACGTAGTTAGCAAAGGCAAAAGAAGCTAAGGTTAAATAGTGTTCAGCACAGGAATTTGACGGGGTGAAAGGGTATATACTTCAACGCAAGGATTATTACAAACAAAGCAGATGAGCTCAGGGCACAGATAGACACATGGCAGCATGATATCATTGCTATAATGGAAACCTGGCTTAAAGAGAGGGATAATTGGCAGCTCAATATCCCTCGATATCGAGTTTTCAGGCTGGATAGAGTGGGTGATTTTAAAAAAAAAGGAGGGGGGTAGCATTATTGGTTAAAGAATCAATTTTTTTTTTTTTATTCGTTCACGGGATGTGGGCGTCGCTGGCGAGGCCAGCATTTATTGCCCATCCCTAATTGCCCTCGAGAAGGTGGTGGTGAGCCGTCTTCTTGAACCGCTGCAGTCCGTGTGGTGACGGTTCTCCCACAGTGCTGTTAGGAAGGGAGTTCCAGGATTTTGACCCAGCGACAATGAAGGAACGGCGATATATTTCCAAGTCGGGATGGTGTGTGACTTGGTGGGGAACGTGCAGGTGGTGTTGTTCCCATGCGCCTGCTGCTCTTGTCCTTCTAAGTGGTAGAGGTCGCGGGTTTGGGAGGTGCTGTCGAAGAAGCCTTGGCGAGTTGCTGCAGTGCATCCTGTGGATGGTGCACACTGCAGCCACAGTGCGCCGGTGGTGAAGGGAGTGAATGTTTAGGGTGGTGGATGGGGTGCCAATCAAGCGGGCTGCTTTATTTTGGATGGTGTCGAGCTTCTTGAGTGTTGTTGGAGCTGCACTCATCCAGGCAAGTGGAGAGTATTCCATCACACTCCTGACTTGTGCCTTGTAGATGGTGGAAAGGCTTTGGGGAGTCAGGAGGTGAGTCACTCGCCGCAGAATACCCAGCCTCTGACCTGCTCTCGTAGCCACAGTATTTATATGGCTGGTCCAGTTCAGTTTCTGGTCAATAGTGACCCCCAGGATGTTGATGGTGGGGTATTCGGCGATGGTAATGCCGTTGAATGTCAAGGGGAGGTGGTTAGACTCTCTCTTGTTGGAGATGGTCATTGCCTGGCACTTATCTGGAGCGAATGTTACTTGCCACTTATGAGCCCAAGCCTGGATGTTGTCCAGGTCTTGCTGCATGCAGGCTCGGACTGCTTCATTATCTGAGGGGTTGCGAATGGAACTGAACACTGTGCAGTCATCAGCGAACATCCCCATTTCTGACCTTGTGATGGAGGGAAGGTCATTGATGAAGCAGCTGAAGATGGTTGGGCCCAGGACACTGCCCTGAGGAACTCCTGCAGCAATGCCCTGGGGCTGAGATGATTGGCCTCCAACAACCACTACCATCTTCCTTTGTGCTAGGTATGACTCCAGCCACTGGAGAGTTTTCCCCCTGATTCCCATGGACTTCAATTTTACTAGGGCTCCTTGGTGCCACACTCGGTCAAATGCTGCCTTGATGTCAAGGGCAGTCACTCTCACCTCACCTCTGGAATTCAGCTCTTTTGTCCATGTTTGGACCAAGGCTGTAATGAGGTCTGGCGCTGAGTGGTCCTGGTGGAACCCAAACTGAGCATCAGTGAGCTGGTTATTGGTGAGTGAGTGCCGCTTGATAGCACTGTCGACGACACCTTCCATCACTTTGCTGATGATTGAGAGTAGACTGATGGGGCGGTAATTGGCTGGATTGGATTTGTCCTGCTTTTTGTGGACAGGACATACCTGGGCAATTTTCCACATTGTCGGGTAGATGCCAGTGTTGTCGCTGTACTGGAACAGCTTGCTAGAGGCGCAGCTAGTTCTGGAGCACAAGTCTTCAGCACTACAGCCGGGATGTTGTCGGGGCCCATAGCTGTTGCTGTATCCAGTGCACTCAGCCGTTTCTTGATATCACATGGAGTGAATGGAATTGGCTGAACACTGGCTTCTGTGATGGTGGGGATATCGGGAGGAGGCCGAGATGGATCATCCACTCGGCACTTCTGGCTGAAGACGGTTGCAAACGCTTCAGAGCTAAGAAATAAAAAATGGGCAGTCACGCTACTAGGAGTGTACTACAGACCCCTGAAAAGCGAAAGGGAGATAGAAGAATATGTCGGCAAATTTCTGAGTGCAAAAATAAGAGGGCAATGATAGTAGGGGACTTTAACTACCTTAACATCAACTGGGATTCAAACAGTGTGAGGGGCACAGAGGGCGCAAAATTCTTGATTGGTGTCCAGGAGAACTTTTTTAGCCAGAACGTAACAAGCCCAACAAGAGGGGATGCAATTCTATATTTAGTCCTGGGAAATGAAGATGGGCAAGTGGGTGAAGTGACAATGGGTGACCATATTGGGGATAGTGACCACAATTCAGTTAGTTTTAGCATTACTATGGAAAAGGACAGAATTAAATCAGGAGTAAACATTTTAAATTGGTGGAAGGCAAATTTTACAGAACTGAGATGATTTGGCAGAAGTGAACTAGACACAACTACTTGAGGAGAAATCAGTGGCGAGCCAGTGGGAGGCACTAAAAAGTGAAATTCTATGGGTACAATGCAGACACGTCCCCTCAAAGAAAAAGGGTGGCACTGCCAAATCTAGAGTCCCCTGGTCGTCTAGAAGTATGTGGGGCAGGATAAAGAAGAAGAAGAAAGCTTATGACTGTCATAGAAAACTAAATACTGCAGAAAGCCTAGAGGAGTACAGAAAGTACAGGGATGACATAGAAAAGGAAATAAGGAAAGCAAAGAGAGGGCATGAAAACATATTAGCTAGTAAGATTAAAGAAAACCCAAAGATGTTTTATCAGTACATTAAGAACAAGAGGATAGTTGAAGAAACGGTGGGACCTATCAGGGATGATCAGGGTAACTTGTGTGTAGAAGCAGAGGATGTGGTTAGGGTTTTAAATGAATATTTTGTCTCCGTATTCACAAAGGAAAGGGATGATCCGGACGTAGTAATTAAAGAAGAGAGGTGTGAAATATTGGATAAGGTAAACATAACGAGAGAGGAAGTACTAGAGGGACTGGAATCCTTGAAAGTTAATAAGTCACCAGGGCCGGATGGATTGTTTCCTAGGCTATTGAAGGAAGCCAGGGAGGAAATAGCGGATGCTCTGAGGATCATTTTCCAATCCTCACTAGATACAGGGGAGGTACCGTAGGACTGGAAGACTGCAAACGAAGTACCATTGTTTAAAAAGGATACAAGGGAAAGGCCGAACAATTGTAGGCCAGTCAGTCTTACCTCGGTGGTGGGCAAACTATTAGAATCAATACTGAGAGATAGGATAAACTGTCATTTGGACAGGCATGGTTTAATCAGGGATAGTCAGCATGGATTTGTCCAGGGAAGGTCATGCCTTACAAATCTGATTAAATTCTTTGAGGAAGTGACAAGGAGGATTGATGAGGGTAGTGCAGTGGATGTTGTCTACGTGGATTTTAGTAAGGCATTTGACAAGGTCCCACATGGCAGACTGGTCAGAAAGGTAAAAGCCCATGGGATACAGGGAAATGTGGCGAATTGGATCCAAAATTGGCTCAGTAACAGGAAACAAAGGGTAAAAGTCGTTGGATGTCTTTGCGAATGGAAATCCATTTCCAGTGGTGTGCCACAGGGCTCAGTGTTGGGTCCCTTGTTGTTTGTGGTATATATTAATGATTTGGACTTGAATGTAGGGGGCATGATTGGCAAATTTGCAGACGACACAAAAATTGGCTGTGTGGTTGATAGTGAAGAGGATAGCTGTAGACGCCAAGAAGATATCAATGGGTTGGTGGAGTGGGTGGAAAAGTGATAAATGGAGTTCAACCCAGAGAAGTGTGAGGTAATGCACTTAGGGAGGGCAAACAGTAAAAAGGAATACGCAGTAAACGGAAATATATTGAGAGGGGTAGAGGAAGTGAGAGACCTTGGAGTGCATGTGCACAGGTCCCTGAAGGTGGAAGTACAGGTAGATAAGGTTGTGAAGAAGGCATACGGAGTGCTCTCCGTTATTAGCCGAGGTATAGAATACAAAAGCAGGGATGTAATGATGGAACTGTATAAAACGCTGGTAAGGCCACAGCTGGAGTATTGTGCGCAGTTCTGATCACCACATTACAGGAAGGACGGAATTGCTCTGGAGAGAGTGCAGAGAAGATTTACAAGAATGTTGCCAGGGCTTGAAAATTGCAGCTATGAGGAGAGATTGGATAGGCTGGGGTTGTTTTTCCTGGAGCAGAGGAAGCTGAGGGGAGACTTGATTGAGGGGCCCAGATAGAGTAGACAGGAAGTACCTGTTTCCCCTAGCAGAGAGTTCAAGAATCAGAGGAGATAGATTTAAGCTGATTGGCGGAAGGATTAGAGGGGACATGAGGAAAAACTTTTTTACCAGAGGGTGGTGGGAGTATGAAATTGGTAGTAGAGGCAAGGGCCCTCAACTCTTTTTTAAAAGTACCTGGACCTGCACCTAAAGTGCTGTTAGCTGCAGGGCTATGGACCAGGTGCTGGAAGGTGGAATTAGGATGGGCACCTGGTTGTTCTTCGAGCTGGTGTGGACACGATGGGCTGAATGGCCCCCTTCTGTGCTGTATCTTTTCTCTGGTTCTATCCCTTTGTTCCTCTACCCCATTTAGACTCTTACTATCAAGCAACATGTGGCCTCTTTCTTTCTTGAAATTCATTTGCCAATTACACGCCCATTCTACAAGTTTTTAATGTCGTCTTGTATTTTGTCGCATTCTTCCTTCGTATTAACGACACCCCCACCCCCCCCCCTCCAAAAATCTGGTGTCGTCCACAAATTTTGAAATTGTATTTTCAATTCCTGAGTCCAAATTGTTGATGTAAATAGTGAACAATCGTTGTCCCTTGTGGAACACCACTTCCCACCATTTGCCAGTCTGAGCAGCTACCCTTAACCTCTGCACTGTTTTCTGTTTTGTAGCCAGCTTGCTATCCATTCTGCTACCAGTCCCCTGACTCCACATGCTCTGACCTTAGTCATGAGTATACTATGTGGTACCTTATCGAAGGCTGTTTGAAAATCCAAATATATTACTTCTTCTGCGTTACCCTTATCTGCTCTTTCTATTACTACTTCAAAGAATTCAACAAGGTTGATCAAGCGTGACCGACCCTTTTGAAATCCGTGCTGACTATTCTTTATTATATTTTTGTTTTCTAGATGTTTTTCTATTACATCTTTGAGTGAAGATTCCATTATCTTTCCTACCACCGATGTTAAGCTAATTGGTCAATAGTTCCCTGGACTTGTTCTGTCTCCCAGTTGGGAAGTTTGCACAGACAGACAGGAAATCATGTGTGTCAAACTTCTGTGACTCATTATTACTGTGAGTGAGTCACATTATCTGCCCTGATCCATTGTAAAGAATAACAATTCATTACCTTTTGAAATTAAACTCTGTGTTCAATATTTTCAAAAAATTGAAAGTTACTGACCTTTTATCTCTACTAATGTTAATCATAGAACGTGATGCAGCCTGCAACAGGGCCTATATGCCTCTGCTGTGCCCGGTGCACTCGGCCACTTAACTGGAATGAACTGAGTTGGCTGGACACTGGCATCTACGATGGTCAGGATCTCAGGAGGAGGCTGAGTCGAATTGTCCACTTGCCTTATTTTGCTGAAGACGCTCGCAAATACACCAGCCTTTTCTCTTACATAAAACGTACAACTCAGAAACAGGCCATTTGACCCAACCAATCCGTGTTGGGTTCATCCTCCACACGAGCAGTAACCCTAATCCCATATGCTCACTCTGTTCCCATATCCCTTTATTCCCTTTTCTTGCAACCACCTATCTAACTTGTTGTTAAATCCAGTTCTCTCGCACTGGGCATAGTAACTTATCCCAGCCAGCTCCCAGTTAGTGTTACTGACTTAAATAAGTTCTCAACGTGTGGGTGACAGGATTGCCCATCACTTGTTACCCTGAAGGGGTGGTAGGCTGCTTTCTTGAACTGTTGCAGTCCTTGTGGCGAAGGTCGTTGATGAAGCAGATTGGTTGGGCCGACTTCAGCAATGTTCTGTTGCTGTGATGATTGGCCTCAAACAACTACAATCATCTTCCTTTGTGTCAGGTATGACTCCAGCCATTGTTGAGGGGGGGCGGGGGTTTCCCTTTGACCTCAGCTTTGCAAAGGTTCCTCAGTGCCTACTTAGTTGAATGCTGCATTGATGTCAAAGCCAGTTATACTCGCCTCTTCTCTGGCTTTCAGCTCTTGCATCCGTGTCTGGATCAAGACTATGGAGAGATCTGGAGTTGTGTTTTTGGCAGAACCTGAACTGAGTGTCGCAAGCATGTTATTGGTGAGTAAATTTTGCTTGATGTCTCCTTTCATCACTTTGCTGATCGGGAGGAGGCTGAGAGTACAGTAATTGGCTAGGTGAGATTTATCCTATTTTTTTTTGTGGATAGGACATATCTAAGCAAACTTTCATATTGTCAGGTAGTTGCCAGTGTCTTTGCTGTACTGGAACAGCTTGGCTTGGAGAAGGAGAAGGAGGTGGCTAGTTCTGGTCCGCATCTCTTTAGCACTGCAGCCGGGCTCATGTGCCTTTGCTGTGCCCAGTGTACTCAGCCACTTAAGTGGAGTGAACTGAGTTGGCTAGACACTGGCATCTATGATGGTCGGGATCTCAGAAGGAGGCTGAGTTGGATAATCCACTTGCCTTATTTGGCTGAAGACGCTCGCAAATACATCAGCCTTTTCACTTGCAGAGCTGTGCTGTAGTTACGGATGGGGATGTTCATGGAGCCGGCTCCTCCTCCTGTTACTTGATGTTTGTCCACCAAAGTTCTCGACTGGATGTGGTAGGGCTACAGCACTTGGCTCTGATCCATTGGTTCTTGGACTGCGTAACTCTGACTATAGCCTGCTGCTTTCCCTATTTAGCATGCAGGTAATCCTGTGTTGTAGCTTTACTAAGTTGGTGCCTCATTCTAATGCATGCCTAGTGCTTCTCCTGGCATGCCATTCTACACTGAACTAGGATTGACCTCCCAGCTTGATGGGATTCAAGAATGATGGATATGCTCGGCTGTGAGGTTGCAAATTGTCGTGGTTTACAGTTCTGCTGCTGATGGCTCATACATGCCCAGTTTTTTGCTGTTATATCTGTCCTTAGTCTATCCCACTTAGCTCACTGGTAGTACCACACTCTATGATGGAGGGTGTACTCACTGAAAACTTAACAAGGACTATGCAGTGCTCACCACTACCAATGCTATTCTGTACAGATATGTCTGCGACAGTAAGTTGGCGAGGACAGGATCAAGTAGGTCGCTGCCTGGTGTTGTTTCTCTCACTATCTGATGTAGCTTCTAGACTGGGCCTCTGTGTTTTATTTTAAAAGGATCACACTGCTAAATAAATTCTGTATATTTCATAGCAGTGAAGACAGGCACTCACCGAATGGTTCAACAGAAAATAATCTGAGTATCTTCAAAATAGCAGACTTTGAGGTGACATAATTGAAGTTTACAAGGAATTGACAAAACTGATCCAGGCAAATTGTTCACTGGTGAAATGTTCACATAATTGGACCAAATTAATTAGGAGTAAGGGGAGGAGGAGGGATTTTTTCACTCAAAGGGTACTCTTTGTGGAATAAATTACTAGGGAAGGACATTGAAGCAAGCAATGTAAATTGTTTGAGTGAGAACGTGGGTTGGTGGGGTTGAGAACGTGGGTTGTTATGGTTGATCTGTCAAAACGGGCAGGCCTGTTGGGCCTTTTTTTTTCCTGATTCTATAGTGCCACTTGATGGTTGAGATGACTTCATTAAATGGCTTTATCAGTGTCTCTACTGCAGGTATGTGTTCCCTGGTGTAACTCTCAACATAATAAACTGTTTAAAACAAAACCTTTGAAAACTGACAAGTTTCTTTTTCCCCCTCTCTCACTTTGACAGCATGGTCTGCTGGAGGTGATGTACGATATCTTCCGACTATCTGTTCCTGTGACAACGCAAGATTTTTCTGAAGCTCTACTCAGCGTAGGTGGGTGAGAACACTCATTGTTACACGGTCATGTCGAGAAGGAGCAGGGGGAGGTCAGGTCAGCTGTCAGCCCACTCTCCTGATATTGAACATTTGTTTTGGTGCCTGTGTTGTGTTTGTACAAAGTGGAAGCTTTTCCTCAGTCAGTGATGGGTAGAACGCCGTAAGTCTCTAACTGGCCATGACCCACCCAAGGACATGTTGGGTTGATGTGGATTTTTGAACACTGTTTTAAAAACAAACAAAACCACTTTGCTTTTCTAACCAGAGGAGAGGTATCTACTGCCAGTCCTTTCTCCTTACTGCATGAGATTAAGACCTTCATAGAAGATTCTCTGCCTGTTGGTACATGCTGCAATGTGTCACTAACCTGCTCACTGTTGGGCAGACTTTATACCCAAGTCTTGCATTTGGTGTGAGTACAGAGATTATTTTTTTTTTGTAAGCTAACTTGGTGTTCATGATGGAAGAGTTTGCCCGCACTCTCTGGGGCCGTACTGTGACAGTAAGGAAGCAATTGTAAACAATTTTACAACACCAAGTTATAGTCCAACGATTTTATTTTTAATCCCACAAGCTTTCGGGGGCTTTCCCCTTCCTCAGGCAGTGTGGAAAAGACAATTTCGAATCCTTTGCATTTTAAGATCACAGAACAAAGCCTGGTGATTACTGCCCGTTGCCAAGGCAATCACAGTGAGCAGACAGAGAGGTGTCATCTAAAAGGCCACTGAATATACAACCCCCCAAAAATAAAGAGAGAGAGAGAGATAAGGAAGACAGTCAATGACCCGTTATATTAAAAACAGATAACATTTGTTCGCTGGTGGGGTTACGTGTAGTGTGACATGAACCCAAGATCCCGGTTGAGGCCGTCCTCATGGGTGCGGAACTTGGCTATTAATTTCTGCTCGACGATTTTGCGTTGTCGTGTGTCTCAAAGGCCGCCTTGGAGTACGCTTACCCGAAGGTCGGTGGCTGAATGTCCATGACTGCTGAAGTGTTCCCCGACAGGGAGAGAACCCTCCTGTTTGGCGATTGTTGCGCGGTGTCCGTTCATCCGTTGTCGCAGCGTCTGCATCGTCTCGCCAATGTACCATGCTCTGGGGCATCCTTTCCTGCAACGTATGAGGTAGACAACGTTGGCCGAGTCACAGGAGTATGAACCGTGCACCTGGTGGGTGGTGTCCTCTCATGTGATGGTGTTATCTGTGTCGATGATCTGGCATGTCTTGCAGAGGTTACCGTGGCAGGGTTGTGTGGTGTCGTGGACGCTGTTCTCTTGAAGGCTGGGTAATTTGCTGCGAACGATGGTTTGTTTGAGGTTGGGTGGCTGTTTAAAGGCGAGTAGTGGAGGTGTGGGGATGGCCATAGCGAGGTGTTCGTCATCATTGATGACATGTTGAAGGCTGCGGAGAACATGGCGTAGTTTCTCCGCTCCGGGGAAGTACTGGACGACGAAGGGTACTCTGTTGGTTGCGTCCCGTGTTAGTCTTCTGAGGAGGTCAACGCGATTTTTCGCTGTGGCCCGTCGGAACTGTCGATCGATGAGTCGAGCATGATATCCCGTTCTTACTAGGGCGTCTTTCAGCGTCTGTATGACGATGGCTTCTGTATGATGAGCCATCGTCATACAGAACAGAACGGACTATTGCAAAGAAGCATACCGACAACTGGACAACCAGGAACACTACAGACGGTTACCCGCAGACCCGACCAAAGAACACACCCATCAGCTCAACAAACTGATCAAGACCTTCGATCCAGACCTTCAAAACATCCTACGCACTCTCATCCCACGTACTCCCCGCGTGGGAGACTTCTACTGCCTCCCAAAGATACACAAAGCCAACACACCCGGACGTCCTATCGTATCAGGCAACGGAACCCTGTGTGAGAACCTCTCTGGATACGTCGAGGGCATCCTGAAACCCATCGTGCAGGGAACCCCCAGCTTCTGTCGCGACACTACAGACTTTCTACAAAAACTCAGTACCCACGGACCTGTTGAACCAGGAACACTTCTCACCACGATGGACGTCTCGGCACTATACACCAGTATCCCCCATGATGACGGCATCGCTGCGACAGCATCAATACTCAACACCAACAACAGCCAATCTCCAGACGCCATCCTACAACTCATCCGCTTCATCCTGGATCACAATGTCTTCACCTTCAATAACCAGTTCTTTACCCAAACACACGGAACAGCCATGGGGACCAAATTCGCACCCCAATACGCCAACATTTTCATGCACAAGTTCGAGCGGGACTTCTTCACTGCACAGGACCACCAACCAACACTATACACCAGATACATCGACGACATTTTCTTTCTATGGACCCACGGTGAGGAATCACTAAAGAGACTACACGATAACATCAACAAGTTTCATCCCACCATCAAGCTCACCATGGACTACTCCTCAGAATCAGTTTCTTTCTTGGACACACGAATCTCCATCAAAGACGGGCACCTCAGCACCTCACTCTACCGCAAGCCCACGGACAATCTCACAATGCTCCACTTTTCCAGCTTCCACCCTAACCACGTCAAAGAGGCCATCCCCTATGGACAGGCCCTGCGAATACACAGGGTCTGCTCAGACGAGGAGGAACGCGATGGACACCTACAGACGCTGAAAGACGCCCTAGTAAGAACGGGATATGATGCTCGACTCATCGATCGACAGTTCCGACGGGCCACAGCAAAAAATCGCGTTGACCTCCTCAGAAGACTAACACGGGACGCAACCAACAGAGTACCCTTCGTCGTCCAGTACTTCCCCGGAGTGGAGAAACTACGCCATGTTCTCCGCAGCCTTCAACATGTCATCAATGAGGACGAACACCTCGCTATGGCCATCCCCACACCTCCACTACTCGCCTTTAAACAGCCACCCAACCTCAAACAAACCATCGTTCGCAGCAAATTACCCAGCCTTCAAGAGAACAGCGTCCACGACACCACACAACCCTGCCACGGTAACCTCTGCAAGACATGCCAGATCATCGACACAGATACCACCATCACACGAGAGGACACCACCCACCAGGTGCACGGTTCATACTCCTGTGACTCGGCCAACGTTGTCTACCTCATATGTTGCAGGAAAGGATGCCCCAGAGCATGGTACATTGGCGAGACGATGCAGACGCTGCGACAACGGATGAACGGACACCGCGCAACAATCGCCAAACAGGAGGGTTCTCTCCCTATCGGGGAACACTTCAGCAGTCATGGACATTCAGCCACCGACCTTCGGGTAAGCGTACTCCAAGGCGGCCTTCGAGACACACGACAACGCAAAATCGTCGAGCAGAAATCAATAGCCAAGTTCCGCACCCATGAGGACGGCCTCAACCGGGATCTTGGGTTCATGTCACACTACACGTAACCCCACCAGCGAACAAATGTTATCTGTTTTTAATATAACGGGTCATTGACTGTCTTCCTTATCTCTCTCTTTTTTTTGGGGGGTTGTATATTCAGTGGCCTTTTAGATGACACCTCTCTGTCTGCTCACTGTGATTGCCTTGGCAACGGGCAGTAATCACCAGGCTTTGTTCTGTGATCTTAAAATGCAAAGGATTCAAAATTGTCTTTTCCACACTGCCTGAGGAAGGGGAAAGCCCCCGAAAGCTTGTGGGATTAAAAATAAAATCGTTGGACTATAACTTGGTGTTGTAAAATTGTTTACAATTGTTAACCCCAGTCCATCACCGGCATCTCCACAGTAAGGAAGCATGCAGAGGTGGTATTTACTCAGAACCACAGCCTCATGGCAGAGCAGGTTAGGAGTCACTATTTCACAAACTTGTAGATCAGCGATCAGTCCCTCTGAATGGGGAGTCTTTTGGGGGGAGAGGATTAGCAGAACGATTAAAGGGGCCAGTCTTTATTTTTTACTGGGATGTGGCTGATACTGTTAAGGCAGCAGTTATTGTCCCTATTTTCCCTGAGGGCATTTAGAGTCAACTACATAGCGTGGGACTGGAGTCACATGTAGGCTCTAACAGGTAGGGGGTGGCAGATTTTTTTCCCCTGAAGTGGAAAAAAAGACCATAGTGAGCCAGCTTTTTTAAACACCAACCCTGCAACTTTAATAGCTGTTTCCTGGTGCCCACCCACAAATTACCAGATTTACTGAATTCATAAATTGTCACAGTGAGACTGAAACTCAATCTGAGTTGCTAGTCCAGTACCATAACCACTAATCTACCGTACCCTCTTATTGTGACTTATATGTTCCCCATGGAAGGTGACATCAGCTGTAGCAGGATCATGGCTACAGATGATTAGTGCCACCTCAGCTGCTGTGCCAGCAAGGATGACCTCCGTGCTCCTGGGTCAGGGAGGGAGAAAAACAACAGCTATGTGATTTGGCTCCCTTTTGTTTCTCCCATGCTTTGGCGTCTTTGATTCAGACTGAGGAAGTAGATGCTCCAAACCCCAAAAATAATTTAATGCAAGAAGAAATTCTTGAGAGGGAAGGTATAAGAATTAGGCAGAAATCTGTTCTGTCTATGAAATGCTGCTAAGAAGCTAAAAATGTTGGGACTTTGTGTAGTTAGATTCTTTACTTCATCACTGCTACCCTCTGCAGGAAGTGTGCATCAACTACACTCACGCTTAAATGCCTGAGCTCATATTATTGCCAAACATGGATGAAGGGTCAAAACCCATAATGCATGACAAGAATAGAAGACAAGGTAAATTGAGAAGCAATGATTAGGTGATACCAACCGTGGGTTTTAAAGCCTGCAGGTTGTAGAAGGAAGGGAGGCCTGAGGGATGTCAGGTGTGCTCAGTTTTGGAGTCCAGGGAGATAATGAATCTTCATTGGAGACTGATGAGTCTTGAGGATGTAGAGGAGGAAGTGTATAGGATAGACGATTTGTGACTGAGGAACAAATTGAGAGGATAGCTCAGGAGAAATGATCATAGAATTCAGAAAATGGAGATGCAGCAGCAAGTATTAAAGAAAGACTTGTACTTTCACGACCTCAGGATGTCCCAATGTGCTTTACAGCCAATTAAGTACTTTTTGAACAATGTAGTCACTATTGTAATGTAGGAAACGCAGCAGCCAATTTGTGCACAGCAAGTTCACACAAACAGCAAGGGATAATGACCAGGTAATCTGTTTTAGTGGTGTTGGTTGAGAGAGAAATTTTAGCCAGGATGCCGGGGAGAATTCCCCTGCTCTTCTTCGAAATAGTGCCACGGGATCTTTTACGTCCACCTGAGAGGGCAGACAGGGCCTCGGTTTAATGTCTCATCCGAAAGACGGCACCTCCGATAGTGCAGCACTCCCTCAGTACTGCACTGGAGTATCAGCCTAGATTTGTTCAAGTCCCTGGAATGAGACTTGAACCTACAACCTACTGACTCAGGCGAGAGTGCTACCCACTGAGCCACAGCTTTTACAAGAATTTCACAAACCAAAATAGTGGGTAAATGTACCATGTGGTGTGACACTGAGCCATATGAACCAGGAACGTCCTAGTTTCAATCACTGGTCTGCAGTGAGCTTTTTAAACTCAGGGCAGGATGGTCATGGGTGTTACAGCTGGCCACAGCATTCTTAGACAAGGGTAAGGAGACATAAGAACATAAGAAATAGGAGCAGGAGTAGGCCAATCGGCCCCTCGAGCCTGCTCTGCCATTCAATAAGATCTGTTCAAGTCCCTGATCTGATCCTAACCTCAAATCTAAATTCATGTCCAATTTCCTGCCCGCTCCCCGTAACCCCTAATTCCCTTTACTCCTAGGAAACTGTCTATTTCTGTTTTAAATTTATTTAAAGATGTAGCTTCCACAGCTTCCTGGGGCAGCAAATTCCACAGACCTACCACCCTCTGAGTGAAGAAGTTTCTCCTCATCTCAGTTTTGAAAGAGCAGCCCCTTATTCTAAGATTATGCCCCCTAGTTCTAGTTTCACCCATCCTTGGGAACATCCTTACCGCATCCACCCGATCAAGCCCCTTCACAATCTTATATGTTTCAATAAGATCGCCTCTCATTCTTCTGAACTCCAATGAGTAGAGTCCCAATCTACTCAACCTCTCCTCATATGTCCGCCCCCTCATCCCCGGGATTAACCGAGTGAACCTTCTTTGTACTGCCTTGAGAGCAAGTATGTCTTTTCTTAAGTATGGAGACCAAAACTGTATGCAGTATTCCAGGTGCGGTCTCATCAATACCTTATATAACTGCAGCAATACCTCCCTGTTTTTTATATTCTATCCCCCTAGCAATAAAAGCCAACATTCCGTTGGCCTTCTTGATCACCTGCATACTAACCTTTTGATTTTCTTGCACTAGGACCCCCAGATCCCTTTTTACTGCAGTACTTTCCAGTTTCTCGCCATTAAGATAATAACTTGCTCTCTGATTTTTTCCTGCCAAAGTGCATAACCTCACATTTTCCAATATTGTATTGCATCTGCCAAATCTCCGCCCACTCACCCAGCCTGTCTATATCCTCTTTTTATGTCCTCCTCACTCTCCACTTTCCCTCCCATCTTTGTATCATCTGCAAACTTTGATATGTTACACTCGGTCCCCTCCTCCAAATCGTTAATATAGATTGTAAAGAGTTGGGGACCCAACACCGACCCCTGCGGAACACCACTGGCTACTGGTTGCCAGTCCGAGAATGAACCATTTATCCCAACTCTCTGCTTCCTGTTAGATAACCAATCCTCCACCCATGCCAGAATATTACCCCCAATCCAGTGATTTTTTATCTTGAGCAATAATCTTTTATGTGGCATCTTGTCGAATGCCTTCTGGAAGTCTAAATACACTACGTCCACTGGTTCCCCTTTATCTATCCTGTACGTTATATCCTCAAAGAACTCGAGCAAATTTGTCAGACATGACTTCCCCTTCGTAAAGCCATGCTGACTTTGTCCTATTAAATTATGTTTATCCAAATGTTCCGCTACTGTCTCCTTAATAATAGACTCCAAAATTTTACCCACCACAGATGTTAAGCTAACTGGTCTATAATTTCCAGCCTTCTGCCTACTACCCTTTTTAAATAAGGGTGTTACATTAGCCGTTTTCCAATCTGCCGGGACCTTTGCCGAGTCCAGAGAATTTTGGAAAATTATTACCAAAGCATCCACAATCCCTACTGCCACTTCCCTCAGAACCCTAGGATGTAAGCCATCAGGTCCAGGGGATTTATCCGCCTTGAGTCCCATTAATTTACTGAGTACCAATTCCTTAGTGATTTTAATCGTATTTAGCTCCTCCCCCCCCTAGAGCCCCCTGTTTGTCCAGTGTTGGGATATTCTTAGTGTCCTCTACCGTAAAGACTGAAACAGAATATTTGTTCAGCATTTTTGCCATCTCCATGTTTCCCACCATTAATTTCCCGGTCTCACCCTCTAAGGGACATACCCTTGCCTTAGCCACCCTTTTTCTTTTTATATAACTAGAAACTCTTGCTATCTGTTTTTATATTTTTTGCTAATTTATTTTCATAATCTATCTTCCCTTTCTTAATCAATCCTTCAGTTACTTTTTGCTGTCTTTTGAAGACTTCCCAATCTTCTATCCTCCCACTAAGTTTGGCTACCTTATATGTCCTTGTTTTTAGTCGGATACTATCCTTAATTTCTTTACTTAGCCACGGATGGCTGTCATTTCTTTTACACTCTTTTTTTCCTCAGTGGAATATATTTTTTTTGAAAGTTGTAAAATAACTCCTTAAATGAACACCACTGTTCATGTACCATCTTACCATTTAATCTATTTTCCCAGTCCACTTTAATCAATTCCGCTCTCATACCATCATAGTCTCCTTTATTCAAGCTCAGTACGCTTGTTTGAGAACCAACCTTCTCACCCTCTAATTGGATATGGAATGTAACCATGTTATGGTCACTCATTCCAAGGGGATCCTTAACTAGGACATTATTAATTAATCCTGGCTCATTGCACAGGACCAGGTCCAAGGTTGCTTGCCCCCTTGTAGGATCAGTTACATACTGCTCAAGAAATCCATCCCTAATACACTCAATAAACTCTTCCTCAAGGCTGCCCTGCCCAATTTGATTTGTCCAGTCAATATGATAGTTAAAATCCCCCATAATTATAGCTGTTCCCTTATTACATGCCCCGACTATTTCCTGATTAATACTTCTTCCAGCAGAGTTGCAACTATTCGGAGGCCTATATACTACGCCCACGAGTGTTTTTTTCCCCTTATTATTCCTTATCTCTACCCAAACCGTTTCATTATCCTGATCCTTTGTCCCAATATCATTTCTCTGTATTACAGTGATTCCTTCCTTTATTAACATAGCCACCCCACCTCCCCTTCCTTCCTGCCTGTCCTTCCTGATTGTTAAATACCCTGGCATATTTAATTCCCAGTCGTTGTCACCCTGCAGCCATGTTTCTGTAATGGCCACAAGATCATACCCATACGTAGTTATTTGTGCCGTTAACTCGTCCATTTTGTTACGAATGCTACGTGCATTCAGATAAAGAACTTTCAAATATGTTTTGTGACACTTAGTTCCTGCTTTTTCCTTTTTTAACACTTTACCTTTTGCTCCATACCTTCTGCCCCTTCCTGACACGCTTTCCTCTGTCTCCCTGCTCAGGTTCCCATCCCCCTGCCACTCTAGTTTAAACCTTCCCCAACAGCACTAGCAAACACCCCCGCGAGGACATTGGTCCCGGTCCTGCTCGGGTGTAACCCGTCACGCTTGTACAGGTCCCACCTTCCCCAGTACTGGTCCCAATGTCCCAGGAATCTAAAACCCTCCCTCCTGCACCATCCCTGCAGCCCCACGTTCATCCTGTCTATTCTCCTGTTCCTATACTCACTAGCACGTGGCACCGGTAGTAATCCTGAGATCACTACCTTTGAAGTCCTGCTTTTTAATTTATCTCCTAACTCCTTAAATTCACCTTGCAGGACCTCATCCCTTTTTTTACCAATGTCGTTGGTACCAATATGGACCACGACTACTGGCTGTTCACCCTCCCCCTCCAGAATGCCCTGCAGCCGCTCCGTGACATCCTTGACCCTAGCACCAGGGAGGCAACATGCCATCCTGGAGTCACGTTTGCGGCCGCAGAAACGCCTATCTGTTCCCCTTACAATTGAATCTCCTATCACTATAGCCCTGCCACTCTTCTTCCTCCCCTCCTGTGCAGCAGAGCCACCCGTGGTGCCCGAACCTGGCTCTTGCTGCTTTCCCCTGATAAGCCATCTCCCCCAACAGTATCTAAAGCAGAATATCTGTTTGAGAGGGAGTTGGCCCCAGGGGACTCCTGCTCTACCTGCCTAATACATTGGACAGGGCGCATTTTCTGCTCCTTGCTATCCAGTAACCTCCCAGAGGAAAGTGCACATGTGAACATTGGGTGAGGACAGTATTGGAACAGCTGTATTATGGCCTTTCACAGTCAAATATCCTTCTGATATGTGGTACAGAATATCCACCTATGTGCATAAAGACTGGCTATTTGGGTGGATTACCAGAGGCCAATTCGCACCCATGTCCACGATCCAATTGGAATGGGTCACTCTGTACCCCTGACTGCTCTCTACCTAATCGTGGCCCTCTGTAGAGGGTCTGACTGTAAAGTTTGTGAATTTACTATGTGGAGCTATGTTAATTACTGTGTAAAATCTGGAGCATAAAACACTTTTTTTGTCCCAGATTGCTGGGGGAGTGGGATTTTATATTGGGCATAGCAATCCTGCAGAAATGAGTTGGATGAGATGTATCTTGGGATTTTAGCTCACAGAAATGAACAGATTCTTGGTGTTTTCCTACAGATTGGGTGAGGGAGAGGGGCCTCCTGTTAGATGTTTGTAGGGTAGGATGAGTCAAGAGGCAGGCAGCTTGGTACTGACCTTGGCCAGCAGTGATCTGGGCAAGGGTTGGTGGTAGCAGAGCTAAAGATGACAAAAAAAATCAGATGGCCTTAGATCACCCAGAAACCTGCTTATAGTAGCTGAGCATTTGGTCACTAATGCAAGGAGACTCCCAGTATGTGCAGAGAGGAAACTATAGAGGTCAGCATGTCAGGGCTGAATAGAGGAGCTGCAATGATGGATAATTATTCAGGAGTTTCACTTGATTCTCTTTGGAGATCAGAGAGTATGTAGAACTTGCCCTCCAGACGTTACATTGGCAGGTAGAGTCCATAACAGGGTAGAGTGTACATGGGCTGTAGAAGGAGATTAAATGGGTGGGTAGAGTCTACGATGGGGTGAAGTGTACATGGGCTACGGAAGAAACATGTTTGGGCTGAATAGATCTTTTCTCATTCCACGATTTCTTACATTGCATTGTGTTCTTTTTCCCCTTCTCCTCCTGACAGATCCCAGCCGATTCCAGGACTCCTGGCGTCTTTCGGATGGATTTGTTGCAGCTGAAGCTAAAACCATTCTCCCGCATCGCGCCCGATCCAGGTATGTGACCCTCTGACTAACGCAGTTGTTTGGGTGCACCTGACCAAGGGTGGAGACGACAACCTATATGTGTGCAAAATGGCTCCCTTGTTTACCCATATAATATCAATGCCCTTAAAAGTAATTCATTCTCAGCTAGCATAGATTTGTTAAGAGAAGGTCCTGTCCGACTATCATGATTGAATTTTCTGAGGAGGTAACAAGAAGGGTCGATGAGGGTTTGATGTCGTGTACGTGGATTTGAGCAAGGCTTTTGACATGGTCCCACGTGGCAGACTGATCAAAAAAGTAAAGGCCCATGGGATCCAAGGGAAAGTGGCTAGTTGGATCCAAAATTGGCTCGACGGGTGTTTTTGCGACTGGAAGACTGTTTCCAGTCTTCCAGGTCCCTTGCTTTTTGTGGTATATATTAACGATTGGGACTTGAATGTGGGGGGCTTGATCAAGAAATTTGCAGATGATACAAAAATTGGCCATGTGGTTGGTAGTGAGGAGGAAAGCTGTAGACTGCAGGACGATATCATTAGACTGGTTAGGGGGGCAGAAAAGTGGCAAATAGAATTCAATCCAGAGAAGTGTGAGGTAATGCATTTGGGGAGAGCAAACAAGGCAAGGCAGTACACAATAAGGAGGAGGATACTGAGAGTTGTAGAGGAACAGAGGGACCTTGGAGTACATGTCGCAGATCCCTGAAGGTAGCAGGACAGGTAGATAAGGTGGTTAAACCGGGTACGGTAGCATGGTGGTTATGTTACTGGACTAGTAATCCAGAGGCATGGACTAATAATCCGGCGTCATGAGTTCAAATCCCACCATGGCAGCTGGGGAATTCAAATTCAATTAATAAAATAAAAAACTAGTATCAGTAATGGTGGCCATGAAACTACTGGATTGTCGTAAAAACCCTTCTGGTTCACTAATGTCCTTTTAGGGAAGGAAACCTGCGTCCTTACCCGGTCTGGCCTATATGTGACTCCAGACCCACAGCAAAATGGTTGATTCTTAACTGCCCTCTGAAATGGCCTAGCAAGCGACTCAGTTCTACAGTCTCGCTACAGAAAGTCACAAGCAGAATAAAACTGGACGGACCACCCGGCATCGGACACGACAAAAGCAAACCAAGCCAGTCAACCTTGCAAAGTCCTCCTCACTAACATCTGGGGACTTGTGCCAAAATTGGGAGAGCTGTCCCACAGACTGGTCAAGCAACAGTCTGACATAGCCATACTCAGAGAATCATACCTTTCAGCCAACGTCCCAGACTCTTCCATCACTATCCCTTGGTATGTCCTGCCCACCGGAAGTCCCATGGCATCAGGTCAAACATGGGCAAGGAAACGCCCTCCCTCAGTTGATGAATCAGTCCTCTTCCATGTTGAGCACCACTTCGAGGAAGCACTGAGGGTAGCAAGGGCACAGAATGTACTGTGGGTGGGGTACTTCAATGTCCATCACCAAGAGTGGCTCGATAACTCCGCTACTGACCAAGCTGGCCGAGACTTAAGGACATTGCTGCCAGACTGGGCCTGCGGCAGGTCTGAGCGAACCAACACGAGGGAGAAACCTGCTTGACCTCACCAATTTACCTGTCGCAGATGCAACTGTCCATTACAGTATTGGTAGGAGTGACCACCGCACAGTCCTGGAGACGAAGTCCCCTCTTCACACTGAGGACACGATGCAACGAGATGTGTGGCACTACCACCGAGCTAAATGGGACAGACCCAGAACAGATCTAGCAGCTCAAAACTGGGCACCCATGAGGAGGAGGCTCCCTGAACATCCCCATCCTCAATGGTGGCAGAGACCAGCACGCAAGTGCAAAAGACAAGGCTGAAGCGTTTGTAACCATCTTCAGCCAGAAGTGCCGAGTGGGTGATCCATCTTGGCCTCCCCCCGATATCCCCACCTTCACAGAAGCCTGTGTTCAGCCAATTCCATTCACTCCACGTGATATCAAGAAACGGCTGAGTGCACTGGATACAGCAAAGGCTATGGGCCCCGACAACATCACGGCTGTAGTGCTAAAGACTTGTGTTCCAGAGCTAGCCGCGCCTCTAGCCGAGCTGTTCCAGTACAGCTGCAACATTCCATCTACCCGACAATGTGGAAAATTGCCCAGGTATGTCCTGTCCACAAAAAGCTGGACAAATCCAATCCGGCCAGTTACCGCCCCATCAGTCTACTCTCAATCATCAGCAAAGTGATGGAAGGTGCCATCGATAGTGCTATCAAGCGGCACTTACTCACCAATAACCTGCTCAGTTTGGGTTCCGCCAGGACCACTCGGCTCCAGACCTCATTTATAGCCCTGGTCCAAAGATGGACAAAAAGCTGCATTCCAGAGGTGAGGTGAGAGTGACTGCCCTTGACATCAAGGCAGCATTTGACTGACTGTGTCACCAAGGAGCCCTAGTAAAATTGAAGTCAGTAGGAATCAGAGGGAAAACTCTCCAGTGGCTGGAGTCATATCTAGCACAAAGGAAGATGGTAGTGTTTGTTGGAGGCCAATCATATCAGCCTCAGGACATTGCTGTAGGAATTCCTCAGGGCAGTGTCCTTGGCCCAACCATCTTCAGCTGCTTCATCAATGACCTTCCCTCCATCATACGGTCAGAAATGGGGATGTTCGCTGATGTATAAAACACTGGTTAGGCCACAGCTGGAGTACTGTGTGCAGTTCTGGTCGCCACACTACAGGAAGGATGTGATAGCTTTGGAGAGGGTGCAGAGGAGATTCACCAGGATGTTACCAGGGCTGGAGCGCTTCAGCTATGAAGAGAGACTGGGACGATTGGGTTTGTTTTCCTTGGAGCAGAGGAGGCTGAGGGGGGACATGATTGAGGTGTACAAAATTATGAGGGGCACAGATAGGATGGATACTAAGGAGCTTTTTCCCTTCGTTGAGGGTTCTCTAACAAGGGGACATAGATTCAAGGTAAAAGGCGGGAGGTTTAGAGGGGATTTGAGAAAGAACTTTTTCACCCAGTGGGTGGTTGGAGTCTGGAACTCACTGCCTGAGAGGGTTGTGGAAGCAGGAACCCTCACAACATTCAAGAAGCATTTGGATGAGCACTTGAAATGCCATAGCATACAAGGCTACGGACCAAATGCTGGAATATGGGATTAGAGTAGACAGGGCTGATGGCCGGCGCGGACACGATGGGCCGAAGGGCCTCTATCCGTGCTGTATAACTCTATGACTCTATGATTGCACAGTGTTCAGTTCCATTCAGAACCCCTCAGATAATGAAGCAGGCCGTGTCCGCTTGCAGCAAGACCTGGACAACATCCATACTTGAGCTGATAAGTGGCAAGTAACATTCGCGCCAGACAAGTGCCAGGCAATGACTATCTCCAACAAGAGAGTCAAAACACCTCTCCTTGACATTCAACGGCATGACCGTTGCCAAATCCCCTACCATCAACATCCTGGGGGTCACCATTGAGCAGAAACTTAACTGGACCAGCCACATAAATACTGTGGCTACAAGAGCAGGTCAGAGGCTGGGTATTCTGCGGCGAGTGACTCACCTCCCGACTCCCCAAAGCCTTTCCACCATCTACAAGGCACAAGTCGGGAGTGTGATGGAATACTTTCCACTTGCCTGGATGAGTGCAGCTCCAACAACACTCAAGAAGCTCGACACCATCCAGGACAAAGCAGCCTGCTTGATCGGCATCCTATCCACCACCCTAAACATTCACTCCCTTCACCGGCGCACCGTGGCTGCAGTGTGCACCATCCACAGGATGCACTGCAGCAACTCACCAAGGCTGCTTCGACAGCACCTCCCGAACCCCCGACATCTACCACCTAGAAGGACAAGGGCAGCAAGGACACGGGAACAACACCACCTACACGTTCCACCACCACCCCCCCAGTCACACACCATCCCGACTTGGAAATATTTTGCCGTTCCTTCATCGTCACTGGGTCAAAATCCTGGAACTCCCTACCTACTAGCACGGTGGGAGAACCTTCACCTTATGGACTGCAGCGGTTCAAGAAGGCGGCTCACCACCACCACCTCAAGAGCAATTAGGGATGGGCAATAAATGCTGGCCTTGCCAGCGACACCCACATCCCACGAACGAAGCAAAAAAGCATACGGGATACTTTCCTTTATTAGCCGAGGCGTAGAATATAAGAGCAGGGAGGTTTTGCTAGAACTGTATAAAACATTGGTTAGGCCTCTGTGGACAGTTCTGGTCACCACATTACAGGAAAGATGTGATTGCACTTGAGAGCGTACAGAGGAGGTTTACAAGGATGTTGCCAGGACTGGAGAATTTTAGCTCGGAGAAAAGATGGGATAGGCTGGGGTTGTTTTCTTTGGAACAAAGGAGGCTATGGGGAGATTTAATTGAGCTATATAAAATTATGACAGGACTAGATAGGGTGGACCTATTTTCCTTAGCAGAGGGGTCAGTTGCCAGAGGGCATAGATTTAAAGTAATTGGTCAAAGGATTAGACGGGAGCTGAAGAGAATTTTTTTCAGAGGTTGGTGGGGGTCTGGAACTGACTGTCTGAAAGGATGGTAGAGGGAGAAACCCTCAACTCTTTTTAAAAAGTACTTGGATGTACATTTGAAGTGCCACAACTTACAGGGCTATGGACCAAGTGCTGGAAAGTGGGATTATGCTGCATAGCTCTTTTTCAGCCGGATGGGTCGAATGGCTTCTTGTGCTGTAATTTTCTATGATTCTGTGTGAAGCACTTTGGGTTGTTTGAGCAACATGGTGAAGTGCCATATAAGGCAAAAGTACCAAAGGCGACTTGAGGAAAAAATTTTTACGCAGCGAGTAGTTATGATCTGGAATGCACTGCCTGAAAGGGTGGTGGATGCAGATTCAATCGTGATTTTCAAAAGGGAATTGGACAAAGATTTGAAGAGAGAAAATTTGCAGGGCTACGAGGGAATGGGAC
Source organism: Heptranchias perlo (assembly GCF_035084215.1). Classification (NCBI taxonomy): domain Eukaryota; kingdom Metazoa; phylum Chordata; class Chondrichthyes; order Hexanchiformes; family Hexanchidae; genus Heptranchias; species Heptranchias perlo. Next base: position 3,836,555 of record NC_090328.1, read on the forward strand.
TAACTGGATTGCTCTTACAAAGAGCCGGCACAGGCTCGATGGGCTGAATGGCCACCTCCTGTGCTGTAATGATTCTATAAATGGAAGTTTTTTCTTCATAACAGACCTTTTATTAACACTGTTACTATAAATAGCACAGTTCTTATGTCAGAGACTACGAGTTCTTTTTTCCCCCGCTCACACCAATTAAGTTCATGTGGAGCTATTTCAACTCTTCACTTTTGTCATTAAAGCTGTTACAGCATTTAACACCAGTGACCAGTGTGATTAGGCCCATGGTTCCCAATTGTGATTGTATGAGTGATAGGATACAAGCTATATTCTATTGTGTGTTCTAAAAACCATTTTGGAATCTCCATAAAATATCACTTTACTATTAAATAGACATCAGAGCACTGGGGAGTGCAGGCCTTTAGACACATCTCTTTCACCTCAAGGACTTGGGTTCAAATTCAGCCAACACTGAGGGATTGGAAGGCCATATGTGATATGGGTTTGTGTCAGTCTTATGCCAGTTCTGAGTTTCATAGCAAAACTGCCATTAAATTGGCAGCCTCACTCGTGTGAGGAGTGGGAAAATTTCACAATGCCATAGTTGGGAATGTTCTTGGGTGCATTGTTGGGAAAGACTAGAGGGACCATTGCTTAGTACGTAACCAGTGTTGGACCTGGCCTGGGAGTGTTTGATGGAACATTGTAGAAAGAGCTCTACTCTGTATCTAACCCCTGCTGTACCTGCCCAAGTAACGTTTGATGGGAAAGTGTACAGGGAGTTGTGCAATACGTATGTGGCACCCCTGGAACATGCTATGTAATTGTGGGGGACTCCTAAGACACTCTTAAGGTGTGTTTTGTGGGATGCGATGTGTAATGTTTGCATGGGACTCCCAGGCATGCCGAAACATGTGCTTGTAGCACATACTGTGTAATATGTGTACAAGATATCCTGAGAGACTTTATATAGTGTGTGTCCTCTTTTGGGATGCTCTTTGTAATGTGTGTGAGGGGGAACCCTCAAGCTGCGGGCCAAGCTTGTTCACGGTTTTATTTTACATGACGTGATATGTTGATTCCTCTTTTTCAGGCCCGACCTGATGGATAACTACTTGGCACTTGTGCTATCTGCATTCATCAACAATGGACTCCTGGAGGTAACAAATTCAACAAGAAATCTTATTTCATTTATTTTTGGCGGATGGGCCATCTGAAACCGGAAGACCCCTGTACATAATATGACACTGTCATAATTTGTTCAATAGCTGTGCATAACTTTCATTGGTGCATTGTAACTGTCACAGTCCTGTGAGAATTATAGAGAATAATGAGAGAGTAGGGATGGGTGATTTATATATAGAATAATGGATATCAGAGAGTGAGTTACAGGCAGGAATCTAATCGAATGGCTGAACCAGCCTCAAACATGAGCAGTTTACATCGAAGCATTGAGACCGGGTAGGTGTATTTATATCATACCTCTAATTTTTGACATGTGGCATTACCTGGTGTTGGCTCATTATTAATGACCGTGGAAGTTAGTACCAACATGGCCAATGTTGCTGAAGGATCAACAGTATTGGGTTGATGTTGGATTACTGCTATTCTATAAAAGTTGTCTGTGTTCCAAGGATTAGGAACATTTTAGTATGGAGGGAGATTTATTTAAGGAGGAGCTCTGTAAATGAACTGTGTGCTTGGGCCACTGTCGGGTGACTGCCCTTTTTTTGTTTTGTTTTCACCGTTTGTAATCCACCCCATCTCTTTCCTTAGGGTCTGGTTGAAGTCGTAACAAGCAGCAATGATAATGTGTCTGTGCGGGCCACCATCCTGCTCGGGGAGCTGCTGCACATGGTAAGGTGCCCTGCAACCGGGCTGACTCCGCCCCCTAGTCCTGCAACCGGGCTGACTCCGCCCCCTAGTCCTGCAACCGGGCTGGCTCCGCCCCCTAGTCCTGCAACCGGGCTGGCTCCGCCCCCTAGTCCTGCAACTGGGCTGGCTCCGCCCCCTAGTCCTGCAACCGGGCTGGCTCCGCCCCCTAGTCCTGCAACCAGGCTGGCTCCGCCCCCTAGTCCTGCAACCGGGCTGGCTCCGCCCCCTAGTCCTGCAACCGGGCTGGCTCCGCCCCCTAGTCCTGCAACCGGGCTGGCTCCGCCCCCTAGTCCTGCAACCGGGCTGGCTCCGCCCCCTAGTCCTGCAACCGGGCTGGCTCCGCCCTATTTGGTTGCCAGACGGGTAAAAAATCAAGAATATGACAGAAGCACATGCATTTTTATGGGATCCAAAAATCTCAAATGTATTAGTGCTTCACATGAAATAAACTACTTTGAAATGTCATCATTATTGTTAATGAAATCTCATTGCATATTTTGGCATCTTGCAGCGATATCTGTTTTAGTTATGTTTGTTGAAAGATTTATGTTGGCCAGGACACTTGTTGACCTCCTCTACTCTTCTTCAAATAAGGTTCTTCAATATCCACCTGACCAGGCAGATGGCGCCTGAGTTTAGCATCTCATCAGGGTACGGTAGCATGGTGTTATGTTATTGGACTAACAGCTGGGGAATTTAAATTCAATTAAATAAAAAATCTGGAATAAAAAAAAGCTAGTATCAGTAATGGTGGCCATGAAACTACCGGATTGTCATAAAAACCCATTTGGTTCACTAATGTCCTTTAGGGAAGGAAACCTGCATCCTTACCCGATCTGGCCTATATGTGACTCCAGACCCACAGCAATGTGGTTGATTCTTAATCGCCCTCTGAAATGGCCTAGCAAGCCACTCAGTTGTACAATCTCGCTACAAAAAGTCTTGATAAGAATAAAACCGGACGGACCACTAGGCACCGGACACGACAAAGGCAAACCAAGCCCGGTCAACCGTGCAAAATCCTCCTCACTAACATCTGGGTACGTGCCAAAATTGGGAAAGCTGTGCCACAGACTAGTCAAGCAACAGCCTGACGTAGGTATGATTCTGTGAGCATGGCTTTCAGCCAACATCCAAGACTCTTCCATCACCATCCCTGGGTATGTCCTGTCCCACCGGCAGGACAGATCAATCAGAGGTGGTGGTACAGTGGTATACAGTCTGGGGGGAGTGGCCCTGGGAGTCCTCAACATTGACTCCGGACCCCATGAAATCTCATGGCATCAGGTCAAACATGGGCAAGGAAACTCTTGCTGATTAGCACCTACCACCATCCCTCAGCTGATGAATCAGTCCTCCTCCATGTTGAGCACCACTTGGAGGAAGCACTGAGGGTAGCAAGGGCACAGAATGTACCCTGGGTGGGGGACTTAAATGTCCATCACCAAGAGTGGCTCGGTATTACCACAACTGGCCGAGTCCTGAAGGACGTAGCTGCCATACTGGGCCTGCTGCAAGTGGTGAGCGAACCAACACGAGGGAAAAACCTACTTGACCTCTTCCTCACCAATCTGCCTGTCGCAGATGCATCTGTCCATGACAGTATTGGTAGGAGTGACCACTGCCACAGTCCTTGTGGAGACGAAGTCCCGTCTTAGCACTGAGGACACCATCTAACGTGTTGTGTGGCACTACCACCGTGCTAAATGGGATAGATTCAGAACAGATCTAGCAGCTCAAAACTGGGCATCCATGAGGCCCTGTGGGCCATTATCAGCAGCGGAATTGTATTCCAGCACAATCTGTAACCTCACGGCCCGGCATATTCCTCACTCTGCCATTGTCAACAACCCTGGTTCAATGAGGAGTGTAGAAGAGCATGCCAGGAGCAGCACCAGGCGTAACTAAAAATGAGGTGCCAACCTGGTGAAGCTACAACACAGGACCACAGCGGAAGCAACATGCTATAGACAGAGCTAAGCGATTTCACAACCAATGGATCAGATCAAAGCTCTGCAGTCCTGCCACTTCCAGTTGTGAATGGTGGTGGACAATTAAACAATAGCGGGAGGAGGAGGCTCTGAAAACATCCAAATCCTCAATGATGGCAGAGTCCAGCATGTGAGTGCAAAAGACAAGGCTGCAGCGTTTGTAACTGTCTTCAGCCAGAAGTGCCGAGTGGATGATCCATCTCGGCCTCTTCCCGATATCCCCACCATCACAGAAGCTGGTCTTCAGCCAATTCAATTCACTCCACGTGATATCAAGAAACGGCTGAGTGCACTGGATACAACATAGGCCATGGGCCTCGACAACATCCTGGCTGTAGTGCTAAAGACTTGTGCTCCAGAACTAGCTGCGCCTCTAGCCAAGCTGTTCCAGTACAGCTACAACACTGGCATCTATCCGACAAAGTGGAAAATTGCCCAGGTATGTCCTGTCCACAAAAAGCAGGACAAATCCAATCCGGCCAATTACCGCCCCATCAGTCTACTCTCAATCATCAGTGAAGTGATGGAAGGTGTCGTCGACAGTACTATCAAGCAGCACTTACTCACCAATAACCTGCTCACTGATGCTCAGTTTGGGTTCCACCAGGACCACTCGGTTCCAGACCTCATTACATCCTTGGTCCAAACATGGACAAAAGAGCTGAATTCCAGAGGTGAGTTGAGAGTGACTGCCGTTGACATCAAGGCAGTATTTGACCGTGTGTGGCACCAAGGAGCCCTAGTAAAATTGAGGTCAATGGGAATCAGGGGGAAAACTCTCCAGTGACTGAAGTCATACCTAGCACAAAGGAAGATGGCAGTGGTTGTTGGAGGCCAATCATCTCAGCCCCAGGGCATTGCTGCAGGAGTTCCTCAGGGCAGTGTCCTAGGCCCAACCATCTTCAGCTGCTTCATCAATGACCTTCCCTCCATCATAAGGTCAGAAATGGGGATGTGCACTGATGATTGCACGGTGTTCAGTTCCATTCGCAACCCCTCAAATAATGAAGCAGACAGTGCCCGCATGCAGCAAGACCTGGACAACATCCAAGCTTGGGCTGATAAGTGGCAAGTAACATTTGCCCCAGACAAGTGCCAGGCAATGACCATCTCCAACAAGCGAGAATCTAACCACCTCCACATGACATTCAACGGCATTACCATCACCGAATCCCCCACCATCAACATCCCGGGGGTCACCATTGACCAGAAACTTAACTGGACCAGCCACATAAATACTGTGGCTACAAGAGCAGGTCAGAGGCTGGGTATTCTGCAGTGAGTGACTCACCTCCTGATTCCCCAAAGCCTTTCCACCATCTACAAGGCACAAGTCAGGAGTGTGATGGAATACTCTCCACTTGCCTGGATGAGTGCAGCTCCAACAACACTCGAGAAGTTTGACACCTTCCAGGATAAAGCAACCCGCTCGATTGGCACCCCATCCACCACCCTAAACGTTCACTCCCTTCACCACTGGCAGACCGTGGCTGCAGTGTGTACCATCCATTGGATGTACTGCAGCAACTCGCCAAGGCTTCTTCAACAGCACCTTCCAAACCTGTGACCTCTACCACCTGGAAGGACAAGGGCAACAGGCACATGGGAACAACACCACCTGCACATTCCCCTCCAAGTCTCCCACCATCCCGACTTGGAAATATATCGCTGTTCTTTCATCATCGCTGGGTCAGAATCCTGGAACTCCCCACCTAACAGCACTGTGGGAGAACCTTCACCACATGGACTGTAGCGGTTCAAGAAGGCGGCTCACCACCACCTTCTCAAGGGCAATTAGGGATGGGCAATAAATGCTGGCTTTGCTAGCGACGCCCACATCCCATGAACGAATATAAATTTAAAAATTCGAAGTTCAGCACTGCACTGAAGTTTCAAATAGGCTTAAATTCTAAGTTGACCAGCGTAAACATCTGCTTTTCTCTTGCAGGCAAATACTATCCTGCCGTACACCTACAGCCACCACTTACACTGTCTACCGACGCTCATGAACATGGCAGCTTCCTTCGATATCTCTCAGGAAAAGCGGCTGTAAGTGGTGTTTGTCACTACTCGTGCTGTTATATCGTATGCACATCAAGGTTCAAGGGGGTTAATGCAAAATAAAGCTCGCACTGCAGCTGTGGTTACTGCCTGTGGTAGCAATGTTTATGGCACTGTTATTGTCTGGTCAGTCATTCTGTCTCTCTGGTGCAGACCATGTAGAAGCTCTCTTAGAAACATAGAAAATAGGAGCAGGAGTAGGCCACTCGGCCCTTCGAGCCTGCTCCGCCATTCAATATGATCATGGCTGATTCTCTATTTCAATACTATGTTCCCGCTCTCTCCGCATACTCCTTGATGCTTTTTGTGTCTAGAAATCTATCTCCTTAAATATGTTCAGTGACTTGGCCTTCACAGCCTTCTATGGTAGAGAATTCCACAGGTTCACCACCCTCTGAGTGAAGAAATTTCTTCTCATGTCAGTCCTAAATATCCTACCCCGTATCCTGAGACTGTGACCCCTCGTTCTCGACCCCCCCCCCCTCCAAGCCAGGGGAAACATCCTCCCTGCAACCAGTCTGTCCAGCCCCTGTCAGAATTTTATACGTTTCACTGAGTTCCCCTCTCGTTCATCTAAACTTTAGTGAATACAGACAGAGTCAACCCAATCTCTCCTCGTATGACAGCCCTGCTATCCCAGGAATCAGTCTGGTGAACCTTTGCTGCACTCCCTCTGTGGCAAGTATATCCTTTCTTAGGTAAGGAGACCAAAACTGCACACAATACTCCAGGTGTGGTCTCTCAAGGCCCTGTGTAACTGCGGTAAGACATCCTTACTCCTGTACTCAAACCTTCTTGCAATGAAGGCTAACATACCATTTAGAGTTAGAGTCATAGACTTCCTAACTGCTTGCTGCACCTGCATGTTTGCTTTCAGTAACCGGTGTACAAGGACACCCAGGTCCCTTTGTGTACATCAACATTGCCCAATCTTTCATCATTTAAATAATACTCTGCATTTCTGTTTTTCCTTCCGAAGTGGATAACTTTGCATTTATCCATGTATCTGCCATGTATTTGTCCACTCACTCAACTTGTCTAAATTGCCTTGAAGCCTCTGCATCCTCCTCACAACTCACAATCCCACCTAGTTTTGTGTCATCAGCAAACTTGGAAATATTATATTTGGTTCCCTCATCCAAATCATTGAGATATATTGTGAATAGCTGGGGCCCAAGCACTGATCCCTACGGTACCCCACTAGTCACTGCCTGCCACCCCAAAAAAGATCCATTTATTCCTACTCTCTGTTTCCTGTCTGTTAACTAATTTTCAATCCATGCAGTATATTACGGCCAATCCCATGTGCTTTAATTTTGCACACTAACCTCTTATGTGGGATTTTATCAAAGGCCTTCTGAAAATCCAAATACACCCCCACGTCCACTGGTTCTCCCTTATCTATTCTACCAGTTACATCCTCAAAAAAACTCCAGTCGGTTTGTCAAACATGATCTCCATTTCATAAATCCATGTTGACTTTGTCTAATCCCGTTGATATTTTCTAAGTGTTCTGTTATCATATCCTTTATATGAGACTCAAGCATTTTCCCTACTCCTGATGTTAGGCTAACTGGTCTGTAGTTCCCTGTTTTCTCTCCCTCCTTTTTTAAATAGTGGGGTTACGTTTGCCACCCTCTAATCTGCAGGAACTGTTCCATAATCTATCGAATTTTGGAAGATGACAACCAGTGCATCCATTATTTCCATGGCTACCTCTTTTAGTACTCTGGGATGCAGATTATCATGCCCTGGGGATTTATTGGCTTTCAGTCTCATTAATTTCTTCAGCACTTTTTTTACTAATACTAATTTCCTTGAATTCCTTGTTCTCAATCGACCCTTGGCTCCCTCGCATTTCTGGGAAGTTATTTGCATCCTCTTCCGTGAAGACAGAACCAAAGTATTTTTAATTGCTCTGCCATTTCCTTGTTCCCCATTGTAAATTCTCCCATTTCTGACTGTAAGGGACCTACATTTGTCTTCACAAATCTTTCTCTTTTTACATACTTGTAGAAGCTTTTACAGTCCGCTTTTATGTTCCTTGCAAGCTTACTCTCATACTCTCTTTTTCCCCTCTTAATCAACCTCTTGGTCCTTTTTTGCTGAATTCTAAACTGCTCCCAATCCTCAGACTTGCTACTTTTTCTGGCAACTTTATATGACTCCTCTTTGGATCTCATACTATCCTTAATTTCTTTTGTTAGCTGTGGTTGGGCTGCTTTTCCTTTTGTGTTTTAGCGCCAGAATGGACTGTATAACTGTTGCAATTCGTGCATTCATTCCTTAAATGTTAGCCATTGCCTATCCACCGTCATACCTTTTAATGAAGCTTCCCAATCTATCCTAGCCAACTCACTCCTCATACCTTCGTAGTTTCCTTTGTTTAGATTTAGGACCCTAGTTTCGGATTGGACAACTTCACTTTCCATTTTAACGAAGAATTCTCTCATGTTATGGTCACTCTTCCCTAAAGGACCTTGCACAACAAGATTATTAACTAACCCCTTCTCATTGCACAATACCCAATCTAGGATATCCTGTTCCCTAGTTGGCTCCTCAAAGTACTGGTCTAAAAAACCATCTCGTGCACACTCCAGGAATTCATCCTCCACAGTATTATTGTTAATTTGATTTGGCCAGTCTATATGTAGATTAAAGTCACCCATGATTACTGTTGATTTGCTATTTGTTAGTTGTACTGCGCATTTTGGTACTGAGCCATACAAGTCAGAAGTTCTCTTGGTCTGTACTGAGTTGGCTAATTTTAACTGCAGCAGCAATACAGTTGCTTCAATTGGCCTCAAGATGCCTGAAGCCATTGGAGGGAGGAGGGTGGATTTTCAGCCCGGATTCTTGCTCCTGACTGCTATCCTTTCACCGCTGCTGGAAAGTACATATAGATGTCTGCCCTGACGTTACCATTCCCCTATCCTGGTCGAGATGCCTGCAGTACCACTGGTAACTTGTTTCAGGTGATGGAGGATAGCCAGCATCACTGGACTGTACCCCAATAAGAGTCGGCACCTTCAAGAGAGATGGGGAAAAAAACACAAACCAGAGTGTTTTTGCTGTATGGTAACAGTGTCATATGTGCAGAAGGCTCTCTGTCCATGTGGGAGTCATTTATATAGCGGCTGTATATGTCTGATAGACCAAAAAATAATACTGTCTCTTCCTCACCAACACAACTCATCTTCATTCTGGTACTGGCCTCTGTACTATGGTAGTTTGGAACTGACTCACAGTTTCAGGTAGAAGTGAATTGTTCCCTTTTACCCACTGTGTACTGTACTTGTACAGGAGGTGACACTGAGAAACACACAAGCTGTATAGTACTAGATGGGAGTGAACTGTTCCCTTTTGCCCGCTATGCACTGCACATGTACAAGAGCTGACACTGAGGCACACTCAAACTGTACAGTGCCAGATAGGAGTGAATTGTTCCTTTTTACACTGCACTTGACATGTACAAGAGCTGACACTGAGGCACAAAAGCAGTACAGTATCAGATGGCAGTGAATTGTTCCCTTTTACCCGGTGTGTACTGTAGATATACAGGAGCTGAGACACAAGTGAGCTGTATGGTACCAGATGGGAGTGAATCGTTTCCTTTTACTAGTTGTGTACTGTACATGTACTGACCGATTCACAGGCAGCTGTATAATAAAAGACAGGAGTGAATATTATTTTTAAGGAAAGCAGTATCTGTAAATGGGCAAGATTTTTACTATAGAAAAGAGGAAGATGCAAGTGACCGGTAGGTCAGGGTCACGCTTGCGGACAGAGTGGAGGTGTTCTGCACAGCGATCACCCAGTCTGCATTTGGTATCCCCAATGTAGAGGAGACCACATCGTGTGCAGCAGATACAGTATGCTAAGTTGAAAGAAGTACAAGTAAACCGCTCTTTCACCTAGAAGGAATGTTTGGGGCCCCGGACGGTGGGAAGGGGCAGGTGTTGCATCTCCTGCGGCTGCACGGGAAAGTACCGTGGGGAGGAGAGGGGGTGTTGGTGATGAAAGAGTGGACTAGGGTGTCACGGAGGGAGCGGTCCCTTCGGAATGCTGAAAGGGGAGGGGAAGATGTGTTTGGCGGTGGGATTGCGCTGGAGGTGGCTGAAATGGCGGAAGATGATACTGAATGTGGAGGCCGGTGAGGACAAGGGGGACGCTATCATGGTTTTGGGAGGGAAGGGAAGGGGTGAAGGCAGAAGTGTGGGAAATAGAATGGTCACGGTTGAGGGCCCTGTCAACTACAGTGGAGAGGAATCCTCGGTTGAGGAAAAAGGAAGACACATCGGAAGCACTCGTGCGGAAGTTGGTATCGTCAGAACAGATGAGACAGAGAAACTAGGAGAAGGGAATAGAGTCCTTACAGGAAGCGGGGTGGCAGAATTTATTTCCTCCTATCTTGACTTTTTTCTCCTCTTCCAACCACATTTGCGACCTTTCTGACTCCCTCAGTCACTAACAGTTTCCAATTCCCTGGCCCTAACCGTATCCTTTTCACCATGGAATCCAGTCCCTCTACACCTCCATCCCCCACTAGGATGGCCTGCGGGCCCTTTGCTTCTTCCTTGAACGGAGGCCCAACCGGTCCCCATCCACCAGGGGATGTGCCAGAGGACTGGAGAACCGCTAATGTAATACCATTATTCAAGAAGGGGAGTAGGGAAAAACCGGGGAACTACAGGCCAGTGAGCCTAACATCAGTGGTAGGAAAATTATTGGAAAAAATTCTGAAGGACAAAATTAGTCTCCACTTGGAGAAGCAAGGATTAATCAGGGATAGTCAACATGGCTTTGTCAAGGGAAGATCATGTCTGACTAATCTGATTGAATTTTTTGAGGGGGTGACTAGGCGTGTGGATGAGGGTAACGCAGTGGATGTGGTATACATGGATTTCAGTAAGGCCTTCGATAAAGTCCCCCACAGGAGACTGGTCAAGAAGGTACGAGCCCATGGAATCCAGGGTGCCTTGGCACTTTGGATACAAAACTGGCTTAGTGGCAGAAGGCAGAGGGTGATGGTCGAAGGTTGTTTTTGTGACTGGAAGCCTGTGGCCAGTGGGGTACCACAGGGATCGGTGCTGGGTCCCTTGCTGTTTGTGGTCTACATTAATGACTTGGATATGAATGTAAAAGGTATGATCAGTAAGTTCGCTGATGATACAAAAATTGGTAGGGTGGTAAATAGTGAGGAGGATAACCTCAGTCTGCAGGACGATATAGATGGGTTGGTCAGATGGGCGGAACAGTGGCAAATGGAATTTAACCCGGAAAAGTGCGAGGTGATGCACTTTGGAGGGACTAACAAGGCAAGGGAATACACAATGAATGGGAGGACCCTAGGCAAGACAGAGGGTCAGAGGGATCTTGGTGTGCAAGTTCACAGATCCCTGAAGGCGGCGGAACAGGTAGATAAGGTGGTAAAGAAGGCATATGGGATACTTGCCTTTATTAGCCGAGGCATAGAATATAAGAGCAAGGAGGTTATGATGGAGCTGTATAAAACACTGGTTAGGCCACAGCTGGAGTACTGTGTGCAGTTCTGGTCGCCACACTACAGGAAGGATGTGATCGCTTTGGAGAGGGTGCAGAGGAGATTCACCAGGATGTTACCAGGGCTGGAGCGCTTCAGCTATGAAGAGAGACTGGGAAGATTGGGTTTGTTTTCCTTGGAGCAGAGGAGGCTGAGGGGGGACATGATTGAGGTGTACAAAATTATGAGGGGCACAGATAGGATGGATACTAAGGAGCTTTTTCCCTTCGTTGAGGGTACTATAACAAGGGGACATAGATTCAAGGTAAAAGGCGGGAGGTTTAGAGGGGATTTGAGAAAGAACTTTTTCACCCAGAGGGTGGTTGGAGTCTGGAACTCACTGCCTGAAAGGGTTGTGGAGGCAGGAACCCTCACAACATTCAAGAAGCATTTGGATGAGCACTTGAAATGCCATAGCATACAAGGCTACGGACCAAATGCTGGAATATGGGATTAGAGTAGACAGGGCTGATGGCCGGCGCGGACACGATGGGCCGAAGGGCCTCTATCCGTGCTGTATGACTCTATGACACCACCACCCTCCTCCACCTGGCTGAACTTGCTCTTAGGTTGAACAACTTCTCTTTTGACTCCACTCACTTCCTCCAAATAAAAGGTGTCGCTATGGGAACCCATATGGGTCCCAGCTATCCCTGCTTTTTTGTGGGATACGTGGGACATTCCTTGTTCAGTCCTACTCAGGTGCCCTCCCTCACCTCTTTTTCCGGTACATTGACGACTGTATCGGTGCTGTTTCCTGCTCTTGCCCTGAACTGAAAATTTCATCAACTTTGCTTCCAATTTCCACCCTTCCCTCGCCTTCACATGGTCCATCTCCGACTCTTCCCATCCCTTCCCCGACTTCTCTATCTCCATTCCTGGGGATAGGCTGTCAACCAATATCTATTACAAGCCCACTGACTCCCACAGCTACCTTGATTGCATTTCCTCCCACCCCGCTTTCTGTAAGGACTCTATTCCCTTCTCCCAGTTTCTCCGTCTCCATCGCATCTGTTCTGACGATGCCACCTTCCACACCAGTGCTTCCGATATGTCTTCCTTTTTCCTCAACCGAGGATTCCCCTCCACTGTAGTCGACAGGACCCTCGACCGTGTCCATCCTATTTCCCTCACTTCTGCCCTCTCCCCACCCCTTCCCTCCCAGAATCATGATAGGGTCCCCCTTGTCCTCACCTTCCACCCCACCGGCCTCCACATTCAACGTATCATCCTCCGCCATTTCCACCACCTCCAGTGCAATCCCACCACCAAATACATCTTCCCCTCCCCTACCCTTTCATCATTCCGAAGGACCGCTCCCTCCGCGACACCCTGGTCCACTCTTCCATTACCCCTAGCACCCTCTCTCCTCGCCACAGTACCTTCCTGTGCGAGCGCAGGAGATGCAACATCTGCCCCTTCACCACCCCCCTTCCCACCATCCTGGGCCCCACATACTCCTTCCAGGTGAAACAGCGGTTTACTTGTTCTTTTTTCGACTTGGTATACTGTATCCGCTGCACACAGTGCGGTCTCCTCTACATTGACTGGGTGATTGCTTTGCTGAACACCTCCGCTCTGCCTGCAAGCATGACCCTGACCTGCTGGTCACTTGCCATTTTAACTCCCCTTCCCACTCCTACTCTGATCTGTCTTCGGCTGTTCCAATGAAGCTCAACGTAAGCTCGAGGAACAGCACCTCATCTTTCATTTAGGCACTTTACAATCTTCTGGACTCAACATTGATTTTAATAACTTCAGATCATAACCACTGGTCCCATTTTTTTCAGTAGTTAGTGCTGGTAATGGTTCGGCTGCTGCCATATACAGCTACTCCTGATTAATCTTTTGTTTCTTAACCTGTCCCCTTACCACCTTCCTTGCCTTGAACCATCATCCCTTTTTGTCATTTAATGACTTGTGCTCTCTACCCTATCACAGACCTTCCCTTTTGTTCTTTCCTCCCCTCCACCGCCTCCCCCCCCCCCCCTTTTCCCTGGCTCTGTACTTGCTCAAAAACTTTAACTCTTCCAACAGCTTCCAGTTCTGATGAAAGGTCTTTGACCTGAAACGTTAACTCTGTTTCTTTCTCCACAGATGCTGCCTGACTTGCTGACCACCTCCAGCATTTTCTGTTTTCATGGCAGTGAGCACAGTAGTATCAATAAACAGGGGAGTTTGTGACTAATGGCATCTGTGATTTAATTTAATTGGTTTGTTAACAGGCGAGCCAGCGCAGCTGTGAACTGCCTGAAGCGCTTTCACGAGATGAAGAAGCGCGGCTCGAAACCTTACAGCCTGTACCTGGATCATATTGCGCATAAAAGTGGCTCCATCTCCTATAGGCGGGATCACCACCTTCGTGTCCAGAAAGACATCTTCATCTTGAAGGTAAACGGATAGCCTGACTCAGTCTTATTTATTCACAGAATCATATCAATCAACCAATGTTCCAGATTCCTCCATCACCATCCCTGGGTATGTCTTGTCCCACCGGCAATATTGACTCCGGAACCTATGAAGCCTCATGTCATCAGGTCAAACATGGGCAAGGAAACCTCCTGTTGATCACCACCTACCGCCCTCCCGCAGCTGATGAATCAGTATTCCTCTGTGTTGGAACATAACTTGGAGGATGAACTGAGGGTAGCAAGGGCACAGAGTATACTCTGGGTGGGATACTTCAATGCCTCTCATCAAGAATGACTCGATAGTATCACCACTGACCGAACTGGCTGAGTCCTGAAGGACATAGTTGCCATACTGTACTTGCTGCAGGATGTGAGAGAACCAACATGAGGGAATAATCTACTTGGCATCACCTTCACCAATCTACCTCTCGCAGATGCATCTGACCATGACAGTATTGGTAGGAGTGAGGATTGGAGAATTGCAAATGATGCACCCTTGTTCAAAAGATGTGGAGATGCCAGTGATGGACTGGGGTTGACAATTGTAAACAATTTTACAACACCAAGTTATAGTCCAACAATTTTTATTTGAAATCTACAAGCTTTCGGAGGCTTCCTCCTTCGTCATTTACCTGACGAAGGAGGAAGCCTCCGAAAGCTTGTAGATTTCAAATAAAAATTGTTGGACTATAACTTGGTGTTGTAAAATTGTTTACAATTGTTCAAAAGAGGGTGTAAGGATAAACCCAGCAACTACAGGCCGGTCAGTTTAACCTCGGTAGTTGGGAAACTTTTAGAATCGATAACCTGGGACAAAATTAACAGTCACTTGGACAAGTGTGGATTAATTAAGGAAAGCCATCACAGATTTGTTAAAGGCAAATTGTGTTTAACTAACTTGATTGAGTTTTTTGATGAGGTAACAGAGGGCAATGTGGGTGACGTGGTGCATATGGATTTCCAAAAGCATTTGATAAAGTGCCGCATAATAGGCTTGTCATCAAAGTTGAAGTCCATGGGATAAAAGGGGCAGAAGTAGCATGGATATGAAATTGGCTAAGTGATAGGAAACAGATTTTTTCAGACTGGTGGGAGGTATACAGTGGTGTTCCCCAGGGGTCGGTACTAGAACCATTGCTTTTCTTGATATATATTAATGACTTGGACTTGAGTGTACAGAGCACAATTGCAAAATTTGCTGATGACACAAAACTTGGAAGGGTCGTGAACAGTGAGGAGGATAGTGATAGACTTCAAGAGAATATAGACAGGCTGGTGGAATGGGCAGAGATGTGGCAGATGAAATTTAACTGAGAGAAGTGCGAAGTGATACATTTTGATAGAAAGGAGAGACAATATAAACTAAAGGGGGTGCAGGAACAGAGAGATATGTGCACAAACCGTTGAAGGTGGCAGGGCAGGTTGAGAAAGCAGTTAAGAAAATATACGGGATCCTGGGCTTTATAAATAGAGGCATAGAGTACAAAAGCAAGGAGGTTATGATGAACCTTTATAAAACACTGGTTCGGCCACAACTGGAGTATTGTGTCCAGTTCTGGACACCGCACTTCAGGAAAGATGTGAAGGTCTTAGAGGGTGCGGAAGAGTTTTACTAGAATGATTCCAGGGATGAGGGACTTTAGCTATGTGGATAGACTGGAGATGCTGGAGTTGTTCTCCTTGGAACAGAGACAGTTGTAAGGAGATTTGATGGAGGTATTCAAAATCATGAAGAGTCTCTACAGAGTAGATAGAGAGAAACTGTTCCCATTGGCGAAAGGGTCAAGAACCAGAGGACGTAGATTTAAGATGATTGGCAAAAGAACCAAAGGCGACATGAGAGAAAACTTTTTTACACAGCGAGTGGTTATGATCTGCAATGGACTGCCTGAGGGGGTGATGGAGGCAGATTCAGTCGCGGCTTTCAAAAAGGAATTGGATAAGTACTTGAAAGGAAAAAATTTGCAGGGCTATGGGGAAAGGGCAGGGGAGTGGGACTAGCTGGATTGCTCTTGCATAGAGCCGGCACAGACTTGATGGGCCGAATGGCCTCCTTCAGGGCTGTAATCATTCTGTGATTCCTTGAGTGATCACTGCACAGTCCTTGTGAAGATCTCTCACTCTCACACGCACTCACTCACTCACAACAGATCCAATAACAACTGAAAGAGAAAAGACAGGTGAATGTATCAGATACTGTCAGTAGTTTGGGTCCTGCTGAAGGGTCCCGTCAGAATAGTTAAGCTGTCTTTTCTCTTTCAGGTGTTGACTGACTTGTTATGTACTATCAGCGTTTTTATTTCAGATTTCGAACATGCAATTTTTCCACTTTTATCCCTGTTTATGTGTTGTGTAAGGCTATGATCGGAATGCGTTCTCTGCCGTACATCTTTTTCTTTACACTGCTGTATTGTTTTCTAGGACACAGAGGAGGCAATGATGCAGAACCTGCGAGACAGTGATGTCCTGAATAACAAGGACAACCTGAGGTGGAACTGGAACTTAATCTCAACCATTCTTAAGGTAGCAGTGCAAGGAAATCACGAGGACTTGGCATTGTATCTGTTAATATTTTAATTTGGTGCTAATGACTATGAAAATGTCAGTGATAGGAGATGCACGTTTTTCCCCTTTCTTGCCCTACTTTCAATATCAAGATTTCAAAGCTTAGCTACAGACTAAAACTCCCTCTTCAGTGTCTAATCAAACAGGTGCAGCACAGGTTAGATATGCAGAAGCTCCAACTACACTGCCCCAGCACTAGCAGTTGGACTCATTCTTATCAGGAGTTGGGTTGAGACTGCCCAAACTGGCATGATGGATCTGAGGCCCAGAGCTGCTGGCACTCAGTGCCTCTTAATATCCACCCCACACTCTGCTCTGTTCCTCATCGGAGTCTTGCTGAGCTTTGGTCTTCAAACTGGAGACCATGGTGTCTACTGGCAGTGGTAAGGGAGGGTAGGAAAATCAGACAGGTGGTTCAGATTGTGCCACTTAGCCAGCTAGTTGGAGATTGTGCAACAGACTGCTTATGCACTCAACAACAGAGGCAGGTAGGTTGGAGAATGAGACCTTAGAAAAATTACAAATGAAGAGACAAAGTTAAATCTAGACACTGCCCCAAACTCACGAACATCATTGCTATTAGGGAGAAGCGACATTCAAACCCAGGTCCCAGAGATGGTCACACTGAGAACCAACCATGCTGCTCTGTCCTGGCTGTCTCTATTCTAACTGCCAGTGAGTGCAGTTTCTCTGATTTATTGAGCGATTAAGCACCCTGTCTGTCTGTCCTTTTGCAGTGGCCCAACGTAAACCTGCGGAACTACAAAGATGAACAGTTACACAGGTGAGTGTGGATTGTGATGGCAGGGGGCGGGGGCAACAGATGATGAGCATATTGTTCTCCTGACAGCCTATAATCAGAACATAATTTTAACAGGAAAGGGCCAATGGTCCCAGGAAGGCAGTCGCTTTGATGGATCAACTCCACCGTCTCACCCTATCCCTCAATCCTCACCTACCTACCTTCTCACCATATCCCTAAACCCTCACCACCTCACCATATTCCTCAATCCTCACCTACCCACCTTCTCACCATATCCCTAAACCCTCACCTTCTCACCACCATATCCCTCACTCTCTCTCTTTATTTATATATATATATATATCCCTCTATTTATAAATATATATCTTTCTTTCCTTCCGAAAATCAATCCTTCCTTCCTTGTCTCTCTCTCGCACCTCCCCCCTTCCCTACCCAGTTTATTTTCTCTCGCTTTGATCGCTGCTTCCGTGTTTCCTCCTTGTTTAGGTTTGTGCGCCGATTGCTGTATTTTTACAAGCCCAGTAGTAAGCTGTACGCTAACATGGAGCTGGATCATGTAATGGGAAAGCAGCTGACGGTAGTGGGCTGCCAGTTCACTGAGTTCCTGCTGGAGTCCAATGAGGTAAGCTTGCCAGCTTGTTATTCTACACACACCGCAAAGAATTTTTATACAGGATGATCCAAAACATGCACTTGCTAATTCTGGATTTACAGCACATTGTGTTCACAAAATAGTTACAGCACAGAGGCGTCTGTTTGCTTATTGGGAAACCTAGGTCAAGGGTTCAGATAGAAGAGAGTTAGAGAGAAGACATAACCGTACTTTCCACTTGTTCCTTCGAATACACTATCCTCGAAATACAAGATCCGATGCACTGTTCCTCCTCCTGCATCCTCAGTTTAAATCAAGAGTCAGAGCACCACCTTTGACTTCAACACACCCTTAATCGAGATGTAATGGTTAGGGGATATCAAGCTTGGAGTTTAAAAGTCTGTAGATTGTAGAGAAAGGGAAGACTAATGAAGTGGAGGAGTTCCACAGTTTGAAGGTCCTGGGAAAGGGTGTGTTGAAGCCAAAGGTGGTGCTCTGACTCTTGATTTAAACTGAGAATGCAGGAGGAGGAACAGTACATAGGATCTTGTATTTCGAGGATAGTGTATTCGAAGGAATAAGTGGAAGGTATTGCTGCAGTTATATAAGGTATTGGTGAGACCGCACCTGGAATACTGCATACAGTTTTGGTCTCCATACTTAAGAAAAGACATACTTGCTCTCGAGGCAGTACAAAGAAGGTTCACTCGGTTAATCCCGGGGATGAGGGGGCGGACATATGAGGAGAGGTTGAGTAGATTGGGACTCTACTCATTGGAGTTCAGAAGAATGAGAGGCGATCTTATTGAAACATATAAGATTGTGAAGGGGCTTGATCGGGTGGATGTGGTAAGGATGTTCCCAAGGATGGGTGAAACTAGAACTAGGGGGCATAATCTTAGAATAAGGGGCTGCTTTTTCAAAACTGAGATGAGGAGAAACTTCTTCACTCAGAGGGTAGTAGGTCTGTGGAATTTGCTGCCCCAGGAAGCTGTGGAAGCTACATCATTAAATAAATTTAAAACAGAAATAGACAGTTTCCTAGAAGCAAAGGGAATTAGGGGTTACGGGGAGCGGGCAGGAAATTGGACATGAATTTAGATTTGAGGTTAGGATCAGATCAGCCATGATCTTATTGAATGGCGGAGCAGGCTCGAAGGGCCGATTGGCCTACTCCTGCTCCTATTTCTTATGTTCTTATGAGAAGCAATGTCCATAGTATCAATAAAATGGAGAGAGACAAGAATAGTGGAGAGGGAGGGAGAGAGTGTCTGGAGGCTAGCGCTGAGAGAGATCACCTGTTGGACAACCATCTTTTTCTTGTGTTCTCTCTGGGACTGAGAGCAAGAGGTTAAAAATGCCTCCCAGATAAAGAGCAATATTCAACTCTTGTGTAGGCTTGGGCTTTATATTTCACCCCTGTACAGATATGTCAACTGTTGCCAGCCCGTTTACTGAATCTACCCTCATTTCTAAAACTCCAACCAGAGTCGGGTGTGAGGGAGCGGGGATCAGCAAGAGTTTCGCTTCTGGCTGATGGTGCAACTTTCTAGCAGTTACTATTTCAGATAGGCAGAGAACTCATGTTCCTTTTCTATTTGTTTCTCATTGTGGCAGGACGGTCAGACATACCTGGAGGAGCTGGTGAAGGACATTGTGCAATGGCTCTCCTCCTCCTCAGGCCTGAAGCCTGAGCGGAGTCTGCAGAACAATGGCTTGCTCAGCACCCTCAGCCAGCACTACTTTCTGATCATCGGTTCTCTGTCCTCTCACCCGCATGGGGTCAAAATGTTGGAGAAATGCAGCATGTTTCAATGGTAAGTACTGGTCGAAGTGACCCTCTACTAATATGAGGTTTAAAGAAAAAAATCACACATGCTGGAAATCTGAACTGTGTGGCAGATCTGAAAGAGAAAAGGGTCACATCTGAAATGTTAAACCCAAAACAAATTCAGGATTAAATCAAAAACCCATTCACAAAAATTTAAATGTCCAAATGTTTTCCCTCTCAGGTGCTGACTGGGTTGTAAATTTCCAGTGGTCTCTTTCGTTGATTTATTGCAGCTGTACCAATGCCAGGCTGAATCCCCAGCTGCGAGATGCACAAGTGCAAAGCTGCCTGTGATTTTCTGCCAGCTTCCCCATCTCTGTGAGGGTGCCTGGTGCCTGCCTGCTACAGTACCTGATGTAGTTGATCTGCGAGCAACACATCACAGGTGTGGTTGGCTCCTGTGGCTTGACTTTTTTCTTTCATTTTAATTTTTCTTCCACCCCTAACTCAGAGTAGAGGGATTTTACTCTGTATCAATCCTGTTCTGTGCCTGACCTGGGAATGTTTGATGCTGACTGGCTATCCAAAATGGAGTGTTCCATTTCCTGACACTGGCATCCTTCAACTTCAGGAGCACAAAACCCGTGGAACATTTGAATGCATTTTATTCTTTCTATTGCACACTATTCTCCAGTTCTGCTGATGTAGCAGAAGGGACAGCTACTGTGGGGCACTGTAACAATGGCATGGGGGTAGCAGAACTGAGGTAAAATATATGCTGATTACATAGCAGAAAATTGGGGTGGGGTTTGAAGTTAATACTATTGAGGTGTGTGGGGGATGGAAGGAGAATAGTGCTGAATGTTGTGCCTGTACAGGGTTGAAGGTGACATAGTTTAATCTCTCCCCTCTCTCCATAGTTTACTTAGCCTCTGTTCTCTGAAGAACTACGACCACGTGCTAAAACTAACCGTTTCCACTTTAGACTACAGCCGCGACGGCTTGGCCAGGGTTATCCTATCCAAAATTCTTACGTCTGCTATCGATGTAAGTACGATTGGAATTGGTGAGCAGGTGTCATGTATGGGTTGTGCCTCTTTTGTCTAACTGGCCGAGTCCTGAAATTCACATTCACTTGGGTCTTTGTCATTTCGTGTCCTAGGCATTATTTGCAACTGAATGCAGAGAGAATACCGGATGGGTAGCAACGTGTTTCAGTGTAATTCAGGGTTTGAGTTTATGCCATAAATTGTCAGTGAAGATTGGACTTCTTTGCCCTGAGATCACATTCCTCCCTCTAACACCCTGGATGTCTAAAGGGGATGTTTGGTGGCACCGCTGCTTCAGATCAATGCCAGTTAGCACAGAAGGACCTTGAAAGGCTGGATCACTCTGGAGTGAGTTGCAGAAAAATTCTTTGCCACGGTGACTAAGGCAGCAATCTCAGCTTCATAATTGTGTTCTAGGGAAGGAAACCTGCTGTCCTTACCCGGTCTAGCCTATATGTGACTTCAGTCCCACACCAGTGTGGTTGACTCTACACTGCCCTCTGAAGTGGCCAAGCAAGCCCCTCAGTTGTATTAAACCGCTACACACAGCAACTCAAGAAGAAGGCCCACCATCACCTTCTCAGAGCGACTAGGGATGGGCAATAAATGCCGGCCTTGCTAGTGACACCCACATCACAAGAAGGAATTTTTTTTTTTAAATGAAAAACATTTTTATTCCGTATCTCTGGTGTAGACCTGAAGTGTTTGCTCTCTAGGGAACTATCATTGCAGTGAAAACAGCAGCCTCAACTGTCGGGCAATATATTCTTGGTTTGTATTATTTCTGAGTGGAGTAGACGAGATTAGATCAGAGACACTTCCTGTTGCTCACCGCAGTGTTGGTCTGACTGCTGTGTTTGTGTAGAACTGCAGGCTGTATGCAACAAAACACTTGCGGGTTTTACTACGGGCCAACGTGGAGTTCTTCAGCAACTGGGGCATAGAATTACTCGTGACACAGCTGCACGATAAAAATAAAACCATCTCTTCAGAAGCACTCGATATCCTGGATGAGGCTTGCGAGGACAAGGTGAGAGCCGTATGCCTGGGTGTGGAATAGATGTCTAATTCAATCAAGGGTTAGAAGTGTAGCTCTATCCTCTTAAGCCAGTCCTACTTAGCAGCTTTGAGGAACAGCTTGATTAGTTTAATTCCTCAGACGGTAGTGCTCCCACCTCCATCCTGGGTAAGATTATCTAACAGCATAAAACTACTTCCCATCCTGATATAAGTACCCTAATGTCAGCTGAGATGATGCTGGGATGTTCTAATTGGTCTTAGTGCCCTTGGACTGGGGTAGTGGGAGAAGGGGAAAAAAATATCAGAACCACTCTGGTCCGTATGGTCAGTAGGGCACCAGATTGTGTAATCACCAATTGAGCCATCAAGTTGCTGGAAATTTTATTTAATATTGAGTTAATTATGTAGGTGACCTCATTGGAGAGGGGGTGGGAGGATGGTTACCAAAATATTTTGAGCTTTGATCCTACCCTCGGGCTCAATGATGGCAATTAGCTTCTTGAAAGCTGCTGATTCAGCAGTATTGGGTTAGCACTCTGATTGCTACCCTCCTCCTGCTTGTGTAAGTAGTCACCTACAACTGCTCACTCACCTCGTGGTCATTTTGGGCACCGTGCTTAAAGCAGGTGGCTTCAGTTGCCATGGAGGGAGGAGAAAGTAAAAAAGTGGGGTTTTTTTTTTAAGCTATTCCCATTATCTGAAATATGTTGTTATGATGTTTAACTCGGGGGACCGGACTCTGCGAGGCATTGTAACTGCAGGGGTCTTGCACAGCACCGTGTCAGTTTGCCTCAGTCAGTAGACTCTCACCTGAGTCAAAAAATGTGGCTCAAGCCCCCCTCCAGGTCATAATCTAGGCTGACACTTCAGTGCAGTACTGAGGAAGTGATGTATTGTTACAGGTGCCATCCTTTGTATGCAATGTTAAACCGAGGTTCCAGTTTACATAGAATCATAGAAAGGTTACATCACGGAAGGAGGCCATTCGGCCCATCGAGTCCGTGCCAGCTCTATGAAAGAGAAATCCAGCTACTCCCACTTCCCCGCCCTTTCCCTGTAGCCCTGCAAATTTTTTCCTTTCAAGTACTTATCCCGTTCCCTTTGAAGGCCATGATTGAATCTGCCTTCACCACCCCCTCAGGTAGTGCATTCCAGATCCTAACCACCCACTGTGTTTTAAAAAAAAAGTTTTCCCTCATGTCACCTTTGGTTCTTTTGCCGATCACCTTAAATCTATGTCCTCTGGTCCTTAACCCTTCCGCCAATGGGGACAGTTTCTTTCTATCTACTCAGTCTAGACCCTTCATGATTTCGAATACCTCTATCAAATCTTCTCGCAACCATCTCTGTTCCAAGGAGAACAACCCCAGCTTCTCCAGTCTATCCAAGTAACTAAAGTCCCTCATCCCTGGAATCATTCTAGTAAATCTCTTATAGAATCATAGAAAATAGGAGCAAGAGTAGGCCATTCGGCCCTTCGGGCCTGCTCCGCCATTCAAAATGATCATGGCTGATCGTCTAACTCAGTACCCTGTTCTCGCTTTTTCCCCATATCCCTTGATCCCTTTAGCATTAAGAAATATATCTATCTCCTTCTTGAATACATGTAATGACTTGGCCTCCACTGCCTTCTGTGGTAGAGAATTCCACAGGTTCACCACCCTCTGAAGAAATTGCTCCTCATCTCTGTTCTAAATGGCATACCCCGTGTCCTGAGACTGTGACCCCTGGTTATGGATTCCCCATCTATCGGGAACATCCCTGCATCTAGTCTGTCTAGGCTTGTTAGAATTTTATATGTTTCAATGAGATCACCTCTCATTCTTCTAAACTCTAGTAAATATAGGCTTAGTCGACCCAATCTCTCCTCATACGTCAGTCCTGCCATCCCAGGAATCAGTCTGGTAAACCTTCGTTGCACTCCCTCCATGGCAAGGACATCCTTCCTCAGATAAGGAGACCAAAACTGCGCACAATACTCCAGGTGTGGTCTCACCAAGGCCCTGTACAACTGCAGTAAGACATCCCTGTTCCTGTACTCAAATCCTCTTGCAATGACGGCGAACATACCATTCCCCTTCCTAACTGCTTGCTGCACCTGAATGCTCGCTTTCAGCAACTGGTGTACAAGGACACCCAGGTCTCGTTGCACCTCTCCTTTTCCCAATCTATCACCATTCAGATAATAATCTGTCTTTCTGTTTTTACAACCAAAGTGGATAACCTCACATTTATCCACATTATACTGCATCTGCCACGTTCTTGCCCACTCACCCAACTTGTCTAAATCACATTGGAGCCTCTTTGTATCCTCCTCACAGCTCACGTTCCACTCCAGCTTTGTGTCGTCTCTTCTAGACCCTTTTAAGGCCTTCACATCTTTCCTGAAGTGTGGTGCCCAGAACTGGACACAATACTCCAGTTGTGGCTGAACCAGTGTCTTATAAAGGTTCATCATGACTTCCACGATTTTGTACACTCTACTTCTATTTATAAAGCCCAGGATCCCTTATGCTTTTTTAACCACTTTCTCAAACTGCCCTGCCACCTCCAACAATTTGTGCACATGTACCCCCCAGATCTCTCTGTTCTTGTGCCCTCTAGTTTATGTTGCCTCTCCTTGTTTTTCCTACCGAAATGTATCACTTCGCATTTTTCTGCGTTAAATTTTATCTGCCACGTGTCCGTCCATGCCGCCAGCATGTCTATATCCTCTTGAAGTCTATCACTATCCTCCTCACTGTTTACTACCCTTCCAAGTTTTGTGTCATCTGTAAATTTTGAAATTGTGCCCTGTACACCCAAGTTCAAGTCATTAATATAAATCAAGAAAAGCAGTGGTCCCAGCACTGACCCTTGGAGAACACCACTGTACACCCGCTCCAGTTCGAAAAACAATTCTTCACCACTACTCTCTGTTTCCTGTCCTTTGGCCTATTCTGTATCCATGTTGCTACTGCCCCCTTTATTCCATGGGCCACAATATTGATGATAAGCCTACCATGCGGCACTTTATGGACTTTCAAAAGGCGTTTGATATACACCACATCAATTGCATTGCCCTCATCTACCCTCTCTGTTACCTCATCAAAAAAACTCCATCAGGCTAGTTAAACACAATTTGCCTTTAACAAATCCGTGCTGGCTTTCCCTAATCAATCCACTCTTGTCCAAGTGACTGTTAATTCTGTCCCGGATTATCGTTTCTAAAAGTCTCCTCACCACTGAGGTTAAAACTGACTGATCCATAGTTGCTGGGTTTATCCTTATACTCTTATTTGACAAGGGTGTAACATTTGCAATTCTCCAATCCTCTGGCATCACCCCCTGTATCTACAGATGTTTGGAAGATTATAGCCAGTACCTCTGCAATTTCCACCCTTACTTCCCTCAGCAACCTAGGATGCATCCCATCTGGAGCGGGTGACTTATCTACTTTAAGTACAGCTAGCCTTTCAAGTACCTCTTTGTCAATTTTTAGCCCATCCAGTATTTCAACTATATCTTCCTTTTACTGAGACTGTGGGTAGCATCTTCTTCCTTGGTAAAAACAGATGCAAAGTACTCGTTTAGTACCTCAGCCATCCCCCCCTGCCTTCCATGAGTAGATTTCCTTTATGGTTCCTAATCGGTCCCACCCCTCCTCTTACTACCCGTTTACTGTTTACATGCCTGTAGAAGACTTTTAGATACCCTTTTATGTTGGCCGCCAGTCTATTCTCATACTCTCTCTTTGCCCCTCTTGTTTCTTTTTTCACTTCCCCTCTGAACTTTCTATATTCATCCTGGTTCTCACTTGGCCATCTGACATCTGTCATACGCCCCTTTTTTCCGTTTCATCTTACTCACTATTTCTTTTGTCATCCAGGGAGCTCTGGCTTTAGTTGCCCTACCTTTCTGCCTCGTGGGAATGTGCCTAGACTGTACCCAAACCATCTCCTTTTAAAGGCCGTCCACTGTTCATTTACAGTTTTGCCTGCCAATCTTTTTGATACCAATTTACCCGGGCCAGATCTTTTCTCATCCCATTGAAATTGGCCCTCCTCCAATTGAGTATTTTTATTTTAGAGTGGTCTGTGTCCTTTTCCATAACTATTCTAAACCTTATGATACTATGATCGCTTCTCCCTAAATGCTCCCCCACTAATACTTGCTCCACTTGGCCCACCTCATTCCCTAGAACCAAATCCAGCAATTCCTCCTTCCTCGTTGGGCCGGAAATGTACTGGTTAAGAAAGTTCTCCTGAACACATTTCAAAAATTCCTCCCCCTCTGTACCCCTTATTATTCCTTCATCGCTGGGTCAAAATCCTGGACCTCCCTACCGAACAGCACTGTGAGAGAACCTTCACCACAGGGACGGCAGCGTTTCAAGAAGGCAGCTCATCACCACCTTCTCAAGGGCAATTAAGGATGGGCAATAAATGCTGGTCTTGCCAGCGACGCCCACATCCCATGAACGAATAAAAAAAAAGAAATTATTGTTATCCCAATCTATATTAGGATAGTTGAAGTCCCCAGTTATCACTACTCTATAGCTTTTGAACCTCTCTGTAATTTCCCTGCAAATTTGCTCCTCTATATCCTTCCCACTAGTTGGTGGCCTATAGAGTACACTACACTCAGTAGTGTAATGGCACCTCTTTTATTTCTTAACTCTAACCAAATAGATTCTGTCTTTGACCCCTCCAAGACATCCTCTCTCTCCAGTACTGCAATATTCTCCTTAATCAATACTACCACCCCTCCTCCTAACTTTCCTTCCCTATCTTTCCTGAACACCTTGTATCCAGGAATATTTAGTACCCAATCCTGCCCTTTTTTGAGCCAGGTCTCCGTTATCGCCATGACATTGTATTCCCATGTGGCTATTTGCGCCTGCAGCTCACCAACATTGTTTACCAAGCTTCGTGCATTTACACACATGCAGTGCAAACCAGACTTAGACTTTCTTGTACTCTCGGTCTGATCCTACCTTATACTGTACCATTACTTGCTTTAGTGCTATTTTTCTGTCCCGATCCTTTATGCCCCTTGTTTCTCCTTTCCAATGCCACATCCTGATGCCCATCCCCCTGCCAAATTAGTTTAACACCACCCCCCCCCCCACCCCCCAGCACTAGCGAACCTCCCCGCAAAGATATTGGTCCCAGCTCCATGGAGGTGCAACCTGTCCAGTCTTTGCAGGTCCCACCTTCCCCAGAACTGGTCCCAATGCCCCAGGAATCTAAAGCCATCCCTCCTGCACCATCTGTCCAGCCATGCATTCATCTGCTGTATCCTCCTATTTCTGTACTCACTAGGCGTGGCACTGGGAGTAATCCGGAGATTACTACCTTTTGAGGCCCTGCTTCTTGATCTCTTTCCTAACTCCTTAAAATTTGCCTGCAGGACCTCATCCCTCCTTCTACCTGTCGTTGGTACCAATATAGACCACAACCTCTAGCTGTTCACCCTTTCTTCCCCCCCCCCC
Source organism: Heptranchias perlo (assembly GCF_035084215.1). Taxonomy (NCBI): domain Eukaryota; kingdom Metazoa; phylum Chordata; class Chondrichthyes; order Hexanchiformes; family Hexanchidae; genus Heptranchias; species Heptranchias perlo. The sequence continues at coordinate 3,863,659 of NC_090328.1, forward strand.
CCCCCCCCCAGAATGTTCAGCAGCTGCTCAGTGACCTCCTTGGACCTGGCACCGAGGAGGCAACATACCATCCTGGAATCACGTCTGCAGCCGCAGAAACGTCTGTCTGCTCCCCTAACTATAGAATCCCCAATCACTATTGCTCTTCTGACCTTTCTCCTCCCCCTCTGTAAAACTGAGCCACCCATGGTGCTGTGTACTTGGCTCTGGCTGCACTCCGTAGAAGAACCCTCTCCCTCACTAGTATTCAGAAGTGAGTACTGGTTAAAGAGTGAGATGCACTCAGCGGACTCCTGCAGTACCTGCCTGGTCCTCCTTGCCTGTCTGGTGGTCACCCAGTCCCTCCCTACCTGCGCACTCTCAAGCTGTTCCATTGCATGATAAAAATCAAATGACACAGTTTAAAGAGGAGCAGGGAGTTCTCCCAGTGTCCAGGTCAACATTACTCCCTCAACCTTTAACATTCACCTGAACCATCGGAACAGGCAGACAGGGCCACGGTTTAACATTTCATCACCCATGCAGCATTCATTTAGCACTGTGTCGGCCTGAATTCTGTGCTCAAATCCTGGAGAGCGGGAGCTGTCCACTGGGGATGTCTATCCCAACCTGTCCACCCAGATTGTATAGCTGGAATGCAAGTTCCATTCTTTTCTCTGTGCTGTTGTTTTGATCTATCAGCTGTGGCTCAGTGGGTAGCACTGTCACCTTTTGAGTCACAAGGTTATGGGTTCAAGTCCCATTCCAAAGACTTGAGAACAAAATCTAGGCTGACATTCCAGTGCAGTACTGAGGAAGTGCTGCACTGTCAGAGGTGCCATCTTTCAGATGAAATGTTAAACCAAGGCCCCGTCTGCCCTCTTAGGTGGATGTAAAAGATTCCACAGCACAATTTCAAAGAAGAGCTGGGGAATTCTCCCTGGTGTCCTGGCCAATATTTATCCCTCAACCAACATCACTAAAAACAGATTGTCTGGTCATTATCAAATTGCTGTTTGTGGGATCTTGCTGTGTGCAATTGGCTGCCACGTTTCCTACATTACAACAGTGACTACACTTAAAAATGTTTCATTGGCTGTAAAGCGCTTTGGGATGACCTGAGGTTGTGAAAAGTGCTATATAAATGCAAGTCTTTCTACTTGTCATTTTCTTACTGCTGTTCTAGGCTAACCTTCATGCACTGATCCAGATGAAACCAGCTTTGACCCATCTTGGAGACAAAGGCTTACTGCTGCTTCTCCGGTGAGTACTATTCTTCAACAGTCTGAGTCTCATCCATGCTACATCCTCTGCTAGCTGACAGTCTGATATTCTAGCAGGACACATAGTCTGGACCAGGTTGGCTTCAGTCTTGTTAATGGCAAATAAAGGTCTGCTTGCTCCTGTCCCATTAAACTCACTTCCTTTTACATTGACTCCAGTCTTTCTCTGCTTGTCCTTTTCCCACACCTGCTCCCCTTCCCCTCCATCCGTCCATATTTTATTCTGTTTTTTTCTCCCTTTCTCTCCCTTCATTCCTCTTCCATCCTCTCTCCCCGCCCCCTCTGTAATCTGGACTTTCTGTGCTCATTTCCTCCTTTACTTCTCGTGTTCTCCCCGTCTCCTTGGTCTCGCTCTGTGGTTAATTGCTCCATTACAGGAATGGAAAAGCAAATGGAGAGTCCTCTGCCCTCCCTCCCAGTTCAGCTACCCCCTGCTGGCTAGGCTTACATGGAGCTCGACAGCAGGTGGGTTCAGGGTTTTACTAGCCGAGGATCATGTGAGAAACAGGGAGGCACAAAGTACCCTAAAAAAAGTGGAGCTTGGGTCAACAGCACTAATACACTGTGCCACTTAGTGAGGCAGGCATGAGTCCCAACCTTGACATTTAAGCTGCATTGAATAGAGGCTGCAGAATCTCCCAGCAGTGGAGGGGAATCACAGGAGACACTCTGCCTGGTCTGTGTCTTGTGGTGGCAAAGAGGAGTCTTCACCTCAAAAAAAAAAAGGCCAGCAGTGTTTGTAGATAGATAGAATCTTAGAATGGCTACAGCACGGAAGGAGGCCATTCAACCCATTGAGTCCGTGCCGGCTCTATGCAAGAGCAATCCAGCTAGTCCCACTCCCCCGCCCTATCCCCGTAGCCCTGCAAATTTTTTCCTTTCAAGTACTTATCCAGTTCCCTTTTGAAAGCCACGATTGAATCTGCCTCAACAGCCCCCCACCCCCACTGTAGGTTTAATTCCCTGGTTGTGGCACACTCTGGGTTGGCCCCACATTTTACCAGGTTGCTGACCGGGATTCTGGAAGGAACTTATTTGTTTTTTTTTCCAGATTTTTGTCCATTCCAAAGGGGTTCTCCTACCTGAATGAGAGGGGTTATGTAACCAAACAGTTGGAGAAATGGCAAACGGTGAGTGTAGTGACAACACGATGACCAAAACTTAGACTATAAAGTAAGTGTTTCAGTGAGTCATTTCCAATAAAATCTATTGCCATATAACTGGACTAAAAGGGAGCGATTTGCTGCCATTTGATATTGTACTGTTGGTGTGTGTCTCAGTGTCAGCTCCTGTATATATGCAGTAAGTGCAGTGGCTAAAAGGGAACAATTCACACCCATCTGGTACTGTACATGTGTTCCAATGTCAGTCCCTGTACAGGTACAGTACACAGTGGGTAAAAGGGATTGATTCACTCCTGGTTCATGTGTACATAGGAAAGTACAGCAACAAAACTGAGCAGTCCATTCCTCATGTTCACCACCCTCTGCATAGTTAAACCTAAACTGTGGAAAACTTCCCTTCTCTGAGCTTGAGCCCATGTCCTCTGGTTGGAGTGTGTATGCCGATCTCAAACATGCTATCGGTGATAAAGAAAATAGAATGAGAGTAAACTACTGAGAAACATAAAAACAGATTGTAAAAGCTTCTATAGGTATGTAAAAAGGAAAAGACTGGCGAAGGCAAATGTGGGTCCCTTACAAGGAAATGGCAGAGAAATTAAATATATACTTTGGGGCCGATTTTCAGATGGCGGAACGGGCGCATTGGAGGCGGGGAGACTCGTAAAATGGCGGAATCCCGGAGCGGGTTCGGAGCCCGACTCCAACCCATTGACTTCCGGGTTCTTCAGTGATGCGTTCGGGTGCGCGCGCATCTCCCGAATGCAGGACTCCCACCGGCAATTAAAGGCGGTGGGATGATCATTTACATAGTTTGAGAGATAGTTGAGGTACTTGAGAGACGTCATTGAGTGGAGATTTTGGCAGGGGTGCAATTTTGAAGGATCGTCAGCATGTTTCCCGTGCTGTGGGAAACACTTCCAGTTGTAGCAGACTTGTTTCAGCCAGTGGAAGATGCAAAGGAATATTTGACAGGTGGGGGGAAAACCTCATTTATTGCAGCAGGGCACTCTGTCACTTCAGACAAAGTTTTGGCTGCAGGACCTTTGTGTTTCCATTCAAAATTCTTAATTTATACCCAAAACTCTGATGTGCAAACACATTTACCTACTTTGCGGACCCCCTTAAACTCTCACCGTCGGGATGGGGGGGACGCCATGGCTGCATTCATCACTTCATCCAAGGACAAGCAACATCACCAGGCACGCCGTCCACCTCCGCCATGTGGAGCTCCACAACACAGTGCTGTGCCACAGGCACCTGCACAACAGCACGGAGGGCAACAACAGAGAGCACGACATCGCAGGAGGCACTACCCTCGCAACAGGGTCTACAGACCGAGGCTCAGCTTCCTGGACCTCTCTGAGGAGCAGTGCATATAGAGGTTCAGAGTCAGTTGCCAGGTAGTCGCGGACATCTACAGCCTCCTTCATGCTGTGCTGCTCCCGGCTGGCCCAAGCAGCATCTCCTTACCTGTCGCTGTCAAAGTCACCACTGCCCTCAACTTCTTCGCCTCCGGATCATTCCAGGGTGCCACCGGGAACATCGGCGGGGTGTCTCAGTCGTCTGCACACAAGTGCATAAGACAGGTCACCGACGGCTTGTTTCGCAGGGCCTCGCACTACATCAACTTCCCCATGGATGACCTCAGCCGGACGGAGAGGGCAGTGGAATTCTACACTGTGGCTGGCTTCCCATGGGTGCAGGGTGTAATCGATTGCACCCATATAGCAATATGAGCACCTCCACATGAGCCAGGACTGTTCATCAACAGGAAGGGCTATCACTCCATCAACATTCAGCTCATCTGTGACCACCGCAAGAGATTCCTTCACGTGTGCGCCAGGCACCCTGGCAGCTGCCATGATTCCATCATCCTCCGGGAGTCCAACAGCCTGCCCCTCTTCCACGCACCAAACACCCATAAGGGCTGGCTCCTCGGGGACAAGGGATACCCCCTGCACACATGGCTCATGACACCTCTGAGGAGCCCCACTACCGAGCAACAGCGTCGATATAACGACAGCCACATCGCTACTAGGTCTACAATTGAGCATGCCTTAGGGCTGCTCAAGATGCGCTTCAGGTGCCTTGATCGTTCTGGGGTGGGGGGGGCGCTTCAATACGCACCAGACAGAGTGGGACGCATTATAGTCGTGTGTTGTGCCCTGCACAACATGGCACAACAGAGAGGGGTGCCGCTGGAGGAGGCCCCATCCACATCTGCCACCCATATTGAGGAGGAGGAGCAACTCATGGGCGGAACAGCGGCTCACCTGGCTGCTCGCGAGGCCAGGGAGTCACTGATATGTGAATGGTTCTCCTAACCATCAGACAGTGTGAAGAGTCCAGTCCTCACCACCTGGACAGAGCAGCGGCCGCACCAGCCCTCCCTTACCTCTGCCGCCATTCCACTCATGCAGGAGTTGGACTCCTCCATCCTCTGTGCAATTGAGGAGAGTGTGTATGGCACCTGTTCCAGCACCTTGCAAATGTGCTGCTGCCCCTCGATCATTCTCCTTTTCATGGATGACCCCCAGGGTTCAGCATCTGTGTCCAGCTGAGCAGAGCCTGGAGAAGAGTGCTCCCACCAACGCGGACTCTCCACAGCTGCCCCTGCCACCATTGTCTGCTCATGCTCACGTGTGGTGACTCACCATGTGCGACCCCAACTAACTGAGGACGGGGACCCACCAAGGTGTGTGTATCTGCGCTGGTGGATGGCTCGCTCAGCTATGACGTTGCCCCCTCAGAGGCCGGCAGGTCCTCTGAGGAATCGCCCTCCGCCGTTACGGCGGTCGCTGAAGGCCCTGTAAGACAACAGAAGGCAATATTAAGCATGATGACAGATGCTGAGGTGCTGAAGATGGCAAGGCATGTTAACATCAATTGCTATTATGTGTGCTGAATGTTAAAGTTCTGTCACCAGCCAATTGTCGGGTGCCGGTCTTGGCGTCCCCGACGGACAGGCACTTGAGGGTGCGGCTCAGTTCCAGTGCCTCCTGCTCCGCGTCTGTGAGGACGACTAGATGTTGTGGCCCCCCACAGGTCCTTGCCCTCTCCCGTGCATTCTGGGCTCTCTTCTATAAGAGGAGAAAGTAGTGAGGCATGAGTGAGTGACGGTGACGTGGCCAACCGCTGAATGCGTTGGTTTGGGTGAGGCTGACCGTGAAAGAGATGCATCAGAGGGTGAGTATGACACAGTGCCCTGCCATTATATGAGGATTGGGTTGAGTGGTAGTGGTGGGATGAGTACTGGGGAGGTGAGGAAGTGGTGAGTAAGTGCAGGTAAGTTGAGGATGAGCTTTGAGTGGGCGTGAGGAATGATGTGATAGAGTTGTGTTGGCAGTACAGAATGAGTTGTGGGGTGGGGCGGTGATGTGGAAGACTGAGTGTAGGAGAATGAGTAAGTGTACTCACTTTGGCTGACCTACTTAGGGCATTGAAGCGCTTCCTGCACTGGATCCAGGTGCGGGAAAGGATGAGGCTGATGGTGACCTCCTCTGCCACCTCGAGCCAGGCCTTCGTGGTGGCAGAGGCAGGCCACTTCCTTCTGTCCGCCGGGTAGAATATATCCCTCCTCCTTCTCACCCCATCCAGTAGCACCTGGAATGAGGCATCACTGAATCTAGGAGCAGCCTTTCCCCTGGGCTGCTCCATTCTGTAATTTTGGGTGTTTGCTCTAGGAGCAGCATTGGAGGATTGCCCCTTTAAATAGGGCTCCTCCAGCTGATAGTCTGTGAGGCGGGTACGCAGTCCGCCCGCTGCGCAGTTTCCGACGGGAAACCCGGAAACCATGTTAAGTGGCTCCAATTTACCCGGGATCGCATGAGGAATGGACAGATTTTACTGGGCGGGTCACCCATGCGCCCAGTCGCCCCCCCTGCTGCCATCCAGCTTCCCTGGTAATATCGGGGCCTGTGTGTCTGTCTTCATGGAAGAAGACACAAAAAACCTCCCAGAAATACTAGAGAACCAAGGATCTGGCGAGAATGAGAAACTGAAAGAAATTAGTATTAGTAAAAAAAATAGTACTAGAGAAATTAATGGGACTGAAAGTCAATAAATCCCAAGGACCTGATGATCTACTTCCCAGGGTTTTGAAAGAGGTGGCTATAGAGATAATGGATGCATTGGTTGTCATCTTCCAAAATTCTATAGATTCTGGTACGGTTCCTGCAGATTGGAGGGTAGCAAATGTAACCCCACTATTTAAGAAAGGAGGGAGAGAGAAAACAGGGAACTGCAGACCTGTTAGCCTGACGTCATTAGTAGGGAAAATGCTAGAATCTATTATAAAGGATATGATAACAGGACACTTAGAAAATAATAATAGGATTTGGCAGAGTCAACATAGATTTATGAAAGGGAAATCATGTTTGACAAACCTATTGGAGTTCTTTGTGGATGTAACTAGTAGAATAGTTAAGGGGGAACCAGTGGATGTGGTGTATTTGGATTTTCAGAAGGCTTTCGATAAGGTCCCACACAGGAGGTTGGTGAACAAAGTTAGAGCACATGGAATTGGGGGTAATATACTGGAATGGATTGAGAATTGGTTAACAGACAGAAAACAGAGAATAGGAATAAACTGGTCTTTTTCAGGTTGGCAGACTGTGACTAGTGGGGTACCGCAGGGATCGGTGCTTTGGCCCCAGCTATTCACAATCTAGATCAATGATTTGGATGAGGGGACTAAATGTAATATTTCCAAGTTTGCTGATGACACAAAACTAGGTGGGGTTGTGAGGAAGATGCAGAGAGGCTTCAAGGGGTTATAGACAGGCTAAGTGAGTGGGCAAGAACATGGCAGTTGGAATATAATGTGGAAAAATATGAAGTTATCCATTTTGGTAGGAAAAACAGAAATTCAAAGTATTTTTTAAATGGTTAGAGATTGGGAAATGTTGATGTTTAAAGGGACCTGGGTGTCCTTGTACATGAGTCACTGAAAGCTAACATGCAGGTGCAGCAAGCAATTAGGAAGGCAAATGTTGGCCTTTATTACAAAAGGATTTGAGTACAGGAGTAAAGATGTATTACTGCAATTATATAGGGCCTTGGTGAGACTGCACCTGGAGTATTGTGTACAATTTTGGTCTCCTTTCCTAAGAAAGGATATACTTGCCATAGAAGGAGTGTAACGAAGGTTCACCAGACTGATTCCTGGGATGGTGGGATTGTCTTATGAGGAGAGATTGAGTAGACTAGGCCTGTATTCTCTAGAGTTTAGAAGAATGAGATGATCTCATTGAAACATACTAAATTCTTACAGGGCTCTGCAGGGTAGATGCAAGGAGGATGTTGAGTCTAGAACCAGGGTCACAGTCTCAGAATAAGGGGTAGGCTATTTAGGACTGAGATGAGGAGAAATTTCTTCACCCAGAGGGCTGTGGAGGCTCAGTCATTGAGTACATTCAAAACAGAGATCGATAGATTTCTAGTTATTAAAGGCATCAAGGGATATGGGGATGGTGCAGAAAAATAACATTGAGGTAGAAGATCAGCCATGGTCTTGTTGAATGGCGGAGCAGGCTCGAGAGGCCAGATGGCCTACTCCAGCTCCTATTCCTTATGTTCTTATGTTCTATCGAGGTTCAATTTATTCCCTTAAGATCTTGAACGCTTGGATAAACTCTTCTCTGATCCTCTACCCGAGTAAACAATTCCAGTTTCTTCACCGTCTCCTCATAGATCAGATGCTTTAAGCTAAATATCAATTTGGTTGCCATCTTCTGCATTGCATCCAATGCCTGGATGTCTCTGCTGTAGTGGTGGCCAGACTGATCTAGTATTCCAGATGCCAGTGCCTTGCACAGACTCAGTATCATCCCTTGGAATCTGTGCTCTATCCTTCTGGCAATACAGCTCAAGATCTTGTAAACTTTCCTCACTACTGCTAAACACTGCACTGTTGATTTCACCAGCCAATTCGCCAATGTCCTCAGATTCCTCTCCTGTGTTGTGTTGTTTACCGTAACCTAGATTCATTTAGTTTATGTTCCCATTGTTCGTTCCCCTTCTGTCATTTTTAAAAATTCACTCATGGGATGTGGGTGTCGCTGACAAGGCCAACATTTATTGCCCATCCATAATTGCCCTTGAGAAGGTGGTGGTGAGCCGCTGCCTTGAACCGCTGCAGTCCGTGTGGTGAAGGTTCTCCCACAGTGCTGTTTAGTAGGGAGTTCCAGGATTTTGACCCAGCGACGATGAAGGAACAGCGAAATGTTTCCAAGTCGAGATGCTGTGTGACTTGGAGGGGAACGTGCAGGTGGTGGGGTTCCCATGTGCCTGCTGCCCTTGTCCTTCTAGGTGGTAGAGGTCGCGGATTTGGGAGGTGCTGTCGAAGAAGCCATGGCAAGTTGCTGCAGCGCATTTTGTAGATGGTACATGCTGCAGCTGTGGTGCGCCGGTGGTGGAGGGAGTGAATGTTTAAGGTGGTGGATGGGGTGCCAGTCAAGTTGGCTGCTTTGTCCTGGATGGTGTCGAGCTTCTTGAGTGTTGTTGGAGCTGCACTCATCCGGGTAATTGGAGAGTATTCCATCACACTCCTGATTTGTGGTGGAAAGGCTTTGGGGAGTCAGGTGAGTCACTCGCCACAGAATACCCAGCCTCTGACCTGCTCTTGTAGCCACAGTATTCATGAGGCTGGTCCAGTTAAGTTCTCATTATTAAGGGATATGGGCCAAAGGCAGGTATATGGAGTTAGATCACAGATCAGCCATGATCTTATCAAATGACGGAGCAGGCACGAGGGGCTGAATGGCCTACTCCTGTTCCTATGTTCATTATCTTGCACTTGTCTGCTTTAAGTATATTATCCACAATTAGCCTACATTTCAATCTTATCCAGATCCCTTTGTATTTGGTTTAAATGTTCCCTATTATTTGGACACCCACCACCAATTCAGCTGTTGCTCAGTGGTAGCACTCTCACCTCTGAGTCAGAAGATTCTGGGTTCAAGTCTCATTCCAGAGACTTGGGAGTGAAGAGTAAGGGTAAAATTGAAACTAAAGAAAAAGGCATACACTAAGTACATAGACAATAAAGGAGAGGATGACAAAATGGAATATGAAGAGGTTAGGAAAGAAGTCAAAAAAACAATTAGGAAAGCAAAGAGGAACTACGGAATTAAATTGTCAAGGAATATAAAAAGAAATGGTAAAGTATTCTGCAGACACATTAATAACAAAAGTAAGATCAAGATAGGGCCACTAAGGGACAGTAAGAGAGAAACTATTTCCACTGGTTGGGGAGTCTAGGACTGGGGGACATTGCCTAAAAATTAGAGCCAGGACTTTCAGGAAACACTTGTACATGCAAAGGGTGGTAGAAGTTTGTAACTCTCTTCTGCAAACGGCAGTTGATGCTAGCTAAGTTGTTAATTTTAAATCTGAGATTGACAGATTTTTGTTAACCAAAGATGTTAAGGGATATGGAGCTACAGCAGGTATATGGAGTTAGGTCACAGATCAGCCATGATCTCATTGAATGATGGAACAGGCTCGAGGGGCTAAATGGCGAACTCCTGGTCCTATATTCCTATGTTCACAAGGTAAACTCACAGGTAATGACAGCGAAATGGCAGAAATATTGAATAGCTACTTTGCCTCGGTATTTACCAGGGAAACTAACAAGGTGGGCATAACATTAGAAGAAGAAATCAAAAAAGATATAAAAACATTTACAATAGAAAGGGGGGAGTTAATTGATAAACTAATCAAACTTAGAGAGGATTTGCAATACAATATTGGAAAATGTGAGGTTATGCACTTTGGCAGGAAAAATCAGAGAGCAAGTTATTATCTTAATGGCGTGAAACTGGAAAGTACTGCAGTACAAAGGGACCTGGGGGTCCTAGTGCAAGAAAATCAAAAAGTTAGTATGCAGGTGCAGCAGGTGATCAAGAAGGCCAACGGAATGTTGGCTTTTATTGCTAGGGGGATAGAATATAAAAACAAGGAGGTATTGCTGCAGTTATATAAGGTATTGGTGAGACCGCACTTGGAATACTGCAAACAGTTTTGGTGTCCATACTTAAGAAAAGACATACTTGCTCTCGAGGCAGTACAAAGAAGGTTCACTCGGTTAATCCCGAGGATGAGGGGGCGGACATATGAGGAGAGGTTGAGTAGATTGGGACTCTACTCATTGGAGTTCAGAAGAATGAGAGGCGATCTTATTGAAACATATAAGATTGTGAAGGGGCTTGATCGGGTGGATGTGGTAAGGATGTTCCCAAGGATGGGTGAAACTAGAACTAGGGGGCATAATCTTAGAATAAGGGGCTGCTCTTTCAAAACTGAGATGAGGAGAAACTTCTTCACTCAGAGGGTGGTGGGTCTGTGGAATTTGCTGCCCCAGGAAGCTGTGGAAGCTACATCATTAAATAAATTTAAAACAGAAATAGACAGTTTCCTCGAAGTAAAGGGAATTAGGGGTTACGGGGAGCGGGCAGGAGATTGGACATGAATTTAGATTTGAGGTTAGGATCAGATCAGCCATGATCTTATTGAATGGCGGAGCAGGCTCGAGGGGCCGATTGGCCTACCCCTGCTCCTATTTCTTATGTTCTTATAAAACCCCTGGTCTGGTTGAATTGCTAAGGGATAGAATAGAAAAGCAGAGAAGTTATATTAAACTTTTATGGAACCTTGGTTAGACTACACTTGGAGTACTGTGCACAATTCTGTTCTCCATACTATGGGAAGGATGTAGAGGCATTAGAGAGGGTGCACAGAAGATTCAAGTGGATGATACTAGAACTAAGAGGATATCCTTATCAGGAAAGGCTGAACAGGCTGGGGCTCTTTGCTCTTGCAAATATTAAAAAGTTAGGGAGGAGATAACAGGCACTATTACAGATATATAAAAAAATTAATTAGAAAAGGGAATAGTGCCAGAGGACTGGTGGACAGCTAATGTTCCCATATTTACAAAGGGAGATAGAACAACTCCAGGGAACTATAGGCCAATGAGCTTAATGTCGATGGTAGGAAAGATAATGGAATCTTCACTCAAAGATGTAATAGAAAAACATCTAGATAACGAATAGTCAACATGAATTGAAGTGGGTAATGTAGTAGACATAATGTCGATGGTAGGAAAGATAATGGAATCTTCACTCAAAGATGTAATAGAAAAACATCTAGATAACGAATAGTCAACATGAATTGAAGTGGGTAATGTAGTAGACATAATATATTTGGATTTTCAAAAGGCCCTTGATAAGATACTGCATTGTAGACTCATGACTAAGGTCAGAGTATGTGGAGTCAGGGGACATGTTGCAGAATGGATAGCAAGTTGGCTGTGAAACAGAAAACAGAAAGTAGGGGTTAAGGGTAGCTATTCAGACTGGCAAAAGGTGGGAAGTGGTGTTCCACAGGGATCAGTGCTGGGACCACTGTTCACAATTTATATTGACTGATTGGATTTGGGAATCAGAAGTACAATTTCAAAATTTGTGGACGACTCCAAATTGGGGGGTAGTGGTTAATCAAAGGAGAAATGCGAGAGGAATTAATAAACTTGCAGAATGGGTGTGGTATTGGCAAATGAATTTCAATGTAGATAAGTGTGAGGTGTTGCATTTTGGTAGGAAGAATAAGGAGGCCACATACTGCTTGAATAATAAGAGACTAAATGGGCTAGAGGACCAAAGGGATCTGGGGGTACAGACACACAAATCACTGAAAGGAGCGATTCAGGTTAACAAGGCCATAAAAAAGGCAAATCAAGCGCTGGGGTTCATTTCTAAGGGATAGAATAGAAAAGCAGAGAAGTTGTATTAAACTTTTATGGAACCTTGGTTAGACTACACTTGGAGTACTGTGCACAATTCTGTTCTCTATACTATGGGAAGGATGTAGAGGCATTAGAGAGGGTGCAAAGAAGATTCAAGTGGATGATACTAGAACTAAGAGGATATCCTTATCAGGAAAGGCTGAACAGGCTGGGGCTCTTTGCTCTAGTAGAGAGAAGACTGAGGGGTGACCTGATAGCGATCTTTAAGATTATGAAAGGGTTTGATAGGGTAGACATAGAGAAAGTGTTTCCACTGTGGGGGAGTTCAAAACTAGTGGTCATAAGTATAAAATAGTCACTAATAAATCCACTAATAATTCAAGAGAAACTTCTATACCCAGAGAGTGGTAAGAATGTGGAACATGCTGCCACAAGGAGTAGTTGAGGCAAATAGCATTGATACATTTAAGAGGAGGCTGGATAAGCAGATGAGGGAGAAAGGAATAGATGAAGTAGAGAGGGAGGATACTCATGTGGAGCATAAATGCCAGCATTGTCCAGTTGGGCCGATGGCTTGTTTCTGTGCTGTAGTTTTGATGTTATTCGATGTAACGTAATCCAGGCTGACATTTCAGTGCTGCACTGTCGGAGGTGCTGTCTTTCAGGTGTGATGTTAACCGAGGCCCTGTCTGCTCACTCGGGTGGATGTGAAAGATCCCTTGGCACTATTTCGAAGAAGAGCAGGGGAGTTCATGGTATCATAGTAGGTAAAACATAGGCGGAGGCCATTCGGCCCATCATGCCTGTGCCGGCTCCTTGAAAGAGCTATCCAATTTGGCCCATTCCCCTGCTCTTTCTCCATCGCCCTGTAAATTTTTTCCCTTCAAGTATTTATCCAATTCCCTTTTGAAAGTTACTATTGAATCTGCTTCCACCAGCCTTCTCCCCGGTGTCCTGGCCAATATTTATCCCTCAGCAACACCTAAAAACAGATTTTCTGGTCATTATCTCATTGCTGTTTGTGGGACCTTGCTGTGAGCAATTGAACTGAGGTGTTTCCTACCTTCCTAGTCTCAGGATACGGGGTATGCCATTTAGAACTGAGATGAGGAGAAATTTCTTCACTCAGAGGGTGGTGAACCCGTGGCATTCTCTACCACAGAAGGCTGTGGAGGCCAAGTCATTAGATGTATTCAAGAAGGAGATAGATATGTTTCTTAATGCTAAAGGGATCAAGGGATATGGGGAAAAAGGCGGGAACAGGGTACTGAGTTAGACGATTAGCCATGATCATTCTGAATGGCAGAGCAGGCCCGAAGGGCCGAATGGCCTATTCTTGCTCCTATTTTCTATGTTTCTATATATCACAACAGTGACTACTATTCTAAAGTGGCTGTATAGAGCTTGGGACATCCTGAGGTCATGAAAGGCGCTATAGAAATGCAAGTTCTTTCTTTAATTCTGCAAATGTAGATAGTTTGTGTACGTACAGGAGCTGACACCAAATTGCACTGCAGAGTTACCTGCGTGCCATTACAGCAAGGGCTGCTCACCAGATGTGCAATCCAAACAGCAAGTAAAAGGGCTGGAGTTGATGTATAGTCCCTTTAAAACGGTCAGCTCAGTTGGCCTGCTTGCTGTGGTGCTTTTACTGCAACTGTCTGGGCTGGCACATTGGAAATTGCAAGCTTATCATGTTGAGCTTAGACCTGTGTCCTGTCACATCATGGTGCAGTGCTCTGCAGCATTCCCGATATATGGAGAGATCTATAAATGAACAAGAGATCAGTAGATTACAGAGCGATGCGTCAACATTGTAAACAGCATTGTGTTTGCTTTCAGGAGTACAACTTGAAATATGTGGATCTGATCGAAGAACAACTGAATGAGGCACTAACTACATACCGCAAACCAGCTGATGGAGAGAACTATGTGCGTCGCAGTAACCAGAGGTCAGAATGGGAGAGCTGCTATTATCTTTCATTTATTAAGTAGTTGCTGTATGCACTTAGCTCCACTGTTGAGCTGCTTTAATCCCTTTCAAAGATTGGGATTTTGCCTTACAGCATTCGTATAGAGACCTGATTCTCTAGTTTTATAACAGGGAGAACTGAAAAGTAAAGTTGTAATTTTTGAAATGAAATTGAGAAGCTTAGATGGAGAGGCTTAAACCATGTTGCACAGCATCACCACAGTGTGAAAAGAATAGGAGAGAAGAGGAGGTAAATCAAGGAGTCGTGGTTAGGTGATAAGTTTTGGTTTTAAGACCCTGTAGATTGTAGGAGGAAGGGAAGACTTCTACAGTTCGGTGCTGGATCAGAAATGTAAACTGCCAGGGTGACTATATTACCACACTCTGTGCTAACTAAGTGGCCTGGGCACCAATGAATAAATTCAGGACACTTACCAGTGCAGGCTGTCAAATTCCACAGGATAACATAAATGTACTGTTGTGTACTAATAGTGTGCAGATTATCTGTAGTAATAATCTAGTAGGTTTTGGATTGCTTGCTGTGCTGCTGTCTGTGTGTCCCTGTTAGTGTGGAGTTTGCTGACCTGCTAACGAATTAGTGAGTAACAGGATTCCTCTCTGTATTGCCAACAAATTTCTTAGCATTGCAACTGTGGTTCACAACACGAGTGTGACCATTGAGAACATAAGAAATAGGAGCAGGAGTAGGCCATACAGCCCCACGAGCCTGCTCCGCCATTCAATAAGATCAAGGCTGATCTTCGACCTCATCTCCACTTTCCCGCCCTATCCCCATATCCCTTGATTCCCTTAGTGTCCAAAAATCTATCGATCTCAGCCTTGAATATACTCAACGACTGAGCATCCACAGCCCTCTCTCTAGAGAATTCCAAAGATTGACAACCCTCTGAGTGAAGAAATTTTTCCTCATCTCGGTCCTAAATGGCTGATCCCTTTTCCTGAGATTATGACCTCTAGTTCTAGACTCTCCAGCCAGGAGAAACAGCCTCTCAGCATCTACCCGGTCAAGCCCTCTCAGAATTTAATACGTTTCAGTGAGATCACTTCTCATTCTTCTAAACTCCAGAGATTATAGACACATTCTACTCAATCTCTCCTCATAGGACAACTCTCTCGTCCCAGTAATCAATCTAGTGAACCTTTGTTGCACCCCCCTCTAAGACAAGTATATCCTTCCTTAAATAAGGAGACAAAAAGTGTACATAGTACTCCATGTGTGGTCTCACCAGAGCCCTAGGTAATTGCAGCAAGACTTCCTGACCTTTATACTCTAACCCCCTTGGAATGAAGGCTAACATACCATTTGCCTTACTAATTGCTTGCTGAACCTGCCATAAGCTGGAGCAGATCAAGTGTGACCACATACAGAGCTAAACTGGAGTCTGAATGTTCACAGACGCCTTGGCAACAGGATAGTAAAAATGTAAGTTTTGCAGTATCAATCTTCGGCCACTAGACGTCAGCAACGTGTTTAGTAAACATTGTGTAAAATCATAACCAACCATGGTAGAGGTAACTTGGGACAGAATATAGTCAGCTTTAACTGGTCATTCATCTCATTGCTGTGCACAAAATGGCTACCACAGTCACCTAAATAGCGTAGTGACTTCACTCAAAGTAATTTGTTGCATGTGAAGAGTTTTGTAACATCCTGAAATGTGAAACGGTGCTTTATAAATGCAAGTTCTTCTAGTATTGGTCTCTGAAAACTAGACTCGGGAACCTGAAACTATGTTTGAGAATCATAGATCTGGCTTTAAATGCAGAGAATTAAGTCATGACTCCCAAGTATTTATTGATGTATTTGTTTTCATGTTCCTGTTTCTAGGTTACAAAGGCCCTATGTTTACCTGCCAGTTCACCTGTATGGCCAGTTGGTGCATCATAAAACTGGCTGTCACTTACTGGAGGCCCAGGTAAGGAAGCTATTGCACATGTTAAGTGAATGTACTGTTCAGAATGATTAATAGAATGACTAAAGCTGCAGTAATACAAACAGAAAATGCTGGGAACACTGACTACAGGCCACTGATTTGAAACACTAATCCTATCTTCCTGTCACCACAAGATGCTGCCTGACCTGAGTGTTTCCAGCATTTTCTGTTTTTATTTCAGATTTCCAGGGTCTGCAGTATTTTGATTTTTGTTTTTAAGCTGCAGTACGTCACTTTTAATTTTCATTATCAGTGTTCTTAGGAGTAGGTCTGCACTGTGGAATCTGGGTTAATATTCATCTGGTCAGAGGCAGGCATAGAGATTTAGAGAGCGCTTTACTCTGTATCTAACCCGTGCTGTACCTGCCCTGGGAGTGTTTGATGGGACAGTGTAGAGGGAGCTTTACTCTGAATCTAATCCGTGGTGTACCTGTCATGAGTGTTTAATGGGACAGTGTTTGATGTTATTAGATTGTATGTGATGTTTATCAGAATGAAGGTGATTTTCATTGTTGCAGAGCATTGTTCCAGACCTGAGCTACACTGTGCGTTCACCAGCACTGGATAAATGGGATGGTATAAAGCAGCTGAAAGCAGCACTCTGGGCCTTGGTATGATTATTTTCTGGAGGTTTTTCCCCAATTTTCTACCCTTTTCTGAAGGCGCTGTCTCTTGCTAGCTGCTATTCTATATGCACTGTTAGCCCTAGAAATCCTCACCCAAGTGACCATTCTTCATGTGTGAGCCTAGGCACTGAGCATCCATTGGCTATTCCACCATGTTAAGCATTGCAACTAAGTCTGCGCTATTCTAACCTTACAGCGCACATCCCAGCTTGATTGTGATCGTTAGCCCTGGGGCTAACTGCAGTCCTCCACCACTGGGCTGAGCTCGGCTGGCTCCGCACAGAATGGGGTCAAACATGGATCCTTTCTGGTCTGCGTGGCTCATTGTATAACCATCCTGAGCATCATGGTGTCATATGAGACACTTCTTTATCGATAAGAAATTGTACCCCTGTGATGAAGCCATGAGCACACAGCAGACAGACATTTTGTGATGATGTAGACATTCCCTCAGTTTCCCTTTTATTTTGTTCCAATTTTGCTTGTAGTGGCTCCATTCTAGCTTTGTGTCACTTATTATCAAAAGTGGCCATTGTAGATTGCGTAATTAGACTGGGAAGGGAGGTTTACCAGAACACACAGCCTGCAGTCTTTGTCCATGACTGGAACACAGGATTGAGTTCAGTTGTGGTGCTCCTATGTGTTCAAATAATTAGTCAGCACTCACCTGGCTAAGCTCACACGTGAGAAATGGTCATTTGGGTGAGGTACTGGAGGACGGCTGTCACCCATAGAACTGTGCCTCGTTGTCTTTGAGAGGAACAAAATAATACCTTTTTAAATAGAAATTGCTGACATTGCTTCGAGCAGTCAGCCCGTCTCCAATCATCTACAAAGGAACATGTTTGAACCCATAGCCTGAGGGCTTGGTCACTTTTGTCCAGTGGAGGCAGGTTTTGTGCCCTCTGTTACTTTGGGTGTTGCCCTGCTCATGCTTCTTCCCTTGCTGGTCAACCCCAACCCAAGCAGGAATTGGCAGATGTACAGGAGCCAACAGTAAATTAAGCAACACATGAGTGGGTTATTGCAGCATGTAGATGGGTCATTTCTCACACAAAACCCCCCTCACCGATCAACCCTCCCCATCCCTGCTCAACTCCACGGCACCCTGTCCATTGTATTGACCATGAAATCTTACCTTGGTGATATTGTTGAGCTGTAAATCCCAGCCCCTACCCTGTGCTCCTCTGAATCCTGATCATTGCCCATTCCCTACTCCCTCTGCTCCACCAGCAGAGGTCAATCCTTCAGTCACTCTAGCTCTGCTTTGTGGAAGTCTATCCCAGAATCACTTCCCTTCACCATATCTCTGACTTTCTTCAAAAACCTCTTCAGAACCTATCTCTTCGACTATGCTTTTGGTTGCCCTGTTTGTTTCTTGTCAGTGTCCTTTCTCCTTAAATGATGCCAGATGATGGTCTGCTTGAGGCTTCTGACCAGATTGTGTTGTGGATTTCAGGGAAACATCGGCTCGTCCAACTGGGGACTGAACCTGCTTCAGGAGGAGAACGTGATCCCGGATGTTATAGCTCTGGCCCAGACCTGTGAGATCTTCTCAGTCAGAGGGTAAGTGGCAGTCCTCATGGAAGTTGATCAGAAAGAGAAGCATGGGTACATGTGGTGATCGGTCTCAGTATCTGGAGACCTCAGTAAACTGTCCACTAGTTTCATTTCCCTGCAGATTTTTGGAGTTTGCTGTAATCACTGAACTCACAGACTGTACTTGTTGACTTCTGACATTTTGTGGTTGCAGCAATCTCAATTTTGACTGTTAGATGCACTTTTCCTTACAATTACTCCCAGATACCTGTTCTATATGTAAACCATCTGAACCCCTTGATTAGATTCCATCCTGTAACTCACTCCCAGGTATCCATTATTCTGTATATAAACCATCTGAACCTCTCTAATAGATTCCAGCCTGAAATTTGCCCGGGCATCCGTTGTTCTGTACATATAGAATGTTAAAGCACAGAAGGATGCCATTCGGCCCATCATGCTTGTGCCGGCTCTTTGAAAGAGCTGTCCAATTTAGTCCCACACCCAGCTTTTTCCCCATAACCCTGCAAATTAGGCCTCCAAGTATATGTCCAATTGCTTTTTGAAAGTTCCTATAGAATCTGCTTCCACCACCCTTTCAGGCAGTGCATTCCAGATCTTAACAGCCCTCTTGTGTGGGAAAAAAAGTTCTCCATTTCCTCTCTTCTTTTTCCAAGTATTTTAAATCTATGACCTCTGGTTACTGACCCACTTGCCAGAGGAAATCGTTTCTCCCTACTTTATCAAAACCCCTCAGAATTTTGAATACCTCTATTAGGTCTCCCCTTAACCTTCTCTGCCCCAAAGAGAACAATCCTTTATTAGCCGAGACATAGACTAAGAGCAGGGAGGTTATGCTAGAACTGTGTAAAACACTGGTTAGGCCGCAGCTAGAGTACCACGTACAGTTCTGGTCGCCACATCATAGGAAAGATGTGATTGCACTAGAGAGGATACAGAGGAGATTTACGAGGATGTTGCCAGGACTGGAGAATTTTAGCTATGAGGAAAGATTGGATAGGCTGGGGGTGTTTTCTTTGGAACAGAGAAGGCTGAGGGGAGATTTAATCGAGGTATATAAAATTATGAGGGGCCCAGATAGAGTGGATGGGAAGGACCTAGTTTCCTTAGCACAGAGGTCAATGACCAGGAACATGGATTTAAAGTAATTGGTAGCAGGATTAGAGGGGAGCTGAGGAAAAAACTTTTCACCCAGAAGGGTGGTGGGGGTTTGGAACTCACTGCCTGAAAGGGTGGTAGAGGCAGAAACCCTCACCGCATTTAAAAAGTACTTGGATATGCACTTGAAGTGCCATAACCTACAGGGCTACCGACCAAGTGCTGGAAAGTGGGATTAGGCTGGATTGCTCTTCTTCGACCGGCACAGACACGATGGGCCGAATGGCCTCCTCCTGTGCCGTAAATTTCTATGATTCTATGAACCCCAGCTTCTCCAATCTCTCCACACAACTGACGTCTCTCATCCGTGGTATCATCCTGGTAAACCTCCTCTGTACCCTCTCCATTGCCTTGACATTCTTCTTGAAGTGCGGTGCCCAGAATTGTACACTATACTCCAGCTGAGGCCAAACCAGTGATTTGTAAAGGTTTAGCATGACTTCCTTGCTTTTGTATTCAAAGCCAAGAATCCCATACACTTCCTTAACCACCTTATCAACATGCCCTTGCCATCTTCAAAGATTTGTGAATATTTACCCCCAGACCCCTCTGCTCTTGCACCCCCCTCGAATAGTACCATTTAGATTTTACTGCCTCTCCATGTTGTTCCTCCCAAAGTGCATCACTTCATACTTATCCATATTAAATTGTATCTGTCATCTGACTGTCCATTTCACCAGCCTAGCTAAGTTCTCCTGAAGTTTGCTTCGATCCTCCTCACTATTTACTACGTTACCAAGTTTTGCATCATCCACAAACTTCGAAATTGTACTCGCCATACCCAAGTTCAGGTCATTTATATATAAGAAGAAAAGCAATGGTCCTAATACTGACCCCTGGGGGACCCCACTGCATACTTCTTTCCAGTCATAAAAACATCCATTCACCACTACTCTCTGCCTGCTGTCCATTAGCCAATTATGTACCCAGGTTACCACCGTCCTTTAAATCCATATGCCTCTATTTGTTATAAGTCTGTTATGTTGTATCTTATCAAATGCCTTTTGAAAGTCCATATATGCACTACCTTCATCTACCCTCTGTTACTTCATCAAAGAACTCAATCAGGTTAACGATGTGAAATCTCCGAAAGCTTGTGAATTTAAAATAAAATTGCTGGACTATAACTTGGTGTTGTAAAATTGTTTACAATTGTCAACCCCAGTCCATCACCGGCATCTCCACATCAATCAGGTTAGTCAGACACAATTTGCCTTTAACACATCCGTGCTGGCTGTCCCTTATTAACCCATGCTGCTCCAAGTGAGAATTCATTTCGTCCTTGACAATGGTCTGTCGTAGTTTTCCCACCAGTGATGTTAGTCTGACTGGCCAGTACATAGGAACAGGAGTAGGCCATTCAGCCCCTTGTGCCTGCTCCGCCATTTGATAAGATCATGGCTGATCTGTGATCTAACTCCATATACCTGCCTTTGGCCCATATCCCTTAATACCTTTGGTTGCCAAAAAGCTATCTAGCTCAGATTTAAATTCAGCAATTGAGCTAGTATCAATTGCCGTTTGCGGAAGAGAGTTCCAAACTTCTACCACCCTTTGTGTGTAGAAATGTTTTCTAATCTCGCTCCTGAAAGGTCTGGCTCTAATTTTTAGACTGTGCCCCCTACTCCTAGAATCCCCAACCAGCGGAAATAGTTTCTCTCTATCCACCCTATCTGTTCCCCTGAATATCTTATAAACTTCAATCAGATCACCCCTTAACCTTCGAAACTCTAGAGAATACAACCCCAATTTGTGTAATCTCTCCTCATAACTCAACCCTTGAAGTCCGGGTATCATTCTAGTAAACCTACGCTGCACTCCCTCCAAGGCCAATATGTTCTTCCGAAGGTGCGGTGCCCAGAACTGGTCACAGTGCTCCAGGTGCGGTCTAACCATGGTTTTATATAGCTGCAGCATAGCTTCTGCCCCTTTGTATTCTAGTCCTCTAGATATAAAGGCCAACATTCCATTAGCCTTCTTGATTATTTTCTGCACCTGTTCATGACACTTCAATGATCTATGTACCTGAACCCCTGTCCCTTTGGACATTCACTGTTTTTAACTTTTTACCATTTAGAAAGTACCCTGTTCTATCCTTTTTTGATCCAAAGTGGATGACCTCACATTTGTCTACATTGAATTCCATTTGCCACAGTTTTGCCCATTCACCTAATCTATCAATATCGCTTTGTAATTTTATGTTTTCATCTACACTGCTTACAATGCAAACTTAGATATGAGAATTTCTATGCCTTCATCTAAGTCGTTAATAAATATTGTGAATAATTGAGGCCCCAAGACATATCCCTGTGGGACTCCACTAGTCACATCCTGCCAATGTGAGTACTGACCCATTATCCCGACTCTCTGTCGCCTTTCGCTCAGCCAATTTCCCAACCAAGTCCGTACTTTTCCCTCGATTCCATGGGCTTCTATCTTAGCTAACAGTCTCTTATGTGGGACCTTATTAAATGCCTTCTGGAAGTCCATATAAATAACATCCATTGACATTCCCCGTCCACTACTTTAGTCACCTCTTCAAAAAATTCAGTCAGGTTTGTCAGGCACGACCTACCTTTCACAAATCCACGCTGGCTCTCTGATTAACTGAAAATTTTCGGTGTTCAGTCACCCATCTTTAATTATAGACTCCAGCATTTTCCCAACAGATGTTAGGCTAACTGGTCTATAATTCACTGGCTTCCCTCTCTCTCCTTTCTTAAAAAGTGGAGTGACATGTGCATTTTTCCAATCTAGAGGGACAGTTGCTGAATCTAGAGAACTTTGAAAGATTATAGTTAGGGCATCTGCAATGTGCTCACCTACTTCCTTTAAGAACATAAGAAATAGGAGCAGGAGTAGGCCAATCGGCCCCTCGAGCCTGCTCCGCCATTCAATAAGATGATGGCTGATCTGATCCTAACCTCAAATCTAAATTCATGTCCAATTTCCTGCCCGCTCCCCGTAACCCCTAATTCCCTTTACTTCTAGGAAACTATCTATTTCTGTTTTAAATTTATTTAATGATGTAGCTTCCACAGCTTCCTGGGGCAGCAAATTCCACAGACCTACTACCCTCTGAGTGAAGAAGATTCTCCTCATCTCAGTTTTGAAAGAGCAGCCCCTTATTCTAAGATTATGCCCCCTAGTTCTAGTTTCACCCATCATTAAAACCCTGGGATGGAAACCATCTGGTCCTGGGGATTTGTCACCCTTCAGTGCTATTATTTTCTTCATTACTGTTGCTTTACTTATGTTAATTTTATCGAGTCCCTGTCCCCGATTCAATATTAGTTTTCTTGGGATTTCCGGCATGCTATCCTCTTTTTCGACTGTAAATACTGACGCAAAGTAATTGTTCAACATGTCCGCCATTTCCCCATTGTCAATGACAATATCCCCACTTTCAGTTTTTAAGGGATCAGCACTGCTCCTGACCACCCTCTTTTTCCTAATGTAACTATAAAAGTTCTTTGTATTGGTTTTGATATCCCTTGCAAGTTTCTTTTCATACTCTCTTTTTGTAGCTCTTACTATCTGTTTTGTGACCCTTTGTTGATCTTAGTATCTTTCCCATTCGTCAGGATCTGTACCATTTTTTGCCTTTTTGTATGCCCTTTCCTTATGTCTTATACTGTCCCTTACCTCTAGTTGTCCATGGCTGTTTTTTATGGCAAGTAGAGTTCTTGCCTCTCGGGGGTATAAACCGGTTCGGTATCTCGTTAAATGTTTCTTTAAACATTTCCCACTGATCATCAGTCGTTTTACCCATTAACAGATTTGCCCAGTTTACTGTGGACAGTCTCTGTCTCATCCCATTGAAGTCGGCCTTACCCAAGTCTAGAATCTTAGCAGCTGACTCACTTTTTTCCCTTTCAAACACTACATTGAACTCGATCATGTTATGATCGCTATTGGATAGATGTTCACGCACCGTTAAGCTGTTAACTAAATCTGGTTCATTACTCATTCCTAAATCTAGTATGGCTTGCCCCCTTGTTGCCTCTAGGACATACTGCTGTAGAAAACTATCCCGGACACACTCAAGAAATTCACTACCTATCTGACAGTTACTAGTCTGCTTTTCCCAATCTATGTGAAGGTTAAAGTCCCCCATTGAGACCACTATGCCTTTCTTACACGCTTGTCTAATCTCTGCATTTATACAATCTCGCACTTCAGAGCTGCTGCCAGGGGTCCTATACACAACTCCCACAATAGTCTTAGATCCTTTCCTATTTTTCAATTCAACCCATAAGGTCTCCGTTGGCTGCTTACCTCTCGTTATATCCTCCTTTATCATTGAAGTGATTTCATCTCTAATCATTAAGGCTACTCCTCCCCCTCTTCCATTTTCCCTGTCTCTCCTGTAGACCTTATAACCTGGTATATTTAGTTCCCAATCCTGACCGTCCTGCAGCCATGTCTCAGTAATAGCTATCATGTCATACCCTCCAATTTGAATTTGAACCTGTAGTTCATTTAATTTATTCCTTATACTCCGTACATTTGTATATAGAACTCTTAGTTGGGCCACACACCCTAGCCTGACCTTCAGCTTTGATGCTGGGTTAATCGCCTTATGCCATCTAGTTTTCACTATATCTGTATTGCCTAAAGTACACTTTCTGCTGCTCTACGCTTTTCCCTTTCACTCGTTCTTGAACAACTGTTTGTACTATTTGTATTGTAAATTTCCCCTGGGTCTTCCCCTCTCTTGCTGCTCTCAACTTTACTCCCTTCTGACTCCCCGCTCAGGTTCCCATCCTCCTGCCACTCTAGTTTGAACCTTCCCCAACAGCACTAGCAAACACCCCCACGAGGATATAGGTCCCGGTCCTGCTCGGGTGTAACCCGTCTCGCTTGTACAGGTCCCACCTTCCCCAAAACTGGTCCCAATGTCCCAGGAATCTAAATCCCTCCCTCCTACACCATCCCTGCAGCCACGCATTCATCCTGTCTATTCTCCTGTTCCTATACTCACTAGCACGTGGCACTGGTAGTAATCCTGAGATCACTACCTTTGGGGTCCTGCTTTTTAATTTATCTCCTAACTCCTTGAATTCACCTTGCAGGACCTCATCCCATTTTTTTACCTATGCCGTTGGTACCGATATGGACTATGACTACTGGCTGTTCACCCTCCCCCTCCAGAATGTCCTGCAGCCGCTTCGTGACATCCTTGACCCCAGCACCAGAGAGGCAACATACCATCCTGGAGTCACGTTTAAGGCCGCAGAAACGCCTATCTGTTCCCCTTACAATTGAATCCCCTATCAATATAGCCCTGCCACTCTTCTTCCTCCCCTCATGTGCAGCAGAGCCACCCATGGTGCCATGAACTTGGCTCTTGCTGCTTTCCCCTGATAAGCCATCTCCCCCAACAGTATCCAAAGCGGAATATCTGTTTGATAGGGCGATTTACCAGGTTTATCCCTCTCCCCTTTTTTTGAACAGGGGTGTAACATTTGCAGTCCTTCAGTCCTCTGGCACTACTCCCATATCCAAAAACGATTGAAAGTTTGGTCAGAGCCTCTGCCATCTCCACCCTTGCTTTCAAAAGCAAAATACTGTGGTTGCTGGAAATCTGAAATAAAAACAGAAAATGCTGGAAAAGCTCAGCAAGTGAGGCAGCATATACGGAGAAAGGAACAGAGTTAATGGGCTCGATTTTCGCACCCCCGAGCGGGTGCGTTCGTGGCGTGGGGGGCTGCGCAAATCGGGGATTCCCAGGGCGGGGTCTGGAGCCTGGCTCCAACCCGCCCACTTCTGGGTTCCCCAGTGACACGCTGACATGTGCGTGCAGCCCCCGCATGTGGGACTCCCGCCGGCAATTAAAGCCGGCGGGATTGCACTTAAGATAATTATTTAGGTATTTCAGGTTGTTTACAGACCTGATTAACATGATATTTTAGGAGGGGTGGGATTTTCCAAACAAGTGGGACTGTTTCCTGTACTGGGGGAAACACTCCCAGTTGAAATGGGCATGTTGCAGCCATTAGCCTGTGGCAGCTGCAAAGGTCCATTTGACAGGTGGGGGGAGGGGATAGACCCTCACTCATTGCAGGAGGCCACTCTGTCACTTTGGACAAAGTTTGGCCTCCACCACCCTCCTCCTAACAATAAAATTCACCAACTTGCACACTTACCCCGGTGTCTAGACACATTTACCTACCTTGCGGACCCCCTCAAATGTACATCTTCCGGATGGGGGCCACTATAGCTGCAGTCGTGACCTCCTCGGAGGACGAACGGCATCACCAGCCTTGCCGGCCACGCCGTCCACCTCTGACACGTGGAGCCCCACAACACAGTGCTGTGACACATCTACCTGCACAGCAGGAGGGAGGGCAACCGCAGAGAAAGATGCGTCGCAGAAGGCACTCCCCTCGCCACAGGGTCTACAGACCGAGGCGCAGCTTCCTGGACCTCTCTGAGCAGCAGTGCACACGGAGGCTCAGAGTCACTCGACATGTAGTCGTGGACATCTGCAGCCTCCTTCATGCCGAGCTGAGCACCATCTTCTTACCTGTGGCTGTTAAAGTCACCACTGCCCTCAACAACATCTCCTCCGCATCCTTCCAGGGTGCCACCGGGGACATCGCCAACGTGTCTCAGTCATCTGCACAATAGAGCCCTGCAAATACACCTACACCCACTCTGCAGTGACACAATGGGTGGCATCAGTTGTGGGTCTTTATAGTGATCCTCAGGAAAGGGCATTATTGCACAAACCTGACTAGATTTGCAAAGACGTGGCAGTAGTGGTGACAATATAATATGTTATCTGAGTTGATCAGAAATTAAATATAAGTAAAAACCATGACAAACCCTCAAAACACCCTTGTGCATCCCCTTCATGCTCACGACAGTTTGCCTTACGCTTCCTACTGCACATATGTGATGCATGCCCTGTAGCTGCAGCACTGGTAGTGGCAGGTTGAGTGAGGCTGACTGTGAAAGAGATGCATGAGAGGGTGAGTATGAGAGAGAGCCATGAGATTGTATGAGGACTGGGTTGAGTGATAGTGGCGGGATGAGTACTGGCGAGGTGAGTAAGTGCAAGTAAGGTGAGGATGAGCTTTGAGTAGGTGTGAGGAGTGATGTGACAGAGTAGTGTTGGCAGTGCAGAAGGAGATGTGGGGTGGGGGCGGTGATGTGGCAGACAGAGTGTAGGGGAATGAGTAAGTGTACTCACTTCGGCTGACCTACTTAGGTCATTGAAGTGCCTCCTGCACTGTATGCAGATGTGTGATATGTTGGTGGTGCAGGTGACCTCCTCTGCCACCTCGAGCCAGGCCTTGGTAGCAGAGGCAGGCCGCTTCCTCCCGCCCGCCGGGGGAAGATCTCTGCCCTCCCCCTCCTCCTCACCCCATCCAGTAGGACCTGGAATGAGGCATCATTAAACCTGGGAGCAGCCTTCCCCCTGGGCTGCTCCATGCTGTAATTTTTCCTATTTTCTGCAGCATCAGTCAGTGGAGGACTGCCCCTTTTAAATAGGGACCAGTCGACCCCCCCGCTGCGAACCCGCCACCCTCCTAATATCGGGCCCAATGTTTCAGGTCAAAGACCCTTCGTCAGAACTGGAAGATGTTAGAGTTAAGTTTTTAAGCAAATATAGAGCCAGGGAAAGGAGAGGGGAGGAAAGAACAAAAGGAAAGGTCTCTGATAGGTTAAAGGGCAAGAGTGATTAAATGACAAAAGGGATGATGATGCAAGTCAAGGAGGATGGTGACGGGACAAGTAAAGAAACAAAAGATGGGTCTAGAGGAGCTGTAAATGGCAACAGCAGAACCATAACCAGTAGCTGCAGTCCACCCTTGCTTTTCTCAGCAACCTGGAATGCATCCCATCAGGACCGGGTGACTTGTTAACTTTGAGTGATGCCAACCTATTTAGCACCACCTTTCTATCTATTTTTATCTTTTCCAATATCCCTAGTCCTTCCTCCTCTACATCAAAATTAATTTCATCCTTTTTTGTGAAGACAGATGCAAAGTACACATCAGTACCTCCGTGATGCCCTCTGCCTCCTCAAAAAGGTTTCATTTTTTTTGTCCCTAATCAGCCCCACCATTCCTTTTAATTATCCTTTTACTTTTTGTATGTTTATAAAATATTTTTGGGTTCCCACTTATGTTACCCACTAATCTTTTCTCATACTCTCTCTTTGCCCTTCTTAGATCCTATTTCAATTTCTCCCTGCACTCTCTATATTCTGCCTGGTTTTCTACTGTATTCTGTACCTGACATTTGTCATAAAACTCCTTTTCCTGTTTTATTTTAACCTCCATTTCCTTCGTCATCGAGGAAGTTTTGGAAGCCCTATCTTTCCTCCTTGTGGCAATGTGCTTGGTTTGTACCTGAACTATTTCTGCCTTGAAGGCCTGCCATTGCTTATTAACTTTTTTTGGCCAGTCTTTGTTTCCAGTCCACCTGTGCTAGATCCCTTCTCAAATCACTGAAATTGGCTTTCTTCCAGTTAAATATTTTCACCGTTGATTTTTCTTTGTCCCTTTCTGTAACTACTTTAAATCTAATATTATGATCACTATTACCCAGATGTTCTTCCACTGAAACACATACCACTTGCCCTACTTCATTCCCTAGAACTAAATCCAGCACTGCTTCCTTCCTCGTTGGCCTAGAAACACACTAATTAAGAAAGTTCTCCTGTACACATTTTAGGAACTCTTCACCCTCCTTGCCCTTTACACTTTTTTTTTTCCTGTCCGTATTAGGGTAATTGAAGTCCCCTACTGTTCCTGCTCTATTATTTTTATATTTCTTTGAAATTTGCCTACAGATTTGCTCCTCCATCTCTTTCTCACTGAACCACCCAAACCTTGCGATTAGATTCCAGCCTGTAACTTGCCCTGGATATCTATTTTATTCCCAATTTTTTTTTAACAGGACATGATGCAACGCATTTAGCTACCAGCAATATCCTTACTTAAAATCTCAGTGTCTGATATAGGCATGATTTTCCACTCGGGTAGAATCCCAATGTAGTCAGTGGGGTGGGCTTTGTGCCCCCACTCTATTGCTGCATTCCTGACCATGCCAATTTTCCAGGGTCAGGCTTTTTACCATATTTTGGGTGGGATTCCCACTTCCATTGGGGAGCCCACCCGGGGAAGGTGGAAAATGGCTACAGTAGCCCTCCAATGCCTGTTGCGATGTAACACGTGTTGCAGCCTCCGGTGCAGTTGTAGTATGGCATGGGGCATGGCCTCCAGTGCCAGTTGTGGTATGACATAGGGCACAGCCTCCTGTCAGCTGAAGTATGGCACGGCTTCCTGTGCCAGTTGTAGTATAGCATGGGGCATGGCCTCCAGTACCCACTGTTGCGTAGTGTAGGGCATGGCTTCAGTGCTTGTAATAGGTTGGTAGGGTGCAAATGATGGGAGACAAGTTGTTTGATATACTCCCAGTTCTTTAGTCTCATTGCAATACGCATGCCCATATTAAAGCAGGCGTATTCAAAGTACCCTGTCACTTCTGCCAGAAAATCCCGGTGGAAGCGCCAAACGAACAGAGCAGCTACTGCCCGATTTCTCCCCTCGTCTGCTTGTTACACCAGTGCAGCGAAAAATCCTACTCCATTTGTCAGATCTGGATTGTGTTTAAGGGTTTGGTACTTTGTGTTCGTCATTGGGTGCTGCTGTTACAACTGCTGTGTTGAAATGCATGACATGTTGATACTGATTCCAGCCTATGGGTACTAGTTAACAACATGGTGTGGAATGTGGCACTGCACCAGTGGAATGGTAATTGTCTATATCTACCTACTCAAAAAAAAAAGAGGGGGACAAACTAAGTAAATGACAGGCCAGTGAATTTATGTTGGTGGTATAATTGCTACGATCCATCATGGGGACAGAATAAGTAAACGCTTAGAAAAAGTATAAGCTGTTCAGGGAGGGTCAACATGGTTTTGTGAAAGTCAAGTCATATCTAACTAACCTAGTGACGTATTTTGTCCATCACTGAAGTGATGGATAGAAGAGGATCAGTGGATGTTGTATACAAGGAGTTTGAGGAAGTATTTGATAAGATTCTACAGTGCCATTCTGAATATTTATCTCCAGTAGTGACCCTAATACAGTGACCTTCTGAATATTTATCTCCAGTAGTGATCCTAATGCAGCATCCTTGTTTAGGATTATGGCCATCAACAATCGACCAAAATATGGCCTGTTGTTTCCACTGACGTTTCTTTTTTCTGCTCCCACAGGACCTGTCTCTACATACTGGGCCTCTTGGCGAAAACAAAGCAGGGGTGTGACATTCTGAAACAGCACAGCTGGGATTCGGTCAGGCACAGCCGCAGACAGCCCTGGCCTGTAGCCCCTGATGACATGGAGCAACTGTACAACGAGCTGTCCTCAGTCCCCAGTACTCTGAGTCTCAATTCCGAGTCTACCAGCTCCAGGCACAACAGTGAGAGCGAGTCAATGCCTCAGAGTGAGTATCTCGTGACGTGGAGCTTGCCCATGCTCTCTCACTATAATGGAGTCAAGCCTTGCCTCCAGTGCCAAGGCATGAATCACCAAGTGAACCATCCGATGTATGCTGAACAGTTATTTCTCATGCGTGTGTACATATTTCTGTTCCCCATTTGCTAGTGTCGACTCCTGCTGGGGTATGATTCCATGGATGCTGGCAGCCCTCCTGTATGTCACTCAACTCTCCAGTCTTCACGCGTAAGCCCAGACAGTGAGTGTCAGCGGTCTGAGTTCAGTACTGCGCTCTCCCAGCGTCAACAGTGCACTTTCCAGCACTGGTCATGTCAGGGGTAGGAGCCCTGATTGATTTTCTCCTCTTAACCCGATGGGCACTGAGGTTAATTGACATGTCCCCAGCTGGGATCAGCTAACTCAGCCTAAACCACGGGTCAAATCTACTGGCCTACGCTGGGCAGACCCAGACCCAGAGTCCTGGAGATGGACTTCAGGTTAAAAATTCACAGGACAAATCACACTGAAAATATCGTCACCTTGTCGATAACCGTCAGAAATAGGAATGGCTCCTTTGCTGCAGCTCCTTCCCAGATAGCTGATTTCAGACATCTGTTCACAGCATCAAGACATTGTTAGGATTTTAGTTACACCTGAGAGAAAATCTTCAAATCTGAAATACAAACAGAAAATTCTGGAAATACACCGCAGGTTAGTCCGAAGAAAGCTTGGGTTTGAGGTGGGATCTTTCCTCAGGAGGTTTGCTGAAGACACCCCCCCCACTCCGACCATTAGCCTGTTTCTCTCTTTCAGATGCTGCCTGACCTGCTGTGTGTTTATAGCGTCTCAAGTCTCCTATTTCTATTTCATATTTTCAGCAGTTGCTGTTTCTCTTATCCTCTGAGTAGATAGATGATTACAATAGATTTCAGAGCTTTGAGCCCAGCTTTACACCTGGGAATGAAGTTGGAAACAAGTCTCCTGAATGAATTATTGCAAATCAGACCATTGTGCGACACACACACACACACACTTCGGCTGTTTTTATATTGGTGTAGTTGTGTGACATTTTGGGGGGGGTTTTAACCCCCCCCCCCCCCCGCCCCAATAAGTCAGGTGGGAGGAGTGGGTGGCATTAAATTGATAAATATGTGGAACCCGCCTACTTTCGGTTTTATAGTGGCGCGTTTGGGGAAGTCAGAGTAATCTGTGTTCCTCCGATTTTGGGAGCTATTTGAATTTAACGGCTGTGTGCCGGGTTTCCCAGGGCTCGGGAGACCCAGCAGCTAAGGGAGGCAGGAGCTGCCAATCCAGCAAGTAAGGATTATTTCCACGGGTTAACAAAAGTCGGCAAGTCAGCTGCTCCTTGTGTCTCCATACACTGTTTGGCTGCGGAATGTTGGAATTGAGCTGGGATCCACTGCTGTTTTCCTTTTCTTGCTATAAAAAGGAAGTAAGGATGTCCTATTAGGAGACAGGATTATTTCAGCTTCTTCACAGGAAGTGAAAGGACTCATGTTAAATACAACTATTGATCCTTCATTTTTCTCTCTCTCTGTACAGAAGTACCTGGCCATCACTTGGAAAATGCCTGCAGTGATATTGAAATCAGTAGCTTTGTGGGTGAATCACAGACCCAGACCCAGACCTACATCCCATCACTCCATGGTGCAGCATTCCTGGAGAGAGTGGGATTGTGGCCTTCATCATGTAGTTTCAATTTAAAAATAACAGGTTCCTGGGTGCTGACCCCAGCGACTGGCAAGTTAACTTTGGGAATGTCCCGTGGCTGCACAAGACCAGCAGATGGGGAACGGTGGGGGAAGCAGCACATCATGAAACCAATATCAAAGCAGCTTTAGGGTTTTCCCTCAATGCAGAAAAACCTTTCTCTCTGTGCCACCAGTTTCCATTATGGAACTATGAGGTCAAATGGGCTGAAGGGCCTTCACCACCTGAGTCTGTCCTGTGATGTTAGAACACTGTCCTTTACAATTTCTGAATTTTGCATCTTTGTCGATTCGTTTTGTTTTCATCAAGGTGAGGGATGTCAGCGCTGGGGAATGGAACGTCTCTCCACCCCTGAGACCCACAGTCAGCTGCGAGCAGTCCCAGGTCAGGTACAGCACGGGTTAGATGCAGAGTAAAGCTCCCTGTACACTGTCCCATCAAACTCTCCCAAGGCAGGTACATAGGAACAGGAGTAGGCCATTCAGCCCCTCAAGCGTGTTCTGCTATTGAATTAGATCACGGCTGATCTGTACCTCAGATCCATTACCCTTGAAACCCTTACCTAATAAAAAGCTATGGATCTCAGTCATGAAAATTTCAATTGACCCCCAACATTCACAGCCTTTTGGTTGGTGGGTGGGGGGGGGGGGTTCCAGATTTCCACTACCCTTTGGGTGAAAAAGTGCTTCCTGATTTCACTCCTGAATGGCCTAGCTATAATTTTAAAATTGTATGCCCTTGTACTCGATTTCCCCCAACAGAGGAAATAGTTTCTCTGTATCCTTTTATCATTTTAAATACCACAATTAGATCACTCCTCAATCTTCTAAACTCAAGGCAATACAAGCCAAGTTTTTGCAACCTGTCCTCACAATTTAACCCTTTTAACCCAGGTATCATTTTGATAAATCTGTGCTGCAACCCCTCTAGTGCCAATATATCCATCCTGATGTGTGGTGCCCAAACTGAACACAGTACTTCAGATGGGGTCTGACCAAGGCTCTGTACAAATGAAGCATAACTTCTCTCCTTTGTGTCCAACCCTCTTCAGATAAAGGGTAACTTTCCATTAGCCTTTTTGATTACATTTTGTACCTGTGCAGTAACTTTTAGTGATTTGTGTACCTGGGCACCCAAATCCCTTTGCTGTACAATTTTTAGTGCGTCACCATTTAGAAAATATTCCGATTTGTCTTTCTTGGATCCAAAGTGGATGACCTCACACTTGCCCACATTGAACTCCATCTGCCGCAGTTTTGCCGACTCACTTAATCATTGTCCCTTTGTAACTTTCAGCTTCCGTCTACACTATTTACTGTTCCTCCTAACTTGTTATCTACAAACTTGGATGTACAACCCTCTATTCCTTCATCCAAGTCACTAATATGTAGGGTGAAAAGCTGAGGCCCCTGAACAGATCCCTGGGGAACACCACTTGTCACATTCTGCCAATCAGAGTACATTCCCATTATCCCTACTCTGTCTCCTACCTGCCAACCAATTTTCAGCCCATGTCCTCAGGTTACCTCCAATTCCATGTGCTCTCATTTTTGCCAATAATTTCTTGTGCGGAACCTTATCAAATGCCTTCTGGAAGTGCTTATAGACAACACCCATGGACAATCCCCTGTCCACTTAGTCAGTGACCTCAAAAAATTCAACTACATTAGTCAGATACAGCACTGGTTAGATAAACACTCCCAGGGCAGGTACAATACAATTTAGATGCAGTGTGCAAAATAGCAGCGCAATTATCAGTTTGTGTCTCAAACCTGGGGTTGTGTGTGGAAAGTGTGTTTTGAGCTGTATATCACAAGGGTGAACTACTGGTGGGTACAGGTCTGTCACTGGTGGCGGGACTATTGAGAGGTGATGAATTAAGAGCATTATACAAAAAACTTACTGTGCAATATTAAAGTGTAATGGCCTTCAATATGGAGATCCATCTCTTATCTCCTTAACTGAAATATTGGTACCAGTATGGTCCCATCAAACTCTCCCAGGTGAGGTACTTCATGGGTTAGATGCAGAGTGAAGCTCCCTCTACACAGTCCCATCGATCCCACTCCCAGGGCAGGTAAAGCACAGGTTAGATACATAGTAAAGCTCCCTCAGAGTAGCTTCCCCTAGTGCACTAGGATTAAGATTTTCTTTTCTCTCACCAGCCGTCCTTGTGGTCTCTGTTAGGAAGATGATCAATTTAGTGTCAAATTACAGGCAGTTTTGTGCCATGGTATGTTGCCAACAGGGGTTCAATTTAGATAGCACATAGGGACCATTACAAATGGTAGAGAGCAACCCTTCCTCTAGCCTTTATGACAATATTAGTTGGAGCCCAGGCCTTAGTGATAAAAGATCCATTCTCTAGATGGCTGCACTAGTCAATTCTCCCAAGAGGTAGCCGTTCTGTAGTTTGGCTTGTTTCAACCCTGTCATCTCAATTGGACCGGAGACCATAGAGCTCTTCACATAATCAATACGAGTTAATGGACAAATGCTAACTGTGGGCTGCTTTGTGTTTCAGGCATGTTTATAATGGAAGATGATCGATATGGGAGCAGCACAACTAGCACCTTCTTCCTGGATATCACTGAGGAGGGAGACCAGCCTTTGCTAGAGAGGCCCAAATCGGCCAAGGATAAGGATCGAAGCCCTCTGAGCATCCTCAGCTCTTCCAAATTCGTCACCCGGCGCTTCTTCAACAATCTGACCTCGCTGCCCAGCAAGAAACTGCGCAGTAGCAGCGAGTCCAAGTCCGCAAAGGCAGCAGCAGACAGGAAGCAGGTCCAGCGGCGCATCCGGGCAGTCACTGAGCCGGCCAACAGCACCGAGTATCTGCACAGTGAGGTATTCACCAGTGTCTTCAATGGCAGCCGAATGCACAAGAGCCACACCTTGAGCTTGGAGACCTCGTTCGTCGGGAGCAGGGATCAAGGCAACGGAGGAAGCTCACAGAGCATCTCCGAGTCTGAACTGAAGCGCCCAAAGACACTGTTGGGGGATAATCATCGGGAGCAGATAATCAAGGAGAGGTCGATGGGGGACGGCACAACTGGTACGCAGTTCAAAAGTCGTAGCCAGAGCTTTAACACAGACACCACAACGAGCGGCATTAGCTCTATGAGTTCCGTCAGCTCTAGTCCATCTGGTGAAACCGTCCGCCTGGATCCTGCCAACGCCGATACAGACTGCGGCAGCCTGAACACAATAGTCAGCGCGCGAACAGTGAAGACAAACATGTCCCTCACACCCCAGTCCAACCACCTACCCCTGTCCAAGTCAAACTCCGTGTTACTGGTGCCCCCGGGATCTTCGCACACGCTCCCCCGAAGGGCGCAGTCACTCAAAGCACCTTCAGTCACTACCATAAAGAGCCTGACTGACTACAACTTCAGCTACACGAGCCCGCGTGATGCTTTCGGGTACGCCACGCTGAAGCGATTACAGCAGCAGAGGATGCACTCGTCACTGTCACACTCTGAGGCCCTGGCATCCCCAGCAAAGGATGTGCTGTTTACAGACACGATTACCATGAAGACGGGCAGCCTGGATTCGAGGCTGACACCGAGAAGGTAATGAGAGGATTGATGAGGGCAATGCAGTTGATAATGTGTAAATGGACATTCAAAAGGCGTTTGATAAAGTGCCACTTAATAGGCTTGTCAGCAAAATTGAAGTTCATGGAATAAAAGGGGCAGTGGCAGCGTGGATACAAAATTGGCTAAGTGACAGGAAACAGAGTTGTGGTGAACGGTTGTTTTTCGGACTGGAGGAAGGTATACAGTGGTGTTCCCCAGGGGTCGGACCTAGGTCCAGTGAATTTTTTTGACATATATTGATGACTTGGACTTGGGTGTACGGGGCACAATTTCAAAATTTGCAGATGACACAAAACTTGGAAGTGTAGTGAACAGTGAGGAGGATAGTGATAGACTTCAAGAGGACAGAGACAGGCTGGTGAATGGGCGGACACATCGCAGACGAAATTTAATGCAGAGCAGTGCGAAGTGATGCATTTTGGCAGGAAGACTGTGGAGAGACAATATAAACTAAATGGTACAATTCTAAAGAGAGTGCAGGAACAGAGAGACCTGGGGTTTTTGTGCATAAATCTTTGAAGGTGGCAGGGCAGGTCGAGAAAGCGAAAGCATACGGGATCTTGGGCTTTATAAATAGATGCATTAAGTACAAAAGCAAGGAACCTTTATGTTGAACCTTTATCAAACATTGGTTCAGCCACAACTGGAGTATTGTGTCTTAATTCTAGGCACTGCACTTTAGGAAGGATGTGAAGACCTTAGAGAGGATATAGAAAAGATTTATTAGAATGGTTCCAGGGATGAGGGACTTCAGTTACATGGATAGACTGGAGAAGCTGGGGTGGTTCTCCTTAGAACAGAGAAGGTTAAGAGGAGATTTGATAGAGGTGTTCAAAATCATGAAGGGTTTAGATAAAGTAAATAAAGAGAAACTGTCCCCATTGGCGGAAAAGTCAAGAACCAGAGTACACAGATTTAAGGTGATTGGCAAAAGAGCCAAAGGCAACATGAGGATAAACTTTTTTACGCAGTACGTAGTTATGATCTGGAACGCACTGCCTGAAAGGGCGGTGGAAGCAGATTCAATTGTGGCTTTCAAAAAGGAATTGGATAAATACTTGAAGGGAAAATATTTGCAGGGCTACGGGGAAAGAGCAGTGGAATGGGACTAACTGGATTGCTCTTACAAAGAGCTGGCACTGGCTTGAAGGACTGAATGGCTTCCTTCTGTGCTGCAACCATTCTATGATTTTATAAGAAGGGATCGATCAGGCTAATAGGGGTGTACTACAGAGCACCTAATAATGGAAAGGAGGAAGAGGAAGAAATATTTTAAGCAAATATGTGAAATGAGTAAAGGGCATAGAATAATAATCGTTGGATTTTAACTACCCTCAATAAACTGACAAGAAGAGATAGATAAAGGGCTACAGGGAATGGAGTTTTTACAATGTGTGCAGGGCTCATTTCTCACCCAGTATGTAAATCGCCCAACAAGAGAGGAAGCACTGCTGGATCTAGTAATGGGAAATGAACCAGAACAGATAAGAGAATGAAGCATAAGGGAACATCTAGGCAATAGTGATCACAACATAATATGGTTTAAGATAAAGATTGAAAAGGACATGAGTAAGACTAAGACCAAAGTAATAAATTGGAAAACCAAGCACTGGGGTTCATTTCTAGAGGGATAGAATTGAAAAGCAGACAGAACCTTGTTTAGACCACACTTGGAGTACTACGAACAGTTCTGGTCTCCACACTATAGAAAGGATATGGGGCACTGGAGAAGGTGCAAAAAAGATTTACTAGGATGGTCCCAGAAATGAGAGATTATACTTATCAGGAAAGATTGAACAGGCTGGGGCTCTTTTCTCTAGGAAAGAGAAAACTGAGGGGTGACCTGATAGAGGTCTTTAAGATTATGAAAGGGTTTGATCGGGTCGAGGTAGAGAAGATGTGCCCACTTGCGGGGGAGATCAGAACTAGGGGCCATAAATATAAGATAGTCACTAACAAATCCAATAGGGAATTCAGGAGAAACTTCTTCACCCAGAGAGTGGTATGAATGTGGAACTCGCTACCACAAGGAGTAGTTGAGGTGACTAGAATAGATATATTTAAGGGGAAGCTAGATAAACACATGAGGGAGAAAGGAATAGAAGGACACTTGATAGGGTGGGAGGAGGCTCACGTGGAGTGTAAACACCTGCATGAACATGTTGGGCCAAATGGCCTGTTTCTGTGCTGTGCATTCTTTGTAATAAAGGAGGAAAGGGAGGCAGAGAGGGAATTGCAGAGTGCAGGGCTTAGACGGCTTAAAGCACAGTCACCAATGGTGGGGGAGAAAGGAATGGGGGGTACATAAGGCTGGAGTTGGAGGAATGCAGAGTTTAAGGAGGATTGTAAGGCTGGATACGTTATAGATAGAGAGGGGTGAGTCCATGAATGGATTTAAACACGAGGATGAGAATTTTAAATTTGAGACTTTCTGGGGATTGGGAGCCAATATAGGTCAGTGTGGACGGGGTGATGGGTGAATGGGATTTAGTGTGAATTAGGTGCAAACATTTATTCCTTTGCTGAATTAGATTGATCACAGCTGAGGCAACTAGGGAGTTGCAGTTGATCTCTGTGTACTTCAGCCAGCTAGGGAGAAGTTAGGATAAGTTTTCTGCTCCTGACTCCTAACTAGTGACCCCTGCTGAATTGTGGACGTTGGGGTGAGGACAGAAACGTGCACTGCTGTGATACCCCCTTGGTCAAGTGGCCTACAAACACTTACTGTGGTGAGGTATCGAAGGACAGCCAGTTCCGGTGGAACTATGACCCAGCAATAGTCGACACCTTCAAGAGAGGAGAAGGGAAAATAAACTCTAATGAAGTCAAACAGAAATTACTGGAACACAGAGTGGTTGACACTTTGGATATTCCTGTGGTTGTGTATGCTATCGGTTGGTCACCAGAGACTGCTTACAACTTGATGCTCTGATATCTGTTTATCTTCTCGATCAGGTTCATCAAAGCCCTGAGCTTCGCCTCACTGGACAAAGAGGATTTATTAAGTCCAATTAATCATACAACACTTCAGCGCTCTTCCTCCGTACGCTCCATGGTCTCCAATGCCACCTATGGCAGCACAGACGATTACATAGGCCTAGCACTGCCCAGCGACATCAACGAGTTGTTCCAGGTAGGAGTAGTGGAGGGTTGGCACCATCAGCCAGAATGCTGCCCTTAATGTCTGGGACCAAGGTAGCGTGCAACCCACAGAAGGTTGTTCCGTGAACCCCATTAATGCATGTCTGTCATTGTTTGGGAGGTGTGTATGTGTCATTGTTTGTGGGTGGGGAGGTGTCTCTGCACCCCTTCCAAGGCCTTGACATCCTTCCTAAAGTGTGGTGCCCAGAATTGGACACACTGCTCCAGCTGGGGCCTAACCAGTGTTTTATAAAGGATTCAAATTCCTGGGACACTGGAAACGGTTCTGGGGGAGGTGGGACCAGTACAAACCGGACGGTCTGCACCTGGGCAGGGCCGGGACCGCTGTCCTAGGAGGAGTGTTTGCTAGTGCTGTTGGGGAGGGTTTAAACTAAAGTGGCAGGGGGTTGGGAACCTGAGCAGGGAGAGAGAGGAAAGCGTAACAGGAAGGGACAGAAGGTATGGAGTAATAGGTAAAGTGTTAAAAAAGGAAAAAGCAGGAACTAAGCGTCACAAAACAGATTTGAAAGTTCTTTATCTGAATGCACGTAGCATTCGTAATAAAATGGACGAGTTAACGGCACAAATAACTACGTATGGGTATGATCTTGTGGCCATTACAGAAACATGGCTGCAGGGTGACAACGACTGGGAATTAAATATGCCAGGGTATTTAACAATCAGGAAGGACAGGCAGGAAGGAAGGGGAGGTGGGGTGGCTATGTTAATAAAGGAAGGAATCACTGTAATACAGAGAAATGATATTGGGACAAAGCATCAAGATAATGAAACAGTTTGGGTGGAGATAAGGAATAATAAGGGAAAAAAACATTAGTGGGCGTAGTATATAGGCCTCCTAATAGTTGCAACTCTGCTGGAAGAAGTATTAATCAGGAGATAGTCGGGGCATGTAATAAGGGAACAGCCATAATTATGGGGGATTTTAATTATCATATTAACTGGACAAATCAAATTGGGCAGAGCAGCCTTGAGGACGAGTTCATTGAGTGCATCAGGGATGGATTTCTTGAGCAGTATGTAACTGATCCTACAAGGGGGCAGGCAACCTTGGACCTGGTCCTGTGTAATGAGTCAGGATTAATTAATAATGTCCTAGTTAAGGATCCCCTTGGAACGAGCGACCACAACATGGTTGAATTCCATATCCAATTAGAGGGTGAGAAGGTTGATTCTCAAACAAGCGTACTGAGCTTGAATAAAGGAGACTATGATGGTATGAGAGCGGAATTGATTAAAGTGGACTGGGAAAATAGATTAAAGGGTAAGACGGTACATGAGCAGTGGTGTTCATTTAGGGAGTTATTTTACAACTTTCAAAATAAATATATTCCACTGAGGAAAAAAGGGTGTAAAAGAAATGACAGCCACCCGTGGCTAAGTAAAGAAATCAAGGATAGTATCCGACTAAAAACAAGGACATATAAGGTAGCCAAACTTAGTGGGAGGATAGAAGATTGGGAATTCTTCAAAAGACAGCAAAAAGTAACTAAAGGATTGATTAAGAAAGGGAAGTTAGATTATGAAAAGAAATTAGCAAAAAATATAAAAACAGATAGCAAGAGTTTCTATAGTTATATAAAAAGAAAAAGGGTGGCTAAGGCAAACATAGGTCCCTTAGAGGATGAGACCGGGAAATTAATGGTGGGAAACATGGAGATGGCAAAAATGCTGAACAAATATTTTGTTTCAGTCTTTACAGTAGAGGACACTAAGAATATCCCAACACTGGACAAACAGGGGACTCTCGGGGGGGAGGAGCTAAATACGATTAAAATCACTCAGGAGATGGTACTCAGTAAAATAATGGGACTCAAGGCGGATAAATCCCCTGGACCTGATGGCTTCCATCCTAGGGTCTTGAGGGAAGTGGCAGTAGGGATTGTGGATGCTTTGGTGATAGTTTTCCAAAATTCCCTGGACTCAGGAGAGGTCCCGGCAGATTGGAAAACTGCTAATGTAACACCGTTATTTAAAAAGGGTAGTAGGCAGAAGGCTGGAAATTATAGGCCAGTTAGCTTAACATCTGTGGTGGGTAAAATTTTGGAGTCGATTATTAAGGAGACAGTAACGGAACATTTAGATAAGCATAATTTAATAGGACAAAGTCAGCATGGCTTCATGAAGGGGAAGTCATGTCTGACAAATTTGCTTGAGTTCTTCGAGGATATAACGTATAGGGTGGATAAAGGGGAACCAGTGGACGTAGTGTATTTAGACTTCCAGAAGGCATTCGACAAGGTGCCACATGAAAGATTATTACTTAAGATAAAAAATCACGGGATTGGGGGTAATATTCTGGCATGGGTGGAGGATTGGTTATCAAACAGGAAGCAGAGAGTTGGGATAAATGGTTCATTTTCGGACTGGCAACCAGTAACCAGTGGTGTTCCACAGGGGTCGGTGCTGGGTCCCCAACTCTTTACAATCTATATTAACGATTTGGAGGAGGGGACCGAGTGCAACATATCAAAATTTGCAGATGATACAAAGATGGGAGGGAAAGTAGAGAGTGAGGAGGACATAAAAAACCTGTAAGGGGATATAGACAGGCTGGGTGAGTGGGCGGAGATTTGGCAGATGCAATATAATATTGGAAAATGTGAGGTTATGCACTTTGGCAGGAAAAATCAGAGAGCAAGTTATTTTCTTAATGGCGAGAGACTGGAAAGTACTGCAGTACAAAGGGATCTGGGGGTCCTAGTGCAAGAAAATCAAAAAGTTGGTATGCAGGTGCAGCAGGTGATCAAGAAAGCCAACGGAATGTTGGCTTTTATTGCTAGGGGGATAGAATATAAAAACAGGGAGGTATTGCTGCAGTTATATAAGGTATTGGTGAGACCGCACCTGGAATACTGCATACAGTTTTGGTCTCCATACTTAAGAAAAGACATACTTGCTCTCGAGGCAGTACAAAGAAGGTTCACTCGGTTAATCCCGGGGATGAGGGGGCGCACATATGAGGAGAGGTTGAGTAGATTGGGACTCTACTCATTGGAGTTCAGAAGAATGAGAGGCGATCTTATTGAAACATATAAGATTGTGAGGGGTCTTGATCGGGTGGATGCAGTAAGGATGTTCCCAAAGATGGGTGAAACTAGAACTAGGGGGCATAATCTTAGAATAAGGGGCTGCTCTTTCAAAACTGAGATGAGGAGAAACTTCTTCACTCAGAGGGTGGTAGGTCTGTGGAATATGCTGCCCCAGGAAGCTGTGGAAGCTACATCATTAGATAAATTTAAAACAGAAATAGACAGTTTCCTCGAAGTAAAGGGAATTAGGGGTTATGGGGAGCGGGCAGGAAATTGGACATGAAGCTGAGTTCGGATCGGTCAATGCCCTGTGGGTGGCGGAGAGGGCCCAGGGGCTATGTGGCCGGGTCCTGCTCCGACTTCTTGTGTTCTTTAGATTTGTGGTTGGGATCAGATCAGCCATGATCTTATTAAATGGCGGAGCAGGCTCGAGGGGCCGATTGGCCTACTCCTGCTCCAATTTCTTATGTTCTTATGTTCTTATGTTCTTATGTTTAGCATAACTTCCTGGCTTTTGCACTCTATTTATAAAGCCAAGGATCCCGTATGCCACGTTAATAGGCTTCTCAACTTGTCCTGCCACCTTCAAAAACTTGTGTACGTACATCCCAGTTCTCTCTGTTCCTGCACCACCTTTTAAAATTGTACTATTTCATTTATAGTGTCCCTCCTCATTCTTCCTACCAAAATGAATCAATTCACACTTCAGGTGACATGAGGAAAATCTTTTTTATACAGCGAATGGTTAGGATCTGAAATGCACTGCCCGAGGGGGTGGTGGAGACAGATTCAATCATGGCCTTCAAAAGAGAACTGGATAAGTATTTGAAAGAAAAAAATTTGCAGGGCGATGGGGATAGGATGGGGGAGTGGGACTAGCTGGATTGCTCTTGCATAGAGCTGGCGTGGACTCAATGGGCCGAATGGCCTCCTTCCATGCTGTAACCTTTTCTATGATTCTCTGCATTAAAATTTCATCTGCCATGTGTCTGCCCATTTCATCGATCTGTCTGTTCTCCTGAAGTCTGTCACTATCCTTCTCCCTGTTTACCGTAATTCCGAGTTTCATGTCCTCTGCTGACTTTGAAATTATGCCATGTACACCCAAGACCACGTATATTAATATATCAAAAAGAATAGTGGCCCCAACATCGATCCCTATGGGATACCACTGCACACTTCCCTCCCGTCTGAAGAACGTTCGTTCACCACTACTCTCTGCTTCTTGTCCGTTAGTCAATTTCTTGTCCACACAGCCGCTGCCTCTTTAATCCCATGGGTTTCAATTTTGTTAACAATTCTATCATGTGGTACTTTATCAAATGCCTTTTGAAGGTCCATATACACTACATCAACCGCACTACTCTCACCAACGCTCTCCGTTACTTCATCAAAGAACTCGATCACGTTATTCAAACACAAATTGTCTTTAACAAATCTGTGCTGGCTTTCATTTATTAACCCATATTTTTCCAAGTGCCAATTAATTTTATCCCAGATTGGTGTCTCTAAAAGTTTGCCCACCACCGACATTAGGCTGACTGGTGTGTAGTCGCCGGATTTATCCCTCTCCCCTTTTATGAACAGGGGTGTAACATTTGCAGTCTTCTGGCACTACACCCATATCTAAAGAGGATTGGAAGATTGTGGTTAGAGCCTTTGCAATTTCCATCCATACTACCTTCAGCAATCTAGGATGCATCTCATCTGGACCGGGTGACTTTTCTACTTTAAGCGCTGCCATCCTTTTAAGTATCTCCTCTTCATCTATTTTTATTCGATGCAATTTCTCTGCTACCTTCTCCTTCATACTTTCACATTGGCAGCATCCTTTTCTCTAGTGAAGACAGATACAAAGTACTCATTTAGTACCTCAGCCATGTCCTCTTGTCTCCATAAGATCATCTCCTTCTTAGTGCCTATTCAGCTCCACTCTTCTTTTGAGTACCGTTTTACTATTTGTGTGTCTATCATTGTGGAAAGAGCGATCTGCTTTTCATATGGGGGTCAAATCATTCAATTCAAAGACAAGTTTTCTTGAGGCTGTTTAATTGGCAACTGTACTTGAATGGGCAAATTCCACTTTGAATCTGGTAAGTGGCTAATGTGTTTGAGGGATGCTTTTTGAATTTAATTTTTTGAAGTATATCTTCATAGGATTTTGAATGGTGTATCTGAGGTTCACTTCCACCAAGTCAGTAGTTGTTCTGTAGCCGTCAATGATAAGTGCAAGACAGAGGCCCCATAAATGACTAATTGGGGACCTTGTTTGGCCACTCAATATTATGTTGAATGTTAGCACAGAAGAGGTGCCTTTGTTGTTTCCTACATTCTAAGGAGAATAGTGAAGTCCCCAATTACTGTAAACCTACTATTCATTTATCTATATGCTGTTTAGTAAATCTGACTAGTAGTTTGCAGCCTAAGCCATGGTCTGGTAGTGTACATTCTT
Organism: Heptranchias perlo; assembly: GCF_035084215.1. Classification (NCBI taxonomy): domain Eukaryota; kingdom Metazoa; phylum Chordata; class Chondrichthyes; order Hexanchiformes; family Hexanchidae; genus Heptranchias; species Heptranchias perlo. The sequence continues at coordinate 3,907,494 of NC_090328.1, forward strand.
AAAGTGAAGCTGTACGATTAACAGTTCCATCTTGCACTTATCCCCCAGGTAAAAGAGACTCCATACTTCCAGCAGAAATGTAGCCCGCCTGAAGAGGACTACTCGTTCCAAGGGCAAGGATCAGCCGATGCAGGTGAGTGCAAATACCTGGCCAGTCCTGCTAACCGTCCCGCGACTTTTACTAAAATGCGCAGGCAGATGCATGGAAATCCAGTGAGGGCAGGATTCAACTCTGCTATGATACTGTCCACAGTTGAATAGCATGCCAACGCTTTCTGTCTCACAAAGAATGGCCGCTTGGGTGAGGTACTGGAGGGCTGCCATATTCTGTGGAACTCTGTCTGGCAGAAGTTATCACCTTCAGGCGAGAAGTTTGTTGATTGGAGGAAGTGACTTTGGAGTGAACTGATCTCGGCCAGGGTACCAGTAGGGGCGCCACAATTGACCTTGTGGTCCCTGGGCTAGAGTGAAAAATATCAACCAAGTACCTGCTCCTGATCTTTACCCAGTTATTCCTGCTGCAAAATGACACTGTGGGCATCAACTGAGAACGGGATTGGGCATGGCTGTGATGTCCCACACAGTCAAACAGCCTGCCAACACCCTCTGTGTAAGCTCCTTCATGAAGATTGACCATTTGGGGAGAGGTGTTAGAGGACCATTGACACTGGGGAATTGTGCCCCAACATGTCAGGAGGAGTGACGGGAAAATTGGCAGGAATAATCGCTCCTAATAGAACACCTGTGGAGAGTGCAACAGGTTTGAGAATGAGTGTCACTTACCCTTGAAGAATGCAGCAGGGTTTTAGAGTAAATGCATCTCACCTTGGACATTGCAGTAGAGTTTGACCGTGGGATGCCTAATTGAGTTCTGCTTCGTTCCTTTAGACTCAACATCATCCCCTTGTTCTCGGAGTCCCTACCAAGAGCTCCGGCCGCAGATCAGTTTCACAGAGGCAATGTTGAAAGCATCAGAAGGTGCTCCTTCAGTTGACGCTACAGAGGAAACGGGCTTACAGGAGCACACAGATGATAGCTGCCTATACTGTGTGTGCCTGCGGATCCTCGGCTGCCCGCCCAACAGTCAGTGCGCTTCCACTTTAAACCGTGCAGGTGAGTACAAGTCGTCCTGCAGTTTGACTGGGTGACCCCTCCCGAGCCTCCAATTTCTCGCACCATTACAACCTTTCTTGACCCTAATTTATCAATATTATGGTGCTGCTCCTTTAAACGGTCCTCTCCTGTTTCTCTTAAGCTGCAAATATTGCATCCTACTCCCTGCCTTCTTGCTGTGTTGAAATCAAGACTCATTGCACCGTCTTCTACTCTAACTCACACTTTCCCAGGGCCTTAAAACTGTGACTCTTCATTTTCCTCTTACAATCTATGTTACACAATGGACTTTGGCAATTCACCTGGATTACTCAATGAAAACAAAATGAGCAGTTAATTGGTAGATTAAATTTGTCTCAGGACTAGCATCTGCTCAGACTGTACACAGCCCCCAGGATTCGGGGGATCTGCGCTCCTGGCAGGGCAAAAGTCCTTGCAGAAGACAAGTCGTGTTTAATTGATGCTGGGCTGACGGAATGGCAAAAGTAGCTGAGAAAAGTGCAGGACAGTGGAAAACACTCAGTCTCAGTTTGAACGGTGTGGGCTAAGTCCCACTCCAGATCACAGGTCATAATCTAGGCTGAAACTTCACTGCAGTCCTGAAGGAGTGCTGAATTGCTGGAGGTACCATCCTTCAGATTAGATATTGGACTGAGACCCCTTTAATTTAAAATAATTCCTTGCTCCATGAAATGCTTTTGAGTCACTTCTCAGATGTGATATGGTACTTATTACAGATTTTGGATTTACACAAGATATTTTCTCGGGTTCAGCGACCCTGGGAAGTCCAATAAGCAGATCCCATGTTCCCTGTGATCCGGAGTTTACCGTTACTGGCCTATATTTAGTCATACAATAGCATGACCTGGGGATTGTTACAACGAAATCCCTTGTTGTGTCGGCTAGATATTGTAATCTCCCACATGCATTTCTCCTATTTTCCCAGACACTGAATTGCCGAATATTCTAGTAAGGCAATTGTAAACCAACCTGCTGGGAACGAACAGAATAACATTTGCAGTGAATTTTGATTTATTTCATAGTTTCTATTTTATGAGAAGCATTATCAGTATGCACACTATCCCTGTTAGTAGGCTAGCAATTTCTCTGAAACTAGTCAGCACCAAACCAAAGAAAGGAGGTGCCAAACTCTGTGCCTTGCTTCCTTTCCAGATTTCAACAGACTCTGTTCTTAGCTGAATAGGAAGCCAAATCTCTGACCTGCCTCCAGCTTTCCTTGGCAGTGATTGACCAGTCAAACAGATACGGTAGCATAGTGGTTATGTTACTGGACTAGTAATCCATGAGGCCTGAACTAATATTCCGGAGACATGAGTTCAAATCCCGCCACGGCAGCTGGGGAATTTAAATGCAGTTAATTAAAACAAAAAATCTGGAATAAAAAGCTAGTATCAATGATGGTGACCGTGAAACTAGCGGATTATCGTAAAAACTCATCTACTAATGTCCTTTTAAGGAAGGAAACCTGCCATCCTTACCCAGTCTGGCCTATATGTGACTCCAGACCCACAGCAAAGTGATTGATTCTTAGCTGTCCTCTGAATGGCCTGCTAGGCCATTTCAGTTATCAAGAAGGCGGCTCACCGCCACCTTCTCGAGCGCAGTTAGGGATGGGCAATGAATGCTGGCCTTGCCAGTGATGCCAGTGGACCCCTGCTGAGCTCACATGAATGTGGTTTTTCCACTATATTGAGCATGAATGTTTCCTGGAATGTCTTAGCATCCAGGTGGGTGATGTGGTATGCAGGAAGCACCAATCTTGGCAGACACGTCGTCTGAATCTAATCTGCATTCCCAGAAGCACTGCATTCCCGGTCTACTTAAAACAGGCTGGGATCAGTGTCCTGACGAATCGAATAACTAAGGCTGTAGATAGAGCTTTAAACTAAAAAGGCAGGGGGAGGGTTCAGGTGAGGGGAAATTTATAAATCTAAAGAGAAAAGTCAAGGCCAGTGTAGCAATTTGGGTAAAGATAAACAGAGTATTTAACGGTAATTGTGCATCAGTGAATAAATTCAAATCAGGGAAAAATAGTAAAAAGTTAAAATTAAAGGTGCTTTATCTGAATGGACGAAGCATTCATAACAAGATAGACGAATTAATGGCACAAATAGAGATAAATGGGTTTGACCTCGTAGCCATTACTGAGACGTGGTTGCAAGGTGGCCAAGGTTGGGAACTAAATATTCAAGGGTACTTAACTTTTCGAAAAGACAGACAAAATGTAAAAGGTGAGGGGAGGGTTAGCCCTGATAATAAAGAATGACATAAGGACAGTAGTCAGAGAGGATCTTGGCTTGGAAGATCAGGAAGTAGAAGTAGTATGGGTGGAGATAAGAAATAACAAGGGGCAGAAAACACTAGTGGGGGTAGTTTATAGGCCTCCTAACAGTAGTTATACTGTTAGACAGAGTATTAACCAAGAAATAAGAGGAGCTTGTAACATAAGAAATAGGAGCAGGAGTAGGCCATACGGCCCCTCGAGCCTGCTCCGCCATTCAATCAGATCATGGCTGATCTTCAACCTCAACTCCACTTTCTTGCCCAATCCCCATATCCCTTGATTCCCCTAGAGTCCAAAAATCTATCTGTCTCAGTCTTGAATATACCCAATGACTGAGCATCCACAGCCCTCTGGAGTAGAGAATTCCAAAGATTCACAACCCTCTGAGTGAAGAAATTCCTTCTCATCTCAGTCTTAAATGGCCGACCCCTGTGACTGTGCCCTCTAGTTCTACCTAACAAAGGTAATGCAATAATCATGGGGGACTTTAATCTTCATATAGACTGGGCAAATCAAATTGGCAAAAGTAGTTTGGAGGATGAGCTCATGGAATGCATTTGAGATAGTTTCCTAGAACAATTCGTCGTGGAACCAATCAGGGAACAGGCTATTTTAGATCTTGTCTTGTCTTGTGTAATGAGACAGGGTTAATCATTTTTTTAAAATATTCATTCACTGGATGTGGGGATCGCTGGCAAGGCCAGTGTTTATTGCCCATCTCACAGTAAGGGATCCTCTGGAGTAGAGTGATCATAATATGATAGAATTTTACATTGAGCTCGAGAGTGACGTACTTAAGTCCGAAACTAGAGTCTTAAACTTAAACAAAGCCAATTACATAGGTATGAGGGGCGAGTTGGCTAAGGTAGATTGGGAAATTAGATTAAAAGATATGACGGTAGATAAGCAATGGCGAACATTTAAAGAAATATTTCATAATTCTCAATCAATATAAATCCATTGAGAAATAAAAACTCTAGGGGAAAATGATCCATTTGTGGCTAACTAAAGAAGTTAAGGATAGTATTAGCTTAAAAGAAGAGGCTTATAATGTTGCCAAGAAAAATAGTAAGCCTGAGGATTGGGAGAGTTTCAGAAACCAGCAAAGGATGACCAAAGAACTGATAGAGGGAGAAAATAGAATAGCAAGAAATATAAAAACAGATTGTAAGAGCTTGTCCAAGTATGTAAAAAGGAAGAGAGTAGAGAAAGTAAACATGGGTCCCTTAGAGGCTGAGATAGGAGAAATTATAATGGGGAATAAGGAAATGACAGAGACACTAAACAAATATTTTGTATCTGTCTTCACCATAGAAGACACAAAAAACATACCAGAAATAGTGAGGATCCGCTAAGGGTCTAATGAGTAAGGAACTTAAAGTAATTAATATTAGTAAAAAAAAATACTGGAGAAATTAATGAGACTAAATGCAGATAAATCCCCTGGACCTCGTGGCCTACATCCTAGGGTTCTAAAAGAGGTGACTGTGGAGATAGTGGATGCATTAGTTGTGATCTTCCAAAATTCCCTGGATTCTAGAACAGTCCCAGTGGATTGGAAGGTAGCAAATGTAACATCGCTATTCAAGAAAGGAGGGAGAGAGAAAACAGGGAACTACAGGCCAGACATCAGTCGTCGGGAAAATGCTGGAATCCATTATTTAAGGACGTGGTAACAGGTCACTTAGAAAATCATGATATGATTAGGCAGAGTCAACATGGTTTTATGAAAGGGAAATCATATTTGACAAATCTGTTAGTTTTTGAGGATGTAACTAGCAGAGTATAGCAGATAAAGGGAAACTGGGATGTAATATATTTGGATTTTCAAAAGGCATTCGATAAGGTGCCACATAAAAGGTTGTTAGACATGATAAGGGCTCATTTGGTTGGGGTTAATATATTAGCGTGGATGGAGGATTGGTTAACGGACAGAAAACGGAGGATAGGAATAAACGGGTCAGTTTCAAGTTGGCAGGCTGTAACTAGAGGGGTGCCGTAAGGATCTGTGCTTGGGCCTCAGCTGCTTACAATCTATATTAATGACTTAGATTTACAATCTATATTAATGATTTAGATGAAGGGGCTGAGTGTAATGTATCCAAGTTTGCTGACAATAGAAAGCTAGAATCATAAAAATTTGCAACACAAAAGGAGGCCATTTGACCCATCGTGCCTGTGCCGGCAGAAAAAAAGCCATCCCACTTTCCAGCTCTTGGTCCGTAGTCTTGTAGATTGCAGCACTTCAACTGCATGTGCAAGTACTTTATAAATGCGAAGAGGGTTTCTGCCTCTACCACCCTTTCAGGCAGTGAGTTCCAGACCCCCACCCTCTGGGTGAAAAACTTTCTCCTTAACTCCCCTCTAATCCTTCTACCAATTACTTTAAATCTATGCTCCCTGGTTATTGACCTCTCTGCTAAGGGAAATAGGTCCTTCCTATCCATTCTATCTAGGCCCCTCATAATTTTATACACCTCAATTAAATCACCCCTCAGCCTCCTCTGTTCTAAAGAAAACAACCCCAGCCTATCCAATCTTTCCTCATAGCTAGAATTCTCCAGTCCTGGCAACGTCCTCATAAATCTCCTCTGTTCTCTCTCGTGCAATCAAATCCTTCCTGTAACGTGGTGACCAGAACTCTATGCAGTACTCTAGCTGTGTCCTAACTAATGTTTTATACGGTTCTGGCATAACCTCCCTGCTCTTATATTCTGTGCCTCGGCTAATAAAGGAAAGTATCCTGTATGCCTTCTTAACCACCTTATCTACCCAACCTGCTACCTTCAGGGATCTGTGGACATGCACTCCAAGGTCCCTCTGTCCCTCTACACTTCTCAATATCCTACCATTTATTGTGTATTCCCTTGCCTTGTTTGCCCTCCCCAAATGCATTACCTCACACTTCTCTGGATTTAATTCCATTTGCCATTTTTCTGCCCGCCTGACCAGTCCATTGATATCTTCCTGCAATCTACAGCTTTCCTCCTCACTATCAACCACATGGCAAACTTTTGTATCATCTGCAAACTTCTTAATCATGCCCCCTACATTTAAGTCTAAATCATTAATATATACTACAAAAAGCAATGGATCTAGTACTGAGCCCTGCAGAACCCGTCGACTATTACCCTTTGCTTCAAAAGAACTAAAGTCGACGTGAGGAAAAACTTTTTTACACAGCAAGTGGTTATGATCTGGAATGCACTGCCTGAGGGGGTGATGGAGGCAGATTCAATCATGGCTTTCAAAAGGGAATTGGATAAGTACTTGAAGGGAAAAAATTTGCAGGGCCACGGGGATAGGACGGGGGAGTGGGACTAGCTGAACTGCTCTTGCAGAGAGCCGGCACTGACTCAATGGGCCGAATGGCCTCCATCCGTGCTGTAACCATTCTGTGATTCTATGCTTCCTGCCGCTTAGCCAATTCTGGATCCAACTTGCAACTTTTCCTTGGATCCCATGGGCTTTTACTTTTCTGGCCAGTCTGCCATGTGGGACCTTGTCAAAAGCCTTGCTAAAATCCATGTAGGCTGCATCTGACGTGCTATCCTTGTTACCGCCTCAAAAAATTCAATCAAATTAGTCAGCTTATTGGGAAAGTAAATGGTGAGGAGGACACAGAGTCTGCAACGGGATATAGACAGGTTAAGTGAGTGGGCAAGGTGGCAGATGGAATATTATGTAGGGAAATGTGAGGTTATTCACTTTGGTAGGAAAAATAGAAAAGCAGGATATTTTTTAAATGATGAGAAACTATTAAATGTTGGTGTTCAGAGGTATTTGGGTATCCTTGTTCATGAAACACAAAGTTAACATGCAAGAAATTAGGAAAGCAAATGGTACGTTGGCCTTTATTGCAAAGGGGTTGGAGTACAAGAATAAGGAAGTCTTGCTGCAGTTGTACAGGGCTTTGGTGAGACCACGCCTGGAGTACTGTACAGTTTTGGTCTCCTTACCTAAGGAAGGATATATTTGCCTTGAAAGCAGTACACCGAAGGTTCACTAGATTAATTCCTGGGATGAAAGGGTTGTCCTATGAGGAGAGATTGAGTAGAATGGGTCTATACTCTCTGGAGTTTAGAAGAATGAGAGGTGATCTCTAAGGGGGCTTAACAAGGTAGTTGCTGAGAGACTGTTTCCCCGGCTGGAGAGTCTAGAAGTAGGGGACATAGTTTCAGGATATATGGTCGGCCATTTAGGACTGAGATGAGGAGAAATTTCTTTACTCATATAATTGGAATTCTCTACCCCAGAGGGCTGTGGATGCTGAGTCGTTGAGTATATTCAAGACTGAGATCGATAGATTTTTGGACATCGAGGGATATGGGGATAGGGCGGGAAAGTGGATTTGAAGTTGAAGATCAGCCATAATCTTGAATGGTGGAGCAGGCTCAAGTGCCGTATGGCCTATTCGTGCTCCTATTTCTTATGTTCTAAGCTGTGTGTTTTTAACTTTATAGCGTCTTCCGAATATGAACTGATCTGAATTCCCTCCAGCCAAATAGTGTAAAATTGCAGTTTGAGACAGCGCTATATAAACAAATCTTTCTTTAAATGCTAAAATTCTTTTGTTTCAGATTTTCCAGACATTCCATACTCTGACTGCTGTGTGCCCACCATACCAATCCACACCCACCTGGAAGTCACACCTCGCTCCTCAAAGATTTCCGGGATCTCTGGGTGCAGTGATGTCGTGTCACAGGGGTCAGTGAGCAGCATAAAGAGCGTCGATATAGTAATAGGTGAGTGTGGGTGGCAGTGGAGACTGAGCTATGGGTGAATGGATCTGTTCTAGCCTGGTCTTTTATACATGAGACAGTGTTTGAAACATGGGGAGGGAGCTGGATGCCAGGGTCTGCCCGGGTTGTGGGGGGGCTGGTTAAGAAAAGAAAGCTGGGAATTAGGGTCTGGTTTACAGAGGAAGGTTTGCAATGGAGATTGTTGGAGTTGGGGTTACATCAGTAAGTGTCTGGGAGAGGGTTTAGGTCAGGGTTTGGTGTGAGGGTGATGGGTAAGATTGAGACTGGAACGGATTGGCCGAGAGCTGTGTTGCTGGAAGTCCCCACGATTGTACCTAAATTCGTGTACGGCTGTAAATGGTTAAAATGCTCTCCTCTTGTCACCTGGTTAGACCTGTGCCTTCCCCGTTACAGGAGGAAATCCCATCATGGACGACACGCCTGCCTGCCGTGTGCTGCTACGGAAAGAAGTCTTACGATTGGTCATTAATCTGAGCAGCTCAGTGGGGACAAAAGGCCATGAAACTGGGCTCTTGACGTAAGAACGAATTTCCTTAAATCACCTCCAGGGCATTCTTTTTACAGTCACTGGGTAGAACGTCAAAAATACGTTAGGTTACTCACTTCCCCTCCCCTTGAATATCTGGACTTCACTCGTGGTTGGTGTGGTAATGCAGTGGTCGAGAGTTCAAATCCCACCTTGGCAAGTTGCTGCATTGTTTTGGTGCCAGTGCATGAAGACCATGGAAGCTGCTGGATTGTCATAAAGATCCAACTGCCTTTCAGTCTGGCCTACTCATGACCCCAGTCCCATAAGACCATAAGAGATAGGAGCAGGAGTAGGCCATTCGGCCCCTCGAGCCTGCTCCGCCATTTAATGAGATCATGGCTGATCTGATTTTTTCCTCAACTCCACTTTCCCGCCTTTTCCCCATATCCTTTGACTCCCTTGCTGATCAAAAATTTGTCTAACTCAGCCTTGAATGTATTCAATGACTCAGCCTCCACAGCTTTTTGGGGTAAAGAATTCCAAAGATTCACGACCCTCTGGGAGAAGAAATTCTTCCTCATTTCCGTCTTAAACGGGCGACCCCTTATTCTGAGACTATGCCCCCTAGTTTTAGATTCCCCCATGAGGGGTAACATCCCCTCAGAATCTTGTATGTTTCAATAAGATCCCCTCTCATTCTTCTAAGAGTTGTAAACAATTTTACAACACCAAGTTATAGTCCAGCAATTTTATTTTAAATTCACAAGCTTTCGGAGACTTCCTCCTTCCTCAGGTGAACGATGTGGAAATTCCACATCGTTCACCTGAGGAAGGAGGAAGTCTCCGAAAGCTTGTGAATTTAAAATAAAATTGCTGGACTATAACTTGGTGTTGTAAAATTGTTTACAATTGTCAACCCCAGTCCATCACCGGCATCTCCATATCAATCTTCTAAGAGGGTGGTGAACCTCTACCACAGAAGGCTGTGGAGGCCAAGTCACTGAATATATTTTAAGAAGGAGCTAGATAGATTTCTAGACACAAAAGGCATCAAGGGGTTTGGGGAGAGAGCGGGAATATGGTATTGAGATAGAGGATCAGCCATGACCATATTGAATGACGGAGCAGGCTCGAAGGGCCGAATGGCCTACTTCTGCTCCTATTTTCTGTGTTTAAACTCCAAAGAGTATAGACCCAACCTGTTCAATCTTTCCTCATAAGACAACCCTTCCATACCCGGAATCAACCTCGTGAACTTTCCCTGAACTGCCTCCAATGCAAGTATGTCCTTCCTTAAATAAGGGCACCAGAACTGTACGCAGTACTCCAGGTGTGGTCTCACCAGCACCCTGTACAGTTGTAGCATGACTTCCCTGCTTTTATACTCCATCCCCTTAGAAATAAAGGCCAATATTCCATTTGCCTTCCAGATTACCTGCTGCCTGTATGTTGACTTTTTGTGTTTCATGTACGAGGACACCCAGATCCCCCTGTACTGCAGCATTTTGTAGTATTTCTCCATTCAAATAATATTTTGCTTTTTTATTTTTCCTCCCAAAGTGGAGTCCCAAGTCCCACACTATGTGGCTCATTCTTAATGGCCTCGCAAGCCTCCCCGTTGTTGGAGATGGGCAATAAATGTGGCCTTGCCAGTCACCAAGAAGAAATAAAAAGTGGTACCACCTGCTCAGCCCTCCACAAGGACACCTGTGAGAATCCCAGCGGGACTGGGTCCTCTCCTTCCTGTCACTGCAGCTTCATCACCCCACAGCTGAGGTCAATCATCACTCCTCCAGTTTGTTTCCTTCAGTCACATTATTGCCCCTGATGTACTGTTCCCCAAAGTCCTTGGGGAACCTGCTCCCAGACTTGCAGTAGTGACTGAGTCAAGTGTGAGAGAGCAGGGTGGTCTCACTTGCCTGTGGATGCAAACCCCACCCCAGTGGGCAGAGTTTTCCTCGGCCCTCCCAGGTGTTTTGCCACTTGCGCTTACTGGCTGCTGTTTAAAAGATGTTGCTGAGTTTTGCTCGCTCTGTTGTTACTCTGACACCTGTTCTGTTTTCCCTCTCCAGGATAAAGGAGAAGTTCCCTCATGCTTTCGATGACATTTGTCTGTACTCTGAGGTTTCCCACTTGCTGGCAAACTGCACCTTCCGCCTCCTCTCCCGCAGATTTATCCAAGAGCTCTTCCAGGACGTTCAGTTCCAACCAGTAAGTTCCTGACAGGAATGCTTGCTAATCGGGGAGGGGGTCCTCTTACTGCCGGCCTCTTGGGAGGATCATATTGCTCCTTACTAGTTGGGGATCTCATGCCATCTCCAACGGCAGGGGGCGGTCTTGAGGGTGGCGCATCCATTTTCTTTGGGAGGGGCTTTCTTACTTTTTTTTTACTCTAGCTGGTTTCTGTCTCCCTCTTTCTGTGGGGGGGGGGGGGGTCTCTCACCATCTGTGTCAGTGGACTTTCTGGTCTGGGAGGGGTTCTCTGCCAACTGAATCTGGGAGGAGACTTTCACCACCAGTGCCTCAGAGATCTCGCCGTCTGTCTATCTAGGGGTCCCTTGTCTCTTTGAGGGGGATATTTCCTCATCTCTGTCACTGTCTTTTGTTTCTAGGGAATTTTCTCTCTCTGGGGAACTCTCCCTGTCTGGTGGGGGACTCCTTGGTGTCAGAGGAGCTTCCTACATTTGTCTTGGGGTTTGGGGGGAGTCGCTTTTGCTCTCTCTGGGTGCCTCTCTGTCTGAGGGTCTGCACTCTGACCGTGCTTTTGCTTCCTCTCCATCTAGAGATTCTCAGAGGGAGAGAGGTAGGACGAGGCTCGTGAGGAGCATAAACACTGGCATGGATCACTTGGGCCGAATGGCCTGTTTCTGTGCTGTAAATTCTATGTAATCACTAAAAGTAGCGACACAGGTTAATAAGGCCATAAAAATGGTAAACCAATCACCAGTTAAACTTGTATCGAATCTTGGTTAGACCACATTTGGAGTACTGTGCACAGTTCTGGTCAGAATATAAAAAAAGATATAGAGGCATTGGAGAAGGTGCAAAAAAGGTTCACATGGATGATACCAGAACTGAGAGGATACCCTTATCAGGAAAGATTGAACAGGCTGGGGCTCTTCTAGAAAAGAGAAGGCTGAGGGGTGACCTGATCGAGGTCTTCAAGATTATGAAAGGGTTTGATAGGGTAGACATAGAAAAAATGTTTCCACTTGTGGGGGAGACCAGAACTAAGGGCCATAAATATAAAACAGTCACTAATAAATCCCGAAACTTCTTTATGCAAAGAGTGGTGAGAATGTGGAACGCGCTAGCACCAGGAGTAGTTGAGGCAAATAGCATAGATGCATTTAAGGGGAAGCTAGATAAACACAAGGGGGGAGAAAGGAATAGAAGGATATGCTGATAGGGTGAGATGTAGGGAGGGAGGAGGCTCGTGTGGAGCATAAACACCAGCATGGACCAGTTGGGCCGAAAGGCCTGTTTCTGTGCTGTGTAGACTTAATGTAATTCTCTGCGGGGTCACTGATTCTGGGGTCTCGCTGTCTGGGGGTTCTTTCTCTGGGGTCTCAGTCTCTGGGGTCTCGCTGTCTGGGGGTTCTTTCTCTGGGTTCTCTCTCTGGGGTCTCACTGTCTGGGGGTTCTCTCTCTGGGGTCTCGCTGTCTGGGGGTTCTCTCTCTGGGGTCTCGCTGTCTGGGGGTTCTCTCTCTGGGGTCTCGCTGTCTGGAGGTTCTCTCTCTGGGGTCTCGCTGTCTGGGGATTCTCTCTCTGGGGTCTCGCTGTCTGGAGGTTCTCTCTCTGGGGTCTCGCTGTCTGGGGGTTCTCTCTCTCTCTGGGGTCTCGCTGTCTGGGGGTTCTCTCTCTGGGGTCTCGCTGTCTGGGGTCTCGCTGTCTGGGGGTTCTCTCTCTGGTGTCTCGCTGTCTGGGGGTTCTCTCTCTGGGGTCTCGCTGTCTGGGGGTTCTCTCTCTGGGGTCTCGCTGTCTGGAGGTTCTCTCTCTGGGGTCTCGCTGTCTGGAGGTTCTCTCTCTGGGGTCTCGCTGTCTGGGGGTTCTCTCTCTGGGGTCTCGCTGTCTGGGGGTTCTCTCTCTGGGGTCTCGCTGTCTGGGGGTTCTCTCTCTGGGGTCTCGCTGTCTGGGGGTTCTCTCTCTGGGGTCTCGCTGTCTGGGGGTTCTCTCTCTGGGGTCTCGCTGTCGGGGTTCTCTCTCTGGGGTCTCGCTGTCTGGGGGTTCTCTCTCTGGGGTCTCGCTGTCTGGGGGTTCTCTCTCTGGGGTCTCGCTGTCTGGGGGTTCTCTCTATGGGGTCTCGCTGTCTGGGGGTTCTCTCTCTGGGGTCTCGCTGTCTGGGGGTTCTCTCTCTGGGGTCTCGCTGTCTGGGGGTTCTCTCTGACCAATGATTCTGTCGCTCTGGGTTCTGGCGCGCGGCCTCTGTCGCTCTGGGTCCTCGCTCTGACTGTATTTCTGCTCTCCGGCAGCTGTACGAGGAAGCAGACACTACCCTTGTATCACCGAAGCAGGTGAAAGCTGAGCCGTCCCTAGCGTCCTGACCGAACCCGTGCCGAAGCATCGCAGGAGAGCGTTACGGAGTTGTCTCCACATCACCAAACCTTCGCCCAACCATGGGCTGTTTCCAGCCTACTTCACCCAGGATCTACCGGTACCAAGATATTCACCGCTGTGACCAGCAGAGCAGGGCAGGGCGTGGACGGGCACACGAATCCTGCTCTGTGCATGCGGTCAGGGCCTCGTTCAGTGTCTGGCTTGTTCTTATTTATTTCCCTTCCCTCTGTCCTGGACGTGAAGGTATCCTTAACACTACTGGAGGCGTGATGGAGATTGTGGCACAGTCCTCAGCAGCGGGCACTGTGTGTGTGGCACTTGACTGGATCTCCCCTATTATTTGCCCGCTCGGCACCATTAAACAGACAGGCTGACTAATCCCAAGCCTGAGCCTGTCTCACTCTGCCAGCACTACCCCTCATTTACTTCAAACTCTGCCTCAGGTTCACTCAATCCCCTTTTACTAAGCAGGCAGGGGCAGCTTTTTATTTTTAAATCTGTGCGGACCACACTGTAATAATCTATTTAAATTAAATCGACTGGACGAGCACAGGTGGACAGAGATCAGGCTCCTGTTGCTTTAACACGCGGTACAGACGAGCTTTAACTCAGATGTTTCCTTGCTGCAGGGAAAATTATCAATGGCGTTGCTCTGAGAGGCCCACAACAAGGGCAGATTTGCATTAACTGGCACGTGACATCCCAGCAGTAACTAGTTGCAGGACTGTTCCTGTATTGTGGGTACGTTGAGAGGGCAGTTTAATGCACTCAGAAATAATCAAAGGTCCCTCTCCAGCACAGTACATCAACTGGTGTATTAGATCAGTAGGAAACAGCAAGGGTACGTAAGACACCTCCCCCTCCCCCCCTCCCACACCCCAGGGGTACGTAGGACACCCCCCCCTCCCACACCCCAGGGGTACGTAGGACACCCCCCCTCCCCCCACACCCCAGGGGTATGTAGGACACCCCCCTCCCACACCTCCCACACCCCAGGGGTACATAGGACACCCTCCCTCCCACACCCCCACCCCCACACCTCCCACACCCATGGGGTACGTAGGACACCCCCGCTCCCACACCTCCCACACCCCAGGGGTATGTAGGACACCCCCCTCCCACACCCTAGGGGTATGTAGGACACCCCCCCTCCCACACCCCAGGGGTATGTAGGACACCCCCCCCTTCCACACCTCCCACACCCCAGGGGTATGTTGGACACCCCCCCTCCCACACCCCAGGGGTATGTAGGACACCCCCCCTCCCACACCTCCCACACCCCAGGGGTATGTAGGACACCCCCCCCTCCCACACCCTAGGGGTATGTAGGACACCCCCCCTCCCACACCCCAGGGGTATGTAGGACACCCCCCCTCCCACACCCCAGGGGTATGTAGGACACCCCCCCTCCCACACCTCCCACACCCCAGGGGTATGTAGGACACCCCCGCTCCCACACCCCAGGGGTACATAGGGCACCTCCCTCACTGGGTCATTGAGGGCTGAAAATCCAATCATGTCCAAACTGATCGAAGTACTTTGTTGAATTCATTCTCATTCTCTTTTTCTCAATCACTGCCTGTGCCTCTCCCTTCCTCCTCTCCTTCTGTCTGTCTCTATCCCCACCTCCTCTCCTTCTCTGTCTGTCTTCTCTCTCTCCTCACCCTTCCTTTAACTAATTCTCACTGGCTCTCTGACTCCCTGAGTTCGTCTTGTTCAGTTGCTGGACTGGGGCTACTTCACCTGCTTGTTTAATTTAACACAAATAGATGTTAATGTGAGAGGGGAACCTGGACACTGAGTGCACTAATCTGACACATTTCAGTGTGAGGAAGGGGCCAGTAGGGAGCAGGACTGGAGACTTCCCAGTTTGATGTGAAATTCCACAGATTGGGCATTGTTTGTTTATTATACATTCGGGCGCTGGTGCCCAGAGAAGTGCTGGGCATGAGGCAGGGTGCCCCTCCTTTGAGTGAGATTGTGAGGAAGCTTCTCCTTTCAGATGGGGTTGAATGGATCTGGAGACTTCTCCAGTCGCCAACGTGAGCAACATCCGAAGGCGGTGCTGTGTTTGAATGGTAGGTGGGATTCCAGTCATAGACCATCACATTGTGGGGCGGGGGGGAGGGGTGTCAGGTAAAGATGTCAGCTTCACGGGTACAAGTGGGAAGGGAGGCTGCAGACTTCGGGCAGGCTGCCTGGGTGCACTGCTTTCTGTGTGAGAGATCCGAGGGGCGGGTCTGACCTGAACACCCACAAACACCATCATTGCTTCAGGGGGAGGAAAGTCCGACTACCCTTTCTCAATGGCGACCTGACCTTAAACAGGTTCTCCTGCTGAGCACGGTACGGGGTGGGTCACACACTCCATTCACATCACTCGACCTGGGACTATTGGTCCATAGCCACCCTCTTTCCTGTTCCACGCTCACTCACTCAGACCCTATTCCTGGTTGGAATCCCCTGAGGTGCCCTGACGTAAGTGTGTGCTTGAATCTCCAGGTACTTGGTGTTCAGCACTGTGCCTGATGACAGTAGCAATTAAATCAGGGCCCTGTTTGTACTGCAGAATATTGGGCTCAGCGCTCAACAGTGTGTATGTGAGGGGCAGGAATTGGACGGTGGGCTTTGCATAGAACTTACAGAAGCTCATGATTAGACTTATTCACAACTGGACCCCTGTCCTCCTGGGGGGTCTCGGCTCATCTACTACTGTGAATGTAGCTTGAAGTTGAGGTGTGTGTGTGTGTGAGAGAGTGAGATTTAGTTTTGAATACAGTTTGAGGAAGAGGGGAGTTTCTCACAGCTTCACTGGTGAGTGAGTTACACTAAGTTAGTTGTGGATCGTTCTAGATGTTTTTGTACAAATGACCTGAAACTCCAATGATTAGCTGTCACGGGGAGAGGAAGGGAATGTTTGGTCACTGGGCCCCCATCCTGTCCAGTGCTCCTTTCGTAAGAGAGTTCCTCTCCCCGAGCCCTTGTAATAGGGGGCTTGTTGTACATCTGTTAAACACGTGGACTATAGAGCAGCGTGGAGGGAGTGGGTGTGTCTCCAATGGGTTGCCTATCACAATCACCTGCCTTCTACCTGACATTAAGTTGAGCAGTGCCTTTTTAAGTCTAAATGATAAGTAAGGCTCTCGGCACTGGGGGTCTTTGGTCCGGACTCGATGGGAGGGAGAGAGAGGTTCTTTGTGTCCCAGGATTGAGGGGGTGGGGTTAGCATTTCTGGCTCCTGGGTGAGTTTGGTGGGATCTGTAGGTCGGGGGTAGGAGGAATCTGTGGGTTGCGTGCCTGAGAATAGTGTTTGGAGTGCGGGGGAAGTTGAAGAATGTTTTCACTCCCAGAGCAAATGGTAGCCTCCAGCAGCCAATAGTACGAAAGTGAGAGGAGAGCATGAAGGGGTGGGTGAGCAGCTGCTGTCCAAAATATGGTGCTACTTCTATACACAGATCCATCTCTCGAGGAACTGCTGAGAAAGGAGCTGCTTATAGGATCCCTGTAATACTTAAACACAAGGTGAAAGGGGTTTACAGTGCCCCCAACACCTCACAGGTACTGTCTTCCATCTGGTTGTCCCATCATCGGTCTCCTCTGCCTCCCCCAGCACCAAGTGCAAATCACACTGCTGTAACTGCAGGCGAGTTCTCGCCCATCGATCAGGACACTGCAGGATTCCACCTCTCGTCTCTGTCAGCCTGCGGCGCAGCAGAAAGAACACTAATTTCAAGTTGACTGTTAAATCTGTCGGCTGCTCCTCGCCACCAACTGAGTGTCACCGATTCACTATTCATTTTTATGGCCATTTGTCTTTTTGGTCCTTTTCTATCCCCAAAGCTGCCATGTAAATTCTGAATGTCAGGATTACATAGATGTCTCAAGAATCCCCCCTCTTTCTGTGTTTTGTCAATCCCATGGTCTGTGTACTTGCCTCTCCTTCCTGCTGTCTGTGAATCTGGTCTGTCTTTCTCATGCTCATTCTCTCCGTTTTTGTCTTCCACACTTGTATGTGCACACTCTTTCTTCCATGTGTTCTAGGAATGAGGAGGTTGAAAAGAATTGTTGGCCTCCTCTGAGTCACACAAGTGCGGTGGCTGCGATTTCTTGGTCCAGCAATCGTGTGCTATTTTGTGTGTTTTTCTTTGGAGAGGAAGGGTAAGAAGTTAGAGGAGGGCAGCACCTGTTTGAGAAAGGGAGAGCATTGAAGATGGACATTGCCGCCATCATTGTGGATGTGTTTGGTTTTGTTTCTTTGTGATAAGCTGCTACATTATTGGGATGTTCTGGTGTTCATAGGTCACTGAACATGAAACCTGATTTATATTGTATACCTGTAACATAGTCTGATTAAAAATGAGAAGAAATTATTTATATATTTTCCATAAGAGAATATTTCATGAAGCTGTGTATAATTTAAATAAAATAAAGCAGAGAGCAGCTGTCAAGGATAATGTTTTTGTGTTGCCACCTTGTGGTTTCTTTGTATAGTGTGTACAGTCTGTGTTTCTGGGCATTTACCCTTCTGAACATAAGAACTTATCAAAGGGATGCACTGTTAATTAACAATAAAAACAAAAGTACCCAAACTTATTCCAGGTGGCGTCCTGTCATTCCTCTCCCATGTACAACACCAACTTACATTTGTATAGCACCTTTGATCATAGAATGATTGCAGCACAGAAGGTGGCCATTTTCGAGCCCATGCCGGCTCTTTGTAAGAGCAATCCAGTTAGTCCCACTCCCCACTCTTTTCCTGTAGCCCTGCACATTTTTTCCCTTCAACATAAGAAATAGGAGCAGGAGTAGGCCATACGGCCCCTCGAGCCTGCTCCGCCTTTCAATCAGATCATGGCTGATCTTCAACCTCAACTCCACTTTCCTACCCGATCCCCATATCCCTTGATTCCCCTAGAGTCCAAAAATCTGTCTATCTCAGCCTTGAATATATTCAATGACTCAACATTCACAGCCCTCTGGGCTAGAGAATTCCAAAGATTCACAACCCTCTAAGTGAAGAAATTCCTCCTCATCTCAGTCTTAAATGGCCGACCCCTTATCCTGCGACTATGGCCTCTAGTTCTAGACTCTCCAGACAGGGGCAACAACCTCTCAGCCTCCACCCTGTCAAGTCCCCTCAGAATCTTGTATGTTTCAATGAGATCACCTCTCATTTTTCTAAACTCCAGACAGTATAGGCCCATTCTACTCAACTTCAAGTATCCAATTCCATTTTGAAAGCCACGATCGAATCTGCTTCCACCACCCTTTCAGGCAGTGCATTCCAGATCATAAATACTTGCTGCTTAAAAAAGTTTTTCCTTGTGTCACCTTTGGTCCTTTTACTAATCACCTTTAAAATGTAGTAAATTGTCCCAAGGTGCTTAACAGGAGCGATTATCAAACAAAATTTACTTGGAATGTCGATCTTAGAAACACAAAAAGGAAAAGCTGGAAATACATAGCAGGCCAGTGAGGAAAAACGGCCATTCTTTGTGCTGTGTTGGGTTTGTATTGATGAAAGTGAATGTGTGAAGTACTGGAACCAGCCCCTTTCTCTGTGGATGCTAATTGGCCTGCTGTGTATTTCCACCAACTTCCAGTTTCATTGTACCTTTCGTGTACAGCTGTGTTTATTTCTGTGCTTTTCACTGAATGATACTGGGGTTCAGTTCCACGAGTGACTGCAGCCCTCCAACACCTTGCTAAAGTGGCTGAGTATAAAGCCTGGATGTTTGCTGCCAATGTGAGTGACAGATCTAGAGAGACCCGTGAAGATGCAGGGAGAAGAATAGGTGTTTACTAGAACAACTGTCACAAAGGAAACATTGAGTGCATGAATGGTGCATATACAGCCTGACAAACAGCCAATGAACTTTGGTCACTGGTGACGTTCAGGACAAGTGGAAGATGTGCTGGAAACCTGCCAAGAAAGCATCGAGTGCACAGGTCTCATGAACATCCCACACTGGTGGACCCTGCCATCAGGCACCAGATGGGTGGATAACACTAACTAGATGCTGGACTGCACCTGAAAGATAGAGCACTCTCTGAATAGTCACAAAAAGACCACAATGCCTTTTGCACCCTGGTAACAGTAAGGCCTGTACTATTTGCAATTAGTTGAGCAAGAGATAAATGCATAGCCTTGTCACTTGTCCACGTCAGGTCAAGTCACCAACAGTCACCCTGAGCTTTGGGATGCCGTGGTCCCCATCTGAGACCATGCATCCATGAGGTGTTGGAGGCTGCAGCTTGAGAACCATCTTGATTTGAAAGGGGAGTTGTCATGTCACAACGGCCAGAAATTTTCTTGGAGCGACTCCTGTTGTAACTTGACTGGAAACCCTGCTTGCACATATAAAGATCATTTCCAGCTAAGTCAATGGCTTTAAGGAACGGGTGAAAGGGTCATTCAATCTATTCCACCCGGTGCCCTGTACATTCTACCATGGATTCATGTACCCAAACTATTGATTGCCTACTTTAAGAGACACCGGGCAAAACTTTCAACTTCAACAGGGGTGTTAAACATGAGGTAGCAGATTGGCTTCATGTTACACACTGTGTCCGATTTCCCTTTCCATTGAATGGAGCAGAAAATTCGCCACGATGTGTATGTGAGCGGGCGATCTGTTACCGCCCCTTTTACACCCACTGCCCCAGTTCAAATTACTCACCCGCTGAGTTCCTTCTACCTACCACCGCCCCCCCCCCCAACTTACCCTGCAATAAAAGTCAAGCAGTTCTGTTAATATCACTCCAATCCTCAATCCCTCACCAACAGTTACTGGGTCTAGTGACCCTGAATGAATACCCTTCATTTCTACATCCACTATCCTGTGAGAAATATTTTTTCTAATCCCTAAACTTGCTTCAGGCTTGTGAATCTTGTGTTTCTGGGCCTAGTTGTATGCTTAGTGTCCAAGTTAGTTTCCCGACTTCGACCTTTCATTATTTTGTTGATCTGGTGCATAGGAACAGGCGGAGGCCATTCAACCCCTCCGGCTGGCTCATATTTCCTCTTCTCCTTAGTGACAGTAAATCAAATTGCTCAACCCTTTGTTACCAACTTAGTCCATTACAGCCTAGAAATCATCCTGATTGCTCCCCTCTGAGCCCTTTCTAATAAATCTATATCCTTTTTAAATAGGGTGACCAAAGGCGTACAGGACCAAGAGGGCCAAACAGTACACAGATGGAAAATCAGGATGACTTTGTGTGTGCTGGGGAGGAGGGGGGATTGGGGTCACAGGGTTTCTGCTGAAGTTACAGCAGTAACTGGTGAAACTTGTCCTGTGCTCACTGTGAATAATGCATGAGAAAGTATTGTAGCTTACTACCTCTACAATGTATTACAAAGGACCACCATTGTGAATAGCTGCACTAGCATAACATGTTTTTCTAACTGTATGTACTTTATAGCCCCAAAAGAGACTCAACAATAATGCAGACATGAGGAAACAGATCATTGAACTGAAATATTTTAATATATAAAATGACAATAATTCAATCTTTTATACAAAAAAAAATTCCAGCAGTAAATGCAGAAATTTCCCAACTTTAAGCCCAGTTGTAGCATAACGAGATTTACAGCAGCATAGGTGCACGTGGATGTGAGGTGCTTCCCCACCCCGGTCGAATCCCCTGCCGACACTCAGTGTCTGGACTCACGTATGAAGAATGGCTCTTGGGGTGAGGTATGGGAGGGCAGTTTACTGATCTGTACCCCAGCTAGTGTTAGTGTCTTCAGGACAGGAGGGAGGTTAAAACAGAGGTTTTTGGTTAAAGCAGAGGTCTTGTCTGAAAGAGTTTTACAAAGGTGACTAAACTGTTGCCCTCTCAGTGAGCTTCTCTCTCTGCCAGTCTTGTCCATAACCTGTTCTAGGGCCAGGCAGAATGCAGTGCAGGTCTCACAGAAGATTCACTGAACCTGTTGCATTGTCTTCATACCAGGATCAGACTGCTGCTGTATGTTTTCATTACTGGTACACAAGTCAGAGCACCGAGAAAAGGGATGGAAATAACAAAAGACCACAGCCTTCAGATTATGCTGTGCAAACATTATCTGGCAAAGAGTAGCAGATGAACATTAGTGGATTGAACTCTCTTGTCTGTCATTTTAAGAGGATTGACCGTTTTATTTTAAAATGGTCAACACTCCTATTACAACAGTGGACAAAGTGTTCGGCCTTTAATATTCTCAGCATAATCTTATATCCGATAAAATCTCATTGTAATTTCAGCATTCCCAGAACACCACCAGACTTGTCCTGTATATCCCTGATGGTGCCACCTGCATTTCTCTCATAAATCAATTGCTTTTCTCTTTTACAAAAATATGCTTACAGATCATTTTCTCCCTATAAAATACTGGAAGTCCTGTCACTGAGAGTGCTGTTACCCTGATTCCTGGCAGTCATGTTTAATTAAATAGACAAAAATTGAATCTATTTAATTAGACTTCCAGATTTAATCTGCATGCAGTAAGTACATCAGGACTAACTAGCTGAAAGGCTGGAGAGTGTTCATCATATTTCAGTGTTTAAAACAGATATACAGTTTTTTGAAATCCAGTCCATTTTATGCTGTTTTTTTCTGTCAAGGAGCCAGAAATTTACAAGCACTTTCCGATCTTTAAGATTCCCTTATCAAATAGCAAATAAACTCTGACTGGCCTCAGGATTAGATATTGTCTAGATTAGATATTAAAGGGACAGGCCACCTTAGCAGCAGGATAATACATTGTGCATTATGTGGTATAATACCACCACATCATGTGAATTACCAGGAGCAAGGCCACAGAAGATATGTCAGTAAAACAACGCACCAACGGACTGCGACCCTTGGCTTCGGTTCCTTTCCAATTGGCTCCGAGATGAGTTCCCAATCTCAATCTTGCCTTTCGTGGGCATGGGACGAATGCAAAATGGAGACCAGAAGCTATCTCACTGAGTCACAAATTGATGCTCTTGTGCAGTTCCTACCAGTCAGTTACAAAATTACAACAGAGCACCGAATGGTTCTAGCGGCCAGGAATGCTGTAGCTGCTAGGAAAAGGGGCGAAGAAAGATGATGGGAGGAAAAACTCTTCACACAGCACCAAATAGCTTATAAGACGACAAGTCCTGGGCAAACAAAAGACTGCCAACACCTCTGTTCTCAGCTGCACCCTCTTTACATCTCTGCAATTAGTGTTGGGTCAAATGGGAATGGGGTGGGGGAGCAGGGAGAGTAGGGCAGGTTCTTGTACTGTGCACGATCTTGGAGGGATTGGGTCCCTGTACTGTATGGGAACCTGAAGAGGATCAGTTCCTCTGCAAAATGGGATCTTGGGGAGGGTGGGGGGTCCTGTGCTGTGCTGGGGTGGGGGTTGTTTCTGTACGGTACCTGGGGGAGGGGTGGAGGTAGCTTCCTGTAGAGTCCGGGGACCCAGGAGGGAGGGGGGAAATTAGAGAAAAAATAAATAACACGAGTATTAAAATAATATATGGGGGGAGGAGAGGGGGAAGAGAAATACCCTCAGAATTCTCGCACAAACTATTCAGCAATACTCTGCGATTCAGTTCCATCAATTTAATGATCATTATTGAAATTCTGATTTACTCATGTTGCAATTAAAACAGCATCCATACCCACACACTTCAAAAAAATAAATTGGAGCCTAATAATTACTATTAGTGGTACTAGCAGCCAAGTGTGCTTCTGACATTCCTTTAGAATAAATGGGTTAGCGTTAAAACAGAGGAAAATACAAGCCAGCTCACTGACAGGAATGTCCAGGCTTTGATTGTTTTGATGACAATGAACTTAACTGGAGCTGCAAATCAGAACATTTATATTGAAATGTCTTAGCCCCTACCCCTCCATTATGAGAGGGGTGTGTATAATCTGCGTGCGCGTGAGTATATCTGCGTGCGCGCGTGTATATCTGCGTGCGCGCGTGTATATCTGCGTGCGCGCTTATCGGGAGAAATACAGCATTAGCAAAACTAGTGTCTAGTGTGAAGCAAGTGTTGGCATGCTTCCCGTTAGCGGATTTTCTTCCGTTACTGTCACAACTATGGGTTGTTAATCCATCAACAATAACCTCCCCTTGATTCTAGCCCGAGTAGTTTATAAAATACAAAGTTTAATAGATTGACCTATAACAGAGTTGCACTACAGCTGTCTTCAACGTTACATTCAACAGTTACTATTATTATAATACAACGGTCTACCGATTACAAGATAAGCAATCAATACAATCTGACCTGTCCACGCATCCAGGGTGATCAGACCTGACCCCCGTGGACTGCCTGTGGCCGTGGACTTCCGACCGGCCCCTCTTGAGAGCTCTAACTTTTGGGAGGGAGAATGCCCTATCTTTATACTATTCGGCTGCGTTGCTCTGTAAGTAAGTACCGCTGGACTTATCTCCTGTTCATAAACCATCCTACTGTGCTGACTCCCAAAAACCTCCAAGGATTATTTAATGGCTTACTGATTACATAGCCTTTTACTGTTATCAGGTCTTAGTATGTTTATACTAGCAGCACACCCGGTCTCGTGAGTCTGACTGTTTTTCACTCTTTCAATGGCCTCTTGGGTTTCTGTAAGTTATTTTCCTCAGCGATGCGGACCTTTGCCGTCCTGTTTTCTATGCTGGTTTTAAACCATATTCTTACACTTTCCATCAGACATCAGTAGTCTGGTGTTATTTTTAATACTTGGTACCAATTTCTACAGGTAAGAGGTTATTGTAGTGGTGCTTCAGATGTCCGATATTGAACAGCGGACAGGTGAGGAAACGTTGCCTTCCCCTCACAGCCCAATCACCACCTTTACTGCTTGCAATGGAAGCTGTGATCAACTCTTAGTCCTTATGGTGCAGCGGTGGGATATTACGCTGGGCTAGTAACTCTCTCCACAGCCAGTGCAGTGGTAACAGGAGGGGCCCTTGTTCATGGCGAGCTGCCAACTCCGGCTGTGAGTGGGAGGATCGGGTGGAAGCTCTCATGTGGGAGCTGAGTTGCCCTCATTGGGGCTGGAGAGCAGCTCCTCCTTCATCCTCCCCTCCCTCCCTGCCCGGCTGGGTAAGTGTGGAGCAGAGAAAAGTCAAATACATTGCAAGTTGTTCTTACTTTGAATGCCAGATATATAGATTTATGCCGGCATTTACTGTGTACCAGGCTAGTTGAATAAACAAGTTGACAATCGAATACACTTACAGCAAAGTTCCAAACTGACTGGATGAGCAGCACAGATGCTGTGTGCAGCTCGCAGGAGTGACAGTGCCAGTCTCTGTAACTACTGGTGCTTTTCCCAGTGCACTGTAGAATGCTGAATGACTCCCTGGCACAGCCATTCCCAGTGGCTCCTAATCTTACTGGAATGCCACTACTTCCAGACTAACATTCTGACACAAATATTTACACAGGCTGATGCGCCAAACTCAAAAGGTGAGCTCGCCCCTCTCCCCCACCTACCAAATATTGAATTCTTTGAAAGTTCCCCAACCCTCAGAAGAAGCGGGAGATGAATTCTGAGCCTGTGTTTTTGAGACAGAGGTGCTGAATGAACAGTTCTGCCCAACACTGTCCTCGGGTTGTGAACCATCGGCAGTGCCCGATAACCAGAGAATATTTAAACTGGGCCGCACGGACAATCCTTACAACCAGCTCATGCCATGTTTTACCCACAGAACAGTCGCTGCACTTCAAAGCAATTCACTGTATGTGAAGCATTGTTGGTTTGATGAAGCACAACGCAGGTAGATTAAGGTGATACGTATATTCCAAATGCCTTGGCTCCTTTGGCAGGATATTGACGTTGTGTTCAAGTCCGTGAGCGCTCAGTTAAAACAGGAAGCGGTGTGAGCCACTGCAAGTCAGAACATTTGTATTGAAATGGCTCAGTTCTCCCCACCCCCCCGAGAGGGGTGTCTCTGTGTACCCACCCACCGTGCGAGTTTTATTTAAGCCACGGATGTAGCCAGAGTGCTGGGCTTTGTTCGATCGCACCTTTCCTATTGCAGTGGGGGTTGAGAGCTGTGAGGAGGGGAGCCATGGGGAGGTCGGCTGCATTATTCTCGCCACTTCTCGTTGGTCGACGCAGCGAATCAATTCAGAGCGGAACATGGTAATTAAGGGACGCCTCTCGTAAAAGATCTGCAAGATGATGTAGTAGCTGCAGACACATCCTGTCGTACTCCGAGTCACACTACAGGCACGCGATGGGAACAAAAGGGCTCATTCCCAACAGACTCCGTCCACTCTCATTAATCACCCGACTATACCCCGAGCTCGGAACGAGAAGCCCTTAGAATATCAGCCCAGCGTTATTCAGCCTCAGGTGGTTCCATTCCACAGACAGAACCAGTTTTCATACCAAGAGCAGAACCCAGGAAGCCTTGTCCTCAACACCCAGCAAATTGCACGTTCCGTAAAACTGGAAACGTTGCATCAATTCGGCCCAAGATTTATTAAAGTTCTCAGTGTCACGTTCTATAAAAAATATAATAGTGTAATTGCATCCCGAGATCACAGACCAATATTAAATAGGAACAGGAGAAGGACATCCAGCTCCTCAAGCCTGCTCCGCCAACAGGATATACAGTGGGAGGCAGCAGTCTGTTCGACTGAGGGCTGTAACTATTGTGGCTCAGTCAGCTTCACTGTAGCTACAAACTCTCTCATAATTAGAGGGTTTCCGGGAGTCTGTCCTTCAATCTGTTTTCAAGCCCCTGAACTTTGAGAGGAGGCTAATGGAGTAAACACAGAAATGAGCTGCTTTCCTTTTTTTTTAAAATGTCCGACTCAAGCAGGCTGTCCCACTCAGGGTCGCTGAGGTGCCAGAGTGTTCTGGGTGGCAAAGGATTCTCACCGAGCAAAACGAGACGAAGGCTGATGGCGAAGGCCGTGGACCCGGGTCCCTCCATTTCCACACCCTACACTCCCCAGGTCCCCTCAGCTGTTGTTGGAGTTACCGAACGAGTTTGAGGACATTTCGGAATTGAAGAAGGAGAGGGGCCACCCTCTCCCACTGGGTTTCAAGCCATCGTCCTCTCTGAGCATCTTCTCCGGGATCAGGAATGCTTGGGAATTGATGGAGGTCGGGCTGCCGATGGATTCGGTCTCAGGTGGGGGGAAGTCTCCCGAATCTAGGCTCCAGGATTTGTGATGCATCTGTGGCTGGTAGCCGTCGCCGTGAGGAGTTATCTCCTTCACCTCGGGCTGCTCTTGGTCCGTTGCGAGATTGGTGGCTGCGTGGATCTGAGGTTGATATCCTGACTTAACAATCTCCTCTGGCTCGGTCTCTGGTGCTTCCTGTTGGTGGTATCCAGGGCCCCGTAAAATTGTATAGGTGACCTCGCTTGGGTGGACAGATGGCGATGAAGGCAATGATGCCTCAAAAGCTGGGTTAGTCTCCCCTGAGGTCTCGGTAGATGCGCGCTGCGGACTGTATGATAAGACACCTTCAGCCAGGTGCTCCATATCAGAGGCATCCTCAGGAACGTCCTCATCCTTATCTTCCTTCACGTCCTCCGCAATGATCTGTTTCTCTTCCACAACTTGGACTTTGTTGGGCGTACAATCCTTTGGCTCCAGAGTTTTGCATGAGTTGACTCCCTAACAAGATTGAGAAAAGAAAAAAAAACTGATGGACCTTTCTGGTTTTAGATGTTGTCATTTGGTCAGCGGATGTCTGATATGCTGGAACTCATCCCAGTGTATCAGTCTCCAAACCGAGCTACTGAGAAACCCGCATTGGTGGAGTTCCTGTTTGCTCGATATGAAGCATGCGAGCACTTTCCGCAGGGGTAAAACCTACTGACCCCAGTCCAGAGAGCCTGGGCACAGGTTGGCACTGATCAAGCTCAGGGACTGCCAAGTGTGCACAGCACTGGCGAGCTTCCCGCTGCTTGCTCAGCCAGGACCACCCTACCCAGATCCAGCGATAGGTCCCCATCAATGAGCCAGTCTGGCTGAAGCACAGGGTGGAATGTGAGTTGTGAGGAGGATGCAAAGAGGCTCCAATGTGATTTAGACAAGTTGGGGGAGTGGGCAAGAACATGGCAGATGCAGTATAACGTGGATAAATGTGAAGTTATTCACTTTGGTTGTAAAAACAGAAAGGCAAATTATTATCTGAATGGTGATAGATTGGGAAAAGGGGAGGTGCAATGAGACCTGGGTGTCCTTGTACACCAGTCGCTGAAAGCGAGCATTCAGGTGCAGCAAGCAGTTAGGAAGGCGAATGGTATGTTGGCCTTCATTGCAAGAGGATTTGAGTACAGGAGCAGGGATGTCTTACTGCAGTTATACAGGGCCTTGGTGAGACCACATCTGGAGTATTGTGTGCAGTTTTGGTCTTCTTATCTGAGGAAGGATGTCCTTGCCATGGAGGGAGTGCAACGAAGGTTTACCAGACTGATTCCTGGGATGGCAGGACTGACGTATGAAACATAGAAAATAGGAGCAAGAGTAGGCCATTCGGCCCTTCGGGCCTGCTCCGCCATTCAGAATGATCATGGCTGATCGTCTAACTCAGTACCCTGTTCCCGCTTTTTCCCCATATCCCTTGATCTCTTTAGCATTAAGAAATATATCTATCTCCTTCTTGAATACATCTAATGACTTGACCTCCACTGCCTTCTGTGGTAGAGAATTCCACAGGTTCACCACCCTCTGAGTGAAAAAATTTCTCCTCATCTCAGTTCTAAATGGCATGCCCCGTATCCTGAGACTGTGACCCCTGGTTCTGGACTCCCCAGCCATCGGGAACATCCTCCCTGCATCTAGTCTGTCTAGTCCTGTTAGAATGAGGAGAGATTGGATCTATATTCACTCGAGTTTAGAAGAATGAGAGGTGATCTCATCAAAACCTATTAAATTCTAACAGGACTAGACAGACTAGATGCAGGGAGGATGTTCCCGATGGCTGGGGAGTTCAGAACCAGGGGTCACAGTCTCAGGATACGGGGTAGGCCATTTAGAACCGAGATGAGGAGAAATTTCTTCACTCAGAGGGTGGTGAACCTGTGGAATTCTCTACCACAGAAGGCAGTGGAGGCCAAGTCATTAGATGTATTCAAGAAGGAGATAGATATATTTCTTAATGCTAAAGGGATCAAGGGATGTGGGGAGAAAGCGGGAACAGGGTACTGAGTTAGACGATCAGTCGTGATAATTTTGAATGGCGGAGCAGGCCCGAAGGGCCGAATGGCCTACTCTTGTTCCTATTTTCTATGTTTCTATGTCCCAGATTAAGGAGCAGCCGCAGAGGGTTGATTTGGTTCCAATTAAGTTTAGAGGGTTCTTGGGTAGATCTACTGTATGTAAAATACATTCGTGAACAGCATAGTGTCTGCCCGCAGTTATTCGCTGCTTCTCCTGATCATCAACAATAGTCTGGTCATTTGAACAGTTTTAGCCCATAGAGAGAAAGCAGAAGAGGCTGAATGGCCTCGGCCTTTTCCTAACGTGATGAGTTTGTTACAAGAACCTAGCGAGACCCGGGACTTGTTACCTGGGTAAATCCCTGCTTCAGGACACAAGAGGGGTAGGGAAGAGCTCGGAGCTGCAGCCTAGCACTGCCTACAAGGAGGAGGGGAGAAGACCGAGTCACCTCATGGCCTCTCTCGATCAGCACAGGCAGAGCCCTCGAGACTCATCAATCACCTGCCTTTGTGGCAGCACGGCGAGTATTGAATGAGGAGACCGGGATTAGGGGAGAGAAATATAAACGGGCGGAGTTTCCTGGGTCGGTGCCCAGAGCGCACTGACTATAATCGGGTGTCTTCCTTTAGTCAGTGCTCAAAGCCACTCGATTTTCCGATATTGGGCGCAGACCCAGGAAAATCTCCCCATATGAATCCTATTCTTCAGATAATTGTTAAAATAGAAAATGTCATTTCCCACTAGCTGCAGAGAAAACATTCCCGATAAAACTTTTCACCTAAATCTCTGCGTGTCAGAGAGACCAAGCAATGCGCACTCCCTTCAGCCCACGACCACAGTAGTGCAATGAACGAGAGATAGCAGTGGTGCTTGTGTCTCACCAGCCTGTCGCAATGAATCCTGCGTCACCAGGCAATGTTACAGCAAGGGTCAAGTACAGGAGGAAGGTGGGTCAAGTACAGGAGGAAGGTGGGGCGAGGAGGGGAGTCGGGGGAAACTTTTTCCGCAGAGGGCAGTTGAGTTGTGGAATAGGTTACCAGGGAAGGACAATGAAGGAGAAAGTACAGGTGGGATCAGGAGACTACTGGATGTGTTCAAGAGGAAAGGGATTGAGGGATGTGGGGCGGAGGAGTTGGGGAGATGGGGTTGATCTATCAAAAATGGATGGGGCTTGTTTGGCCTGATGGCTTTTTCCTAAAGATTTTCATTTTAACATTTCATGGACGAGGGAACGGTAGTCTGGAGATGTCCGCAGCAATCATGCTCTCCTGTAAATATGCCGGCCATGTATGTGTCTTCCTGATTTCTTTACCTTCAGTACTGAGGATAATCATCAGTAACAAGCGGCTTACATTAAAATCCTAGCAAGGGTCACTCGATTTCCTGTGTCACCAGATCCTGTAAAAGTGAGAGAACACACCCTATATACACAGAGTCTGCCCCCTCCCTATACACATCCATTCAAAAGCACACATGCACGGACACACACACACAAATACATACATACAGTCAAGCACTTATGCTCACACTTAAACTACATATGTACCCACAAGTAAATATATATATTTATACACACGTGCACACACATACACTTATACACACTTACATATACCCACATGTATACACACACACACAAACACACAATGTTCCCTTCACCCAGTGCTGTACCTGAAGGAAGTTTCCATCCTGCAGAACTTTGCTGTTATTTGGATCAGGAATTTCAGGATAAAATGTCTCTTTGATCCTAGAAACAGAAGAGATGGGAAGAAGGAAACAGTCAGTCTCTCAGAGCTCTTCCTGCCATCAGTCCCCAGTGTTCGTTGCTCCCAGCCTGGTCGGGAACTGAGCTGAGTGCGAGGAATCGCACCCCATGCACCAATTGCACACCGCAGGTTATGTGCCCCAACTCGCAGCCCCAGCCCAGTGCCTGCACAGAGTTCGCTGGCTCATTTCATAAAGGGAGTCTCGGGTTCCAAGCTCAGTCTGATATCGGCCAGGACACCAATACTGGCCCAGGTGCAGGTTAGTGAGAGAAACATCAGCCAGGTTCAACCCAACCATGACGTCTGTCAGAAGGGATGACAGGGGAAATCTGGCACAAAATATCCTGCCTGGGCTCCCAGCCCGGGGAGGGGCCGGGGCACGGCCTGGGCTCTCAGCCCGGGGAGGGGCAGGGCCTGGGCACCCTCCCTGGGGAGGGGCAGGGGCAGGGCCTGGGCTCCCTCCCTGGGGAGGGGCCGGGGCAGGGCCTGGGCTCCCTCCCTGGGGAGGGGCCGGGGCAGGGCCTGGGCTCCCTCCCTGGGGAGGGGCCGGGGCAGGGCCTGGGCTCCCTCCCTGGGGAGGGGCCGGGGCAGGGCCTGGGCTCCCTCCCTGGGGAGGGGCCGGGGCAGGGCCTGGGCTCCCTCCCTGGGGAGGGGCCGGGGCAGGGCCTGGGCTCCCTCCCTGGGGAGGGGCCGGGGCAGGGCCTGGGCTCCCTCCCTGGGGAGGGGCCGGGGCAGGGCCTGGGCTCCCTCCCTGGGGAGGGGCCGGGGCAGGGCCTGGGCTCCCTCCCTGGGGAGGGGCAGGGGCAGGGGCAGGGCCTGGGCTCCCAGCCCGGGGAGGGGCCATTTACTGTTTAAGAAGACTGATCATTGAAAGGGAAATTACCATTCTTGTTTTCGGTAGCAGAAGATACTGAGCATGACTCCCAGCGCTATAATTCCCACCAGTGGCAAGGTAATCCCAAGGATCAGTGCAATGGCTGATTGGGGGAGAAAAACAAACAGGTTAGAAAACAAACATGTATATTAATAATCACTACAGGGACTTGGGGGAAACTCTGTGTTTCTTAATGTGGGGATCAACAGGGGGATGAGTGAGGGGAAATCTATAATGGTACATCGTACATGGACTCAGTGGGACTGATGGGTTGTGTAAGATAGTTTACAATATAATAGAAAAAACAGCTTCACAATACAGAACTCGGTATTAATACCTTTGTATTATGGGAAGGAAAGGAAAGGTCTTGCATTTATATAGCGACTTACACGACCTCAGGACGACCCAAAGCGCTTTACAGCCAATGAAGTACTTTCTGAAGTGTACTCAATGTTGCAATGTAGGAAACGCAGCAGAAGATTTGCGCACAGCAAGATCCCACAAACAGCAACGTGATAACGACCAGATAATCTGTTTAAGTGGTGTTGGTTGCATTATGAGAATGTATTCTGTGCGATGGAGGTTTAGATTAGGTGGTTAGGATTCAGCACGGGAATGATAAGGTGGAAGTGTCAGCATAATTCAATTTAAGATGCATCAAAGGGTTTGTGTAAGAATTTTAGCTAGTTTGGAGCCAACGTGTCTACATTTCAGCCCTAATCTTTCTGATATGGTGTGTGTTTATAACCATGCAAAATTATCTTATGTTCTATTGATAAGAAATGATGCTGCCGTACTCCAGTGAGAATGGAGGGGATGTGGCAGATGTGCCATCTATTGGTGTGGTAGCATATGACACATAGAGGTCACATGATGATATCAGAATTGATAGGTTTAGAGCAAGTCACCTGACATAGTCCATCCAGGTGTATAAATAGGCTCACTCTCAGTAATTCTTTGGTATTCTGTGTTGAGCGCTCACCTGGACTGGTTAGATTTAAAAGCAGACCTGAGGGATATCCTACGAATAAGTGTATCATAGTAGGTACAGCACAGGAGGAGGCCATTTGGCCCATCGTGCCTGTGCCGGCTCTTTGAAAGAGCTATCCAATTAATCCCACTCCCCTGCTCTTTCCTCACAGCCCTGTAATTTTTTTCCTTTCAAGTATTTATCTAATTCCCTTTTGAAAGTTACTATTGAATCTGCTTCCACCGCCCTTTCAGGCAGTGCATTCCAGATCAGAACAACTCGCTGCGTAAAAAATGTTTCCTCATCTCCCCTCTGGCTCTTTTGCCGATCACCTTAAATCTGTGTCCTCTGGTTACTGACCCTTCTGCCACTGGAAACAGTTTCTCCTTATTTACTGTATCAAAACCGTTCATGATTTTGAACACCTCTATCAAATCTCCCCTTAACCTTCTCTGCTCTAAGAAGAACAACCCCAGCTTCTCCAGTCTCTCCACATAACTGAAGTCCCTCATCCCTGGCACCATTCTAGTAAATCTCTTCTACACTTTCTCTGAGGCCTTGACATCCTTCCTAAAGTGTGGTGCCCAGAATTGATCACAATACTCCAGCTGGGGCTTAACCAGTGTTTTATAAAGGTTCATCATAACTTCTTTGCTTTTGTTCTCTATGCCTCTATTAATAAACATGATGTGGAGATGCCGGTGATGGACTGGGGTGGACAAATGTAAGGAGTCGCACAGCACCAGGTTATAGTCCAACAGCTTTATTTGAAATCACAAGCTTTCGGAGCTTTGCTCCTTCGTCAGGTAACCTCATTCTTCCTACCAAAATGTATCACTTCACACTTCTCTGCATTACATTTCATCTGCCATGTATCTGCCCATTTCACCAGTCTGTCTCTGTCCTCCTGAAGTCTGTTACTATTCTTCACATTGTTTACTACATTTCCGAGTTTCGTGTCATCTGCAGACTTTGAAATTATACCCTCTATACCCAAGTCCAGGTCATTATTATGTATCAAAAAGAGCAGTGGTCCTGATACTGACCCTGGGGGAACACCACCGTATACTTCCCTCCAGTCTGAAAAACAACCGTTCACCGCGACTCTCCGCTTTCTGTCCTTTAGCCAACTTTATATCCATGCTGCCACTGTCCCTTTAATCCCATGGGCTTTAATTTTGCTAACAAGTCTATCATTTGGTACTTCATCAAATGCCTTTTGAAAGTCCATACACAACATCATAGATGTATAAGCTTGCTTGTAATTTCTTTCGATATTAATAAAACCAACAATTTGATTTTATCTGGCATCGGAACCTATATAATTTGGATTAATCTACTTGCCCCAGACTGTCTTGCATTCTCCAGTTGAAGTGGTGATCTGTGTAACAGTAATGGCCCACCCATGGGTGCAATCCTCAGCACTCTCTGACTGTAGTCAGCCTGGCACGGTTTGTTTCAGCAGTGACCATTTCATGGAGCAGAGTAACTGCACACTCGAGTCACATCGGGTGCGGTTTAACTTTCCACAATCCACTACAACCCCTGGTGTTTGTTATTTTGACTCCCCACTATTCATTGGTTTTTTTTCAATATCCTTATGTTGAATATAGGATGCCGGACAAATGCCTGGGGGGAGGGCAATTGAAGCTGTCTGCGATTACAGGTCCATCGGCTCATATTGGGGTCCGTAGAGTGGAACTGAATGGCCCACCCCTCTCAGTATGAACTCTGCCCAGCCTAGCCTGACTGAAAGATACTCTTAACAAAGACCAAACGATAAAATACTTATTTATAAAATCACTAGTGCACAAACTGCTAACTCCTTAATTAAAGAACTTATATTTATATAACACCTATGTCCTATCCTTAGGACCAAGCTAAGCACTTTGCAGCCAATGAATGTGATGTAGGTAAATGGTAATGATATTTGGATGCGTTAAATGAGAACTATGTAGATCCCTGGGCTTTGATGTAAGGTAGATGGATACCAACAACAAACAATGGACAAAGCAAACAGTAATTGGTCTGGACACCAGAGCTAATGTTGTGGCCCTAATAGGCATCATCATCTGGCCCAGGCTATACTCTTGCAGGCGTCCTAAAGGGGAAGATGGTTAATATTTCCAAAAGGTCACTCTTAAGGCTACAGGTTTTACGGTTTTGATAGAATTGTGGAATGTAATACCTCAAATCCAAGTAATAAGAACAGAAATGAACTTATTCAAACACCATAAACCCGTCCTACATGAAATGCAAAACCAAGGCCCTGTCTGCCTGTTCAGGTGGACGTTACTGATCCCATGGCATTAATGGAAGAGGAGGAGAAGGAAGCTCTCCCAGTGTCCTGGCCAATATTCCACCTTTAACCAACAATTATGGTCATCCACTGGTTGTAGCTTCTTAATGTGTGCAAAATGGCTGAACATTTGCCTGTCACAAATTAATTTAATGTACGTGAAGCACTCTGGAACATTTCTGAGAGATGTGATAAGACACTATTCTTTCAGTTTTCCTGGTGTTGATATCTGGCTGGGAATATTAAAAGTGGAACTGTTTCACTTCAAACCTTTCAATCTCAAAACAATATTTTCTGGGATATTTCCCAGAAAATGAGGACAAATCATATCACATTTAAGGAACCGTCTGAGCCCGTAATATGGCACAAGCCGTAGCCCTCGGTGAGTGTTATCGTTTTCCATGGGTGGACTTACAGCTGTTTGGCGTAGTCACAGTGACTGCTTTTCTGGGGCTGTCCCCTCCTCCGGTGTACGCGCTCACTGCCACACTGTACGTGGTTCCAGATTCGAGGCCCGTGATCTTGAAAGCCCTCGTGTCGGAGTTGTTAATGGTCTTTGGCTTAGCTATCGCAATGGAGGAAGCAGAAAATCAGAACCGCTCTCCAAGATGGCGGGGCTTATCCCTCTCCGCGCACCGCGGTGCTGCTTACTTACCGATTTCAAGTTCAATTTCCCAACGGCCGAATGGGTTAAGACACTGCCAGGTTAACGCTGAAACCAGACAGGCCAGACGGACCAAGGAGCAACACCCAGCTAATCTCGGCTGTGGCACCAGCAACAAGAACAGCCCTTTTCAAACCACCAGGCCCACAAAATTCAAACCGGACAAACCAGCAAATAAGAAATACAAGTACAAATAGGACTGAGTTGCCTGGGCTCCTGTGCTGAATTGACAGGACTTGCGCTGGGACTGCCAGATATACGAAGCAAAGAAAAAGACTGCACGACTGAAGGTAGCAGCAGCGATTAATTTCCCCTTCTCCACATCTAGGTGGAGCACCTCACACTGCGATCTCCTTGCGTCTCTGAGTTACCGGTCACAGACACGTCACTGCCAGGGGATGCTGAACAGATGCCCCGTGCTTCCCCACAGGAAGAGGGAGGGAAATATCAACAGCAGTTTCATTCCCAGCAACACATGCATCCAGGACTACAGAGGGAGCAGGTCAGCCCCTCACAGTCCCAGGGAAAAAGGCAGGAGGGTCACCCTCGGAGAACAAGACACTTGGCAACGTGAGAATTGTTATTGAGGGGAGGGCAAATCTAGGGAAAGTAGTCTTTGTTCACACAACTCACCCCAATGCCTTCTTGAAACAATATTACAAATATGCCTTGATAGTTTTTAAAGCATCAAACATTTTATTTGTTCTCAGGAGGTGCCGGCAAGGCTACATTCATTATCCATTCCCTTCCACCTCAGAGGGCAACCACATAGTGGGTGGGACTGGAGTCACGAATAGGCCTGACCGGGTAGGGGCGGGCAGGTTCCTTTCCCTCAGGAGCATCGAATGAACCTGGTGGGTTTTTCAGTGAAGATCCATCAGCTTCCATTCTCTCCGGTACCAGCCCACAAATTTATTGATTTCAATTTCACAACTTGCCATGGTAGGATTTGAGCTCATGGTCCAGGACTTCAACCACTACATTACCATACCTCAAAGTGGAGCCCTGTACATCTCAAAGGGGCGCCACTGAGTGCAAAGGGGCTGTAACTTTGAACTGGCCTGGGAAACCCAGTCCACGTCGGCCGGCTCAAGAGGTAACTACACAAGGCATATTCTTTTCATCAAATTTTGGAAATTGTGAGGCGGCTTTGAACAAAAAGTACTTCTCCAAGACTGTCCTTCCCCTTTGTGTATAGACAGAAGAAAAATAGCCTCACACTCATACGTCTGACTGTTTACACAGATTCGCCAGAATCATACCAGGGCTTAAAGGGTTCAATTATGAGGACAGGTTGCATAAACTTGGTTTGTATTCCCTTGAATTTAGAAGATGGAGGGGTAATCTGATCGAAGTGTTTAAAATGATAAAAGGGTTCGATAGGGTAGATACAGAGAAACTATTTCCTCTGGTGGGGGAATTCTGAACAAGGGGACACAATCTTAGAATTAGAGCTAGGCCGTTCAGGAGTGAAATCAGGAAGCTCTTTTTCACACAAAGGGGAGTGGAAATCTGGAACTCTCTCCCCTAAATGACTGTGGATGCTGGGGGTCAATTGGAAATTTCAAGACTGAGATTGATAGATTTTTGTTGGGTAAGGGTATCAAGGGATTTGGAGCAAAGGTGAGTAAATGAAGTTAAGGTACAGATCAGCCATGATCTCACTGAGTGACCATAAGTGATAGGAGCAGGAGTAGGCCATTCGGCCCCTCGAGCCTGCTCCACCATTTAATGAGATCATGGCTGATCTGATTTTTGCCTCAACTCCACTTTCCCGCCCTTTCCCCATATCCTTTGACTCCCTTGCTGATCAAAAATTTGTCTAACCCAGCCTTGAATGTATTCAATGACTCAGCCTCCACAGCTTTTTGGGGTAAAGAATTCCAAAGATTCACGACCCTCTGGGAGAAGAAATCCCTCCTCATTTCCGTCTTAAACGGGCGACCCCTTATTCCGAGACGATGCCCCCGAGTTTTAGATTCCCCCATGAGGGGTAACATCCTCTCAGCATCTACCCTATCGAATCCCCTCAGAATCTTGTATGTTTCATGTGAGTGGCTGAATGGCCTCCTCCTGTTCCTATGTTTAAACAATAGACACTTACAGGGATGTAAAGGCCAAGAATGTGGCTCCAGATGGGAAGCCTCAACCGGGGAAAGATACTTTTCAGAAGATCAGCCTTCGTGTATTTACCTGTATTCCACCAATGTGTGCCCATGGGCTTGATGGCTGCTGAATCATTGTATAGTTTCCTGTAATAAACCTTGAATCCTTCAATGAATCCTCGCCGTTTCTCCACAGGAATCTCATTCCATTCTATCTTTACCGAATCTTCGGTGGTTTCCTTGATATCCAGTTTCGGAGCCTCGGATGGGGCTACGGATTGTAATCAAAGACCGCTGGTTATATTAGGGCTTCAGTTAGGAGTGTGGTCGTTTTAAATGCCCTATACACCACCCAGTGCACTCTTCTCAAAACAATTACAAGAGGACAGTAAAGAGGGCACCAGAACTTCCCATTCGATGCCGTTTCAAAAACTGAGCCATGATTTCAGAGATATCATTCTTTTTTAAGACTCCTTTTATGGGGGTATTTGGCTGTGTTTCTGTTTTCTGTATTATTTACCCCCTTTCTCTGTCTGCCTGGCCTTGACACTTGGAGTCAAGAGGGCAGGCGTCCAGCTTGCTCCCACATCACGGCCAATGCCTCCATCTCCCCCCTGCACCCCCACCCTCCCAATTTGGCTTCCAGGAGATTCCACGAACAGCTGGACTCCCGCTCCAATGTGCCTTCCCACACGTTCCCTTCCACACATCGCAGCTCAGATCGCAACTCAAAGCTGCCTTCTATTAACATATTATTGGACCAAGTCACCACATCCTTTATCATCACCAAATTTCCAACCATTGTTCTTGCCTTAACTACAAAACTTGCATTTATATCACGCTTTACCACTGACTTGGAGGCGAGCACAACAGCCATTTTATGCCAAGATCCCACTAACAATAATGAGATTAATGACCAGTTAATCTATTTTCAGTTGGGGGAGGAACATTGGCCAGGACACCAAATAGTGCATGGGACCTTTAGCATCCATCTGAATGGAAAAACAGGGCCTCAGTTAATGTCTCACCTGCAGGACAGCACCTCTGACAATGCAGCACTCCCCCAGTACTGCGCGGTCAGCCTAGACTATGAGTTCAGAAGCTGGAGTGGGGCTAGAATCTGCAACCTTCTGCCCTACCAATGGAGCCTGACTGACACTTGGTGACCAGCTCACGTTTCAATATGGAGGCACCGAGATTTCAGGGCATTCTTATCTTTTCACTTGGTCTGAGTGTCGTTGGCGGGAGAGCAACCTGCATGGACCGCCAGGTGTCAGTCGCGGCTCACTGGCACTCCAAGTGCCAGTACTGAGGGAGCGCTGCACTGTTGGAGGTGCCGTCTTTCGGATGAGATGTTAAACCGAGGCCCCATCAATATTTGTCCCTCAACCAATATCACTAAAACAGATGATGATCTGGTCATTATCAAATTGCTAATTGTGGGATCTTGCTGTGCGCAAATTGGCTGCTGCGTTTCCCACATTACAACAGTGACTATACTTCAAAAGTACTTCATTGGATGTAAAGCGCTTTGGGACGTCCTGAGGTCATGAAAGGCGCGATATAAATGCAAGTCAGTCTTTCTTTTTGGCTTCTACATAGGTCTGGTTCCTGAAATGGAAACCCGCTGTTCGACACAGGCATGGGTCCTGTCCGACAGTACTGTGTGCCTTTCAGCACTGCATGTACAACAGTGGCCAAGCCCACCTGGAATTACGACCATACTTTGCATCGTGACATAAGCACCCTGATGGGCTGAATGTTTACAGGGCAGCAAAGATCAGAAGACCCAGAGAAATAACGGAATCTCCACTAAAGTTGGCCGAACGGGGAAGGTTTATTTTTGACAGT
Organism: Heptranchias perlo; assembly: GCF_035084215.1. Classification (NCBI taxonomy): domain Eukaryota; kingdom Metazoa; phylum Chordata; class Chondrichthyes; order Hexanchiformes; family Hexanchidae; genus Heptranchias; species Heptranchias perlo. The sequence goes on from NC_090328.1 coordinate 3,946,389, forward strand.
GCAGTCAGGGGTTGGCAGCACTGCCTTTGACACCAGCTGGGTATTGCTGCACAACCAGATATCTTTTCACCTAGGCTCCGATAGTTGCCCTCCTTACCCAGTTCACGTGTGTATCCGACCTGCCTCTTCAGTAAGTAATCTCCGTCATCCCTGCACTCAAGTACATCAAGGTTGTACCGCACTCCGGTTTGAAAGGCATCTGTGAAAAGCATTACAACTCACTATCAAAACTGTACAAAAGACATCATACATGTAAAAGGTTATAGCTGGCTGTAAGCATCCCATGCAAAAAGAGTTTGGGGCACTCTCAGTCCATGTCGCAGTGATAGGCACCCATTGCACAAGACTACCCCTAACTTGGCACTAGATCAACAATTTCACTCAGTGAGGCTCAAGGGTAGCTGGTGTAAGAAATGGAAAAACTGTGGTGTAGTACAGCATGCGCTTCTGAGGTTGGCAATGAGGCACATTGATGGGCAGTGTAAAGGGAGCTTTACTCTGTATCTAACCCGTGCTGTACCTGTCCTGGGAGTGTTTGATGCGACAGTGTAAAGGGAGCTTTACTCTGTATCTAACCCGTGCTGTACCTGCCCTGGGAGTGTTTGATGCGACAGTGTAGAGGGAGCTTTACTCTGTATCTAACCCGTGCTGTAACTGCCCTGGGAGTGTTTGATGGGACAGTGTAAAGGGAGCTTTACTCTGTATCTAACCCGTGCTGTACCTGTCCTGGGAGTGTTTGATGGGACAGTGTAGAGGGAGCTTTACTCTGTATCTAACCCGTGCTGTACCTGCCCTGGGAGTGTTTGATGGGACAGTGTAGAGGGAGTTTTACTCTGTATCTAACCCGTGCTGTACCTGCCCTGGGAGTGTTTGATGGGACAGTGTAGAGGGAGCTTTACTCTGTATCTAACCCTGTACCTGCCCTGGGAGTGTTTGATGGGACAGTGTAGAGGGAGCTTTACTCTGTATCTAACCCGTGCTGTACCTGCCCTGGAGTATTTGATGGGACAGTGTAGAGGGAGCTTTACTCTGTACCTAACCTGTGCTGTACCTGCCCTGGGAGTGTTTGGGACAGTGTAGAGGGAGCTTTACTCTGTATCTAACCCGTGCTGCACCTGACCTGGGTGCCCAAAATGGAATAAATGTTACAATCCCAGCACTATGCTGTTTACCACCACATGTTTAAGACCGTGTGTATCCTCAGTAAAAGTTGGAGATTGATGAGTAATTGGCTGAAAGAGAGGAAACAGCAAGTACTACTAGAAGAGTGCTTTTGGGACGGGGAGAGATACTGAGTAGGGTGCTCAGGGATCTGGGCCTCTAGTTTTTGATCTATACAAATGATGTGGATTTAGAATTAGAATGTTAATTGGTCAATTTGATGGTACTAAACTGGGTGGGGGAGGTGGGTGGGAGAACCATGAGTTTGATGAAGCAAATGAGGAGTTACAGGAAGACCTAGACAATATCTGCAAGTAGGCACAACAATCACAAATGAAATTCAAATCAGAGAACTGTACGGTCTTGTACATTGGAAGAAACAATGGAGACGTACTTAATGAATGACGTCGAACTAGCTGGGGAGAGATAGGGAGCTGTGAGTGGCATGTTCAGTCACTGAAGAGCAGCAATTAACAAAGTGATCAGAATACTGAGCTGAACTGCCAAATCTGTAGAGCACCAGTCTGGGACAGTCACGCTGAAGCTGTACTGTGCTCAGGGACAGGCCGCACCTCGAGTACTGCGTTCAGTTCTGGTCACCGCGGCACCCGGGAAAACATCCCAGCCCTGGAAATGGTGGAGAGAAAGGTCCCCGGGGGGGGAGGCTGATCCCCAATGTCAGAGGGATTGAGTTACGACAAAGGGTTAGAAACACCTCGGGGTCTTCAGTTTCGAAAGGAGGCGAATGAAGGGGAACCTTACAGAGGTAGATCAGGTACTACGTGGAAAAGAAAGGGTTAATCCCGAGCAACACTTCAAGTTAAACCACATCTGCAGACCAAGGGGTGATTGGTTCAAACTGGGAAAAGGACTGATGTCAGGAAGCACTTCTTCACACAGGGTGATTAATACCTGGAGTGAGGGGCAAAAACCTCTGGGGTCATTCGGGAGGCGGTTAAATGCTGTGGGGGGGGGGGGGGGGGGGGGGAGGTGATTGGGGGAACCACGGATTTCTACGGATGGAAGAGCTGGAGGGGCCGATTGGCCTCCCTCATCTGTACTTATCTTTGTGACCTTGGTCAGCATGAATTTCATTTTAAAAAGGGAAAATGAGAGAGATCATCATCGTGCCCAGTTCAACACAAAGGGGGGAAAACGGATATCTTATTCTCAAGCAAAACATTTATTGGTTTAGAATACTTCACCTGATTTTATTGTGGCGCGCGTTGAGTTTGAAGGAAATTTCTGCCAGTCTAAGTTACACACCGGGGAGCTCGGAAAGTTGCACCACTGTACGGTGTAGCCACAGCTCTGGGCTTGATGCCTCTGCCAGGTCACATTGAATCCGTCCCCTGTACCACTCGCTTTTTCAGAGTCCAGATTTTCGTCTGGAAAAAAAAAAGGGGAAAATACAAAAGGGAACTCGGAGACTATTCATCTGAAAGGGAACATAAACAGGACCTCCTGGGATAGTACAATTGTGACCTCCCACATATACTGCAGAGCTCACAGCACGTGCCAGTGTCCAAGGATTGAAAAGGACTTGCATTTATATGGCGCTTTCACGACCTCAGGACGTCCCACAGTGCTTTACAACCAATGAAGTACTTTTGAAGTGTAGTCACTGTTGTAATGTAGGGCTAGCTGCCAGACCTTATTATTTATTATTTTTCCCTCTGCCTGTCTCACTCTTATAATCACTCCCTTGTGTTTTACCTTTACTCCTCACCCCACCCTTTTGCTTCAGTTTTGAAACCCCAAGCTTCAAACTCGGCTTCTTTCTTTTACTCTATCCATCCCGATGGATTCCTGCACTGTTGGCCTCGGCCCATCATCTCAGAATGAAGAGGGGTGGGGTGGAGTGGAAGGCACCACAAGGGGCAGGCAGTAGGTTTTGCTCCTGCACACATCTGGGACACTGTCTGAACCTGAGCTAGGGACACTGCTTCACTGAAGGGCCCCCTCGCAGGTCACCTGTGCCCTCCTGCTACTGCCACGCTGGAAGTTATGTTACCATGTATGAAGATCTAAACATCAAGCACGGCAACTCACTTTCAGGACAGAGTATTAAAACAAAGACTGATTATTAAAAAAAACCACACTGCAAATGCTGAAAATACAAAGCAGATCAGTCAGTATCTGGAAGAGAAACCGTCTAGTGAAGGGACCCACCCGAAACAGGAGCCCCACTCACTATTTCAGCTGCTAAACGATCTTCACATTTCAAACAGCTTGTTTACTGGCCCAGGGGAGCCTGCACAACCTGTTTTAAATTCAGATTTCAGGATTTGTTGAGCTATGGCTTGGCCTTGACTTGCTAATGAATAATCCGTCCTCTCCGGTTACTTTGTGTGAAGTGCCCAGTAACACAGCAAAGCTAGGAGGCACCGCAGTTTTTTTTTAAAAATTCATACTCGGGATCTGGGTATCACCGGCAAGGGTGACATTTATTGCCCATCCCTAGTTGCCCTGAAAAGGTGGTGGTGGTGGGCCTTCTTCAACTGAGTGGCTTGCTGGGCTACTTCAGGGGTCAGTCAGGAGTCAACCACATCGGTGTAGGACTGGAGTCACATATAGGGCAGACCGGGTAAGGATGGCAGGTTTCCTTCCCTAAAGGACATTAGCGAACCAGATGGAATTCTACGACAATCCAACAGCTTCATGGTCACTTTTAATAATATCAGCTTTTTATTTCCAGATTATTTTTTTTTAAACTGAATTCAGATTCTCAAACTGGCATGGTGGAATTTGAACTCGTGTTCTCTAGATTATTAGTCCAGGCCTCCCAACCCAGTAACATAATTACAGCATTCACAGAATTAGAGATCAGAAGAATTTAGGTGGTTGATATGCGACTGAAAGTTGTTTTCCCCCAAAGACTACATAACAAGCAATTTGTTACCTTGCCTCGGTAATTGATAAACATCTCACTCACACAGTGTTGGAAGTTTTTGGTCCCGGGCACTTAACAGGGAGTTTGACAGCCTTGGCCTTTCAGTGGTGCAAGAAAAGTGGGAAATTTTTAAAAAGACACAGAGATACAGGCAAGCAGTTAGCTCCAAATGAGTGTGCCAAGGTAGTAAGTCAGGTTTTTGAAACAGGAAGCTGTGAGGCAGTCGGGTTTTTAAACAGAAAGCTGTGAGGGCTCTCGCTGAGTCTAAAAGGTTAGAATTGTTGGGAGGATATGTTGTCTAAGTGAAGTAAGACGACCCACTGATGTGGTTCAGTGTGGCGTGTTCATTCTTTTGTATAATTATGCAAAGATAAGTTGTACGAATTGAATTAAATGAGTTCAATCATGACTGCTGTTCCGTATGTTCAATTTAGTGTGAAATACAGCGTTCGTATCAAACCTTGTCTCACTAAGCGTTTTGCTTGGTCCACCTTTGAGAAATTTGAAGCTGTACCAGTGTGAAAGACACAAATATCCAGTTCAGATCACAAGGGGGCACTACTGTTACAGATCTGGGTTATGCTATCGTACAAGCAGATATCAGGCTGTGCGAGTCAACTCCCATAAAAATAAGACGTTGATACTGCTTACGGGCACAAATGATGCCAGGACCCCGAAGGTATATACGGCAGACGCTCACCATCCTGCTGTGGAGGGATCCTGATCTTAGAAGGTGGCGACATTCCTGCACTGTTTTGTGCCACAACAGTAACTACGTAGCCAGCTCGGTCGAGGTGTATCTGTGCGCTGGTCTTTGACGTCGCAATGGTGCTTTTCGAATCGCTTCCCACTTTCGTCCAAGTTATATTGTAGGATAAAACTGGACCGTTCGCATCGGTAGCAGAAAGTGGCTGCGAGGAAGAGAGATTGAAGCAGCTCGTTACAGCACTCTAATCCTTCAAATGTCTTTTTCAGACCCTGGACAGGACACAAGGAAAAGCTCTTCATCCAATAGGTGATTCCTCTCTCACCTTCAACTCCAACTTTTCTCTCAATCAGAAACCTTCTTGTTTCTATTTCACCAACATCACCATGGTCAATGCTCCTCTCAACTTTCTTCTTTTGTTCTTCCTAAACTGCAAATGCACCTCCCCATTCACATTTTCTCCTCCCTACAACCTCAGTGTTGAGACGAATCCAACTCATGCTATTGCTCCTAATCCAACTCATTCCTTCCCAAGAATTCACGAGTGTGGAACATTCCTAAGCCTCCATTTTCTTCTACAATCTCAGGCATAGCCTTCCCATAACCACATAGGATAGAATCTCGGAATCTTACAGCACAGAAGGAGGTCGTTTGGCCCATCGTGCCTGTGCCGGCTCTCAGAAAGACCTATCCAATTAGTCCCACTCCCCTGCTCTTTCCCCATAGACCTGCAAATTTTTTCCCGTCAAGTATTTATCCAATTCCCTTTTGAAAGTTAAATTGAATCTGCTTCCACCGCCCTTTCATGCAGTGCATTCCAGATCATTACAACTCGCTGCGTAAAAGAATTTCTCATCACCGCCCCCACCCCTCCCACCTCTTTCGCCAATTATCTTAAATCTATGTCCTCTGGTTGCCATACCTCCTGTCAGTGCAAACAGTTTCTCCTTATTTACTCTATCAAAACTGCTCATGATTCTGAACTCATCTACTAAATTTCCCCTTAACCTTTTCTGCTCTAAGGAGAACAACCCCAGCTTCTCCAGTCTCTCCACATAACTGAAGTCCCTCACCCTGGCACCATTCTAGTAAATCCCTTCTGCACCCTCTTCAAGGCCTTGGCATCCTTCATAAAGTGTGATTTTTTTTTTCACCCACTCATTCAATCTTGGTGATGTCGCTTGCCAGGACTTTGAACTATTGCCTGGCATCTTAAAAATAACATTTCTACTCCTTACCTTCCAGTAAATGGTCACAGTTCGGTCTGGCATAATCGTTCTCCAGACATCCAGGCTCACTGACGGAGCTGTAATTACAGGCATTTTGTGAGGGAAAATGGGCATAGGAGAGAGAAAAAGTTTCATATTTATAGTTTCTCAACCCCTCCATATGGGACTGCCTTGTTATCCTACATATATTATACATACAGATCCAATTGTACACTCTTCGACTCACTGCTTACTTTTGTCCCCATAGAGCTTCTGGCCTGAATACACAGTACACAGGCTGAAACCACAAACCTCATATATTGCCACAGTACCACCAGCAAAATTTAGACAACACAGAAAGCAGTAAATGCAAGCTGGGAAGAAACCACAGCATTACTGCTTACTATGTCAAGAGTCAAACGTATAACGGCAGTAACACATCTCAGGACTGAGATGACATAAACTGCTCAAGCTTTCCTCTTGTGATTTAAGATTTATAGTAAGACTCATTTTAACTGTGGATATGTCACTACCTGGTAATTCACTGCAGGATGTTCACATTCTTATATGTTGGATTAGTTTTTCTTCATTTTGTCCTCCCCTCCCTTTGCTGTACCTGCCCTGGGAGCATTTGATAGGACAGTGTAGATGGAGCTTTACTCTGTATCTAACCCGTGCTGTACCTGCCCTGGGAGTGTTTGATGGGACAGTGCAGAGGGAGCTTTACTCTGTATCTAACCCGTGCTGTACCTGTTCTGGGAGTGTTTGATGGGACAGTGTAGAGGGAGCTTTACTCTGTATCTAACCCGTGCTGTACCTGCCCTGGGAGTGTTTGATGGGACAGTGTAGAGGGAGCTTTACTCTGTATCTTTTTTTTTTATTCGTTCACGGGATGTGGGCGTCGCTGGCGAGGCCAGCATTTATTGCCCATCCCTAATTGCCCTCGAGAAGGTGGTGGTGAGCCGCCTTCTTGAACCGCTGCAGTCCGTGTGGTGACGGTTCTCCCACAGTGCTGTTAGGAAGGGAGTTCCAGGATTTTGACCCAGCGACAATGAAGGAACGGCGATATATTTCCAAGTCGGGATGGTGTGTGACTTGGAGGGGAACGTGCAGGTGGTGTTGTTCCCATGTGCCTGCTGCTCTTGTCCTTCTAGGTGGTAGAGGTCGCGGGTTTGGGAGGTGCTGTCGAAGAAGCCTTGGCGAGTTGCTGCAGTGCATCCTGTGGATGGTACACACTGCAGCCACAGTGCGCCGGTGGTGAAGGGAGTGAATGTTTAGTGTGGTGGATGGGGTGCCAATCAAGCGGGCTGCTTTATCTTGGATGGTGTCGAGCTTCTTGAGTGTTGTTGGAGCTGCACTCATCCAAGCAAGTGGAGAGTATTCCATCACACTCCTGACTTGTGCCTTGTAGATGGTGGAAAGGCTTTGGGGAGTCAGGAGGTGAGTCACTCGCCGCAGAATACCCAGCCTCTGACCTGCTCTCGTAGCCACAGTATTTATATGGCTGGTCCAGTTAAGTTTCTGGTCAATGGTGACCCCTAGGATGTTGATGGTGGGGGATTCGGTGATGGTAATGCCGTTGAATGTCAGGGGGAGGTGGTTAGACTCTCTCTTATTGGAGATGGTCATTGCCTGGCACTTATCTGGCGCGAATGTTACTTGCCACTTATGAGCCCAAGCCTGGATGTTGTCCAGGTCTTGCTGCATGCGGGCTCGGACTGCTTCATTATTTGAGGGGTTGCGAATGGAACTGAACACTGTGCAGTCATCAGCGAACATCCCCATTTCTGACCTTATGATGGAGGGAAGGTCATTGATGAAGCAGCTGAATATGGTTGGGCCTAGGACACTGCCCTGAGGAACTCCTGCAGCAATGTCCTGGGTCTGAGATGATTGGCCTCCAACAACCACTACCATCTTCCTTTGTGCTGGGTATGACTCCAGCCACTGGAGAGTTTTCCCCCTGATTCCCATTGACTTCAATTTTACTAGGGCTCCTTGGTGCCACACTCGGTCAAATGCTGCCTTGATGTCAAGGGCAGTCACTCTCACCTCACCTCATCCGTGCTGTACCTGTGCTGGGACTGTTTGATGGGACAGTGTAGAGGGAGCTTTACTCTGTATCTAACCCGTGCTGTACCTGCCCTGGGAGTGTTTGATGGGACAGTGTAGAGAGAACTTTACTCTGTATCTAACCTGTGCTGTACCTGCCCTGGGAGTGTTTGATGGGACAGTGTAGAGAGAACTTTACTCTGTATCTAACCCATGCTATGTTTGACCTGGGAGTGTTTGATGCTGATACTGGTTGCCTGAAACTAAGTGTTCCACTACCAGCACTAACATCACTCGGTTTGATGAGTCACAGGATAGTTATAAAAAACAGGTGAGAGTGAACGGCAGATCTCGCCTATCTCAGTTTGTTGCATGAGATTATCCCCCTCTCTGTTACTCACCAGCCTGTTCAGTTGTGACATTTAGAACATTGCTCCATTCACTCCACTTCCAGAAATGCTGAGACAAATAGCGAGCCCTGATGGAATATCCCGTATTGGCTCGTAAGTTGTTTAATATTACAGTGTGCCGCGCGTCCGTTGGTCCTCCAGTCACAGAGTAGTTATGCTACAATACAAAAATATTTATAGTTTAGGCTAGAAGGTGCTAATTATTCGGTCGATAAAGGGATGAAAGTCTGCTCTACTATACTGATGCAATAAGGAGTGCTCTTCTGGGAATGGGAGCCATCTTTTTGGTTTCCTCCAGTGCTTCTATACATTTGGCCTGAACTCCATTAGCTTCCCTGGCTGTCACATCAGGAGGAGTGGAACATTGGTGTACTGTTTGACCGAGCTCAACATCCTCCCTAAACCTCTCCACCTCTCTCTCCTCCTTTAAGATGCTCCTTAAAACCTACTTCTTTGACCAAACCTGTCCTACTATCTCTATGTGGCTCGATGTCAAATTTTGTTTGATAATCGTTCCTGTGAAGCGCTCGGGGATGTTTTACTATGTTAAAGGCACTATATAAACGCACATTGTTGTTGTTACCAAGACTGCCTTCTACCATCTTTGTAACAATGCAAACCTCCAGCCCCATCTCTCCCCTACTGCTATCATCTAAAGACCATCTTTTCTAGTGATCTCCTAGCTGGTCTCTCTGTATAACTCATTCGAAACACCATGGCCTGTCCCCTTTCTTTTACAAAGCTCCTCACTTCCATCACCTCAGTCCACTCCAAGTTCCACTAGCCACCTGCCCAGTAAGTTGACTTCAAAGTTCTTGGCCTGCTTTCAAATCTCTCCATGGCCTTGCCCTGCTCTACCACGGCCACTTCCCCTGCCTTTAGTTCCCACATGTACCAATGTGCTCCTCTAATACTCCTTGACGTCTGCTTCACCACTAGTGACTGCTACTTCGATCCCACCCACCAACTCCTTGCCCCACCTCTCCTTACTTTCAAAGACTTCTTCAAGACCCTCCTGGTGGCAGGGATCCCATACTGCATAACTTAACGACCCCCACCCCAAGCCAGGAAAATAGGTCGCAGTCACGGCAGCATTTCAGCAGTAGGTAGGACGTCCAGACCCGACCATCCTGGAGCAGGTTGGGTTAAATTCACGCCGTTTAGATTCACACAGAGGGCAAGGTCAGCAAGTCAATCCCAGCAAGAGTTAGTGGCCTCAGCAAAGGAGAAGAGAAAAGAGGTTAAAAAAAAAATGGGTGGGTAATGTTTTCGGTATATTTACTTACTGACATGGTTCTACCCCAATCGCCGCTGATCACCATCTCACAAAGCAACCCAATGCCCGTGTAGTCCACTTTATCTGACCAGGACACGGTGACACTCTCCGATGTCTTGACTTCCTGCCTCAGCTGATGAGGAGCAAAAGGGTGAACTGGAAGGATTAAAAAAAAATCAGCATCTTAACCTCTATAGACTTGGTTATCAAACCTTCTGGCAAAAAAACTATTGGCACTGTTCAGCCCAGCTAGTGAGTTGCAAGAGAACCAAACCAGTTGAATTAAAAATACTTTCCAGAGAACCAGTGGAGCTTAATTGAAAGTTCGCTAATGTTGATTTTATAACATCAAAGTGTTGGGATGCATAAAACATATGCATGTGTGTCAGAAATGTTATATGTGTGTAGAAATTCTGTTATCGAGCCCCTGAAAAGGAAAAGCATTTAAAAAGTTGCACTCCATATGCTACCCTATTCTTTTATAGATAGCTAGACTGACACTCTATCTGGGTTAACATATGAAGGGTGGGCACTTGACAAGCTATAGGCCGGCTACTGGCATCTCCAGAGGGGAAATTTAAATATTCCAAAAAGGCCTTCCAGTAATAAAGGAAGACCAGAGTGGTTAGTAGGGTCTTTATTTTAAGTGATATACTTACATACACGGGTCACATCCACTGTTGTACTGGACTGAGCTTCCCCCAGTGGGTTTTTAGCATTTATTGTAATATTGTGTATACCACTGCCATTTGAAATAGGAAAACCACACCAGTAATATGGATAGATCCTTGTAGCTTCCTCACATGGCAAAGAGTTCTGTGACGACCTAAAGAATGACAGAAAGTTGGAGATAATGTGTAACCACTATTACACAGCACTTTGCTCATACAGTGCCCTCTATTTATAGTATATGTTTACTGATTTCCAAATTAGGCAACTAGTTGAGACTGACAAAGTCATTCACAAAGCTAGAAAGGACAAAGTGTGGCCATCGTCAACACAAAGGCAAATAGGGAAATAGGGCAAGCAGTTTGTGTACAGCAGATCCCACAAACAGCAAATAAATGAATGACTGGACAACCTGTTGTTGGTTGAGGGAAAAACATTGGCCAAGACACCAGGGAGAACTCCACTGCTCTTTTTTGAAATAGTGCCAATGGGATCTTTTGCGTCCACCTGGGAGAGCAGGCAGGACCTGAAACACGCCCCCTTCGACAATGAAGCACTCTATCAGTCCTGCACACCTAAACTATGTGATCAAGTCTTTTGCGGAGCTTCTGATTCTGAGGCGAGAGTGCTACCAGCTGAGCCAAGCTGACATCGTATAGGTTCCTTATAGATGATATACAGAGGAACTTTCACCCCATCAATCGGGACTGGATTTGAACTTTGACCTCAAACGGTGACAGCGTCTAACTTGTTGCACCACCTAGTTCCCCTCCCCACTTTTATATTTTGTAATCTATTTCTTTTCCCTTACCCCATTCACCCAGTATTGCTGTGAATTAAGCAAGAGTATCCTAGGGTGACTATTACATTATATACTGATCAACGTTACGCAGTGTGGATTCTTGTCCTGTACCCTCTGTTCACTCTACAAAGCCAAGCCATTCAAGGAGGCCTGCAGTGTTATCACAACTTTAATCCACTAATACAACTGTCACCACATCTAACAGGAGTTGAGAGTTCAACAACCACTGCACAAAAAATTAATTAACCTCTTCCCTCCCCTGAAGCTGTATTTTCAGTGCTCCTGAGGCCATTGCTCCTCAGAACGTTCCTTTCTTGTTCCTCGGAAGATCCAAACACACGGTCCTGTGATCTGTTCCTCCTTTTCTGCGTCCTCACTGTGTCATAGCACCTCCCAAACCCGTAACCTCTACCACCTAGAAGGACAAGGAATATGGGAACACCACTACCTGCACCTTCCCCTCCAAGTCATACACCATCCCGACTTGGAAATATATTGGCCGTTCCTTCATTGTCGCTGGGTCAAAATCCTGGAACTCCCTATCTAACAGCACTGTGGGAGAACCTTCACCACGTGGACTGCGGAGGTTCAAGAAGGCGGCTCACAACCACCTTCTCAAGGGCAATTAGGGATGGGCAATAAATGCTGGCCTTGCCAGCGATGCCCACATCCCGAGAACGAATTTTTTAAAAGTTCATCACACCATCTCCTACTCTTTGCCAAGACTATCAAGCTCCTTATCTCCCTTAATCTTTCAAATTGGCAACTCCATTCACAAAAACTGAGGGTCGTGCAGTATTGACATTCTGCCATCAGATGTCACTAGCACATTTAGAAACGACTGTCGAATCAGTTATCTCTGTGTATATTTTTTATAAATAAAAGTCTTGTATCTAGCCCATCTGCCACTCTTCATATAACTTCGTCTCTCCTCAAAAAGAGCAACCTAGTGGTTGTTACAGAAAGTAATAAAGACTTTCATTTATAGAGTGCCTTTCACGACCTCAGGATGACCCAAAGCGCTTTACAGCCAATTAAGTACTTTTTTTAAAATTTAAAAGTGTAGTCACTATTGTAATGTAGGAAACCTTTCAATATGATCATCAGTTGGCCTCTAATTGATCTCAAACATGCATCTAGTTCGATCACTTCACCACAATGAGCACCCAATCAGCGGCTTTAAAGGGTTAAAAGCTAAGCATCACAATGTCACAGGAGATCAGTGAGTATTTACAAAGAAAACTAAAGACACTTAGGAGGCCTGACGTTAATGCACAGACATCTTTTCCACTTTGACCCCTGGCATCCAATACTGGATTCCTTATAACTTCAATACTGGACTGGAATGGACCCTCCATTCTCAATCCTAAATCTGGCAGTGTCATTGCGTGATTTGAAGGCTGCAATCTTGGGGCTTGGGTAACAGTAGAAAAGTTCCAATCAAGATTACCCTTGAGCTAAACAAGCAGAGTTTGGAGAACTATATGTGGCAGTGGAGGAGATCCTGAAATGAAGGATGTAGACAATGATGATTCGTATTCAGATGCAGATCGCACGGTGGCACAATACACTGGAACTCCTGCAGTGACGATGGTCTTTTACCCTCTTGCACCAATATCATAGACCAGCAGTGCCACTGACTAGCAAAGCCCCGAATGCTTCCCCATTGGGAGGGAATCCAGAAGAGTTAGTCATCCGGAAACATTCCTGCTCAATTCTGATATTTGGGATCAGATCCCTAACCCACCTCCCAAGACAAAAACATTTGGGCAGGAGGAGTAAGGCAAAAAAACTGCTTACAAAATATGGTCTGAATTAGCTGGCTGCACACCGACCTTTCACCTCTGAGATCAGTGTTCAAAAATCCCATCCAGACGGACTGGGTGAAAGTTCCTGTTTATCAGCTTTGTGGAATGAGTTTGAGCAGTTTCAGCCTATTTCCCACTGGGTATAGGAACTGCTCCTAATTCAACACCGATTTGACACCAGCCTCAGGCAGAAAAGCCACACGACAGGCATGGGGAAAGGTCATAACTGGTACTGTAGGGGCTACTCTCCTGAGATCGGAGCTCGGGCACATTGTTGGAGCTGGGCAGGGGGAGCTTTACTCTCTACCTAGCCATGCCGTTCCCTGAGCTGGGAGCACTTGATGTTGATTCTGGGTGCCCAAAATGGAAAGTGTTCTGTTCACCAGCACCAACATATCTCATATCCATGAGCACAAAATTCACAAAGAAAAAAGGGAATAAGATACGTATACGGAAACTTACCCTTCGATGAGAATATATATTGTGCTGCGCTGTGAGGTTAGTCCAGTCAACCTTCCTGGATCCCAGGTACAGTTTAATGTTTGTAAGTCTCGCGTTTCACAGCTGAGATTTCCTGGTGTATCAGGTGGATCTAAATTAGAAAACACCAATTAGGAAACATTCATTATCACAGAGCTTTTTAAAATAGTCACATTACTGCAATGTGCTGAGTTGCTATGGCAATTACAATGTATGCAAGTACAGTAGAATTCAGATGTAGTGAGCAGCTGTTTAAAATGCTAGTTAGCGCTGAGAGTCTAGGACTAAATAAACTGAATAAAGTCAACGGGACCAAAGGAATTTGACTACATGAGAGTTGAGAGGAGGGGGAAAGTCTAAACTGGCCAGCAGAGCTGAGCAGCCCTGCAAGTCACTCCTCGATTCCAGCACCAAAAAGAAAGCCTGCACATAAAGCCTTCATATATGGTTCCGGCAACTATAATTTGATCCTAATACTCAAGTCATCGTTACAGGGGAGAGGCTGTTACGGAGAGGGGTGTTACCTGGGGTGGGGGGGGGGGGGGGGGGGAGGTTACAAACAGTGATCATCAAAGGTGTGATCGTTATGAGGAATTTTAATAAAGCAGGGCTTCGACCTTGCAGCAGCATTAACCAGTAAAGTAAACTTACCTCCTTTTGAATGCAGGTATTGTATATATTGTGCAAGACTAGAGTTCCTTGTGATGGGTGGAACTGCAGCTCACTCTGGGGAGCGCACCCACCCGCTCCTGGCCCTGTGCCTCTTTCCTGCCTACTTTGGCCTTCCAGCACCACCCACTTCTCAATGACTCCTTCTCTCAGGTATCCAGTCTCTCGCTACCAAACTGTGCTCAGAATGGAATAGCTCTCTGGGGAGCTACAGTACTTGATGGACATCTTATGAATCGCATTGCTTTTCAGGTTTATCGGCTGGAAAGTTGGTTGGATTTTTTTATACTTGGATTGGCTTATAGAATCATAGAATGGTTACAGCATGGAAGGAGGTCATTCGGCCCGTCGAGTCAGTGCCAGCTCGCTGCAAGAGCAATCTGATTAGTCCCATTCCCCCCGCCCTTTCCCCGTAGCCATGCAAATTTTTTTCTTTCAAGCACTTATCCAATTCCTTTTGAAGGCCATGATTCAATCTGCCTCCACCACCCCTTCAGGCAGTACATTCCAGATCATAACCACTCGATGTGTAAATAAGTTTTTCCTCCTGTTGCCTTTGGTTCTTTTGCTAATCACCTTAAGTGTATGTCCTCTGGTTCTTGACCCTTCCGCCAATGGGAACAGTTTCTCTCTATCTACTCTGTCTAGACCCTTCATGATTTTGAATACCTCTATCAAATCTCCTCTCAACCTTCTCTGTTCCAAGAAGAACAACCCCAGCTTCTCCAGTCTATCCACGTAACTAAAGTCCTTCATCCCTGGAACCATTCTCGTAAATCTCTTCTGCACCCTCTCTAAGGCCTTCACATCCTTCCTAAAGTGCGGTGCCCAGAACTGGACACAATACTTCAGTTGTGGCCGAACCAGTGTTTTATAAAGGTTCATCATGACTTCCTTGCTTTTGTACTCTATGCCTCTATTTATAAAGCCCAGGATCTCATGCTTTTTTAACCGCTTTCTCAACCTGCCCTGCCACCTTCAACGATGTGTGTTCATATACCCCCAGATCTCTCTGTCCCTGAAGCCTTTTTTAGAATTGCACCCTTTAGTTCATATTGCCTCACCTTGTTCTTCCTACCAAAATGTATCACTTCGCACTTTTCTACGTTAAATTTCATCTGCCACATGTCCGCCCATTCCACCAGCCTGTCCTCTTGAAGTCTATCACTATCCCCTCACTGTTGACTACCCTTCCAAGTTTTGTGTCAACTGCAAATTTTGAAGTTGTGCCCGTACATCCAAGTCCAAGTCATTAATATATATCAAGAAAAGCAGTGGTCCCAGCACCGACCCCTGGGGAACACCACTGTACACCTCCCTCCAGTCTGAAAAACAATCATTCACCACCACTTTGTTTCCTGTCACTTAGCCAATTTCGTATCCGTGCTGCCATTGCCCCTTTTATTCCATGGCCTTCAAATCTGATGACAAGCCTATTATGCGGCACTTTATCAAACGCCTTTTGGAAGTCCATATACACATCAACCGCATTGCCCTCATCAACCCTCTCTGTTACCTCATCAAAAAACTCAATCAAGTTAGTTAAACACGATTTGCCTTTAACAAATCCATGCTGGCTTTCCTTAATTAACCCCCACTTGTCCAAGTGACAGTTAATTTAGTCCCGGATTATCGTTTCTAAAAGTTTCCCCACCATTGAGGTTAAACTGACTGGCCTGTAGTTGCTGGGTTTATCTTTACACCTTTTTTTGAACAACGGTGTATCATTTGCAATTCTCCAGTCCTCTGGCACTACCCCCGTTTCCAAGGACGATTGGAAGATTACGGCCATATATACGACAGTATATATGCTACTGGCCATTATATATACCGGGTACGGTAGCATAGTGGTTATGTTACTGGGCTAGTAATCCAGAGGCCTGGACTAAAATCCAGAGTCATGAGTTCAAATCCTGCCACGGCAGCTGGAGAATTTAAATTCAATTAATTAATTTAATTAAATTAATTAATAAAATTCAATTAATTAAAAAAATTTTTAAAATCTGGAATTAAAATACTAGTATCAGTAATGATGGCCATGAAACTACCGGATTGTCGTAAAAACCCACCTGGTTCACTAATGTCCTTGAGGGAAGGAAGCCTGCCGCCCTTACCCGGTCTGGCCTATATGTGACTCCAGACCCACAGCAATGTGGTTGATTCTTAATTGCCCTCTGAAATGGCCTAGCAAGCCACTCAGTTGTAAAATCTCGCTACGAAAAGTCATAATAAGAATAAAACCGGACGGACCACCTGGCATCGGACCACTAGGCACCGGACACGACAACGGCAAAAAAACACCAAGCCCAGTCGACCCTGCAAGGTCCTCCTTACGAACATCTGGGGACTTGTGCCAAAATTGGGAGAGCTGTCCCACAGACTAGTCAAGCAACAGCCTGACATAGCCATACTCACAGAATCATATCTTTCAGCCAACGTCCCAGACTCTTCCATCACCATCCCTGGGTATGTCCTGTCCCACCGGCAGGACAGACCCACCAGAGGTGGCGGTACAGTGATATACAGTCAGGAGGGAGTGGCCCTGGGAGTCCTCAACATTGACTCTGGACCCCATGAAATCTCATGGCATCAGGTCAAACATGGGCAAGGAAACCTCCTGCTGATTACCACCTACCGTCCTCCCTCAGCTGATGAATCAGTCCTCCTCCATGTTGAACACCACTTGGAGGAAGCACTGAGGGTAGCAAGGGCACAAAATGTACTCTGGGTGGGGGACTTCAATGTCCATCACCAAGAGTGGCTCGGTAGCACCACTACTGACCGAGCTGGCCGAGTCCTGAAGGACATAGCTGCTAGACTGGGCCTGCGGCAGGTGGTGAGCGAACCAACACGAGGGAAAAACTTACTTGACCTCGTCCTCACCAATCTACCTGTCGCAAATGCATCTGTCCATGACAGTATTGGTAGGAGTGACCACCGCACAGTCCTCGTGGAGATGAAATCCCGTCTTCGCACTGAGGACACCATCCAACGTGTTGTGTGGCACTACCACCATGCTAAATGGGATAGATTCAGAACAGATCTAGCAGCTCAAAACTGGGCATCCATGAGGCGCTGTGGGCCATCAGCAGCAGCAGAATTGTATTCCAGCACAATCTGTAACCTCATGGCCCGGCATATTCCTCACTCTACCATTACCAACAAGCCAGGGGATCAACCCTGGTTCAATGAGGAGTGTAGAAGAGCATGCCAGGAGCAGCACCAGGCGTACCTAAAAATGAGGTGCCAACCTGGTGAAGCGACAACTCAGGACGACATGCATGCTAAACAGCGGAAGCAACATGCTATAGACAGAGCTAAGCGATTCCACAACCAACGGATCAGATCAAAGCTCTGCAGTCCTGCCACATCCAGTCGTGAATGGTGGTGGACAATTAAACAACTAACGGGAGGAGGAGGCTCTGCAAACATCCCCATTCTCAATGATGGCGGAGTCCAGCACGTGAGTGCAAAAGACAAGGCTTGAAGCGTTTGCAACCATCTTCAGCCAGAAGTGCCGAGTGGATAATCCATCTCAGCCTCCTCCCGATATCCCCACCATCACGGAAGCCAGTCTTCGGCCAATTCGATTCACTCCACGTGATATCAAGAAACGGCTGAGTGCACTGGATACAGCAAAGGCAGTGGGCCCCGACAACATCCCAGCTGTAGTGCTGAAGACTTGTGCTCCAGAACTAGCTGCGCCTCTAGCCAAGCTGTTCCAGTACAGCTACAACACTGGCATCCACCCGACAATGTGGAAAATTGCCCAGGTATGTCCTGTCCACAAAAAGCAGGACAAATCCAATCCGGCCAATTACCGCCCCATCAGTCTACTCTCAATCATCAGCAAAGTGATGGAAGGTGTCGTCGACAGTGCTATCAAGCGGCACTTACTCACCAATAACCTGCTCACCGATGCTCAGTTTGGGTTCCGCCAGGACCACTCGGCTCCAGACCTCATTACAGCCTTGGTCCAAACATGGACAAAAGAGCTGAATTCCAGAGGTGAGGTGAGTGAGACTGCCCTTGACATCAAGGCAGCATTTGACCGAGTGTGGCACCAAGGAGCCCTAGTAAAATTGAAGTCAATGGGAATCAGGGGGAAAACTCTCCAGTGGCTGGAGTCATACCTAGCACAAAGGAAGATGGTAGTGGTTGTTGGAGGCCAATCATCTCAGCCCCAGGGCATTGCTGCAGGAGTTCCTCAGGGCAGTGTCCTAGGCCCAACCATCTTCAGCTGCTTCATCAATGACCTTCCCTCCATCATAAGGTCAGAAATGGGGATGTTCGCTGATGACTGCGCAGTGTTCAGTTCCATTCGCAACCCCTCAGATAATGAAGCAGTCCAAGCCTGCATGCAGCAAGACCTGGACAACATCCAGGCTTGGGCTCATAAGTGGCAAGTAACATTCGCACCAGATAAGTGCCAGGCAATGACCATCTCCAACAAGAGAGAGTCTAACCACCTCCCCTTGACATTCAACGGCATTACCATCACCGAATCCCCCACCATCAACATCCTGGGGGTCACCATTGACCAGAAACTTAACTGGACCAGCCATATAAATACTGTGGCTACGAGAGCAGGTCAGAGGCTGGGTATTCTGCGGCGAGTGACTCACCTCCTGACTCCCCAAAGCCTTTCCACCATCTACAAGGCACAAGTCAGGAGTGTGATGGAATACTCTCCACTTGCCTGGATGAGTGCAGCTCCAACAACACTCAACAAGCTCGACACCATCCAAGATAAAGCAGCCCGCTTGATTGGCACCCCATCCACCACACTAAACATTCACTCCCTTCACCACCGGCGCACTGTGGCTGCAGTGTGCACCATCCACAGGATGCACTGCAGCAACTCGCCAAGGCTTCTTCGACAGCACCTCCCAAACCCGCGACCTCTACCACCGAGAAGGACAAGAGCAGCAGGCGCATGGGAACAACACCACCTGCACGTTCCCCTCCAAGTCACACACCATCCCGACTTGGAAATATATCGCCGTTCCTTCATTGTCGCTGGGTCAAAATCCTGGAACTCCCTTCCTAACAGCACTGTGGGAGAACCGTCACCACACGGACTGCAGCGGTTCAAGAAGGCGGCTCACCACCACCTTCTCGAGGGCAATTAGGGATGGGCAATAAATGCCGGCCTTGCCAGCGACGCCCACATCCCGTGAACGAATTAAAAAAAAAAAAAATGCTATTATCTATTATATGTACAAGTGTATACACAGTGTCAGCCATGGCTCAGTGGTAGTGCTCTCGCATCTGAGTCAAAAGGTTGTGGGTTCAAGTCTCACTCCAGAGACTTGAGCACAAAATCTAGGCTGACACTCCCAGTTCCGCACTGAGAGGGTCCTGCACTGTTGGAGGTGCCGTCTTTCAGATGAGACGTTATGCCAAGGCCCCACCCACCCTCTCAGGTGGACATAAAAGATCCCATGGCACAACTTCAAAGAAGAGCAGGGGATTATCACATTGCTGTTTGTGGGTCCTTGCTGTGTGCAAATTGGCTGCTGCTTTTCCTACATTACAACAGTGATTACACTTCAAAAAGTATTAATTGGTTGTAAAGCATTTTGGTACGTCCTGCAGTCGTGATAGGCACTATATAAATGCAAGTCTTTTTTTCTTTCTTTCTGTATAATACAGTTTAGCCAGCAACAGGGATGGCACAAGAGTGAAGTCTTTGAGTACTCTTAAAGAGGAAAGAAATATTAGGGGGAATGCATTCAGTTGAAAAATACTCATAGAATCATAGAAGTTACAACATGGAAACAGGCCCTTTGGCCCAACATGTCCATGTCGCCCCGTTTATACCACTAAGCTAGTTCCAATTTCCTGCACTTGGCCCATATCCCTCTATACCCATCTCACCCATGTAACTGTCCAAATGCTTTTTAAAAGACAAAATTGTACCCGCCTCTACTACTGCCTCTGGCAGCTCGTTCCAGACACTCACCACCCTTTGAGTGAAAAAATTGCCCCTCTGGACCCTTTTGTATCTCTCCCCTCTCACCTTAAATCTATGCCCCCTCGTTATAGACTCCCCTACCTTTGGGAAAAGATTTTGACTATCTACCTTATCTATGCCCCTCATTATTTTATAGACTTCTATAAGATCACCCCTTAACCTCCTACTCTCCAGGGAAAAAAGTCCCAGTCTGTCTAACCTCTCCCTATAAGTCAAACCATCAAGTCCCGGTAGCATCCGAGTAAATCTTTTCTGCACTCTTTCTAGTTTAATAATATCCTTTCTATAATAGGGTGACCAGAACTGTACACAGTATTCCAAGTGTGGCCTCACCAATGCCCTGTACAACTTCAACAAGACATCCCAACTCCTGCATTCAATGTTCTGACCAATGAAACCAAGCATGCCGAATGCCTTTTTCACCACCCTATCCACCTGTGACTCCACTTTCAAGGAGCTATGAACCTGTACTCCTAGATCTCTTTGTTCTATAACTCTCCCCAACGCCCTACCATTAACGGAGTAGGTCCTGGCCCGATTCGATCTCCCAAAATGCATCACCTCACATTTATCTAAATTAAACTCCATCTGCCATTCATCGGCCCACTGACCCAATTTATCAAGATCCCGTTGCAATCCTAGATAACCTTCTTCACTGTCCACAATGCCACCAATCTTGGTGTCATCTGCAAACTTACTAACCATGCCTCCTAAATTCTCATCCAAATCATTAATATAAATAACAAATAACAGCGGACCCAGCACCGATCCCTGAGGCACACCGCTGGACACAGGCATCCAGTTTGAAAAACAACCCTCTACAACCACCCTCTGTCTTCTGTCGTCAAGCCAATTTTGTATCCAATTGGCTACCTCACCTTGGATCCCATGAGATTTAACCTTATGTAACAACCTACCATGCGGTACCTTGTCAAAGGCTTTGCTGAAGTCCATGTAGACCACGTCCACTGCACAGCCCTCATCTATCTTCTTGGTTACCCCTTCAAAAAACTCAATCAAATTCGTGAGACATGATTTTCCTCTCACAAAACCATGCTGACTGTTCCTAATTAGTCCCTGCCTCTCCAAATGCCTGTAGATCCTGTCCCTCAGAATACCCTCTAACAACTTGCCCACGACAGATGTCAGGCTCACCGGTCTGTAGTTCCCAGGCTTTTCCCTGCCGCCCTTCTTAAACAAAGGCACAACATTTGCTACCCTCCAATCTTCAGGCACCTCACCTGTAGCGGTGGATGATTCAAATATCTCTGCTAGGGGACCCGCAATTTCCTCCCTAACCTCCCATAACGTCCTGGGATACATTTCATCAGGTCCCGGAGATTTATCTACCTTGATGCGCGTTAAGACTTCCAGCACCTCCTTCTCTGTAATATGTACACTCCTCAAGACATCACTATTTATTTCCCCAAGTTCCCGAACATCCATGCCTTTCTCAACCCCAGTAATCTCTCCATTTGGCACTGACAGTTGGACAATTATGGCAGTGTTGTATGCCTGGAACAGAATAAGCTATTTGAACGTTAGGCTTGCATCAGGAATTGTACACGAGAGAAGTGGGACATTCTATGGTATGTGCACGGTACGTGGAACACATATTGTACACTGGCATTGCGCAGTATGTGGACCGTATGTGGTACACTAGCATTGCACCCTACATGGACTATGTGTGGAAGACTGGCATTGCACGGTATGTGGAAGACTGGCATTGCACGGTATGTGGAAGACTGGCATTGCACGGTATGTGGAAGACTGGCATTGCACGGTATGTGGAAGACTGGCATTGCACGGTATGTGGAAGACTGGCATTGCACGGTATGTGGAAGACTGGCATTGCACGGTATGTGGAACACTGGCATTCTAGCTCTGAATCAGATACACATCAATATACAACATATGCTGCACTCTCCCTCACCACAGTGTCAACACAAATACTGAAAACAAGTCCAACCAATGCTGATTTCCACTCATCACTCCTCTATACTTACAGCCGACATATATGACTGCTCCTATGTAATCACCCGAGGATAAAACGCAAACAACATTTGTTCCAGATTGTATTGATGGGGAGATGTTCTGCACCCTGACAGCCTGGCTCCTTTTGCTTAGTGCAATGGTTGATAAATTCAAGCTGCCATAAGATAATTCTTCAACCCCGTTCCCTTCTTCAGCTACACAGCAAAATGCCAGGCTGGATCCTGCTTTCAGAACTGTCCCATCCACGGGATAGACTTTACTATTGGTTTGGTTAGACACGTCCTGTCCTGAAAAAACAAAATGATATATATTTGTTACAACTTAGATTTACATGGTACCTATCACATAAACTGTCTCAAGGAGATCTGACTTAACTAAGATGTGTTCAAAGTTGTGAGCATTGTAGATTTTAAGTAGGGGTATAAGCAGAGAACAGTCCACAGGTACAAGTAAAGCTACATATATATATATAAAAAAAATTAAAAAGGGGGGACAGGAATGAGGACAAAGAATGGAGATACAGATTGGGGGAGGAGGAGGGAATGGGTAGGAGAGAATTAGGTGGAGGGAGACAAGGGAAAGAAGGTCCAGATGGGGAAGCAAAGGCACGGGAAAAATCTCAGTCAGGGTGTGGGTGGAAAACCTTTTCCGTAGGACTTTTCACTCAGTGGGAAGGCTCCAATTCATTCACCCAAGGCAGGGGTGGGGAGGTTGCTCTTCCCTACCAAAGTGGAAGTGGGGAGAGGGGATTGAAAAGGATCTAGCTCTGGGGAGATCAGAAGTCCTCACACAACCAGCAACTCCTCTTGGATGGAGGTGTTCTGTGGGACTAGGACCCGAGGTTCTGCTCGATGGGGGTTGGGGCAACTACAATGGGGGGAAGGGGAGGTTTCTGACGGATGCCAGTTTGGACAGGGAACTATTTTGGCATGAGAAATCCATAGCCTGGCAATGGTTCAAATGTCGAAAGCCAATGGGATCACGGAAGGGGGAATGTTTCCCTGGCCTGTGTCTTCAGGTGCAGAAGAAGTCTCTGGAATTATTTTACTATTTGGCCTCAAGTTTTTGCTTTGTAGAGCAGGTAAAACTACTTGTGGCCCTATTACTGCAATCAGTCCCACTGTGTGAGACACCAGAGTGGGCAAGTCAGTGGCAGGCAATGTGTGACACTCTAGACGTTGAAAACGCCCAACACAGCAGCACCTACTGGTACTACCGACAGTATGATGGGTTTGCCCAAAATGAACAAGGTTTCATGAAAATTTTCAATGAAAACCATGCCCCCCATTATGAATTTAATGTATAATAACATCATCATTAACATAACAGATAAAGGAATCTCGCGTGAACAAGTTTATACGCTAGCATGCACAGCATGGTTTCACACCAATACGGCCTGCCACGTCATAATCATTCATACCATGTCAACCATTGACCCTCCCCATCCCTGTTTCACTGGAGTAAGACATGCCCTTATTTTTTATATACGGACTAGATACAGTGATACTGTTTCGATAACGGCCTGTGGTACGAAAAGTGCAACTTACCGTCAAGTGTTAACAATGGACTCCAGTCACTCCATGCTCTTACGCCAGTAAACAGAAAATCACTGTCATTACCAATGCAGCGGATTCTCACAGAGTGTGATGTGCACTGGAGAGGCATATCTGATGTCCAAGTCAACTGCAGCGTCCTGTTACGGGTGAAGTCCAGGGTGCTACTGTAATTCCCCTGCAAATACAATCCAATTTCTTTTTTTAAACTGTTGCTCTCAGAGGGTAGGAAGGATCTTTTGACAAAAAGGACAAGCTCTTAACTAAAAGCACCCCTAAGAAATCACCGGGACCACAAATAAATGAGCTTTCTGGGAGGTGGCTCAGCTCGCTTGTGCTTTGAGTGCGTGCTCTGTCGAGGAGTTGTTAGGCACAAGTTTCAGGCTGCACTGATGAAGTGGAAATGAAATCCACAGCAGGTTACTACAACAGCAACTTGCTTTTATATAGTGCCTTTAACATAGAAAAACGTCACAAGGCGCTTCAGAGACAAAAATGAACGCTGAGCCAAAGGAGGAGATACTGGGAGGGGTGACCAAATGCTTGGTCTAAAAGGTGTATTTAAGAAAGGTCTTAAAGGAGCAGAGGCAGAGGGTTTAAGGAGGAAATTCCAGAGCATGGGGCTAGGCTGCTGGAGGCCTGGCTGCCAATGGTGGGGTGAAGGGAGAGGGAGATGCACAAAGGCCAGAGTTGGAGGAACAGAGGGAGGGGGTGGTCATAGGGCTGGAGGAGATTCCGGAGATAGGGAGGAGCGAAGCCATGAAGGGATTGGGGGATCGCGAGCCAACACAGGTCAGGAGGAAAGGGGTGATGGGTGAGCGGGACTTGCTGTGGGATAAGATTACAGAGGGTGAAGGATAGGAGGCCGGCCAGCATTGGAATAGTCAAGTCTGAAGGTGACAGGCATGGATGAGGGTTTCAGCAGCAGATGGGCAGAGGCAGCGCCAGGGAGAGATGGTGGAGAAGTAGAAAATGACCCCATGTCTTCGGATGATGTCGCCAAGTGGCAGCATGTAGATGAGGAAGAGGAGGGGCCAAGGATAGAATCTTGGGGGACTAGAGAGGTAACAGTGAGGGGGCGTGAAGAAAATCAATTGCTGGAAATGTTCTGGCTTCAATCGGAAAGGTAAGAATCGAGCCAACCGAAGGTAGTCCAAATAACCTTGACAATGGAGGAGGGGCACTGGAGGAGGATGGTGTGATCAATCGGCTAAAAGGCTGCAGAGAGGACAGAGAGATAGTGTACCATTGTCATGGTCACAGTCAAAGAGGATTTAATTTGTTTCAATCCTGTGGCAGGGCCAGAAACTTGATTGGAAAGATTGAAACATGGAGTTGCGGGAAAGATGGGCATGGATTTGGGAGGCGACAACACATTCAAGGACTTTGAAGAGGAAAGTGAAGTTGGTAATGGAGCGGTAGATTGCAAGGACAGATGGGGTGAGGAGGGAATTGTTGATGGTGGTTTTGGCAGGCAGAATTTAAGGAGTTAGGAAAGAGATTAAGAAGCAGGACCTCAAGGGTAGTAATCTCCGGATTACTCCCAGTGCCATGCGCTAGTGAGTATAGAAATAGGAGGATAGAGTAGATAAATGTGTGGCTGCAGAGATGGTGCAGGAGGGAGGGCTTTAGATTCCTGGGGCATTGGGGCCGGTTCTGGGGCAGGTGGGACCTATACAAGCCAGAAAGGTTGCACCTCAACAGGGCCGGGAACAATATCCTTGCGGGGAGGTTTGCTAGTGCTGTTGGGGAGGGTTTAAACTAACTTGGCAGGGGAATGGGAACCTGAGAGGTGATTCAGATGGGAGAGTAACAAAGCTGGAAGTGGAAGGCAGAAAAGTAGTAAGTGAAATTGGAAGGCAGTGGAAACAAAGGCCAGCAGCAAATAAAGTCAAAATAGGAAAAAATGTTAAAAAGGCAAAATTAAAGGCACTTTATCTGAATGCACGCAGCATTCGCAACAAGGTAGATGAATTGACGGCACAAATAGAAGTAAATGGGTATGATCTAATTGCCATTACAGAGACGTGGCTGCAGGGTGACCAAGGCTGGGAACTGAATATTCAAGGGTGTTCGACATTTAGGAAGGACAGGCAAAAAGGAAAAGGAGGTGGAGTAGCGCTGTTAATAAAGGATGAGATCAGTACAATAATGAGAAAGGATCTTGGCTCAGAAGATCAAGATGTAGAATCAGTTTGGGTGGAGCTAAGAAACAGCAAGGGGCAGAAAACATTGGTGGGAGTTGTTTATAGGCCACCAAACAGTAGTGGTAATGTAGGGCACGGTATAAAGCAGGAAATTAGAAGTGCATGTAACAAGGGTAATACAGCAATCATGGGAGACTTTAATCTACATATAGATTGGGCAAACCAAATTAGCACTAATACTGTGGAGGACGAATTCCTGGAATGTATACGAGATGGTTTTCTAGATCAGTATGTTAAGGGACCAACTAGTGAGCATGCTATTTTAGATCTAGATTTGTGAAATGAGAAAGAGTTAATTAATAATCTTGTTGTAAAGAAGCCCTTAGGGAAGAGTGACCATAATATGATAGAATTCTTCATTAAGTTTGAAAGCGATGTAGTTCAATCCGAAACTAGGGTCTTAAATCTAAACAAAGGAAACTACAAAGGTATGAGGTGCAAGATGGCTGTGGTTGATTGGGGAACTACATTAAAACGTATCACGGTAGACAGGCAATGGCTAGCATTTAAAGAATTAATACATAATTTGCAACAAATATATATTCCTTTAAGGCACAAAAACCCAACAGGAAAAGTGGTCCACCCGTGGCTAACAAGAGAAATTAAAGGTAATATTAAATCAAAGAGGCATATAAAGTTGCCAGATAAAGCAGTAAGCCTGAGGATTGGGAGCATTTTAGAATTCAGCAAAGAAGGAACAAGAAATTGATCAAGAAAGGGAAAATAGAATGAGATTAAATTAGCGAGAAACATAAAAACGGACTGTAAAAGCTTCTATAGGTATGTAAAAAGGAAAACACTGGCAAAGGCAAATGTGAGTCCCTTACAGACACAGATGGGAGAATTTATAATGGGGAATAAGGAAACAGCAGAGAAATTAAACAGATACTTTGTGTCTGTCTTCAAGGGAGAAGACTCAAAAAACCTCCCAGAAATACTAGAGAACCAAGGGCCTGGCAAGAATGAGGAACTGAAAGAAATTAGTATTAGTAAAAAAATAGTACTAGAGAAATTAGTGGGACTGCAAGTCGATAAATCCCAAGGACCTGATGATCTACATCCCAGGGATTTGAAAGAGGTGGCTATAGAGATAGTGGATGCATTGGTTGTCATCTTCCAAATTTCTATAGATTATGGAACGGTTCCTGCAGATTGGAGGGTGGCAAATGTAACCCCACTATTTAAGAGAGGGAAAGAGAAAACAGGGAACTACAGACCTGTTAGCCTGACATCAGTAGTAGGGAAAATGCTAGAATCTATTAGAAAGGATGTGATATCTGGACACTTAGAAAATAATAATAGGATTTGTCAGAATCAACATGGATTTATGAAAAGGAAATCATGTTTGACAAACCTATTGGAGTTTTTTGAGGATGTAACTAGTAGAATAGATAAGGGAGAACCAGTGGATGTGGAGTATTTGGATTTTCAGAAGGCTTTCGATAAGGTCCCACACAGGAGGTTGGTGAACAAAGTTAGAACACATGGAATTGGGGGCAATATACTGGCACGGATTGAGAATTGGTTAACAGACAGAAAACAGAGAGTAGGAATAAATGGGTCTTTTTCCGGTTGGCAGACTGTGATTAGTGGGGTACCGCAGGAATCGGTGCTTGGGCCCCAGCTATTCACAATCTATATCAATGATTTGGATGAGGGGACCAAATGCAATAATTCCAAGTTTGCTGATGACACAAAACTAGGTGGGAATGTGAGTTGAGGAGGATGCAAAGAGGCTTCAAGGGGATATAGACAGGCTAAGTGAGTGGGCAAGAACATGGCAGATGGAATATAATGTGGAAAAATGTGAAATTATCCACTTTGGTAGGAAAAACAGAAATGCAGAGTATTTTTTAAATGGTGAGAGATTGGGAAATGTTGATGTTCAAAGGGACCTGAGTGTACTTGTACATGAGTCATTGAAAGCTAACATGTAGGCGCAGCAAGCAATTAGGAAGGCCTTTATTACAAAAGGATTTGACCACAGGAGTGAAGATGTCTTACTGCAATTATATAGGGCCTTGGTGAGACTGCACCTGGAGTATTGAGTACAATTTTGGTCACCTTATCTAAGAAAGGATATACTTGCCATGGAGGTTGTGCAATGAAGGTTCACCAGGCTGATTCCTGGGATGGCGAGATTGTCGAATGAGGAGAGATTGAGTAGACTAGGCCTGTATTCTCTAGAGTTCAGAAGAATGAGAGGTGATCTCATTGAAACACACAAAATTCTTACAGGGCTCGACAGGGTAGATGCAGGGAGGATGTTTCCCCTGGCTGGGGAGTCCTGACCCAGGGGTCACAGTCTCAGAATCGGGGTAGGCCTTATAGGACTGAGATGAGGAGAAATTTCTTCACTCAGAGGGTGGTGAATCTTTGGAATTCTCTACCACAGAAGGTTGTGGAGGCTCAGTCATTGAGATCGATAGATTTCTAGATATTAAAGGCATCAAGAAATGTAGGGATGGTGCAGGAAAATGGTATTAAGGTAGAAGATCAGCTCGAGGGGCCAGATGGCCTACTCCTGCTCCTATTTCTTATGTTCCTATGTTTTCAAAAAGAGAGGGAATGCAAATGCCTACACACAGTGAAATTGGGGTCATCTTCCATTCCTGTGCAGGTGAAAACTGACCGTGCGTCCTACACTCCTGTGGAACAACGCACTCACTCTCCACGCATGTCCAGGGGAGAACTGACCACTGTTATCCTACCCTGCATTCATACACAGTGTAAAGCTCACTACAAAACCTTTCCTTACAACAAACTCCCTTTCCCCACCCTCAGCAGAAGCTCCTTCAAATCAGTGCAGGAGAACAAAACTTGATCTCAGCAGCCCTCGACAAAAGCAGTTTCTCGGAATTAAAACTTCATTTTATTGCCGGTCAATCTGGTTAATAACCACAGAGGTTTTTTAACTAGCAATATGCATTTTTAAGGGTTTGTTTTATGGCCCAATCACCCTGCAAAATCAACAAGTACAACTGAGCACTGAAGCTGCCCAATAGACGGACAGCACAGGGCATTTTGGCCAAGGTAGTCTCATGCTGCTTCGCTTTTTGCACCAGTTGCAGTATAACTGTACCCAGGGCAGACAGAAGTTTATAGAATTCCCAGGCATTGAACTTTGTTTTTACACTTTTTAATGTCAACAAAGAGCCGAATGTCCCGATTAAGTTTAATTGCGAGCCATGCATATAAGCATGTTTTCACTGGTGCTCTGCTCATTTGACCAGAGAGTGATGTGGAGGCAGCAGTATAGCCCAGCAATGATGACTGTGCATCCCTCCGAGCATGTACCTTTCTCATACCAGTCCCTGCACAGGGTCATTGGTGTCAGTACCCTATTAAGAATCAAACATTTAGAATGATCACCATTCACTGCAACATCTTGAGCTTAAATATAATTACCCACAAGGCCGTTGGGGATCTGTGAGTTACGACACACCCAGCCGTATATTCAGGTGTCTGCCTTGGCTCAGTGGGTAGCACTCTCGCCTGTGAGTCAGAAGGTCATGGGCCCTACTCTGAGATTTGAGCACATAATCCAGGCTAACACTTAGAATCATAGAAAGGTTACAGCATGGAAGGAGGCCATTCAGCCCATCGAGTCCGCGCCAGCTCTATGCAAGAGCAATACAGCTAGTATCCACTCCCCCTGTAGCCTGCAAATTTTTTCTTTTCAAGTAGTTATCCAGTTCCCTTTTGAAGGCCACGATTGAATCTGCCTCCACCACCTCCTCGGGTAGTGCATTCCAGATCCTAACCACTCGCTTCAGTGCAGTACTGAGGGAGTGCTACACTGTCGGAGGTGCCGTTAAACCAAGGCCCCGTCAGGCTCTCAGGTGGACGTAAAAGATCCCATGGCATTATTTCGAAGAGCAGGGGAGTTCTCCTGGTGTCCTGGCCAATATTTATCCCTCAATCAACATCAGTAAAATAGATTATCTGATCATTATCTCATTGCTGTTTGTGGGATCTTGCTGTGCACAAATTGGCTGTCGCGTTTCCAACATTACAACAGTAGCTACACTTCAAAAGTCCTTCATTGCTGTAACGAAGGTCGCTTTGGGATGTCCTGGGGTTGTGAAAGGTACTAAATAAATGCAAGTTCTTCATTCATCTTCTTTCTTATATAGACCAGAAGGTCCTAGGGTCGGTGTCCTGAGTTAGCTGATCTTTATCAATGCAACAGCTGGAGTGCTTCAATTTACCTCAGCACTCCTACACAGGAGGGGGGAAAAAAAAAATCAAAGTTCTCACTCCTGGTAGTTCCTGCAAAGTGCACATGTGCAGCTATCAGGTCAGTACAGGACCAGCTGGGATATCTGCCCATGGTTAAATAGCCTCAGGACACTCACTCTCTAGACTCACGTGAAGAATAGATGTCTGGCCACGATACTGCGGAGCTCCCAGCACCCAGTGGAAACGTAGTCCAGCACAGGCCAGCTCTTACAGGACAAGAAGGGAGAGAACTGAAAACCTCTGGCACTCAAAGGCCAGGACCAGAACTACATTATTGGCCGCAATAATCCTTCATCAAGTTTTTTTTAAATAAAGGTACTAATTCTCCATGTCTGGTGTTATTATTTCACTTACCATCCAGACCTCTTGCATTTTGTATGTCTGGAGCACCTGAATTTGGAAGATAATGTTTAGATCCAGATCGTATATCGCACCACCTTCGTTCCACTCCACAGTCAACTGGAAGTCAGACGGACCTTTAAACACCCTGAGGAGTTCTGGTGTGTAAGGCATAAAGACTGAAATACAAACAGATCAACAGTAAGGTTCACAAGAAGTCACATCTACTGAGCAAAACAGTAGCAAAAAGCTCCAGAGTCTCCAGCTAACTACATGGTTAAGTAAGGCCAATAAAACAAAACACACACATGACATAACTACAGGTTTCAGTTTGAATTGTGATTTTACACTCAAGATGAGGGATGTTACTGCTGGGAATGGAACCCTTAACCATTTTGACACCCAGTGTTACCGTCAGACATTCCTTGGGCAGGTACAGCACTGTTAAAATACAGAGTAAAGCTCCCTCTACAATGCCCCATCAAACACTCCCAGGGCAGGTACAACATGGGTCACATACAGAGTAAAGCTCCCTCTACACTGTCCCATCAAACACTCCCAGGGCAGGTACAGCACGGGTTAGATACAGAGTAAAGCTCCCTCTACACTGTCCCATCAAACACTCCCAGGGCAGGTACAGCATGGGTTAGATACAGAGTAAAGCTCCCTCTACACTGTCCCATCAAACACTCCCAGGGCAGGTACAGCACGGGTTAGATACAGAGTAAAGCTCCCTCTACACTGTCCCATCAAACACTCCCAGGGCAGGTACAGCACGGGTTAGATACAGAGTAAAGCTCTAGAAAGAAAGCGTTCTGTCAGATACAAATCTTCGCAGGGTATGACCTGCATTATTGGGCTGTCTGTTACATCCTTCACAATGATGAAACTCAGATGTACACATATGTAACTTCACCCTCGAGGATGAGCCGTACAATTGACCTAGGAATGAGTCACCTTTAACAAAACACTGTAGGGTACTCTGCACTGTTTTAGCAATGGCATGGCCTATTTAAAATGGACGGGTTAACACCTATATTGAAATAGCATAAAAAGCAATTTGATTCAAACCCATTACAAGCACTCATGCGAGAACAGTGCCAATTGTAATTCCTACCTTTGTACTCACTCGATACAAAGTAAACTGTGCATGCCCATTAAGTCATTAAGAAAGGAAACAAAACAAATTACAATCTACAACTACATTCATGTACGTAACCTGAAGTGAGGGCTCTGTATTGTTTTGTTTAAACTGAAACAAGTGCTTTTGCTATTTACCAAAGTCACTTTCCTCCATTCGAAAACTTTCTGATGTCTTTCTGCCCAGGTGATTAACAGCACTTATCCGTAATATTAAAGCCTCAAAGATAAAAAAGTCAAGCTCGACAAAGTTAGCAGTTCCCACTTGTTTGCAGTCGTTTGATGACCTAAAAAGAAAGAAAAAGAAACTGTTCAATTGTAGATGTTTAAAAAACTTTCTTGTGCAATTTTCTCCCTTCCTTTCCACATTCATGATTTCACGGGCACCTGGTGCCATCCGGTACCTCGCCCAAGTGGCATTACGTCATTTTGGAGCCCAGATGGTGCCCGTTAGCAGACTAATTGATACGAAGGGCATCACAGTCAACCCCGAGCCTGTCTTCATCCTGATGGTCATACAGGAGGGTCACTTTGATCAGGACAGGAACACTGGATCATTTTCCCCTCCTAAGAAAAGGTAGCTGATACCCACCGTAGCACCCCTACTGCTAACCTGATTGAGATCAGTTAACTCAGCACAAACCAGGCACATTCCTGACTCAGTGCAACACCACACAATATCCTTACCCATTAAACCATCAGGGAGTTCAAATCAGTCAACTGTAGTAAGTAAGTAAATAAATAAAGAAAGAAAGAAAGACAGAAAAAAATGGATACTTATTTTAGTCCAGAAGGAAACTAAAATGTCTGGTCAGAAAGACATGGGTTCAAGTCCCACTCCAAGACTTGAGCAGAAAATCTCAGCTGACAGTGCAATACTGAGGGAGCACTGCAGTGTCAAAGGCTTCATCTTTGGAATGAGAAGTTATGACAATGCCCTATCTGCCTGTTCAGGTAGATAGCACTATTTGAAGAAGAGCAGGGAGTTCTCAGTGTCCTGGGCAACACTGATGTCTCAATGAGCACTGACAAAAGCAGATTACCTGATCATTTATCTCACTGTTGTATGTGGGACCTGGCTGTGCGTAAATTGGCTGGCACGTTTCCCTAATTAACACCAGTGACTACACTTTAAAAGCCATTCATTGGTTTTAAGGCACTTTGAGACTCACAAGGTGCTATCTTTAGTTCTTTCTTTAGTTTTTTTTTGCTCATTTGAAAAAAGTTCAGTCGGCACACTGGTCTTACCAACCTCGGTGCCGTCTGTGGGTCAGCTGCAAGGTCGACTAGGATAGCGAGCCTACTGTATCTGTTCCTGTACAAACATGGTCAGACTGCTGCTGGATGGAACACATGGCCACAGCTTCCTGAGGCTGTCCAAATTGAAAATGCTAGCCCTTGTGAATTAGCAGTGACTTACATACTGGCCTTTCACCTTTGGGAATTGGGTTCAAATCCAGACTGATGGGATGAAGGTCTCTTCTGTCTGATGCCTGTAAGGGCCCTATGTGAAATGAGGTTAGGCAGCCTTATCCCAGTTCCTAGTGGGCATGGGCCCACAACATGCTCCTTATAGAACATTAATTCACACTAAATTGGCCAAAAAAGGTGGGAAATGGCAAAAGGGTCACCCTGGGTGCAGCATTTGATACTTTCCAGAGGCTGGAATGTAGTGGGAGCTTTACTTTGTCTGTAATATACCTAACCAAGGAAGAAGATGCTGCCAGAGTCTCAGTAAAGGAAGATGTAGTTGAGATACTGGATGGGCTAAAAATTGACAAAGGGGAGGTACTAGAAAGGCTAGCTGTACTTAAAGATAGATAAGTCACCCGGTCCAGATGGGGTGCATCCTAGATTGCTGAGGGAAGTAAGGGTGGAAATTGCGGAGGTACTCGCCATAATCTTCCAAATATCCTTAGATACGGGGGTGGTGCCAGAGGACTGGAGAATTGCGAATGTTACACCCTTGTTCAAAAAAGGGTGAAAGGATAAACCCAGCAACTACAGGCCAGTCAGTTTAACCTCAGTGGTGGGCAAACTTTTAGAAACGATAATCTGGGACAGAATTAGCAGTCACTTGAACAAGTGTGCATTGATTAGGGAAAGCCAACATGGATTTGTTAAAGGCAAATCATGTTTAACTAACTTGATAGAGTTTTTTGATGAGGTAACAGAGAGGGTAGATGAGGGCAATGCAGTTGATGTGGTGTAAATGGACTTTCAAAAGGCGTTTGATAAAGTGCTGCATAATAGGCTTGTCATCAAGACTGAAGCACATGGAATAAAAGGGGCAGTAGTAGCATGGATCCAGTATTGGCTAAGTAATAGGAAACAGAAAGTAGTGGTGAACGGTTGTTTATCGGACTGGACGGAGGTGTACAGTGGTGATCCCCAGAGGTCGGTACGAGGATCATTGCTTTTTCTGATATTTCAAAATTTGCAGATGACACAAAACTTGGAAGTGTAGTGAACAGTGAGGAGGATAGACTTCAAGAATATATAGACAGGCTGGTGGCATGGGCAGACATGTGGCGGATGAAATTTAACGCAGAAAATGCGAGGTGATACATTTCATTAGGAAGAATGAGAAGAGGCAATATAAACAAAGGGCACAATTCTAAAAAGAGTACAGGAGCAAAAAGATCCGGAGGTATATGTGCACAAATCGTTGACAGTGGCAGGGCAGGTTGAGAAAGCAGTTAAAAAAGCATACGGGATCCTGGGCTTTATAAATAGAGGCATAGATGAACCTTTATAAAACACTGGTTCAATCACAACTGCTGGAATATTTTTTTTTATATTCGTTCATGGGATGTGGGCATCGCTGGCAAGGCCTGCATTTATTGCCCATCCCTAATTGCCCTCAAGAAGGTGGTGGTGAGCCACCTTCTTGAACCGCTGCAGTCCGGGTGGTGAAGGTTCTCTCACAGTGCTGTTAGGTAGGGAGTTCCAGGATTTTGACCCAGTGACGATAAAGGAACGGCGATATATTTCCAAGTCGGGATGGTGTGTGACCTGGAGGGGAACGTGTCGGTGGTGTTGTTCCCATGTGCCTGCTGCTCTTGTCCTTCTAGGTGGTAGAGGTCACGGGTTTGGGAGGTGCTGTCGAAGAAGCCGTGGCGAGTTGCTGCAGTGCATCCTGTGGATGGTACACACTGCAGCCACAGTGCGCCGGTGGTGAAGGGAGTGAATGTTTAGGGAGGTGGATGGGGTGCCAATCAAGCGGGCTGCTTTGTCCTGGATGGTGTCAAGCTTCTTGAGTGTTGTTGGAGCTGCACTCATCCAAGCAAGTGGACAGTATTCCATCACACTCCTGACTTGTGCCTTGTAAATGGTGGAAAGGCTTTGAGAAGTCAGGAGGTGAGTCACTCGCTGCAGAATACCCAGTCTCTGACCTGCTCTTGGTAGCCACGGTATTTATATGGCTGGTCCAGTTAAGTTTCTGGTCAATGGTGACCCCCAGGATGTTGATGTGTCCAATTCTGGGCACCACACTTCAGGAAAGATGAGAAGGCCTTAGATAAGGAGCAGAAGAGATTTACTAGAATGATTCCAGGGATGAGGGACTTTGGTTACATGGATAGAGTGGAGAAGCTGGGGTTGTTCTCCTTGGAACAGAGAAGATTGAGAGGAGATTTGATAGAGGTGTTCAAAATCATGAAGGGTCCAGACAGAGTAGATAGAGAGAAACTGTTCCCATTGGCGGAAGGGTCAAGAACCAGAGGACATAGATTTAAGGTGATTGGCAAAAGAACCAAAGGTGATATGAGGAAAAACTTTTTAACACAGTGAGTGGTTAGGATCTGGAATGCACTGCCAGAGGGGGTGGTGGAGGCAGATTCAATCATGGCTTTCAAAAAGGAACTGGATAAGTACTTGAAAGGAAAAAATTTTCAGGGCTACAGGGATAGGGCAGGGGAGTGGGACTAGTTGGATTGCTCTAGCATAGAGCCGGCACGGACTCGATGGGCTGAATGGCCTCCTTCCGTGTTGTAACCTTTCTATGATTCTAAGTGGAGAGACTGGAGAAGCTGGAGTTGTCCTCCTTAGAACAGAGAAGATTAAGGGAGATTTGATAGAGGTGTTCAAAATCATGAAGGGTTTTGACAGAGTAAATAAGGAGAAACTTTTCCCTAACCAGAGACACAGATTTAAGGTGATCGGCAAAAGAGCCAGAGGCGACATGAGGAAACATTTTTTGATGCAGCGAGTTCTGATCTGGAATGCACTGCCTGAAAGGGTGGTGGAAACAGATTCAATAGTAACTTTCAAAAGGGAATTGGATAAATACTTGAAGGGAAAAAAATTACAGGGCTATGGGGAAAGAGCAGGGGAGTGGGACTAATTGGATAGGTCTTTCAAAGAGCCGGCACAGGCTCAATTGGCCGAACGGTCTCCTCCTCTGCTGTATCTACTATGATATTATGAACACTCTGTGCCAGTGATAGGAAAGTACGGTCAGGCGAATTCTCAGTGCAGCTACCTTCCAATTTTAGCTCCGCCTTAGGGGAAGCAGAAATCAAAGAAAACTGGTGTGAATCAGCCGGGGTAACTCTCATGTCACAAGTTCAAATCCCACTATGTCAAGTTTTGAAACTGAGTTTGATAAATCTGGTAATTTGCGGGCTGACACTAGGGGGAAAAAATGACGCTCAAAGCTGTCGGACTGTTATAAAAACCCTAAAAGGTTCACTCGTGTTCTGAAGGGAAGGGAACCTGCTACTCCCACCGGGTCCGGTCTGCATCTGACTCTTGACTCTTAATGGGCTCAGAAGTAGGTTAGCAAGCCATTCGGTTGTAAACAATTGCTCAAGAAGTCCCACCACCACCTTTTCAGGGCAACAGGGGATGGACAATAAACACGGCTTTGCCAATCTTGCCTGCATCCCGACAAGTAAAAAATAAAATTATATTTGTAATTACAAGGGGATAAAAAGACCTGGTTAATAATATTTTGCTACATCAAAACAAGACCTTTTTTTCTGATACTTGTTAAAATGATAATTACAAGCTCAGTGGATAACGGCACCATCCATTGCAGCATTAGGCCACAGAGAACACAGGATCCCAGGTCTGATTCCTGGTCTGTGCTGAGTTGACGATCAGCTACAAATGGCCTCAGTGCCCGAGTGCAAGGGAGATGAAGTGGGAAAGGAGGAAACCGGCCAGGGGTACCCTACTACTGCTCACTACGCGGTCAGTCCTGCTGGAAAGTACATGTCTGTAGACATCGGAGAAGCACTGGAGTCAGTTGTGTTGCATTCTATGGTCGAATAGTCTGCTGACTAAAAATAATCATCTTTGATTTTTTTAAATATTATGGCACAGCAATAATGCGAGTCCATGTAAGGGTAGAGAACTCACTCTTGGCAGCTGCTGTAGGATGTTTCAATATTTGTGTCTCTTCCTGGGTTCCATGAACAGACGAGTTTAACAAAGTTCTGGGTTACACACTTCACATCTCGAGGGACATCTGGAGGATCTACAGAAACACAGATATCTGAAATCCATCTTCTAAACATTTAGGACAGGTTGCTGGTTGCAAAATACATTGTGCATTTTCACGCCCCGAGTGCCCCACCTTATCGAATTCTGCTAGTGGACTTACTTTGAAATCAATTTGTTTGTTTTAAATCCTTTCCCTTGGATGCGTTTTCTTTTTGCTATCACAATGCAGGATTTACCCTAGTAGCTACTGAGAGGACATAGAATTTGGGGGACACTGGCTCGTATTGGAGTGGTAATTGAAAACTGGAAAACGAATGTCTCATTTTCGATTGCTGCCTCTTAACAAAACGGCCTGCTCCCCATTGCTCGTGTACAAACTGAGCCCCAATCAGAGACATTTCGCCCAAGCACGCAGATTTTTTTTTGTGGAAACGCCCTGGACTGGTCAAAAGGTACACTAATTGGTAGGTGCCCAAAGAAATGAACACGGGGAGGGAAGAAGAGCGAATAAACACTGCAAATAAAAAATAAATTCGTTGGACTATAGGAAATGCACCAAACGCCACTTATTGCAATTTCCCAATCCCTTCATGTCATGATACTTACATCCGGTCTGGATTAAAGCAGTGTAAGACTCCTCTTCAGACATACACGTCAGATTTCTGCCTTTCCTGCTGGTTAGGCGAAGGTTAACCAGTGTCACCAAGCTAACATTGGAGTTGACCTTAGTGTAGTGGCTGTTAGGCAGTAGGGTCCCACCGTATTCCCATTGTACCTGATCAGCAGCACCCGCTCTGCAAAAGGAGCAGGTCACATTGTAGTTGGAGCCAACATTGGCTACCAAGTTGCTTACAGAGATGGAGCCACAACGACCTACAGGAATAAAAAAATAGCTTTTAGTTCCTTTATCTTTCCTTTTCCTCACCAATTTATACCCTCCCCCTCCTCTATTTGAAGTATCCACTCTGTACTAGGGCTTGGTTCAACAGGAACTGGGTATTCACCAATACCTTGACCACACTCTCATCTCTGAGTCAGAAGGTCTGGGCTCCAGTGCAATACCGAGGGATTGCTGCACTGTCGGAGGTGCTGTCTTTCGAATGAGACATTAAACCGAGGCCTCTCAGGTTGACGTAAAAGATCCCATGGCACTATTCAAAGAAGAGCAAGGGAGTACTTCCCAGTGCCCAGGCCAATATTTGCTCTTCAACCAACATCACTATAACAGATTATCTGTTCATTAACACATTGCCGTTTGTGGAACCTTGCTGTGCGCAAATTGGCTGCCGTGTTTCCTGCATTACCACAGAGACTACACTTTAAAAGTACTTCATTGGCTGTAAAATGCTTTGGGACGTCCTGAGGTCATGAACGGCGCTATATTAATCCAATTTCATTCATCATCATTCACATACAAGCCTTGACAGTGAACGTCGGCAGACTTTATGTCTTTGAGGCCTCGGTTTCCAGCTGACCACAACTCATTTCCTGAAGATCAGGGGAAGGGAGTCGTACACACTTGTGGAAATATAAACTGTGTCTCACAGTCCATCTGCAAATTTCTATGTACAGGAATTCTAACCCTACTGTAGCCCGCTAGTCAATTAGTCAGTATGTGGTTGGGTGGTGCAATAGGTTACATAGAATTACACAGAATGTACAGCACAGGAACAGGCCATTCAGCCCAACTGGTCTATGCCAGTGTTTATGCTCTACACGAGCTTCCTCCCTCTCTACTTCATCTAACCCTATCAGCATATCCTTCTATTCCTTTCTCCCTCATATGTGTATCTAGCTTCCCCTTAAATGCATCTATGCGAGTCGTCTCAACTACTCCTTGTGGTAGCAAGTTTACATTCTTACCACTCTCTGGGTAAAGAGGTTTCTCCCGAATTCCCTATTGGATTTATTAGTGACTGTCTTATATTTATGGCCCATAGTTCTGGTCTCCCCTCCAAGTGGAAACACCTTCTCCACGTCTACCCTTTTAAACCTTTCCATAATCTTAAAGACCTCGATCAGGTCACCCCTCAGTCTTCTCTTTTCTAGAGAAAAAGAGCTCCAGTCTGCTCAATCTTTCCCGATATGTTCTTATGAGAGGTTATACCTAAGAAATAGGAGCAGGAGCAGGCCATATGGCCCTCGAGCCTGCTCCGCTATTCAATAAGATCATTGTAAACAATTTTACAACACCAAGTTATAGTCCAGCAATTTTATTTTAAATTCACAAGCTTTCGGAGGCTACCTCCTTCCTCAGGTGAACGATGTGAAAATGAAATCCTCGAAATGAAATCGCATTTATAATTCACAGAACAATGCTTGGTGATTACAGACAGGTAACACCTGTCTGTCTGCACACTGATTGCCTTGGCAACGGGCAGTTGAAAAAACTGTCTGTAATCACCAAGCATTGTTCTGTGAATTATAAATGCGATTTCATTTCGAGGATTTCATTTTCACATCGTTCACCTGAGGAAGGAGGTAGCCTCCGAAAGCTTGTGAATTTAAAATAAAATTGCTGGACTATAACTTGGTGTTGTAAAATTGTTTACAATTGTCAACCCCAGTCCATCACCGGCATCTCCACATCAATAAGATCATGGCTGATCTTCGACCTCAACTCCACTTTCCGCCCGATCCCCATATCCCTTGATTCCCCTAGAGTCCAAAAATCTGTCTATCTCAGCCTTAAATAGTCTTAATGACTCAGCATCCACAGCCCTGTGGGGTAGAGAATTCCAAAGTTTCACAACCCTCTGAGTGAAGAAATTCCTCCACATTTCAGTCTTAAATGGCCGACCCCCTATCCTGCGACGATGTCCTCTATTTCTAGACACTCCAGCCAGGGGAAACAACCTCTCAGCATCTACCCTGTCAAGCTCCCTCGGAATCGTATATGTTTCAATGAGATCACCTATAAGATAAGAACTCTCAATTCTGGTATCATCCTAGTAAATCTTTTTTGCCACCTTCTCCAATGCCTGTATATCCTTTTTATAATATGGAGACCAGAACTGTTCACAGTATTCCAAGTGTGGTCTAACCAAGGTTCCATACAAATTTAACATTACTTCTCTGCTTTTCAATTCTATCCCTCTAGAAATGAACCCCAGTGCTTGGTTTGCTTTTTCTAATGGGCTTATTAACTTGCATCGCTACTTTTAGTGATTTGTGTATCTATACCCCCAGATCCCTCTGCTCCTCTACCCCATTAAGACTCTGATTATCCAAGCAGCCTGTGGCCTCCTTATTCTTCCTATTAAAATGTAATTCCTCACACTGATCTATATTGAAGTGAATTTGCCAATTACACGCTCGTTCTGAAAATTTATTAATGTCTTCCTGTATTTTGTCGCAGCCCTCCTCGGTATTAACTATACCCGCCAATTTGATGTCCTCCGCAAATTTTGAAACTGTACTTCCAATTCCAAATAGGTTTATCTAAATGGTGAACAACAATAGCCCCAGCACCGATCTTTGTGGAACACCACTTCCTACTTTTTGCCAGTTTGAGTAACTACCTTTATCTCCTACTCTCTGTTTTCTAGTTTTGTAGCCAGCTTGCTATCCATTCTGCTACTTGTCCCGACTCCACATGCTCTGACCTTAATCATGAGTCCACTACGCAGTACCTTATTGAAGGCTGTTTGAAAATCCAAATATGTTACATCTACTGCATTAGCCTTGTCTACCCTTTTGGTTACTTCATCAAAGAATTCAATCAGGTTGGTGAAGTATGACCTTCCCTTTTGAAATCCGTGCTGACTATTCTTTATTATATTTTCGGTTTTTAGATGTATTTCTATTACATCTTTGAGTAAGGATTCCATTATCTTTCCTACCACCGACATTAAGCTAATTGGTCTATAGTTCCCTGGACTGGTTCTATCTCCCTTTTTAAATATAACAATCATATT
Source organism: Heptranchias perlo (assembly GCF_035084215.1). Lineage (NCBI taxonomy): Eukaryota > Metazoa > Chordata > Chondrichthyes > Hexanchiformes > Hexanchidae > Heptranchias > Heptranchias perlo. The sequence goes on from NC_090328.1 coordinate 3,987,341, forward strand.
AGCTGTCCGACAGTCCTCTGGCACTATTCCCCTTTCTAATGAATTTTTATATGTATGTAATAGTGCCTCTGCTATCTCTTCCCTATCTTCTTTTAATATGCCCTGATGCAATCCATCTGGACTGAGAGTTTTATCCTCTCTGAGTTTGATTAGTTTATCAATTATCTCCTCCCTTCCTATCTTAAATGTCTTTATATCTTTTTTGATCTCGTCTTCTAACGTCATGCCCACCATGTTAGTCTCCCTGGTAAATACTGAGGCAAAATAATTTAATATTTCTGCCATTTCGCTGTCATTACCTCTGAGTTTATCGTGTGTATCCCCTAGTGGCCCTACCCCATCCTGATTTTTCTTTTCTTATTTATGTGGCCATAGAATACTTTCCTATTTATTTTTATATTCCTTGATAATTTAATTTCATAGTTTCTCTTTGCTTTCCTAATTGTTTTTTAAACTTCTTTCCTAACCTCTTCGTATTTCCTTTTGACATCCTCTCCTTTGTTGTCTATGTACTTAGCGTATGCCTTTTTCTTTAGTTTCAATTTTGCCCTTATTTCTTTATTCATCCATAGTGTATCATTACTAGCTAGTTTATTCTTGCTTTTAGTGGGATATATTTCTCCTGGACTCTATTGATCACCATTTTAAATGTTTCCCACTGCTGTTCTATTTCTTTGTTTATGAGTACATTTTTCCAGTTTATTTTCCCTAGTTCCATTCTCATCACCTGAAAATCAGCTTTTTTTCCAATTTCTTACTTTGGTCTTCAACTTACTTATGTCCTTCTCAATCTTTATCTTAAACCTTATTATGTTGTGATCACTATTGCCTAGATGTTCCCCTACGCTTACTTCTCTTATCAGTTCTGGTTCATTTCCCATTACTAGATCCAGCAGTGCTTCCTCTCTTGTTGGGCTTTTTACATACTGGGTAAGAAAGGAGTCCTGCACACATTGTATAATCTCCATTCCCTGTACCCCTTTACCTACCTCTTCTTGCCAGTTTATTTGGGGATAGTTAAAATCTCCCATGATTATTATTCTATGACCTTTACTCATTTCACACATTTCCTTACATATTTCTTCCTCCACCTCCTTTCCACTATAAGGTGCTCTGTTGTATACCCCTACAAGCTGATTGATCCCTTCTTGTCTTTTATTTCAATCCATATGGATTCTGCTTCTATCCTTCTGTCAGTTATGTCCCTTTTTTCCACTGCCATTATGTTATCTCTAATTAATACAGCTACTTCACCCTCCCTCAGGGTGGAAGACTGCCCTCTCTCCTCCAGTGCCTGGGCTCTAATTCAAAGTCAAAGTGTGATGAGTTGAGAGTCTACTCTTTGGCAACTGTAAGAATCTTAAATGAAATGAGCTTGTGGGCAGTCAAATCCCAGTTTGCAGAGAGTTTGCGTTCATGGCCCAAAGCTGCCTATAAATCGTCAGTGACATGAATTTGCACTTGGGCAATAGCAATGACATCATCAATAACGTGCGTTTACATAGCATCTTAACATGACAAAATGTCCCAAAGCACTTCACTGAGGAGAAAATACATCGAGCAAAGGTGGAAGGGTTAGGGGAGGTGATTGAAGGCACCAAAGGTTTAAGGATGCTTTTGAAGTTAGCAAGGCGGAAGAGTTTAGGAAAAAAGTGCACTGGAGTGAGGGGCTGAGACAGCTAGAGGCTCTACAACTGAAGGTGGAGTGGAGAGAGGAGGGATACAAAGGAGGCCAGATTAAGAGGAGCAGAGTGTACCGCTGGCACGCATCACTGGAAGTGGCAGCAATGGTAAGAAGTGGCAAGGTTGTGGAGGGACTTGTACTTGAGGACAAGGCTACAGAGATCGTTGGCTGAGAAATGAAAGTGTCACATCAGAACACTCAACTCAAACTGAGGCTTGTAGTTTCAATCTCTCTTTCCATCGCAACCTTTCTCTACTTTATCTTACTACTACTACTTTTGATACATATTAATGACCTGGACTTGGGTATAGAGGGTATAATTTCAAAGTTTGCAGATGACACAAAACTCAGAAATGTAGTAAATAATGTGGGGGATAGTAACAGACTTCAAGAGGACATAGGCTGATTGGTGAAATGGGTAGACACATGGCAAATGAAATTTAATACAGAGAAGTGTGAAGTTATATATTTTGGTAGGAAGAATAAGGAGAGGCAATATAAACTAAATGATGCAATGTTAAAGGGGGTGTAGGAACAGAGAGACCTGGGGGTGCACATACACAAATCTTTGAAGGTGGCAGGACAAGTTGAGACAGATTCTGGCTTTGTTAATAGAGGCATAGAGTACAAAAGCAAGGAAATTATGCCAAACCTTTATAAAACATTGGTTAGGCTTCAACGTGAATATTGTGTTCAATTCTGGGCACCACACTTTGGAAAGGATGATAAGTCCTTAGAGAGGGTGCAGAAGAGATTTACTAGAATGGTACCAGGGATGAGGGACTTCAGTTATGTGGAGAGACTGGAGAAGCTGGGGTTGTTCTCCTTAGAACAGAGAAGATTAAGGCGAGATTTGATAGAGGTGTTCAAAATCATGAACGGTTTTGATACAGTAAAAAAGGAGAAACTGTTCCCACTGGCAGAAGGGTCAGTGACCAGAGGACACAGATTTAAGGTAATTGGCAAAAGAACCAGAAGTGAGATGAGGAAACATTTTTTTTTACGCAGTGAGTCGTAATGATCTGGAATGAACTGCCTAAATGGGTGGTGGAAGCAGATTCAATAGTAACTTTCAAAAGGGAATTGGATAAATACTTGAAGGGAAAACATTTATAGAACTGTAGGGAAAGAGCAGGGGAATGGGACTAACTGGATAGCTCTTTCAAAGAGCCAGCACAACCACAATGGGCTGAATGGCCTCCTCCTGTGCTATACCTAATATGGTACTATAGTCATTGCTCCTCTTCCTGTCAAGCCCCAAATAAGCTATACAACATGTGCTTCCTCCTACTCGAACTAAGGATCTCAAATTACATATCTCCTTACCTCCTTCAGCCTTTCTGTTCTCCCACCATCTACAGGCACTGCTTCCTTTTGTACCATGTCCTCTCCTTCTAACTTTGATGATGTCCTGCACTATGGGCCTTGTCCCTTTGCATTCATGTTTCAATGACAAAAATGTGTAAAGTAGTTTTGCCCCATAACGCAGAGAATTCAAGTTGTGATTATGAACTTCAGTTACGTGGAGAGACTAGAGAATCTGCAGTTGTTCTCCTTAGAGCAGTGAAGGTTAAGAGGAGATGTGATAGAGGTGTTCAAAATCATGAACGGTTTTGATATAGTAAATAAGGAGAAACTGTTCCCAATGGCAGAAGAGTCGGTAACCAGAGGACACAGATTTAAGGTGATCGGCAAAAGACCCAGAGGCTAGATGAGAATTTTTTTCACATAGCAAGTTGTTATGATCTGGAATGCACTGCCTGGAAGAGTGGTGGAAGCAGATTCAACAATAAATTTCTAAAGGGGATTGGATAAATATTTGAAGGGGAAAAATTTGCAGGGCTATGGGAAAAGGGCAGGGGAGTGGGACTAACTGGACAGCTCTTTCAAAGAGCCGGCACAGGCAAGATGGGCCGAATGGCCTCCTTCTGTGCTGTATCATTCTATGATGCTATGATTTAAAATGTGTTGTAATTGTTCCTAGATGTTGAAACATCAATATTGATTGGAATAAATGGCCTATTCTCAACCACCAAAATCCCTTTGTTTTACATAGGAAAGAAGATTCAGATGCTTTTAATGAGGAAAAGCAATTATGTTGTTTCCTTCTTCTTGTACACAGGTTTTGTTCTGCTCTCAATAACTAGTTGCCTTATCTTGAGTTTAGAACAGCCACTGCTCCTTAGCTGGCATTATTAGTGTTAGTAATTAATACCGTACTCCCAACAATATGTCAATTAAAATGCCAGAGCAAGCTCCCTGATGGTCTAGTGAGCAGAAGCACTTCCCAGTATAGTAATAAGCTATACAGGCCCAGAAAATCCCAGGTTAAATTCCCAGTTTGCGTAGACCTCGGATAGGCTGGGTGTGACCTCCGGCACTCCTGAATTTGAGAGGATGAGGGGGCATAAAATCATCCAGGAGTCCCACACCTGGATCAGTATCCAGCTACTCCTGCTGGAAATTGTGTATGTGCAGATGTTGGATCAGGATGGCAACAGCCTCAACCATGATGAACCAAGTTTGAATAGCCCGCCGTGCACAACATTGGCTGCCACACTTCCTACATTACAACAGTAACTACACTTCAAAAATACGTCATTGGTTGTAATGCATTTTGGGGCGTCTTGAGGTTGTGAAAGGCGCTATATAAAGCAAGTTCTTCCTCTCTTTCTTGCAAACACTCACTGTCTGGACCTGGGTGAGCAGATGGTACACTATATGATCACTGCAACCTCGATTCTCGATTCCCCCATCTACTATTTTATATGGTGGCCATGGGACATTAACAGCCTATATGTCACTCCAGCTTAGACCTGGTGCTAAACATGGCTTGGTGGTGGAGAGGGAGAGCTGGGTGCCGTCAGCATACATGCGAAAGCTGACCCCCATGTCCACAGATTATGTCACCAAGGAGTAGCAATGCAGTTGAGGAAGAGGAGGGGGCTGAGAATATATCCTTGGGGGTGGGAAGAGAAGCCGCTGGTAGAGATCCTCTGGGTACAATTGGATAAGAGTGTAATCAAGGGAGGGCAGTCCCACAGAGCTACACAACGGAGGAGAGGCATGTCAAAGGCTGTAGAGAGGTTGAGAAAGATGAGGAGGATAATGCATCACGGTCACAGTCACAGAGGATGTCATTTGAACATAAGAAATACATGGCCCCTCGAGCCTGCTCTGCCATTCAATAAGATCATGGCTGATCTTCGACCTCAACTCCACTTTCCCGCCCGATCCCCATATCTCTTGATTCCCCTAGAGTCCAAAAATCTATCTATCTCAGCCTTGAATATATTCAATGACTCAGCATTCACAGCACTCTGGGGTAAAGAAGTCCAAAGATTCACAACTCTCTGAGTGAAGAAATTCCTCCTCATCTCAATCCTAAATGGCTGACCCCTTATCCTGCGACTGTGCCCCCTAGTTCTAGACTCTCCAGCCAGGGGCAACAACCTCTCAGCCTCCACCCTGTCAAGCCCCTTCAGAATCTTATATGTTTCAATAAGGTCATCTCTCATTCTTCAAAACTCCAGAGAGTATAGGCCCATTCTACTCAATCTCTCCTCATAGGACAACCCTCTCATCCCAAGAATTAATCTAGTGAACTTTTTTGCACCGCCTCTACGGCAAGTATATCCTTCCTTAGATAAGGAAACCAAAGCTGTACTCCAGGTGAGGTCTCACCAAAGCCCTGTACAATTGTAGAAAGACTTCCTTACTTTTGTACTCCAACCCCCTTACAATAAAGGCCAACATGAGATTTGATTTCCTAATTGCTAGCTGTACCTGCATGCTAACTTTTTGTGTTTCTTGTACGAGGACACCCAAGTCTCTCCGGACACCAACATTTAATAGTTTCTCACCATTTAAAAAATATTCTGTTTTTCTATTCTTCCTATCAAAGTGAATAACCTCACATTTCCCCACATTAGACTCCATCTGCCACCTTCTTGCCCACTCACTTAGCCTGTCTATATCCCTTTGCAGACTCTTTGTGTCCTTCTCTTTGGTTAGGATTGTTTAGGTGTTGTGGTAGGGATGGAAACATGATTGGAGAGATCCAAACAGAGAGATGGGCACAGATCTGTGAAGTGACAACACTCTCAAGGACTTGAGAGGAAAGGGGGATTGAAGGTGGGTGGGGCACTTTGCAAGGACAGAGGTTATGGGTGGATTTTTTGAGGAGGGGGATGATAACTCCAGCTTTGAAAGAGAGGGGAACAGTACCTGAGAAGAGGGAATCATTTACAATTTCAATTAGTATGGGGGCAGGAAGAGAAGTTGGATGGTCAACAGTTTAGTGGGTATGGATGGGGTCAAGAGAGCAGGTGGGTCTCATGGACAAAATGAGCTCAGGGGAGCTGGGAGAAAAACGGGAGAGTAGGATTGGGTAGGGTGTCGGGGGGGAGATTTGCCTTAGTGGGCAAGAGGAGAACCAGCAGAGGGAGCTGAACAGATAGTCTCTATCTTGGTAACAAAGATCCATAAGCTCCTCACACATGTTGTTGGAGGTGAGGGGGAATAGAGAAGGTAACCCCAGAATATTAAACCAGGAAAAATAGGGTCTTCAATTTATTTTGGTGCAAAGTAAACATATAACAGAAATAGTAGGAAGAACTACTTCACTCAAAGAATCTTGGAATAATCTGCCAGCTAAGATAGTAGAAACTAAGAGATGTTCAAGGTTGGATGCTCTAACAGGACAATCAGAACGCAAGTGGAGCCAATTTTGATGGGCCAAATAGTCTTTTGTTCATCCTCGAGTTTGCATACAAGAGTAGATTTTACAGATTAGTACTCCAAATGTACAACTTTGTAAGCTGGGATGGGAAAGTCAGGAATTTGGATGGGGAGGTCAGCTAGTCCTGCAGCATTTTCTGTCCGTTCATTTTCACATGCCAAAAATCTCGCACGGACCACTAACTTCTCGGTTTAAAATACCAGTGTGCGCTCCCAGCACGTGAAGCTCCAAGCTGGGTTAATGAATCCCCAAATCTCCTCCTGAAATCCTGATGTACTTAAACTGCAGTATTTGTATCTGCCAGCAGAGGGGGCTTTATACCTACACTTTCTCTGCAGTTTTCCAAAGCAGCAATGTTTGTGTTTCTATTGGGTACACTGACTGGAAAAAAACAAATCCAACTACAATATTTGTGAAAGCAGAGGACTGAGATCTGCCGTATGTTTTCAACTAAAGATTCTTCTTTTTATTTTTACTCTCCTGACCAAACAAATAACTTGATTCCCAGACTGTGCAATAATAAACTACAGCAATAAAAACAATTTACACTTATATAATGCTCCTGACATGGAGATCACATAAAAATTACAACACAGAAACTGGATGCTAGATCTAACTGATCTGTCTTGATGCTTATTCTCTGCATGAGCATCAGTCCGAATCTCATATGCTGTCCCCCTATGTTAAATATTAAAGCAAAATTAAAGCCCATGGGATTAAAGGGACAGTGGCAGCGTGGATGCAAAATTGGCTAAAGGACAGAAAGCAGAGTAATGGTGAATGGTTGTTTTTTCAGTCTAGAGGGAAGTATATGGTGATGTTCCCCAAGTGTCAGTATTAGGACCACTGCTCTTTTTGATATATATTAATGACCTGGATTTGGGCATAGAGGGTATAATTTTGAAGTCTGCAGATGACACAAAACTCGGAAATGTAATAAACAATGTGGAGGATAGTAACAGACTTCATGAGGACATAGACAGACTGGTGAAATGGGCAGACACATGGCAGATGGAATTTAACGCAGAGAAGTGATACATTTTGGTAGGCAGAATGAGGACAGGCAATATAAACAAAATGGTACAATTTTAAAGGGGGTACAGGAACAGAGAGACCTCGGGGTGCACGTACACAAATCTTTGAAAGTGGCAGGACAAGTTGAGAAGGCTGTTAAAAAAGCATATGGGATCATGGGCTTTATTAATAGAGGCATAGAATACAAAAGCAAGGAAGTTATGCTAAACCTTTATAAACCATTGGTTAGGCCTCAGCTGGAATACTGTGTTCAATTCTGGGCATCACACTTTAGGAAGGATGTCATGGAGAGATTTACTAGAATGGTACCAGGGATGAGGGACTTCAGTTATGTGGAGAGACTGGAGAAGCTGGGGTTATTCTCCTTAGAGCAGAGAAGGTTAAGGGGAGATTTGATAGAGGTGTTCAAAATCATGAACGGTTTTGACAGAGTAACTAAGGAGAAACTGTTTCCAGTGGCAGAAGGGTCGGTAACCAGAGGACACAGATTTAAGGTGTTAGGCAAAAGGGCCAGAGGCGACATGAAGAAACTTTTTTTTTACGCCTTAGAGGGGGGTGCAATGAAGGTCCACTAGGTTGATTGCTGGGATGAGAGGGTTGTCCTCTGAGGAGAGATTGAGTAGAATGGGTCTATACTCTCTGGAGTTTAGAAGAATGAGAGGCGATCTCATTGAAACGTATAAAATTCATGGAGGGCTTGACAGGCTATATGCTGAGAGGCTGTTTTCCCTGGCTGGAGACTCTAGAACCAGGGGTCATAGTCTCAAGATAAGGGATCGGCCATTTAGGAACGAGATGAGGAAAAATTTCTACACTGAGGGATTGTGAATCTTTGGAATTCTCAACCCCAGAGGGCTGTCAATGCTCAGTCATTAAGTATATTCAAGACTAAGATCGATAGATTTTCAGAAACTAAGGGATATGGAGATCGGGCGGGAGAGTGGAGTTGAGGTAGTAGATCAGCCATGATCTTATTGAATGGCAGAGCAGGCTCGAGGGGCCGTATGGCCTACTCCTGTTCTTATTTCTTATGTTCTTACATATGCAGCGAGTTGTAATGATCTGGAATGCACTGCCTGAAAGGGTGGTGGAAGCAGATTCAATAGTATCTTTCAAAAGGGAATTGGATAAATACTTGAAGGGAAAAAATCCACAGGGCTATGGAGAAAGAGCAGGGGAAATGGGACTAATTGGATAGCTCTTTCAAAGAGCTGGCACAGGCACGATGGGCCAAATGGCCTCCTCCTGTGTTGTAACTACTATGATTTCAGAGCATCATGGTGTTCAAAAGTAATCAAGGCTAACTTACCCTCCAACTAACTCCCACTCCCTCTGGGAAGATGTGTCTCTCACCATCCCTCCTCCCAAGACACAGGTCATTCACCCACCATATATAGTGAAGCACATACTACCCGTTTGAAGTTAAATGCTCTTTAAAAAAAAAATGATTAGATAGAAAGCAGTTGAGGCGACTAACATAGATGCATTTAAGGCGTAGCTAGATAAACACAAAGGAGAAAGAAATAGAAGAATATGCCCATAGGGTTAGATGAAGTAGGGAGGGAGGAGGCTCGTATGAAGCATTAACACCAGCATGAACCTGTTGGCTGAATGGCCTGTTTCTGTCCTGTACATTCTACGTAATTCTATCTACGTAAGAACCTTCCTGCCCTGGGGAACTCCATGCCCACACGCAGGGTTACATTAGCCTAGTCGATATGGTAGTGTATTAGTAACCCAGGGTTGTGAGTTCAAATCCCACCATTGCAAGTTGTGAAATTGAATTTAATTTATTTTTGAGCTGGCACCAGCAAAAAATGACCATGAAAGCTAACATGTTCGTAAGAGCTGTCAAATTAAAAGGAGAAACTGCAAATGTTGGTAATACACAAGGTCAGTCAGCATCTATAAAAGGAAAAAAAGACAGGTTATGACATTATGGGTGTGAATATTTGATCAGAATTGAAGAACCTTCAGGGAACCATCACCCCTACCCAGGCTCCAATCCAGCACTATGTGATTGATTCTTAAGTAGTGGTTGTAAAACAACTGTTATGAAGCATAATAATTAGTCCTAACCCCACACAGACTGCAGCGGTTCAAGGAAATGGCTCACCACTACCTTCTCAATGTAACTAGGGATGGGCAATGAATGCAGTGTTGTCAGCATCAACCACATTCCAATAACAAAGATGTGTTTGGATGAAGGGTCCACACCTGAAACATTAACTTGGCTGTCCTCTCCACAGATGTTGCTTGACTTGCGGAGTGTTTCCAGCATTTTTTGCTTTTGTTTCTAAGAAAATATACTGCTGTTTGCCATCGTCATGGCTGCCTTGGTACTGCACAATCGCACCAACCTCTACTACCCAGACGGCAATGGATAGCTCCCTCAATTATTTTTTTTTTAATTGAGACACCCAGGTGAAGACCAAGGCCCAGAGGACAACGTCAAGACTGAAAGAAAGGATATTACATAGAATTTTCAGCACAGAAACAGGTCATTCGGCCCATCTGGTCTATGCCAGTGTTTATGTTCCACACGAGCGTTCTTCCACCCTACTTCATCTGACCCTATCAGCATAGTAGAGAGAAAATGAAATAAATCGGAAAACAGATGCTTAGTGATGCCAAGCCGGGGTTTTTGAAAACTTGAATTTTGCAAGAGGAAAGGAATACTGAGAGTTAAAGAAATTTGGTCTATAGTTTCCTGACTTGTTCTATCTCCTTTTTTAAATATGAGAACATTAGCTGTCTGCCAGTCTTCTGGCACTATTCCCTTTTCTAATGAATTTTTATAATTATGTAATAGTGCCTCCTCCCTAACGTCTTTTAGTATTTACAAATTCAATCCATCCAGACCAGGGGTTTTATCCTCTCTAAGTTTGATTAGTTTATGAATTAACTCCCCCCTCTCTATCTTAAATGTTTTTATATCTTTTTTGATTTCCTCAAATGTCAGGCCCACCTTGTTAGTCTCCCTGGTAAATACTGAGGCAAAGTAGCTATTCAATATTTCTGCCATTTTTCTGTCACTATCTGTGAGTTTATCTTGTGAATATAGGAACAGGAGTTGGCCATTTAGCCCCTCGAGCCTGTTCCGCCATTCAATGAGATCATGGCTGTTCTGTGACCTAACTCCATATACCCGCCTTAGCCCCATATCCCTTAATACCTTTGGTTAGCAAAAATTTATCCATCTCAGATTTAAAATATATCTATCGGGTTACAAGATTTGTCTTGTACCTTGTCCAGCAGTGAGAGTGGGGTACTGGAAGAGCCCCAGGTATTGGAGCAGAGCTCACGTCTTGAATGGACTTGTCCTTTAGAGAGAGTTAAGAGCGATTGAAGGGAAAAAGTGTTTGACACAAAAGAGGAAAGTGAGCTTCCTGAAGCATTAACAATGGGAGATGTGGGAATTCCACTTGAGACCCAAGAATGTCAACACATAAGGACGAAGCCACGAAAGGCAAAATGTGGGAGCTGGACCAGCACCAGATAAGAAATGGTGTCTTTGAAAAATTGAAGGAAACAAGATAAAGTAGTTTGACAGGGTGGAGCTAAACCCTAATGTAGTAATAATAGATCTCTCTCGAATGTGACTCTAGTAACTGCTGGAAGCATTTGTCAATGGGCAGATTACTGTAATACAAATTATAGTAGACTAGTATCGGAATCTATGTTTATGATCACAAGGAACAGGTATAGCCAGAAGCTTAAGATAAGCCACAGTAAATACGTGGGGGAGTGGTATACCCTTCTACTATGGATCATAAAAAGCTGTCTGGTGTGGCAATCAGCTCCAGTAAAAAAACAGTTTGGACCCACTGAGAAATTGTTCCTGTGCATCTGTCCACGTCTGTCACATCTGAGAACAGGAATAGTTGGACTGATTGTTTATCCAGCACGCAACAGAGGGCCCATGTGACTTGGCAAACTACTCCAGGAACTTGTATATCAAGTACTAATGACATCAGATACTTTTCATAGTTATAGTTATACAGACAAAATATATGAATTTAGCTTCATGACTCACAGCCAGGCAGAGATGTATGGCTTATTTTTACTTTCATTCCACTCCTTTTACAGCCAATTTACTCTCCTTCAAACTTTCTTATTCTGAGGGCGCTGACCCTTTACTGCAGTACAATTCCACAGGCACAGGGAGCCTTCCAATACCTCGGCCAAGAGGCCATTCATCATGTGTTAACCTATACAGCACCTGTCAAGCTGGCTATTCGAACCCTGGGAGGAAGGGGGTGAACATCACATTGGACATTCACACATGCACCTCCAGCAGAGGTCTTGGAGAGTGATCAGGAGCCAAAACTCTGGCCATTTATTTCCCTCCCTGGTCAGAGGGCTACGGCTAACTGTAGTGCCCCAATCAACATCCTAGCTGACATCAACCCAGGGGTCAAAACTAGGGCCTCCTGGTTACACACGCACCATTTGAGCAATGAGGTGAGCTGGAATCACACTTCTACATGTACCAACTTGGCTGTGACTCAGAGCCAATCACTAAAAACAAGTATTTCAGCAGGAGCTGCTGTACCTCCAATTTTCAGATTACCTATAAACTAGGAGATCATGTTTAAGTTACCTAACCTACAACACTGAAATAGGCCGCTCGGCCTAACCAGTCCGTGCCGGTTTTAATCCTCTACACGAGCAGTGATCCTAATCCCATGCGCCCGCCTTGTTCCCAGATTCCTTTAGTCCCCATTCATTTGACCACCTATCTAACCTATTCTTAAATGTTGACATAGACAGAGAAGAACGAACTTTCATATCCTCAGGATGTCCCAAATTGAAGTACTTTTGAAGTGTAGTCACTGTTGTAATGTAGGAAACGTGGCAGCCAATTTGTGCATAGCAAGGTCCCACAAACAGCAATGAGAGAACAACCTGAGATAATAATCTGTTTTAGTCATGTTTGTTGAAGGATAAATATTGGCCAGAACGCTCCTGCTCTTCTTGAAATAGTGCCATTGGATCTTTTACGTCCATCTGAGGGGGCAAATGGGGCCTTGGTTTAATGTCTTATTCAAAAGGCAGCACCTCCAACCGTACAACGCTCCCTCATTACTGCACTGAAGTGTCAGCCTGGATTACGTGCTCAAGTCTCTGGAGTGGGACTTGAACCCACAACCTTCTGACTCAGAGACAAGGGCACTACTACTGAGCTAAGGCGGACACTGACATTGTCTCTGCCACAATCATTAACTGCGGTACTGCATTCCACACCCTTATATCCCTTTGTGTACACTAGTTTCTCCTGATGGCGACACTTGAACCCGTGCTGAAGCCCCACCTGCCCAGCCCAAACTGCTGCTGTGGCGGTGTGGCCCTTACAACCAAATCTCGTTGGTCTCTCCCACTACTCCTCCTCTGGTACCTTCTCCTTTGAGCACCTCACTTTGTTCCATCCCTCTTGCTCCTCTTTTAAAATCGTCGCTATACTTCCAGCACCCCCCTCCTCCCCCCAACCGAGGTTTCTCTGTGCTGAAATTTGCCATTGCCAGGAGTCAATCCCCAGCTCCAGAAGGGTTTCACAGGCTCCGATGGTAAGTGTATCCAGTTGTTTATACATGTTGTGCTTTTGCGAGCAAAGGCATTCCTTTAATGTAAAGGAAACAGGAAAAGGATGCTCTTTAATAATATCATGGTAATAGCCTGAATGTATAAATAATTTCATATTGCAGGTCACTAACTAGTTGTGATATCTCAAGCAAAGGCAAGTCCTCTGATTTGCTCTTATGAACCTCCAAATGGTGAATTACAGAGAAACATTAGTGGGGGAGGAGGCAAGGGAAGAACAAGGCGCCTCTCAGTATCACCAACCAGGAAAACTGCAGCACGCAGGTAACCAAAAACCAAATGCGGGTAAGGAAATTAATAACATTTTTATTGAACAGGAATCAGGAAAAGAGCTGATTAAAACTGTACATGTACCAAGCAGAACAATGAGTGTTTAGAAAGGCAGAATATCAGAAGTGGGTGTAAACTTACTTGCATTCTGGGCATTAGTCAGGCGACAACCAGGTGATAAAAGGGCTAATAACACGAACTCAAATAACACCCACAGCTTCATTCTACCAGTCTCGATTAGATCCACAGAAAACGAGCAAAGTCATCCACCAGAGAGTTCAGCTTCCCTGCAAAATGAACAATAACTCAGTTAGTTTTAACGGTAGAATAAAATCCTGACACACGCTGAGAATTCAAGTATGTGACACTTGGGATTTTGTCCTATTGTGCTAATTGAGTACACCCTTGCAGAAACAGAGCGAGTTCATGCCGGATGCCTCAGAACTACAGACTGCGAACAGTGCTGTAACACACCGATAACACTTAACATTCTGGCTAACACTGCATCCTGTGCACAGCAACAAAATACTGTAAAATCGACAGCTTTGTGCTCTGAAAGTTATTGTGAAGATCCGTTTATCGTTGGCGAGTCTCCTGACGGCTCGGACTTTTGGGGTACAATTCCAGCACCTCACACCTGAACAGCTACTTGTCACGTGAGAGACAAAATGGTGCGTACCGGGGTGGGAGGCAACTCAATCATGTGGGTAATCACATTTCTGTTCTCCCCGAATATCCACACGTGTACTGTTCGCATGGTGGGGTCACTGAATAGCACAGGAGCAGGAATCCCAGCCAATCATTCCCTCCCTACCTCAGGGGCGCTGAGGCAACTGCTGTCCGGGCTGAGATCAGTGTAAGTCAACACAGATGCGGGAGGCTCTACGGCACAATTCGATCATCAATTGTGCCGCTGAGAGATGCTCCTGCAAATAATACTTTTAATGTTACTTCTCCAGATAATAAAAAATAAACCAAAGACACAAAACAGAAAAATAAATTTACCTGACACTAATTCAAGCATAAACAGACAGACACTGAATAACCCATCAAAACAGCTTTGGAGCCTGTGTTTCACAGAATTGCAAACAGTAAATGAGAATTAGTGATCCGCTGGGGCCAGAAGTCAAGATCTCCAAATCAATTTACCGGCACAATGTGACGATTGATTGAACTGTAAATCAGTGTTTTAGTTGGAGCCTGGAAATAATATTGCACAGACCGCAGAAGCATGAAGAGCTACAATACTGCCATTCAATTAGATTCTGCCCGCTCTCCTTTTATGACTCAAGTGCGTTGCACTCAATTCAATCTGAGAAGTGGCGAGATGTTCGGAGTTGGACGGAGGGGAGACCGTCAATACCACAGAACAGGTCTTTAGCCTGACCTAAAAGGCAAGCACGTTCATAGTCAGCTTTATTCACGCCTTTATTTCTGGACAATTTTGCCCCTTCTCTTCTAAAAGCGCTGATCCATTGCTAGGATATGGTTCCATAGATGCCAGCAGCCTTCTAGTATCAGTACCTTGCCCAAGTTGCAGTTTTTGACAGGAGCCTAGACAGTGAGTGTTGGCGGGCTGTTGAGTGGGCATCACAGCTGAGCCCAATCCTGTCCATCATGTCATCGACAAACATGCTCTTGCACTACAACAACAACTTGCATTTTTATGGTGCCAAAATTGACACCAAGCCAAAGAAGGAGACATTAGCACAGGTGACCAAAAGATTGGTTGAAGAGGTAGATTTTGAGAAATTTCTTAAAAGGAGAGCAAGATGGAGAGGTTTAGGGAACAGGAGCAAAACTGTCACCAATTTTTGCCTCTTTAGATCAGAAACACTAACTGTAGAGCTCCCACTTGCTTCCCCAGCCGAGGTCAGCTATATAGGCCCAGACTAGGCAATGAACCAGGGACCTTTTTGACCTGTATGGCTCAACTACTCGCTGTCTTAGCCAGTTGAGCAATTGTAGGAAGCTTCGTTAACACATTCATATATACTAGTGGATTTCTTGTGGTGTTGCTCACGACAAGTTAAAACAAAATAAATTTCCCTCCGCGTGCAGTCGTCATGCTGTAGGTTTAGATATGGGGATCTGCAACTTCGGGAGCGCTCAAAACTCCATCTAGTGGTAAAAGTGTGTAGCTGCAGGCATAACTGTTTGCCACGGACTGGTAATGCCCAAATAAGGACATATCTAACAAATTTAATTTACGAGTAGGTCGCTCTTTGACATTCTTACACTTCGACATTTCAAAGCTCTGAACACATTAGGTTTTCTGGACCAAAATATTTCCAAAACACAACTGATTTGCGATAAGATCAGGATCAATGAAAGTTATTTTTCCCATGCCAACAGAAATATTGCAGTGGCAAAGGATCAGAAAATTTGCTCTGTAATTTAGTTCTTTCCAGGGCCTGTCAACTAAAAACATAGGCGCAAAGAGCAACCGATAAAATTCAAAATAACAACAGATAAAGCTAGAAATGTTTCTGTAGCTATGTTTGCCTACAAAACAACAGTCACTGCACTTTAAACATAATTTAGTGCGTGAAGTGTTTGAAGCATTGTGATGCGTTATGATGCAATACGGTCCTGAAGGCACGGAGACTTGCTGGTGTACAGCTTCATGGGCACCAAAATCTAGTACCTCATGCAAGTGGCTACACTTTGTGCTACACTGGGTGAGGCCTTTACCCAAGTGGCTAGACAATACTTCTTGGCAGGGTATTCAACCCGTGATGGGCATACAGTTGGAACTGATCTCATTCTCATTACACACACACAAGCAGATCATTGGTACTGAGTGACCAAAAGCAGGAACTGTGGCATTTTTTTCTCCCTTTTTTTATATTTCAAAATATATTTTATTACATAAAATTTAAAGAAACACACAGTTCAATGCAAAAGGACACAATTTCAAGCAATGCAGTTCAAATCAATACAGTGCAGATCGTACACACTATGATCCCATTATTACAATTCAAAACACAGTACATATCTTCTAATATATTCTGTACAGTACAAAGTGGAGTGTCCTTACGCAGTGGCCTTTCCCCATAGAGCCTTTGCGTAGGCCACACCTCGGTTCAGTGCATCCCGCAGCACGTACTCCTGAACCTTGGAGTGTGCCAGTCGGCAACACTTGGTTTTTCTTCCCTCCCTGGCCCAGGGTACTAAAACCAATTGCAGCTTCTCAATTGCTGCCTAATGCCTTTACCCACAAGGTCATTGTTGGGGCTCACAACTCAGGGTTGGTGTAGGACTTTTAACACGCCAGTAATTCCCGCAACAACTACTGGGGAGGGCGGGGGAGGACATCACTGCTGGACACTCTTCCCAAGCATCTCTCAAAGACCCCACTGAGCCTATGCCTTCCAACATGCATTGTCAGGATCTCTTCATGAGTTATTTAAATTTCTCAAGGATGACAGGTAAATTTGAATGCACTGTGATTAAACCTTTGAAGCCAAAAATAAATTATTCTGAAAGGGTTCGAGATATTTTAAATATTAAAGCGATGAGTATAACCCAGCAGGCCTACGAGTATGCATTCACCACAACTGGATGAGATGACAGTGCAAATAAACAATGGGCTGCAGGCTTACTCACATCATAAAAACACTAAAATAGATATATAAATAACATTTTAATGCAAATAACTGATGTAAAGAACATAACGCAACCTGTATTTTTGTAGTGCTTAAGTGCAGCAAGATATCTCAATGCACTTTACATTACGGAGGAGAAAAAAACAACCATCAGTAAGCATTTTGCAAAAAGCAGAATACAAGGAAATCAAGGGGTAACTGATACTCCGTTGAACTCCCATTCCTACACAGGCGTGAACTGAATCTTTGCCAGATCAAAAGGAACACTGTTTAATTGCTTCACGTTCAGAGCTACATCTACTGAGATACATTTTCTACTCGAGAAAAAAATTCCAATTTTCTTACCAGCGAAACCAGCCGGGCCAATCCAGGGTGGGACCCATGTGTGGCCACAACCCCTGCACATGCGCATAAATATGCAACCTTCGTACAATGGTTGGAACTTTGAGCACAACCAGAGGAGCATGAACTCTGCACGTGTGCACAAACAAATGTTATGGTGTTCGGGGGGTGGGTGTGGTTTATGAAGAACTGCCAGACGTAATAAAGCTGCTGACTTCCATCATCAAACACCTGCGGAAACGCTGACAGTTGGCATGTGTATAAATATTGCATCATGGAAAAAAACATAAACAGGGCTAAAAGGGGCAAACTGCAGCCATCGTAATGGGCCACTGGGAACAGTCAAGTGGCATAAAATCGCTCCAGGCAGAGAACTCTCTGGGAGTCAGGCGAATCCCGAGCCATAACCCTGCTGTTTTGCACTCCTTGGTCCAGGATAAAGGTAGCACCTCCGCCATCATCCATTCTGAGATCTGCAAACTCAGGGACAAGACTAGGGAACTGAATCTGGATCCTTCGATCTACATGGAAAGCAAAATGCCAGGCTGTGCCTTTACTCACAAAGCTATCAGGGGAGCTACTCGATTATAAACATTTTAATTCAGCATATCACATTACATGGATACTCAAAATTATCATTTTCACGAGAATCCCTTAGAGTACACGGAGAGATTTATAGGTCTATCATTTTACAACTATAACCAATAGGAGCGATCCTACAATCGTGTAGATGATTTTGCCAGATCCCCCAGACACAGTTGAGTCACAGCCTATGTCTCATATTTCCTCAAATACAGGAAACTAACTTCCACGAACTCCACTCACTGCAAATTACATTACTTCCCATATTTAATGGGAAGAGTATAAATATATTACAGTTTTTAAATTTATAAAATTGTTGGTGACATTGATTTAGTGCTTTAGTTGGCACAGGCAAGTTCAATCTAGGAGGAACACTTCGAAGCAGAGTGACTAGTTTTTTTTATTCGTTCATGGGATGTGGGCGTTGCTGGCAAGGCCAGCATTTATTGCCCATCCCTAATTGCCCTTGAGAAGGTGGTTGTGAGCCTCCTTCTTGAACCACTGCAGTCCGGATGGTGAAGATTCTCCCACAGTGCTATTAGGTAGGGAGTTCCAGGATTTTGACCCAGCGACGATGAAGGAACGGCGACATATTTCCAAGTCGGGATGGAGTGTGACCTGGAGGGGAACGTGTCGGTGGTGTTGTTCCCATGTGCCTGCTGCCCTTGTCCTTCTAGGTGGTAGAGGTCGCGGGTTTGGGAGGTGCTGTCAAAGAAGCTTTGGCGAGTTGCTGCAGTGCATCCTATAGATGGTACACACTGCAGCCACGGTGTGCCGGTGGTGGAGGGAGTGAATGTTTAGGGTGGTAGATGGGGTGCCAATCAAGCAGGCTGCTTTGTCCTGGATGGTGTCAAGCTTCTTGAGTGTTATTGGAGCTGCACTCATCCAGGCAAGTGGAGAGCATTTCATCATATTCCTGACTTGTGCCTTGTAGATGGTGGAAAGGCTTTGGGGAGTCAGGAGGTGAGTCACTCGCCGCAGAATACCCAGCCTCTGACCTGCTCTCGTAGCCACAGTATTTATATGGCTGGTCCAGTTAAGTTTCTGCTCAATGGTGACCCCCAGGATGTTGATGGTGGGGGATTCGGCGATGGTAATGCCGTTGAATGTCAAGGTGAGGTGGTTAGACTCTCTCTTGTTGGAGGTGGTCATTACCTGGTACTTGTCTGGCACGAATGTTACTTGCCACTTAGCGGCCCAAGCGTGGATGTTGTCCAGGTCTTGCTGCATGCGGGCACAGACTGCTTCATTATCTGAGGGGTTGTGAATGGAACTGAACACTGTGCAATCATCAGCGAACATCCCCATTTCTGACCTTACATAAGCGTGTGAAAGGTCACCTTATCTGTCACACCACATGGAACTGATCCTCTCCCACTGCTTTATCTCACTAAAAACTCTTGTGTTAATGCATCATACACTCATACTGAATCTTTCAACTCCAAATGAATAATAGAATCTTACAGCACAGGAGGCCATTCAGCCCATCATGCCTGTGCCAGCTCTTTGAAAGAGCTAACCAATTAGTCCCACTCTCCTGCTCTTTCCCCATTGCCCTGCAATTTTTCCCCTTCAGTATTTACCCAATTCCCTTTTGAAAGTTATTATTGAATCTGCTTCCACCACCCTTTTAGGCAGTGTATGCCAGATCACAGTAACTTAGAGTAAAGAATTATTTGCAGATCTAATTAGAAATTGAAGCAGTCCAGGGGTCAGATAATCCCGAAAATAAACTCTTGCTATGTCAAATTTACTTGACGCTGCTGAATCATGCTGGATGGACTACAGTTCCATGAGCACCATAGAATCGTTACAGCACGGAAGGAGGCCATTCGGCCCATCGAGTCTGTGCCGGCTCTCTGTAAGAGCAATCCAGCTGGTCCCAATCCCCCACCCTTTCCCCCCTAGCCCTGCAATTTTTTTCCTTTCAAGTACTCAATAAATTTGCTTTCGAAAGCCATGATTGAATCTACCTCCACCACCCTTTCAGGCAGTGCATTCCTGATCATAACCACTCGCTGTGTATAAAGGTTTTTCCTTATGTCACCTTTGGTTCTTTTGCCAATCACCTTAAATCTATGTCCTCTGATTCTTGATCCTTCTGCCAATGGGAACAGTTTCTCTCTATCTACTCTGTCTGGACCCTTCATATCTTTGAACACCTCTATCAAATCTCCTCTCAACTTTCTCTGCTCTAAGGAGAGCAACCCCAGCTTCTCCAGTGTATCCATGCAAGTGAAATCCCTGGAACCATTCTAGTAAACCTCTTCCAGTTATTATAGAAGCAAGCAAGCTATCCCATAATCACCATCAAATCAACACAATGTCGCAGTTCGGCATTATGTTTGGGAAAAGTACAATGAAAGTCAATAACTGATGTACTAAGGATTGTTCAGTGACACCTCCATCAAAAAGGTGCCTCAGCAGCACTCTCAAATGGTGCCTTCTCCCCCTGATTTATTCCGACACTTTATAAGGCACAGCTCTCCCAATTGCTTGTTAAATGATTTAGCTAATCTCAGCTGGGTCAACAGTAGGAGCAGCCCAAATGGGACCAACTACAGATGGAGGGAAAAACAGTCAAGAGTCAGCACCTCCAGTAAAGGAGACGATAAAATTGGAAGGGGCGGTGGGGTGGGGAGATATTTCATTGCGTGTCCAGAAAGAAAAGTGCACTTCATTATTGTCCGTTATGGTGGTTAAAAAAGACAGTTCAATCAAAAAAAAGCTACATACATTTGAAAAACACAGGACAAAAGTACTGCATTATACGATTCTGTCCCATTTTCTGTGAAAAGCGCTGACCAGCAGTCTTCAATCTTGGCTAATGTACGAGTACTTGGGCTGAGCTTTCTAAGAACACTGTCTGCCACAAAACCTCCATACAATGCAAAGTCCCTTTAAAATAATAATAAATATTCACAACCTGTATTTTTCTTGTTTAAATTCACCCATATGTATCAGCATCCAGGTATGAAGAGTATCTCACTGTTCCTTCTAAATCCAGCACAAGCGACAAATCCATCAAATTAAGCACGAAACTGCAACGTAAAGACCGAGTACTCTACAATCAATTTAAGTGAATTCCAAGATAGGGAAGGGACAGCATGACTCCACTATGTTTCAAAACAAATAAACGGTAACAAATGTTTTTTGGCCAATGAAGGCACAATTGCTTATGTCGTTAATTTTGTTACTTCTACTGCACTACTGAGACACCTTGGGAAAACATCAAGTGCACATTATGTCACGGCATCATGATAACATTACAACGTCGCGAAACCCCGAACGCCTATGTCTCACTTTGAAAAGTAAATGCTAGTACCAGTTGCACAGGAAATGAGAAAACCACACGGGAGATTGTAGGAACGAGCCGGCACAGGAACCAGTGCTAAACCTGCGGTTCTTGTAGCGGTCGTGGGTGGATGCACCGGAGGAGGAGACACCTCGATAATCCAGTCACCCGCCATATGAGGCTTGCTAAAATACAGACACATACAATACCTAGATTTCCTGGAGTGCAAATCTTCATTCCCTGTGATGCCACGCGTTCATTCTTCGCAATACAAACCCCCTAGTTCCCAGGGTTTAAGATCCGATTCTTAGACTGCCCGTCCCTATTTAAAAGGACTCTCGGAGCTGCGACACTGCACACTTTTTTGTGTTGGGTTGCGGAGCAATTCTGTTAATCTACTCAAGTGCGGCACAGCAAACTGATAGACGGGATTTTTTTCCAGTTATTCTTCCCCCGCCCCCAAGAACGAGCGGATGGGAATTGGCAGCAAGAAGTTGCAAAATATATTCAATTCAGCTGAACCAAATCCAAACATGATTGCAAAAAGGCACAGACCAATTTTTTTTTAAAACTGCAGCTATACAGTCTCAAACGTGGTTATGCTCTCAAAGTTTCTAGAAAGCTGAGGGAGAAAAACATCCAAACGCGTTGAAGAGGGAGTTAAATTTTAAATGTGCTGAATCATTATTATTGTGGAACCAGATATTTTAACAGCTAAATAAATTACTGATTTGATTCTTCAGACGATGTTGAGAGTTTCTTTTGATGTGTTGCATTTCATATATTACTCAACAATAACAGCCTCTTAACAGATCTGTAGCGCTACTCGAACAGGACAGTGGACACCAGACAGGAGGAAGAAAATGTAGAGTTATCATAGAATAGAATCATACAGCACAGAAGGAGGCTTATTCGACCTATCACGCCTGTATTGGTTCTTTGAAAGAGCTATCCAATTATTCCCACTCCCCTGCTCTTTACCCATAGCCCAGCAAGTTTTTTCCTTTTTAAGTATTTTTCAAATTCCCTTTTTAAAGTTACTATTGAATCTGCTTCCACCACCCTTTTAGGCAGCGCGTTCCAGGTCATCATAACTCACTGCGTGTAAAAAAAATCTCATCTCCACCCTGATTCTTTTACCAATAGGGTGTTCAATATACAGGTCACGTTAAGTGCCATGTTGAAGTACAAGCATGTTGGTGTATGTTTGTACCCGACCCTCTGGTTGGTATGAGTGTGAGTTGAACTGTGTGTAAACCTGTGGGGAGAGCACCCACAGATGAGTAATCCTACATTTTTTTAAAATATAATGTAACTCGCTTAATAGAGTGGAAAATGGAGATGAAGATTGTGTGCGTGTATAAACAGAGATGCCTGACCAGGTGCTGCAGTACTTCAACTCTTCCCAGGTTCAGATGATATCGGGCGGTCAATCAGTCCCAGTCTCTGATGGACTTCCCATCAATGGTTGGATGCTGCTTCTTTTGCTGTTTCTATCAAGACCTATGTTTCTGACCATATCCATAACCAGTATCACTACTATCAGTATCACTAATTACTTAAAGTTCTGACTTTACATAAGTACCTTTCAAGTAGTTCTGTTTTTTTAAAAAAATACAGTTCATTTCAGCTTCTGTGTTTCGATACTTGCTGTCGAGGCCGGGACAATCAGCATTCGTGCAAAAAATGTAGAGATTTATTCACAATTATGCGCCCAAAGCTAAGCTCAATTTCAAAGTATTTGTTCATTCCTATGCTTTATATATTTAATTTTGTCACATTGTGATTAAAATTAGTACTAGTGAGAAGGAGGAATTAAAGGAAATTAGTATTAGTAAAAAAATTGTGCTCAAGAAATTAATGGTACAGAAAGCCGATATATCCCCAGGGCCTGATAATCTGCATTCCAGAGTACTAAAAGAGGTAGCCATGGAAATAGTGGATGCATTAGTTGTCATCTTTCAAAATTCAATAGATTATGGAACAGTTCCTGCAGATTGGAGGGTGGCAAATGTAACCCCACTATTTCAAAAAGGAGGGAGAGAGAAAACAGGGAACTACAGACCGGTTAGCCTAACATCAGTAGTAGGGAAAATGCGAGAGTCTATTATAAAGGATGTGATAACAGGACACTTAGAAAATATCAACGGGATTAGACAAAGTCAACATGGATTTATGAAAGGGAAATCATGTTTGACAAACCTACTGGAGTTTTTTGAGGATGTAACTGGTAGAATAGATAAGGGAAAACCAGTGGATGTGGTTTATTTGGATTTTCAGAAGGCCTTTGATAAAGTCCCACATAAGAGGTTAGTGTGCAAAATTAAAGCACATGGGATTGGCCATAAAAAACTGGCATGGATTGAAAATTGGTTCACAGACAGGAAACAGAGAGTAGGAATAAATGGGTCTTTTTTGGGGTGGCAGGCAGTGACTAGTGGGGTACTGCAGGGATCAGTGCTTGGGCCCCAGCTATTCACAATATATGTCAATGATTTGGATGAGGGAACCAAATGTAATATTTCCAAGTTTGCTGACGACACAAAACTAGGGAGGATCTTGAGTTGTGAGGAGGATGCTAAGAGGCTTCAAGGTGATTTAGACAAGTTGAGTGAGTGGACAAATACATGGCAGATGCAGTATAACGTGGATAAATGTGAAGTTTTCCACTTCAGAAGGAAAAACAGAAAGGCAGAGTATTATTTAAATGGTGATAGATTGGGAAATGTTGATGTACAAAGGGACCTGGGTGTCCTTGTACACCAGTCACTGAAAGCATACATGCAGGTACAGCATGCAGTTAGGAAGGCAAATGGTATGTTGGCCTTCATTGCAAGAGAATTTGAGTACAGGAGCAAGGATGTCTTACTGCTGTTATACAGGGCCTTGGTGGGACCACACCTGGAGTATTGTGTGCAGTTTTGGTCTCCTTACCTAAGAAAGGATATAGAGGGAGAGCAGCAAAGGTTCACCAGACTGACTCCTGGGATGGCAGGACTGTCGTATCAGGAGAGATTGGGTCAACTAGGCTTGTATTCACTAGAGTTTAGAAGGATGAGAGGGGATCTCATTGAAATTTACCTATTGAAAAGGTAAATTATCCTAGTTCAGTAAAATGTTTTATCAAATATCCTTAAATTCTGATACACAAGTTGGACCATTCCACTCCCCTCCCCGAGTTTTCTCCCTCCTCTCCTCATGGTGCTAACTCTCATTGCGGTACAGTTCCAGAGATCAGGCAATCCTACTGCACCTTGCCCAAGTGCCCATTCTTCAAGTGTGAGCCAAGACACTGAGCGTCAGCGGCTAATTCAACTGTGGACAGCGTCAGAGCTGAGCCCAATCCTGACCTTGCCCAACATTAACCACAAGTTAACCACAAGAGGGAATACTGGAGCTTAGGGCCTAGGCAGCTGAAGGCATGGCTGCCAATGGTGGAGCGATTAAAATTGGGGATGCGCAAGAGGCCAGAAATTGGAGGAAGGCAGAAATCTCGGAGGGTTGTAGGGCTGGAGGAGGTTACAGAGATAGGGAGGGGGTGAGGCCGTGGAGGGATTTGAAAACAAGGATGAGAATTTTAAAATTGAGGCATTGCCGGTCCGGGAGCCAATGTAGGTCAGCGAGCACAGGGGGTGATGGGTGAACAGGACTAGTTTTAACAAAGGTGGTAATTTTAACCCTACCCCGCCCAGCGGGAAACTGACATGATCAGATCGACCGCCCGTTTTACATCCCGCCCAAATGTACTTTCATTGGTGGCCGATCTGATACCTTTCCCGTCCGTCGGGTTAGAGTAAAATGACCCCCTGTAGTCTTGTGCCATGATACAGAATTCTCTATCCAATGACGTCAGCACATAGGGCAGATTTTTACAGACTAAAGTCATTAATCATTTTATTTTCAAACAAATATCAATGAAAAACGTAATAAT
The DNA here is from genome assembly GCF_035084215.1 of Heptranchias perlo. NCBI lineage: Eukaryota > Metazoa > Chordata > Chondrichthyes > Hexanchiformes > Hexanchidae > Heptranchias > Heptranchias perlo. The sequence goes on from NC_090328.1 coordinate 4,012,430, forward strand.
AGGCAATTCCATAAGTGGCAAAGGAAATGTCTGTAATGAGTTAATTGACTGCAGTAAGAATTACTTCGATTTATTTCATCAACAATATTTGTAATATATATATATTTATATAGTGCCTTTAACGTATGAAGCTAGATAAGTACATGAGGGAGAAAGGAATGGAAGGATAGGCTGGTAGGATTAGATGAAGTAAAGTGGGAGGAGGCTCGTGTGGAGCATGAACATCGGCATAGACCAGTTGGGCCAAATAGCCTGTTTCTGTGCTGTAAATTCTGTGTAAAAAAAAGTGCTTCCCAGGAGGAGCCACGGGACTGCGATCAGGAACGAGAGCACTGGCTGATTTTTATCCCCCCTCTCCCTAACCTAGAGCACTAAGGCCTCCCAGCTGTGATTGGGACATTCTGTTCTCTACGACCTATTACTACACCGGGTGTTACGCAATGAACGATTAGGGAGCAGTAAGTCTTTTTTTGACAAATGAAGGCTGCATCACTTTCATTATTACAGGACAAACTGTTCACATTGTGTCAAATCTCTTTCATTCAAACCAGTTGATCTCCTGTGGCACAGCACACACAGAGTCATGACCAAGTTAAGTCTTCAGATGAAGCTGAGTTAGAGGGCAGAGATGGTTGGACCAGGGCAGCATGAATATAACCCAGTCCCCAATTTAAAGTAATACATTCTATCCTAATTTTTATATTTCCATTATACATTTCTATGTCTACATTTATAAAGGAAAAAGTTGACAGGAAGTGCTGCAGATAAGATTAATATATTACAGATTGATATAAAGTAGAAGTGGATTGCACCACATTGTAAAATAATTTGAATAGGGTTATAGATACTTGAAGATTAGATTACAAAATTCTTCACACAAAGTAGTAGTAGAAATCTGGAACTCTCTCCTCCAAAAAGCTGTTGAAATTGAAAATTTCAAAACCGAGATAGATAAATAGATCTTTGTTATGTAAGGGTATTAAGGAATATGGAACCAAGTTGGGTAAATGGAGTTAAGATTAGTCATGATCTAATTGAATGGCGGAACAGGCTCGAAGACTGAATGGCCTACTCCTGTTCCTAAAATGTATTTGTATGCTTTTGCACATAGAAGTCAATATTTATGCCATCCTATCAGTATTCAATATCTTTCAGAGCAGGTACTGTGTGACTTGTACATCGATCGTGACTGTATAAATGAGATATACCCCAATTTATAAAACTGATCATTTTTTCACCTGGATGTCAGAATTTCCTAGTAATCAGTTACTAATTATTTCCAGATGATCTTGCAGTAATAGTATCAAAACCACTAATCTGTCTGCATTATTGTCTTAATGGATTAATGACAAGAAGATAACTGTCAGCATTCTCATTCACAGCACCAAACCCAAGTAAAGGCAGCCCATAAAATTCAAATTATATATATATTTTTTTAAGTGCACCCCGGAATGGAACTATGGCAGGAGTCCAACTCAACATTCATGTGACAGATATTCAACTTCACTCCTGTGGTCTATTATTCCATTTAGCACCATCGGAGGCAACTCTCTAAAGTAAATCAGGTACTAGTGCCGCTGAATGCATCTGAAGCATTCTTGGGAATTTGATTCAATGCCTCTAACCAGCGGTTATTGCTGGCAGTACTCCAGCTGGGTCTGGCGTTTTGGCTCTGCTCGCAGACCAACTACCTGCACAGGCCAGCGATGCACCTTCACATCAGGGAAGATTAGGAATGGCTTTGTACTAATTGTGCATTCAGTTGCTTCAAAGAGACATATTCACAAATACGGCCCTTGATATAAACAGGAAGTTTATGCGCAAGGCAACCGAGTTATATAACAGAACTGCATATGGGGTCACCTGACGACTTTCCCTTGCCCCCATTAGATTAGAGTGCTGGAACCACTCACATGTACACTTTCTCCTGCATAGTATCACAGTAGGTACAACACAGGAGGAGGCCATTCACTCCATCGTGCCTGTGCCGGCTCTTTGAAAGAGCTATCCAATTAGTCCCATTCCCCAGCTCTTTCCCATAGCCCAGCAAATTGTTCCTTTACAAGTATTTTTCCAATTCCCTTTTGAAAGTTACTACTGAATCTGATTCCACCACCCTTTCAGGCAGTGTATTCCAGTTCATCACAACTCGTTGCATTAAAAAAAATGTTTCCTCATGTCGCCTCTGGATCTTTTGCCGATCACCTTAAATCTGTGTCCTCTGGTTACCGACCCTTCTGCCACTGGAAACAGTTTCTCCTTATTTATTCTGTCAAAACCATTCATGATTTTGAACACCTCTATCAAATCTCCCCTTAACCTTCTCTGCTCTAAGGAGAACAACCCCAGCTTCTCCAGTCTCTCCACAACCCTGAAATCCCTCATCCCTGGCACCATTCTAGTAAATCTCTTTTGCACCCTCTCTAAGGCCTTGCCATCCTTCCTAAAGTGTGTGAGGCCTAACCAGTGTTTTACAAAGGTTTAGCATAACCTCCTTTTAAGACATGTTACTTTCTGGTGTGAAAACAAAACAGCCATATAAAAACCAGGGAGAAGACAAGGAACAGACAGAAAAGCAGAATATAAACAGGCAAAAGCAAGGCATACACAGGGTGAAATCACAAAGTGCGATATTAGTCACAAATAAGTTAAATCATCTAAATAAACCTCCACTATCTTATTAAAGCTCTCGACTGCTTTTACATATAATTTACAGCATAGAAACAGGCCATTTAGCCCAACGGTCTGTGCTGGTGTTCATGCTTCACACGAGCCTCTCTCCCACCCTACTTCATCTAATCCTATTTGCATATCCTTCTATTCCTTTCTCCCTCATGTACTTATCTAACTTCCCCTTAAACGCATCTATACTATTCACCTCAACTACTCCATGTGGTAGCAAGTTCCACATTCATACCACTCTCTGGGTAAAGAAGTTTCTTTTGAATTTTTTTCTGCATTTATTAGTAACTATCTTATATTTATGACCCCTAGTTTTGGACTCCCCTAAAGTGGAAGCATCTTCTCTATATCTACCCTATCAAACCCCTTAATAATTTTAAAAACCCCTATTAGATCAACACTGAGCCTTCTCTTTTCTGGAGAAAAATGCCCCAGTCGATTCAGTCTTTCCTGATAGTTATAACCTCAGTTCCGGTATCATTCCTATAAGTACCTTCACTATATCACCCAGCATGATGCCAACCCAACAAGAGTTATATGAGAGAGCCCCAAGCACAGCCATAAAAAGTAAAGACACACCCAAGCCGGGAACAACTCAGAACTGATAACACATAAAGGAAAGAGAGGTACACAAGGCCGAAAAAACAATGCTGCATGTGACTATAACATAATCTTCCGTGAGCGAGATGGTCCTACAGTCCACTACCCACACAAATGAGCCAGATTAACTATGTCTGAAATTGCCTGCACTGCAGCAAAATGGCAAGTGGTATCGAAAATACAAGGGTAGAAATTGCGACTGGTTCTGATCCAGTATAAAAGCTTAATGTGCTCATCCCAAATTCTTCTCTCCGTTAGATCAATGCAGGGGTTAAACCATTATCATAGACAGCTGAATTCCAGCATTAAAATAGCAGAGGGGGATTTTGGCATGAGAAGTGTTAGTACGAGAATGTGCAAATTGCAACATCTACCTTATAATGCGAAGGATGGACAGCAAACTGTTTAAGCACAGTATTTCATTTTTATTGAAAGGATTATATGGTAACAAATTTTAATTCATATTTTTGTACCAAATGTCGAGAAAAAATGAAAAACTCAAAGCATCACAGACAAACGAGCAAAGGTGATATTCTGTAAAATTGTGGGGGAGAGAAAAAAAACTCAGTCATGGTTGTCGACTCTGAGGGTTACTCCTTGGAAGCTTTAAATGTTATGCATCAAGTGAAAGTCTCTCTAACTGAAGCATTATCTACATTTTTTTTATTCGTTCATGGGATGTGGGCGTCGCTTGGGAGGCCGGCATTTATTGCCCATCCCTAATTGCCCTTGAGAAGGTGGCGGTGAGCTGCCTTCTTGAACCGCTGCAGTCCGTGTGGTGACGGTTCTCCCACAGTGCTGTTAGGAAGGGAGTTCCAGGATTTTGACCCAGCGACAATGAAGGAACGGCAATATATTTCCAAGTTTGGATGGTGTGTGACTTGGAGGGGAATGTGCAGGTGGTGTTATTCCCATGTGTCTGATGTTCTTGTCCTTCTAGGTGGTAGAGGTCGCGGGTTTGGGAGGTGCTGTCGGAGAAGCCTTGGCGAGTTGCTGCAGTGCATCCTGTGGATGGTACACACTGCAGCCACTGTGCACCGGTGGTGAAGGGAGTGAATGTTTAGGGTGGTGGATGGGGTGCCAATCAAGTGGGCTGCTTTGTCCTGGATGGTGTCGAGCTTCTTGAGTGTTGTTGGAGCTGCACGCATCCAGGCAAGTGGAGAATATTCCATCACACTCCTGACTTGTGCCTTGTAGATGGTGGAAAGGCTTTGGGGAGTCAGGAGGTGAGTCACTCGCCACAGAATACCCAGTCTCTGACCTGCTCTTGGTAGCCACAGTATTTATATGGCTGGTCCAGTTAAGTTTCTGGTCAATGGTGACCCCCAGGATGTTGATGGTGGGGGATTCGGCGATGGTAATGCCATTGAATGTCAAGGGGAGGTGGTTAGACTCTCTCTTGTCGGAGATGTCATTGCCTGGCACTTGTCTGGCACGAATGTTACTTGCCACTTATCAGCCCAAACCTGGATGTTGTCCAGGTCTTCTTGCTGCATGCGGGCTCGGACAGCTTAATTATCTGAGGGATTGCGAATGGAACTGAACACTGTGCAATCATCTGCGAACATCCCCATTTCTGACCTTATGATGGAGGGAAGGTCATTGATGAATCAGCTGAAGATGGTTGGGTCAAGGACACTGCCCTGAGGAACTCCTGCAGCAATGCCCTGGGGCTGAGATGATTGGCCTCCAACAACCACTACCATCTTCCTTTGTGCTAGGTATGACTCCAGCCACTGGAGAGTTTCCCTCTGATTCCCACTGACTTCAATTTTACTAGGGCTCCTTGGTGCCACACTCGGTCAAATGCTGCCTTGATGTCAAGGGCAGTCACTCTCACCTCACCTCTGGAATTCAGCTCTTTTGTCCATGTTTGGACCAAGGCTGTAATGAGGTCTGGCGCCGAGTGGTCCTGGCGGAACCCAAACTGAGCATCGGTAAGCAGGTTATTGGTGACTAAGTGCCGCTTGATAGCACTGTCGACGACACCTTTCATCACTTTGCTGATGATTGGGAGTAGACTGATGGTAATTGGCTGGATTGGATTTGTCCTGCTTTTTGTGGATAGGACATACCTGGGCAATTTTCCACATTGTCGGGTAGATGCCAGTGTTGTAGCTGTACTGGAACAGCTTGGTCAGCACGGATGCACTACAATAAAATGACCTCCCAAAGTAAAGATCAATAAATGTCGTTAGTGCATGGTTTGTTGTAGCGAAGGCAGGCAGGTAGAATCATAGAATCCTACAGCACAGAAGGAGGCCATTCGGCCCATCGTGCCTGTGCCAGCTCGTTGAAAGTGCTATACAACTAGTCCCACTCCCCTGTTCTTTCCCCACAGCCCTGCAATTGTTTCCCTTTCAATTATTTATCAATTTCCTTTTGAAAGTTACTATTGAATCTGCTTTCACCACCCTTTCAGGCAGTGCATTCCAAATCATAACGACACAGAAACAGCTACTGTGCAAATCTGACTCACCATCCACTCTGCTGCACTTCATAGATCTGTTGCACTGCCATGGGCTGGAAAAATACACAACAAAGGCTCACTGCAGGACTGCCGTCATCGACTTAGTAAAACTGTTCACTCAGTTGTTACAGACAGAGCCCTGGACATGGGTCAACTAACTGCTGGTAGGAGGTGCACAGCCCAGTATAGGGAGAAGAATGAGATGGGGGGGGGGGAGGAATCGCATGTTTCTACAGGCAACGTCGCTCAAGTGACTATTCTTTATGTGTGAGCCTGAACAATGGAGGTCAACACAACCGAGCCCAATCCCATCCACACCCGACATGGGCTATCTAGCAGAAAGGGGCATGGTGGGGGGGGAGCGAGAAGAGAGAGTCACTGGATAGTGATCAGGAGTGGGAACCCAGAGTAATTTTCCACTTCCGAGCTCAAGGATGACAAAGTACTGATACTGCCACCAAAAGAATCAATTACTGCCATAAGGAGGGATGATATATTAGCAGTTTCCTCTAATGAGGCCATATGGGTGGAGCTTAAAAACAAAAAGGGGGCAAGCACTTTGATGGGAGTGTACTATAGGCCCCCAAACAGTCAGGGGGAGATAGAGGAACAGATATGTAGGCAAATCTCAGAAAATTGTGCAAATAATAGGGTAATAATAGTGGGGGATTTCAACTTCCCCAATATTAACTGGGATACTCAGAGTGTAAAAGGCTTAGAGGGTACAAAATTCTTAACGTGCATCCAGGAGAGCTTTTTGAGCCAGCATGTAGAAAGTCCTATAAGAGAGGGGGCGGTACTAGACCTAATTCTAGGGAATGTGGCCGGCCAAGTGGAAGAAGTGCTCGTAGGTGAGCACTTTGGTGACAGTGACCATAATTCGGTGAGATTTAAGGTGGTCATAGAAAAGGACAGGGAGGGGCCGGAAATAAAGGTTCTAAATTGGGGGAAGGCCGATTTTAATAGGATAAGGCAGGATCTGGCCAAAATGGACTGGGATCAGCTGCTTGTAGGAAAATCCGCATCGGAGCAATGGGAGTCTTTCAGAAGGGAGATTGAGACCATACAATGGCAACATGTTCCCGTAAAGGTCAAGGGTGGTTCCAAGAACTCCAGGGAACCTTGGATGTCAGGGGATATACGAGAATGGATTAGGAAAAAAAGGAGGGCTTTTGGCAGATACAAAAGGCTAAAGACGGAGGAAGCCCCAGAGGAGTACAAAAAGTGCAGGGGGATACTTAAAAAAGAAATTAGGAGATCAAGGAGGGGCCATGAAATAACACTGGCGAGCAAAATAAAGGAAAATCCTAAGATGTTTTATAAGTATATTAAGGGTAAGAGGATGACTAGGGAAAAAATAGGGCCCATTAGGGACAAAAATGGCAATCTGTGTGTGGAGCCGGCAGATGTAGGAGGGGTTCTAAATGAATTTTTTGCATCTGTTTTCACTATGGAGAAGGACAATGTAGACATAGAAATACGGCAGGGGGACTGTGATATACTCGAACATATTAACATCGAGCGGGAGGAGGTATTGGCGGTTTTAGCAGGCCTAAAAATGGATAAATCCCCAGGCCCGGACGAAATGTATCCCAGGCTACTGTGTGAGGCAAAGGAGGAGATTGCGGGGGCTCTGACACATATATTCAGAACCTCTCTGGCCACAGGGGATGTGCCAGAGGACTGGAGAACCGCTAATGTAATACCATTATTCAAGAAGGGGAGTAGGGAAAAACCGGGGAACTACAGGCCAGTGAGCCTAACATCAGTGGTAGGAAAATTATTGGAAAAAATTCTGAAGGACAAAATTAGTCTCCACTTGGAGAAGCAAGGATTAATCAGGGATAGTCAACATGGCTTTGTCAAGGGAAGATCATGTCTGACTAATTTGATTGAATTTTTTGAGGGGGTGACTAGGCGTGTGGATGAGGGTAACGCAGTGGATGTGGTATACATGGATTTCAGTAAGGCCTTCGATAAAGTCCCCCACAGGAGACTGGTCAAGAAGGTACGAGCCCATGGAATCCAGGGTGCCTTGGCACTTTGGATACAAAACTGGCTTAGTGGCAGAAGGCAGAGGGTGATGGTCGAAGGTTGTTTTTGTGACTGGAAGCCTGTGGCCAGTGGGGTACCACAGGGATCGGTGCTGGGTCCCTTGCTGTTTGTGGTCTACATTAATGACTTGGATATGAATGTAAAAGGTATGATCAGTAAGTTCGCTGATGATACAAAAATTGGTAGGGTGGTAAATAGCGAGGAGGATAGCCTCAGTCTGCAGGACAATATAGATGGGTTGGTCAGATGGGCGGAACAGTGGCAAATGGAATTTAACCCGGAAAAGTGCGAGGTGATGCACTTTGGAGGGACTAACAAGGCAAGGGAATACACAATGAATGGGAGGACCCTAGGCAAGACAGAGGGTCAGAGGGATCTTGGTGTGCAAGTTCACAGATCCCTGAAGGCGGCGGAACAGGTAGATAAGGTGGTAAAGAAGGCATATGGGATACTTGCCTTTATTAGCCGAGGCATAGAATATAAGAGCAAGGAGGTTATGATGGAGCTGTATAAAACACTGGTTAGGCCACAGCTGGAGTACTGTGTGCACTTCTGGTCGCCACACTACAGGAAGGATGTGATCGCTTTGGAGAGGGTGCAGAGGAGATTCACCAGAATGTTACCAGGGCTGGAGCGCTTCAGCTATGAAGAGAGACTGGGAAGATTGGGTTTGTTTTCCTTGGAGCAGAGGAGGCTGAGGGGGGACATGATTGAGGTGTACAAAATTATGAGGGGCACAGATAGGATGGATACTAAGGAGCTTTTTCCCTTCGTTGAGGGTTCTATAACAAGGGGACATAGATTCAAGGTAAAAGGCGGGAGGTTTAGAGGGGATTTGAGAAAGAACTTTTTCACCCAGAGGGTGGTTGGAGTCTGGAACTCACTGTCTGAAAGGGTTGTGGAGGCAGGAACCCTCACAACATTCAAGAAGCATTTGGATGAGCACTTGAAATGCCATAGCATACAAGGCTACGGACCAAATGCTGGAATATGGGATTAGAGTAGACAGGGCTGATGGCCGGCGCGGACACGATGGGCCGAAGGGCCTCTATCCGTGCTGTATGACTCTATGACTCTAAGCTGAGAGCAACTAACAATCAGAAATGTGGTCTGTCATGGCTCAGCTGTGGAAAGCTTGCATAAGGAATTTTTGGAGTGGAATGTAATCCTTGGGAATGTTCTCAAATTGGCAAGATGTCCCACAGGGATCTGTGATGGGGTCTCAACTAGTCACTATATTTATTGATGTCTTAGATGACAGGATAGAGAGTCACATATCCAAGTTTGCCAATGACACAAAGATAGGCAGCATTGTAAGCAGTGTAGATGGAAACATAAAATTATTTATAGACAATTAATAGATTAAGTGAATAGGCAAAACTGTCGCAAATGGATTTCAACGTAGGCAAGTGTGAGGTCATCCACCTTGGACCTAAAAAGGATAGATCAGAGTACTTTCTAAATGGTGAAAAGCTTGAAACCGTGGAGGTCCAAAAAGACTTAGGGGGTCCATGTACATAGATCATTAAAGTGCCCTGCCCTGCCCTGCCCTCCCTTCCTCCACTCGCTACCCCCCCCCCCTCAATCCCCCACCCCCCACCTTTCCCTGGCTCTGTACTTGTTTAAAAACTTTAACTCTTTAACATCTTCCAGTTCTGACGAAAAGTCTTTGACCTGAAACGTTAACCCTGTTTCTTTCTCCACAGATGCTGCCTCACTTGCTGAGCTTCTCCAGCATTTTCTATATTTTATATTATTAAAATGTCATGAACAGGTACAGAAAATAATCAAAAAGGCTACTGGAATGCTGGCCTTTATATCCAGAGGACTAGAATACAAGGGGTAGAAGTTATGCTACAGCTATACAAAGTTCTGGTTAGACCACAGCTGGAGTACTGTGTTCGTTTCTGGGCACCATGCCTTAGGAAGGATATATTGGCCTTGGAGGGAGTGCAGCGTAGATTTACTAGAATGATACCTGGACTCCAAGGGTTAAATTATGAGGAGCGATTACACTAACTAGGGTTGTATTCCCTGGAATTTAGAAGATTAAGGGGTAATTTGTTCAAAGTTTTCAAGATATTAAGGGGAACTGATAGGGTAGATAGAGAGAAACTATTTCCGCTGGTTGGGGAGTCTAGGACTAGGGGGCATAGCATAAAAAAAGTCAGGATTTTCAGGAGTGAAGTAGGAAACACTTCTACACACAAAGAGTGGTAGAAGTTTGGAACTCAATTGTTCATTTTAAATCTGAGATTGATAGATTTTTGTTAACCAAAGGTATTAAGGGATATGGGGCTAAGGTGGGTATATGGAGTTAGATCATGGATCAGCCATGATCTCAGTGAATGGCAGAACAGGCTCGAGGGGCTAAATGGCTTACTCCTGTTCCTATGTAATCTAAATGGATTTTAGCAAGGCTTTTGACAAGGTCCCACATGACAGATTGGTCCATGGGATCCAAGGGAATGTGGCAAATTGGATCCAAAATTGATTAGTGGCAGGAAGCAAAGGGTAATGGTCAATGGGTGTTTTTGCGACTGGAAGGCTGTTTCCAGTGGGATGCCGCAGGGCTCGGTACTAGGTCCTTTGCTTTTTGTGGTATACATTAATGATTTGGACTTAAACGTAGGGGGCACGATTACGGAATTTGCGGATGACTCAAAGATAGGCCATGTGGTTGATAGTGAGGAGGAAAGCTGTAGACTCCAGGAAGATATCAATGGACTGGTCAGATGGGCAGAAAAGTGGCAAATGGAGTTCAATCCGGATAAGTATGGGGTAATGCATTTAGGCAAATAAGGCAAGGGAATTAACAATAAATGGGAGGATACTGAGAGGTGTAGAGGAAGTGAGGGACCTTGGAGTGCATGTCCACAGATCGCTGAAGGTAGCAGGACATGTAGATAAGGTGGTTAAGAAGGCATAGGGGATGCTTTCCTTTATTAGCCGAGGCACAGAATATAAAAGCAGGGATGTTATGCTGGAACTGTATAAAACACTAATTAGGCCACAGCTTGAGTACTGCGCACAGTTCTGGTCACCACATTACAGGAAGGATGTAATTGCACTCGAGAGGGTGCAGAGGAGATTTCCGAGGATGTTGCCAGGACTGGAGAATTTTAGCTATGATGACAGATTGGATAGGCTGGGGTTGTTTTCCTTGGAACAGAGGAGGCTGAGGGATGATATGATTGAGGTGTACAAAATTATGAGGGGCCTAGATAGAGTGGATAGGAAGGACCTATTTCCCTTAGCAGAGAGGTCAATAACCAGGGGGCATAGATTTAAAGTGATTGGTAGAAGGATTAGAGCGGAAATGAGGAAAACATTTTTCACCCAGAGGGTGGTGGGGGTCTGAAAATCACTACCTGAGAGGGTGGTAGAGGCAGAAATCCTCAACTCATTTAAAAAATACCTGGATGTGCACCTTAAGAACAATGACCTGCAGGGCTACAGACCAAACGCGGGAAAGTGGGATTAGGCTGGGTGGCTCGTTTCTCAGCAGGCGCAGGCACGATGGGCCGAATGGCCTCTTTCTGTGCCATAAATCTTCTATGATTCTATGAATGTAAAGCAGCATTTTGTAAATTGAACTTGTTGCACAGACTCTTCCAAGTGCGTATGAATACAGCTGTAGAGACTGCAGAGCAATTCTGCTGAGCCTGAAAATTCCTGTTTTAAAAAAAAAGTTATGGTAACACATGTAAAGACAACTCAATGATAACGATTTATACCATAATGGGATCAGAACCTCTTAGGAAGGAAGCACAAAATATGCCATTCAAAGAGGTTGTGTCGCAGCTTCGCCGTCATGGGAATAAACTCTAAATTTGAAGAAACCTAACATAGGAACACAAAGTATTACCACTATTCAAATGTTTGTTACAACTTTCTTTCATTTGCACCAGACCCATGATTTGGAATGTATTAGGAATAATCCCTGTGCAAATATTCCAGTTGTATACAGTAAAATTGGGATTACCGTAACATACAGATTAGTAAACTGTTATCAGTGTATAAATGGTTCCACTATTTTTGTCGTATTTTTGCCATTTTTCACTTTAAAAAGCTGTTTCATTGTACAAGTCACAACCTATTTTGGAAGGGTGAGGTCATGGAGGGATTTGAACACAAGGACATAGATATAAGATTAAATGTCAGATTTTTAAAACAGTGGGTTATGAGGCTGTGGAATGCACTACTGGAGTTAGTGACTGAAGCAAAGACTATGTCAACATTTAAGAATAGATTAGGTACATGGTTGAAGGAAAGGGAATAGGGCAGGCACATGGGATTAGTACTCGTGTGGAGGGTAAACACCAACACAGAATGGCTGAGCCACACGCCCTGTTTCTGTGTTGTACTTGCTATGCAATTCTATTAAAAGTTGTGTTTATGGCCAGTTTGGGGATACTGGATCATCTGGCACTCAAAGGGTTAATTCACCAGTATGTACCTGTCATAGCCTACTGGCCAAGCCCTTAGTAATCATTACCAGTTATCTGTAAGATCTTTCTCCTCAATGACAAGTTAACCTAAACAGACTAAACGATCACAACTCTTCAAATTACTTTGGCAGGTCCGTCACGCTCCGACACCATAGGTTTTTTTTAAATGTAACGCGTGAACAGGCACAGAAGCATGTAAAATGCAGCCAACAGTATCACCAGTGCCAAACATTACTCCCTCCTTGGGATGGTATTATTCCTAATCCTGCAACAATTTACATAATTGGTTAAACATTACCTATAATGGCAACTATAGGGAAACTTGCAGAAGTGGCCTGATTCATCCATGTAACTAGCTTGAAACATGAACACTATGATTTTGAAGTGGCTACCAGTTATAGCGCCTTTAACATGGAAAAACGTCTCAACATGCTTCATAGAAGCATAATCAAACAAAAATAGATGTCAAGGAGGGGTGACTAAAAGCTTGGTCAAAGAAATGGGTTTTGAGGAGTCTTAAAGGAGGAGAGGGAGCATGACCTGGAATAGCATTAATAACAAATGAGTCTCCCAGAGCTTTGTACTGATTTTGGTTACCTGCTGGCTCAGTGGTAGCAGTCTCACCTTTGGGTCAGAAGGTCGTGGGTTCAAGCCACACTTCCTATCTTTAAGAAACCTAACATACCTTACACAACCTCGTTTACTGTTAAAGTGTGGTGGAGTAATATTGGGGGAAGACTTCCTCTGTGCACGGTATAGCAAAATCAAGAACACATTTCTAAAGACTGGCTTTATGGCTTTACGCACCTAGTTTCAGACACTAACACAATAATTTTTATTCTATTTTAGTTAGGTCTATGTCTCATCACTGAGCTGTTACTTTTTATTTCACACTGCAGGAACTTTATTGCACCCTTTATAAAACAAGTGGTTTCTTTGTTGGCGCTCATAATCCAGGCTGACACTTCAGTGCAGAACTGAGGGAGTGCTGTACTGTTGGAGGTGTCACTTTTCGGATAAGAAGTTAGATCGAGTGCCTCTCTGCCCCCTCAGTTGGACATAAAGGATCCCATGGCACTATTCAAAGAAGGAGGAGGAGTCCTCACACCACTAAAAACAGATTATCTGGTCATTATCAAATTGGTGTTTGTAGGAGCTTGCTGTGCGCAAATTGGCTGCATTACATAGTGGTTACTGGACTAGTAATCCAGAGGCCTGGACTAATAATTCCGGAGTCATGAGTTCAAATCCCGCCACGGCCGCTGGGGAATTTAAATTCAATTAAATTAATTAAATAAATAATTTGGAATTTAAAAAAAAACTAGTATCAGTAATGGTGGCCATGAAACTACCGGATTGTCGTAAAAATCCATCTGGTTCACCAATGTCCTTTAGGGAAGGAAATCTGCCGTCCTTACCCAGTCTGGCCTATATGTGACTCCAGACCCGCAGCAATGTGGTTGATTCTTAATCGCCCTCTGAAATGGCCTAGCAAGCCACTCAATTGTTCATGTAGGCGGCTCAGCACGACCTTCTCAAGGGCAATTAGGGATAGGCAATAAATGCTGGCCCTGCCAGCGACGCCCACATCCCATGAACGAATAAAAATAACACAACAGTGACTACACTTCAAAACTACTTCATTGGCTGTAAAGGTCATGAAAAGTGCTATGTAAATGCAAGTCTTTCTTTCTGGCTCCTGGGCAAAATTCATCTCTTAACTAACATCACTAAAAAGATTATCTGATCATTTATCTCATTGCTGTTTGAGGGACCTTGCTGTATGCGAATTGGCTGCTGCGTTTCCCGACATTACAGCAGTGACTACACTTCAAAAAGTAACTGATTGGCTGTGAAGTGCTCTGTGACATCCCGAGGATGTGAAAGACGCTATATAAACGCAAGTTCTTTCTACATGAAGGTTTCTTTGATATTGCAAGAAAATGTAGCTAGTTCAGGCTGTGATCAAACTCCTGCAGAATGATATTTAACTGGAATCTAAAGTTACAGAAACATGACATTATGAGTCTGAATATTTAGCAGCTCTGTATTTGACTATAACAAATGGTTTTAGTCAGGCTGGAAAATCCCACAGCTTGATAAAGTAGCAATGCTCACTTTCTGCCAACACATTTGAAATGATTAGGTTTCAGGTCAATGACCATTCTGATGAAAAGTCATTGACCTGAAATGTTAAATCTGTTTCTTTCTCCAAAGATGCTGCCTGACTTGTTGAGCTTCTCCAGTTTTTTCTGTTCTTATTTCAGATTTCCAGCATCCATAGTATTTTGCTTTTGATGAAATGATTAGGTAACGTGGTTTCTTTGTAAGCTTCTACAGTGATCTCATTTCAGTGAAGCATTCTCCTCACTGCTTTTGACTGTTTATAATGGTGGGGAATACTGGAACAAAGCAGAGAGAGTCAAAGGTATCAGGGTAACACTAACAAAGGAGAACTGCTCACACTCTGAAGAGCAGGGCAGGATCAGCCTGCACAAAGATGGCAGAAAAAGTGATTGCTGTCAGCACGCGAGGATGGAATTTGCTGGTCTCTGACAGGTTGTTACGGTAAGTGTTGCTCGCACTTTGCTTAGTTTTACAATACTGCCGTACCATAAATCTTACCAGCACTTCACTACAAACTTGGTGGAGCAATATGAGAGGAAGAATGCACCGCGCTCTGGCAACAGTTCACTTTCTTTCCAAATACAAAGGCATGCCCTTATCTTAGCACTGCAATCTGTATTGGTGCCATGAACATGTGTTTTCTCAGTAGTCCGTGAAATGTGGCAAGGAATAAACAACAAGCATCAGAGCCAACACAGATTCACAGGAGACGGCTGATGACCAGGGTATTTTTCTGCCACTGGTTGAGGAAGGCTGTCTTCTCCATCTCTTCCATGGCAATGACCTTTTGCAGGGCGAGATTGTGTAAGGCACATCGGGTTATAACAGGAATAGGAGATGGTGGTGGGCCTTCTCCTTGAACCACTGCAGTCCTTACAGTGGTGGTGCCACCACAATGGTGTTAGGCAGTGAATTCCTAGATACTGACCCAGCAATGATGAAGGAACAAAGATATACGTCCAAGTCAGGGTGGTGTGTGACTTCGAGAGGAATGTGGAGGTGTTGGTGCCAATCACAGAATAAATTAGACTCAGGCACAATTTTATTTGATGCCCATTACATAATAGAGTTGTTAACCTTTGGACATTATAATCTATAAAAATAGTTAGTTACAAAAATATCTAGAGTAAAAGTAAACTAGTTACAGCAAAAAAAAAGGCCATTTAGCCAATCAAGTCTTTTCCAGCAATTTTCTCCAAATAGTCACTGTGTTTTCTTTGCTTATTCTTAATTCCAGAATCTATTACATCACATAAGAACAACATAAGAAATAGGAGCAGGAGTAGGCCATTCAGCCCCTTGAGCCTGCTCCGCCATTCAATAAGATCATGGCTGATCTTTGGCTTCAACTCCACTTTCCCACCTGATCCCCATATCCCTTGAATCCCCTTGAGTTCAAAAATCTATCTATCTCAGCCTTGAATATGCTCAATGGCTCAGCATTCACAGCCCTCTGGGGTAGAGAATTCCAAACATTCACAACCCAAAGTGAAGAAATTCCTCCTCATCTCAGTCTTAAATGGCCGACCCCTTATCCTGTGCCCCCTTGTTCTAGACTTGCCAGCCAGGGGAAACAACCTCTCAACATCTATCCTGTCAAGTCCCCTCAGCGTCTTATATGTTTCAATGAGATCACCTCTCATTCTTCTAAACTCCAGAGAGTATCGGCCCATTCTACTTAATCTCTCCTCCTTGGGCAACCCTCTCATCCCAGGAATCAATCTAGTGAACCTTCGTTGCACCGCCTCCAAGGCACGTATATATCCTTCCTATATATCCACATTTTCTACATTGAACTGTATTTGCCACCTATCTGCCTATCCTACTAACCTATCTATGCCCTGCAGCGTTTCACAATTTTTGTCACAATTTGCCACACTGCTCAACTTCCTTTAGCAGGAAATATTAGGTTGCAGATGTTGTGCTGAACGATAGCTTTCTTTTCTTCACCATGTTTGGAAACTATCTGGCCTGTCTCTCTTCAAAGACTATAGATTTGAAGAAGGAAGGCAGATAAATAGCTATAAAAGAGAGACTATGACTAATCGAAATTAAATCAAATTTTAAAAACAGCTAATCAAACACATACTTGAACAAATCCCAAAAGGTGCTTGCATGTAAACTGAAGGGCTTGGTCTCTCCCTTGGTACAGTCCCAAACAAGCTGACTAATTGTTACAAAAATTTTATCAAGTTAATTGGGTCATGACTTATAGCAATAAAATTGGTTTTTAACCCCTTATATACCATGAAGCCAACACAAAGCTACATCTTTGTCACACAGAATTTAAAAACATCGCTGTCGCCTGTGGATTTAGCCGCATAATATTTATTCAATTCAGCTATAGTGTTCTGAATAGACAGTTTTAAGTACTTTTTAAAAAAAAATACCAGACACTTCAACAGTGGAATACAGTAAGCTACCCACACCAGTCACCAGAGCCAACACGGAACTGACAGATTCGCCCCTTTACCTTAGTCTAAATTTTCAACTACTGCAACCATGGGTGTGTTTTAAAAAAATGAAGAAAAGGAATTTAGCTCATTTAACTGTAAAATAACATCCCACAGAACTGTTGCCAGATACAAACATTCTTCTCCTTTTCCTTGCCTCCAACTCGAAATGTGGCTTTCTTAATCATATCCGGCACCAGTAGCCTACTGTAGACTTTCAACAAAAATAAACATTAGTCCAGGTTTCCTTTTAAATGCATCTAATATTTTTTGCATTAACTGCATTCGGTGGTAATTTATTTAATGTGCTATCATTAGAGACTCCATCATAACCTTTATTGCCTCTATCAATACTATGATCAGTGCTCCTTTAAATTGTTCTCTTGAACAGTAAATGCACACTCCTACACGCTCTTCCTCCTCCCTTTCTCAATAAAGTAGAGGAACAAAAACAATTATAGCTAGCTCAATTGTTCATTTTAAATCTGAGATTGATAGATTTTTGTTAACCAAAGGTATTATGGGTTGACAATTGTAAACAATTTTACAACACCAAGTTATAGTCCAACGATTTTATTTGAAATCTACAAGCTTTCGAAGGCTTCCTCCTTCCTCAGGTAAATGTCAGGAACTCAGAATTGTGCCCAGGATTGGGCACAATACTCTATGCCTCTATTTATAAAGCCAAGGATTCCATATGCTTTATAAATTACTAGTTAGACCTCAGCTAGAGTATTGTGCCCAATCCTGGGCACAATCCTGAGTTCCTGACATTTACCTGAGGAAGGAGGAAGCCTCCGAAAGCTTGTAGATTTCAAATAAAATCGTTGGACTATAACTTGGTGTTGTAAAATTGTTTACAATTGTCAACCCCAGTCCATCACCGGCATCTCCACATCAAAGGTATTATGGGATATGGGGCTAGGGCGGGTATATGGAGTTAGGTCACAGCTCAGCCATAATCTCATTCAATGGCAGAACAGGCTCGAGGAGCTAAATGGCCTACTCCTGTTCCTACGTTCCTATGTTCTAGATCAATCAGAATACAGCCTTCAGCTGCTAGATCAGCCAAGTTGGTGAAAGGGGTTACTACCTTTCATAGCTGCCAATGCCCAGGATCCAGGACCCAATATTGGAAATCTATCTTGGGTACTGGGCATATTTCTTGCCTCCATAAGTTTTTGGAACAAGTGATGCATTTTGGGAGCAAAAATGAGGAGAGGCAGTATGAACTAAATGGTAACATTTTAAAGGAGGTTCAGGGACAGAATCGCAGGTGTTCACATACACAAATCTTTGAAGGTGACAGGTCAAGTTGAGAAGGCGGTTAAAAAAGCATATGGAATCCTTGGCTTTATAAATAGAGGCATAGAGTACAAAAGCAAGAAAGTTATGCTAAACCTTTCTAAATTACTAGTTAGACCTCAGCTAGAGTATTGTGCCCAATCCTGGGCACCACACTTTAGAAATTATGTCAAGGCCTTGGAGAAGTTGCAGAAGAGACTTACCAGAATGGTACCAGGGATGAGGGAATTCAGTTATGTGGAGAGACTGAAGAAGCTGGGATTGTTCTCCTTACAGCAAAGAATGTTAAGGGAAGATTTAATGGAGGTGTTCAAAATTATGAGAGGTTTTAATACAGTAGATAGGGAGAAAATGTTTCCACTAGCAGTAGGATTGGTAACCAGAGGACACGGATTTAAGATAATTAGCAAAAAATGGGGGGAGATGAGAAGAATTTTTTTTATTCAGTGAGTTGTTATGATCTGGAATGCACTGCCTGAAAGGGTGGTGGAAGCAGATTAACTTTCAAAAGGGAATTGGATATATACTTAAAAAGGAAAAATTTGCAGGGCTATGGGGAAAGAGCAGGGGAGTGGGATTAATTGGTAGCTGTTTCAGAGAGCCAGCATAGGCACGATGGGTTGAATGGCCTCCTTCTGTGCTGTATGATTCTAATTGTTAACATTCAAGGCAAGAAATTATCATTGGCACTAATTGCAGACGAATATTTAACACTTTTGTACGACATTCTTCCGGCCACTATTTTAACTGAGACATTAACCCGTTTATGGGACTTGGGATCAAATTCTGCTCATGCTGATGGGATGAACGTCCCTGCCGGCTGTAACGTTAAGTGACGTGAGTTTGGGGCAGACTCAACTTTGTTCCTAGTGAGCACAAACTACAAAGAAAACAGGCCACAATTAGACTTAAATTGGCAGCACTACGTAGGGAAATACGAGGACGGCTGGTGTGGGAATAGAAATATTACACCAGTGCAACAGAGGTTGCGGTTAAGGCATACTGTCCAGTTTGACCACAAGAAGGTATACATTACACCTAACCTGTTATACATCTGACTGGTATTGGATGATGTTAATACTCGATGTCGATTGATTCCCAAATAATTGGGAGGGATAATTTTGGATTTGGAAAGATGTGGTTTTTTTTGAGAGCACTGAAATAAGATTTTGTCAGCATGTTTCAAATCTATAGTGGGATCATCATATTTAGAAAAACCAAAGTAAAGAATTCCAGTGATCAATATTGTACTGGAACCCTTTTGTTCTATTTGACAGCCACTGCCTAGTGTCAATCTCAATTGTCTGACACAGCAAATAATACTTGGGGATCCACTATCATAAACTAAGGCCACTGAGCTCCTACGATGTCCAGGTGGGTATAACTGAGCCATACAGGTGAGCCATTAAGGTCACAGGTTCAATTGCTGGTCTTTGCTAAGTTAACCAATCTCAGCCAGTAGGGTCAACATAGCAGGCCTTAGTACCCCTGGTCTACGGATGTGGAAGAAATACAGCCAGGGTACCCGCTCAGGATTAATATCCAGTCCTTCTTCCTGGGAAGTGTATGTTTATAGACATTGGGTTTGCCTCTGATGCTCTCCATAGTCAAACAGCGGCCTAGGTTCACACGAGAACGGCCACTTGGACAAATTACCAGTAGACTGCTGGTGTCCACAAAACTGTACCCCACTAAGAATCAGTATCTAAAGAGAAATGGGGGGAAAGAAAGTTGGAACTAAACTGGACTAAATCTGGAACGTTCTCTGTTGACACAAAACTGCTGAATGTAATCTCAAGTGGACCACACAATAACATACAAAGCTAGGTGGGAAAGTAAGCTGTGAGGAGGACACAAAGAGTCTGCAAAGGGATATGGACAGGTTAAGTGAATGGGCAAGAAGGTGGCAGATGGAGTATAATGTGGGGAAAGGTGAGGTTATTTACTTTGTTAGGAAGAATAGAAAAACAGAATATTTTTTAAATGGTGAAAAACTATTAAATGTTGGCATTCAGAGAGACTTGGGTATCCTCGTACAAGAAACACAAAAAGTTATCATGCAGGTACTGCAAGCAATTAGGAAAGCAAATGGAATATTGGCCTTTATTGCAATGGGGTTGGAGTACAAAAATAAGGACGTCTTACTACAATTGTACAGGGCTTTGGTGAGACCTCACCTGGAGTACTGTGTACAGTTTTGGTCTCCTTATCTAAGGAAGGATAACCTTGCTTAGAGGTGGTGCAATGAAGGTTCACTAGATTAATTCCTGGGATGAGAGAGTTGTTCTATCAGGCGAGGTTGAATAGAATGGGCCTATATTCACTGGAGTTTAGAAGAATGAGAGGTGATCTAATTGAAACATATAAGATTATGAGGGGGCTTGACAGGGTGGAGGCTGAGAGGTTGTTTCCCAGGGCTGGAGGTCTAGAACTAGGGGCCTAGTCTCAGGATAAGGGGTCGGCCTTTTAAGACTGAGATGAGGAGGAATTTCTTCACTCAGAGGGTTGTGAATCTTTGGAATTCTCTACCCCAGAGGGCTGTGGATGCTGAGTCGTTGAATATATTTAAGACTGAGATAGACAGATTTCTAGACTAGGGGAATCAAGGGAAAAGGGGGTTGGGTAGGAAAGTGAAGTTGAGGTTGAAGATCAGCCATGATCTGACTGAATGGCGGAGCAGGCTCAAGGGGCCATGTGGCCTACTCCTGCTCGTTTGTCTCATGTTCTTATGTTCTTCTTTAGATTCAAGAAATCTGGCTAATGAGCTGTCATTGCCTTATAAGTGAAAATACAATCATAGAATCATAGAAGTTTACAACATGGAAACAGGCCCTTCGGCCCAACATGTCCATGTCGCCTAGTTTATACCACTAAGCTAGTCCCAATTGCCTGCACTTGGCCCATATCCCTCTATACCCATCTTACCCATGTAACTGTCCAAATGCTTTTTAAAAAGACAAAATTGTACCCGCCTCTACTACTGCCTCTGGCAGCTCGTTCCAGACACTCACCACCCTTTGAGTGAAAAAATTGCCCCTCTGGACCCTTTTGTATCTCTCCCCTCTCACCTTAAATCTATGCCCCCTCGTTATAGACTCCCCTACCTTTGGGAAAAGATTTTGACTATCCACCTTATCTATGCCCATCATTATTTTATAGTCCCGGTAGCATCCGAGTAAATCTTTTCTGCACTCTTTCTAGTTTAATAATATCCTTTCTATAATAGGGTGACCAGAACTGTACACAGTATTCCAAGTGTGGCCTTACTAATGTCTTGTACAACTTCAACAAGACATCCCAGCTCCTGTATTCAATGTTCTGACCAATGAAACCAAGCATGCTGAATGCCTTCTTCACCACCCTATCCACCTGTGACTCCACTTTCAAGGAGCTATGAACCTGCACTCCTAGATCTCTTTGTTCTATAACTCTCCCCAACGCCCTACCATTAATGGAGTAGGTCCTGGCCCGATTCGATCTACCAAAATGCATCACCTCACATTTATCTAAATTAAACTCCATCTGCCATTCATCAGCCCACTGGCCCAATTTATCAAGATCCCGTTGCAATCCTAGATAACCTTCTTCACTGTCCACAATGCCACCAATCTTGGTGTCATCTGCAAACTTACTAACCATGCCTCCTAAATTCTCATCCAAATCATTCATATAAATAATAAATAACAGCGGACCCAGCACCGATCCCTGAGGCACACCGCTGGTCACAGGCCTCCAGTTTGAAAAACAACCCTCTACAACCACCCTCTGTCTTCTGCCATCAATCCAATTTTGTATCCAATTGGCTATCTCACCTTGGATCCCGTGAGATTTAACCTTATGTAACAACCTACCATGCGGTACCTTGTCAAAGGCTTTGCTGAAGTCCATGTAGACCACGTCTACTGCACAGCCCTCATCTATCTTCTTGGTTACCCCTTCAAAAAACTCAATCAAATTTGTGAGACATGATTTTCCTCTCACAAAACCATGCTGACTGTTCCTAATCAGTCCTTGCCTCTCCAAATGCCCGTAGATCCTGTCTCTCAGAATACCCTCTAACAACTTACCCACTACAGATGTCAGGCTGACCGGTCTGTAGTTCCCAGGCTTTTCCCTGCCGCCCTTCTTAAACAAAGGCACAACATTTGCTACCCTCCAATCTTCAGGCACCTCATCTGTAGCTGTCGATGATTCAAATATCTCTGCTAGGGGACCCGCAATTTCCTCCCTAACCTCCCATAACGTCCTGGGATACATTTCATCAGGTCCCGGAGATTTATCTACCTTGATGCGCGTTAAGACTTCCAGCACCTCCCTCTCTGTAATATGTACACTCCTCAAGACATCACTATTTATTTCCCCAAGTTCCCTAACATCCATGCCTTTCTCAACCGTAAATACCGATGCGAAATAGTCATTTAGGATCTCACCCATCTCTTGTGGTTCCGCACATAGATGACCTTGTTGATCCTTAAGTGGCCCTACTCTCTCCCTAGTTACTCTTTTGCCCTTTATGTATTTGTAGAAGCTCTTTGGATTCACTGATGGAAATAATAATTTACAGCAATGGGAAACCATCCAGCAACTCAGACGCATTTTAAGTCCAAAGACTCCATCTGTTACTTTCTGCCAAAGCTTGCACTTCATTTCTTTAATTCCTCTTCCAGTTCTGACGAAAGGTCTTCAACCTGAAACATTGGGCCCGATATTAGGAGGAAGGCGGGTTGGCAGCAGGGGGCTGACTGGGCGCATGGGTAACGGCGGACTGCACAGGCGCATCATAGGCTGTCAGCTGGAGGAGCGCTGTTTAAAGGGGCAGTCCTCCACTGACTGATGCTGCAGAAAATAGGAAAAATTACAGTATGGAGCAGCCCAGGGGGAAGGCTGCTCCCAGGTTTAATGATGCCTCACTCCAGGTCCTACTGGATGGGGTGAGGAGGAGGGGGAGGACAGAGATCTTCTCCCCGGCGGGCGGGAGGAAGTGGCCTGCCTTTGCCACCAAGGAGGCCTGGCTCAAGGTGACAGAGGAGGTCATCTGCACCACCAACATATCGCGCACCTGCATACAGTGCAGGAGGCGCTTTGATGACCTAAGTAGGTCAGCCGAAGTGAGCACACTTACTCATTCCCCTACACTCCGTCTGCCACATCACCGCCCCCACTCCACATCTCCTTCTGCACTGCCAACACTACTCTGTCACATCACCCCTCACACCCACTCAAACCTCATCCTCATCTTACCTGCACTTACTCACCTCGCCAGTACTCATCCCGCCACTACCACTCAACCCACTCCTCATACAATCTCATGGCTCTATCTCATACTCACCCTCTCATGCATCTCTTTCACGGTCAGCCTCACTCAACCTGCCTTCACCTGTGCTGCAGCCACATATGTGCAGTAGGAAGTGTAAGGCAAATGTTTCGTGAGCATGAAGGGGATGCACAAGGGTGTTTGAGGGTTTGTCATGGTTTTTACTTTTATTTGATTTCTGATCAACTCACATAACATATTATATTGTCACCACTACTGCCACGTCTTGGCCATTCTTGTCTGTTTGTGCAATAATGCCCTTTCCTGAGGATCACTATGAAGACCCACAACTGATGCCACCCATTGTGCCACTGCAGAGTGGGTGTAGGTGTATTTGCAGGGCTCTTTTGTGCAGACGACGGAGAGACATCGGCGATGTCCCCAGTGGCACCCTGGAAGGATGCGGAGGAGAAGTTGTTGAGGGCAGTGGTGACTTTGACAGCGACAGGTAAGAAGATGGTGCTCGGGCCAGCCAGGAGCAGCTCGGCATGAAGAAGGCTGCAGATGTCCATGACTACACATCGAGTGACTCTGAGCCTCCGTATGCACTGCTGCTCAGAGAGGTCCAGGAAGCTGTGGCTTAGACCCTGTGGCCAGGGTAGTGCCTTCTGCGACGCATCTCTCTCTGCATTTGTCCTCCCTCCTGCTGTGCAGGTGGATGTGTCACAGCACTGTGTTGTGGAGCTCCACGTGTTAGAGGTGGACGGCGTGGCTGGTGATGCTGTTCGCCCTCCGAGGAGGTCATGACTGCAGCTACGGCGGCCCCCATCCGGAAGGTGTACATTTGAGGGGGTCCGTAAGGTCGGTACATGTGTCTGCACAATGGGGTAAGTGTGCAAGTTTGTGAATTTTATTGTTAGGAGGAGGGTGGTGGAGGCCAAACTTTGTCCAAAGTGACAGAATGGCCTCCTGCAATGAGTGAGCGTCTCCCCCCCACCTGTCAAATGGACCTTTGCAGCTGCCACAGGCTGATGGCTGCAACACGTCCATTTCAACTGGGGTGGGATTTTCATCACAACAGTCTCAGTTGTGATGAAAATCCCACCCCTCCTAAAATATGTCAATCAGGTCTGCTAACGACCTGAAGTATCAAAATAATTACATTAAGTGGCATCCCGCCGGCTTTAATTGCCGGCGGGAGTCCCGCATTCGGGGGCTACGCATGCGTGCGAGCGCGTCACTGGGGAACCCGGAAGTAGGCGGGTTGGAGCCGGGCTCCGGACCCGCCCCAGGAACCCCCAATTTTCGGAGCCTCCCCGCCACGAACCCGCCAGCTCGGGGGTCCGAAAATCGAGCCCATTAACTCTGTTTCTTTCTCTACATATGCTGCCTCACTTGCTGAGCTTTTCCAGCATTTTCTGTTTTTACCTCATTTCTTTACGTTGATGGGAAAATACTGAAAGGAACCTGAAGTGCTGAACCGTACCTATTTATCTGAATTAGTTTTCAGTCAGAATCACAATATGTTATTAAAAGGATAGCTTTATCCAGTGGTTAGTTGAGTCATATTGACCAGAGTTTAGCCCTCAGTCTATGCTGAGTTGGCTGATCTCAGTCTGTCAGGTCTATGACTGACCTCCACACCACATGCTAGAGAAAGGAAAAATCTGCCAGTGTTTCTGCTCCTGATCACTATTCAGTGAGCACTGATGAAAGCATCTGTATGTGGGTGCTGGGCGAGGGCAGGAACTGGCTCAGCTGTCGTGTATGTGGGCAAGGACACGATTGGGCTCAGCTGCTGTAATCCCTGTGGTCAAGTAGTTTGCCAACACACACTGTCAGGGTATACATCTGAATAATGACTGCTCTGCAGAAATCAGTTATGGGCATGTCAGAGAGTGGATCCATATGGAATTCCATGGATCAGGCCTGGAATTATAGCACAGGAGGGAGGACATTCAGCCCTGCCCACCTGTGCTGGCGCTAGCTCTTCAGTTGCAGCCATCCACTCCAATTCCATTTCCCTGACCTTTCCCTATATCCTTTCATCTCCTTCCTGGTCAAATACTTATCTAGTTCCCTTTTAAATGAAGTCTCTGCTTCAATAACCATTTATGATAAAGCGTTCCATGTTTCATGTGTGTGAGAAACTCTTTGTATTTGCCCTTCATTCTTTCAGTGATAATTCTGAGTCATGAGCCCTCATTACCAATTCGCCAACAAGTGAATTCACTATTTAGCCTCGCAAAACCTTTCCAGTGAAAAAGCCCCAATTTTCTGGGTCTTCCTTCATAACTATAACTTCTCATTCCCGATATCATTCTAATAAATCTTCACTGACCTCTTTCCATGACTCGAATATCCTTCTTATAATATGGTGGCCAGAACTGCACCTAATACTCCTACGTGGCCTAAGCAACGTCTTCAACCATCAACAAATTCAACACCACTTTCTTGCTTTTACATTTAATAGCCTCATGTATAAAACCTAGGAACCCATTTGATTTCCTTTCTACCTGGACTCCCAACTTTAAAGATCTATGTAACTGCAAAAAAAAAGACTTGCATTTATATACTGCCTTTCATGATCTCAAGACATCCCAAAGCACTTTACAGCCAATGAAGTACCTTTGAGGTGAAGTAACCGTTGTAATGTAGGAAACATAGCAGCCAATTTGCACACATCAAGGTCCCACAAACAACAAGATAATGGCCAAATCATTTGTTTTTAGTGATGTTGGTTGAGAAATAAATATTGGCCAGGACACCTAGTAGAATTCCCCTGCTCTTCCTCGAACAGTGCAATAGGATCTTTTACGTCCACCCGAGGGGGCAGACGGGGCCTCGGTTTAATGCCTCATATGAAAAACAGCACTTCCGATAGTGCAGCACTCCCTCAGTACTGCACTGGAGTGTCAGCCTGGATTATGGGCTCAAGTCTCTTGAACCCACAATCTTCTGATTCAGAGGCAGAGTGCTACCAACTGAGTCACGGCTGACATAACTCTCTATTCCTCCACTGTGTTATGAATTTAACTGTTTAGTATACGCTTCCTTTCACTGTTCTTTTCCCCAAAAAATAATATTTCACATTTAGCTGCAGTGTCACCTATCGGCCCACTCCACTGATCTATCTATGTCCACCTGCAATCTCCTGCACCGTTCCTCACAGATTGCCATACCCCCTAATTTGGAAGACGCCAAAGTCAGCATCAACTAAATGCATAGATCCGCATAGCTGGTACCAATGTTTCCAGGCTCAAGTGCGTCCCAATCAGAATCATGGCAGGCCCCTGCTGTCAGTCTCCAGGTGTTCCCTTGGAACCTCTCCATGAAGTGTTTGTAACTGGTATCAATTAAGCAGCTATGTGATGCAAAGGAAGATCCTTCACAGTAGTTAACAGATCTCTCATAGTGTTGCTCTTAGATTTATACAGATCTTGAGATTTTGCAGCTATCTGGCATAATTCCTCAGGTTCTGAATTTTTTTTTAGTATACACGTTATATGGTCATTAGCTCATAGCTGTTTGTGGGACCTTGCTGTGTGCAAATCGGCCGTGAGTTTCCTACATTACAACAGTGACAACACTTCAAAAGTACTTCATTTATCGTAAAGCACTTCAGGACGTCCTGAGGTTGTGAAAGGCCCTATACAAAATGTAAGTTCTTGCTTTCTTTTGTCTTTATATCGGAAACTGGTATTTCTGCAGGATGCAGGTGGATCTGTCTGAGGCTGGGACAGAGATGGAGATGGGCAGGGACTTGCCTGGGGTCAGAACTGGGTGGTAGGTGTAAAGTCGGGTTGAGTTGTGCTGCACTTGGGATTCTTTTCACAATTTATTTTGTTCAATAATATCATAAACACACTAACTGAAGAGCTATTGTACTTTATGACCCAAGCAGTTTACAAAGTCTTTCGAAGTACTGGCACAAAGACAACAGGTAAAGACAGTGAACTGGCAGAAATATTAAATAATTATTTTGCCTGAGTATTTACCAGGGAGACTAACATGGTGGGCATGACATTAGAATAAGAGATCAAAAAAGATATAAAGACATTTAATTTAGAAAGGGGGGAGGTAATTGATAAACTAATCAAACTTAGAGAGGATAAAATCCCCGGTCTGGGTGGATTGCATCCATGCATATTAAAAGAAGTTAGGGAAGAGATAGTAGAGGCACCATTACATAGATATAAAAATTCATTAGAAAAGGGAATAGTGCCAGAAGATTGGTGGACAGCTAATGTGATTGCTATATTTAAAAAGGGAGATAGAACAAGTGCAGGGAACTATAGACCAATTAGCTTAAAGTCAGTGGTAGGAAAGATAATGGTTCCTTACTCAAAGATGTAACTGAAAAACATCTAGAAACCGAAAATATAAAAGAATAGTCAGCACGGATTTCAAAAGGGAAGGTCATGCTTGACCAACCTTACTGAATTCTTTGAAGAAGTAACTGAAAGGTAGACAAGGGTAATGCAGTAAATGTAATATATTTGGATTTTTAAAAGGCTTTCGATAAGGTACCGCAAAGTAGACTCACGACTAAGGTCAGAGCATGTGGAATCTGGCAACAAGTAGCAGAATGGATAGCAAGCCGCTACAAAACAGAAAACAGAGTAGTGCATTAAAGGTAGTTACTCAGACTAGCAAAAGGTGAGAAGTGATGTTCCACAAGGATCGGTGCTGGAACCACTGTTGTTCACCATTTATATAAATGATTTGGACTCGGGAATCCGAAGTACAATTTCAAAATTTGCAGATGACATCAAATTGGGGGTTATAATTAACATTGAAGAGGACTGTGTCAAAAGGCAAGAAGACATTAACAAACTTGCAGAATAAGCGTGTAATTGGCAAATGAATTTCAATATAGATAAGTGAGAGGTGATATATTTTGGTAGGAAGAATGGGAGGCCACATACTCCTTGGAAAATAAAAGCCTAAATGGAGTAGAGGAGCAGAGGGATCTGGGGGTACAGATATACAAATCACTAGAAGTAGCAATGCAGGTTAATAAGGCTGTATAAAAAAGCAAACCAAACACTTCTGGAGGGATAGAAATGAAAAGCAGGGAAGTTATGTTAAACTTGTATAGAACCTTGGTTAGACTACACTTGGAGTATTGTGAACAGTTCTGGTCTCCGATTATATAAAGGATATAGAAGCACTGGAGAAGGTGCAAAAATGATTTACTAGATTACCAGAACTGAGAGGTTATACTTATCAGGAAAGATTGAACAGGCCACTGCTCTTTTCTCTAGAAAAGAGATGACTGAGGGGTGACCTGATAGACGTCTTTAAGGTTATGAAAGGATTTCGTAGGGCAGACGTAAAGAAAATGTTTCCACTTGCGGGGGAGACCAGAACTAGAGGCCATAAATATAAGATAGTCATTAATAAACCCAATAGTGAATTCAGGAGAAACTTCTTTAGCCAGAGAGTGGTTAGAATGTGGAATTCGCTACCACAAGAAGTAGTTGAGGCGACTAGCATAGATGCATTTAAGGGGAAGCTAGATAAGCACATGCGGGAGAAAGGAATAGAAGGATATGTTGATGAGGTTAGATAAAGAAGGGTGCGAGGTGAGAGTGACCTGTTGGGCCAAAAGGCCTGTTTTTGTGCTGTACATTCCATGTAATATAAAGAAACTCTATAGTTGACTGAACTGGTACATGCATTGCTGGCTGCTGAAGCTACTGACAGAGTATTGCAGTGCTGAGGTGTGCACGAGAGAGAAATTTTTTTTAAAATAGGCAATCCATAAAGGAAGACACTGATAAGGATAGAGATTAAGAATGGGACACCAGAGAGAACAATCTAGGGTTTAGTTTTCTTTTGTAGAACAATGTTCAATGCAGTTGCTTAAAATTCCTTTGTTCGTTAATTAAACACAATCATGAATCGAGCTGTGTTAAGAGGCACACAACGGAATTTTATGCAAAATCATTCATAATGTGCTACTTGACAAAAATAAACCTCCAAGTTTAGATCATTTTACACATCACACAAAAACATTCAAGGTGAAAAAGAGAGACAGATACCCCAAAATTAAAAAGAAGCCAGTCTGTACACATCAGCAGTGAAGAATGCTCAACAGCCAGAAAAATAGAATCCGATCGAACAAGCAACAAATTGTAGCCAGGGGAGAAATATGCTTGGTTTATAAGTAGAGTATACAAACTGAAATGGGACTAACTGGATTGCTCTTGCATAGAGCTGGCATGGGCTGAACAGGCCGAATGGCCTCCTTCTGTGCTGTTATGAATCTATGATTCTATAAACCAGATGCAAAGTTAGGATGAGCAAAAGAATATTGTTTGTATATTCTTGTTAAAAGTTTCATGGAGTATTTACTGTCTAGTTTCTCTCTATAATGGCAGCACTGTACATTACTTCTTTCCTTGAGACACTGTGAAGTTTAAATTGTTTAAATCAGCACCAGATGAATGCAATATACATGTGTGCACACATCATTTTAGTAAAATGTTTTATTTTTACTGTTAAATCTCAAGTGTAGGTATTAAGACTGCATCTTCTGTTCCAGCCTCCAAGTAACATCAACAACCGTGTTAACAATGGATCTTCCCCAATAGCTTGAATGTGGGACCGCATCCCTCCTCTCTATTGTGTTCCGACTACTTTCTATTACACCCAACTCCTCCTTTCCTCTTGAAACATTTTCAACATAGCCCCAGTTCTTACTTTCCCATCTTCCACTGAGCACAGGTGTTCTGTGGTGGGCAAGCTCTGCCCACATTTTGAGGGTAGGTTGATGTTCAGACATTTTTACCAATCCAGAACAGCTTGGCCTTGTTCCTCGTGACCTCAGCTTTGAGGATTTCCAAACCCTGGTTACTGTAAGATCAGGCTGTTGGACTTAATGCTGTCTACTTAAGCAACATCAAGTGTTTAAAATGATGAGGGAATTCGGAAGGATAGATACAGAGAAACTATTTCCTCTGGTGGGGGAATTCTGAACAAGGGGGCATAACCTTCAAATTAGAGCTAGACCATTTAGGAGTGAAACCAGGAAGCTCTTTTTCAACAAAGGGTATTGAAAATCTGGAACTCTCTCCCCCAAAAGGCTGTGGATTCTGGCGGTCAACTGGAGCTTTCAAGACTGAAATCGATGGATTTTATGTTAGGTAAGGGTATCAAGGGATACGGAGCAAAGGCGAGTAAATGGAGTTGTGATACAGATCAGCCATGATCTAATTAAATGGCAGAACAGCGTACTCCTGTTCCTATGCCATTTTGTTTTTCCCTTTCACACAGGTGTGACATTGGCAGCCCTCAAGCCTTCTGGCACAGCTTCCATATGCATGCATGTTTGAAAGATTGCATTCGGGACCTCTGCTATTTCCTCTCTGACTTCCCTCAATATTCTAGGATGCATTGCCTTTTCCACTGAATCCCACCACTTGTTTTCAGTACTACTTCCTACTACTTATCTATTGTTATCCTATCTAATTGCTCCACCTTCTCTTGTATCTTTTCATTTCCACTATCGCACACTGTGAAAACAAAGACAAAGTACTCATTTAATATTTCCACAATTCCTTCAACCTTCATGAGAAATTTTCCTTTTTCATTACCTGCCAGTCTTTACTCATGCCCTCCTTAACTCTAACCAAACAGATTCAGCTTATTCATCATCCCTAATATTGCACAGGCTTTTGTCTTTGTAGGCCACCAAGATTCTTCAAGGGTCACACATAATGTTTAAATCAATGTCCCCATTATTTTATATATATATATCTCAAGCTGCTGATACCAACAGATCTTGGTTTTCTGATTTAAGAATTATCCACCAATGAGGAAACATCATTATAACAGCCTTTTCCAAACCTCCAGACCCACTAAATGCAAACAGGGCAAACTAACAGATAAAAAATAAGTGCAGACAGGACTGAACTGCCTGGGCTTAAAGGGTGTACAATACCATGGTTTGGGCCAGAAGTTGGACACCCGTGTCCTGTAACATCTTTACATTCTAGTGAAAACGGAATTTTTCATTAATACTGACTCCTTTTTCCCCCCTACTCTATCCCTCCTGAATATTTTGCCACCAGGAATTGTTAATCTCTGTTATATCCCTTGTCCTGGTACTGGTTGCCCCACACCAATTGAGTCTCAGCCACAGCTATAGAAGTGTCTGTTTATTCCCCTATGGAAGCCCCTATTACTGCTGTGTGTCTGCACCTCACTTGTCCCTTTGGCCTCTGCCACAAACTCCATTCCCTCACCATCAATTCCATCCCCCCTCCATGGCCACCGTCTCAGGCTGAACCAGACTGTTGTCAACCTCAGTATCCTATTTGACCTTGAGCTGAGCTTCTGATCACAATGGCCACCTATTCCCACCTCCGTAAAATCGCCCATTTCCACCCCTATCACAGTCCATCTGCTCCTGAAACCCTCATTCGTGCACATTACCATCAGACTCAACTATTCCAATGCCCTCTTGGCCGGCCTCCCATCTTACACCCTCCATAAACTTGAGCTCAGCCAAAACTCTGCTGCCCGCATCCAAACCCACACCAAGTCCCGCTTACCCATCACCTGTGTTCACTGACCTACATTGGCTTCCAGTCCTCTGAGGCCATGCCCTTCCCCATCTCTGTAGCCCTCTGAGAACTCTGCGATCCTTCAACTCTCTCCTATTATGCATCCTCCACTCCCTTCACCTCACCATTGGCGGCCGTGCCTTCAGCCATCTAGACCCTAAGCTCTGGAATTCCCTCCCTAAATCTCCACCTCTCTCATCTCCTTTTAAACCCTCCTTTAAACCTACCTGTTTGACCAAGCTTTTAGTCACCCCTACTATTTTAGTCACCTCTCCTAAAATACCCCTTCATTGGCTCCTGTAAAAGACTTTGGGACATTGTTGTTGGTGTTGTCAATTCAGGATTCCTGCTCTTGATCACTATTCAGTAACCTCTATTGGAAAGTACTCATACATCGGCATCAGATGAGGACTTAATCAGGCTTAGCTCTAGTGGTCTCCAGTCTGCCAATAATGTCTAGGCTCCATTATGAAGAATAGTCACTTGGTGAGCATCAGGAGGTGGGGGAGAGGGGGTGCTGGCAGCACCCAAGGAACCAACCCTGGCAATTATCAGTGTCAACAGGAAAAAATGTTCAACTGCACAATAACTGGCACATTAATATTTCTAAGGAGTAGAAAGGTTAATAAATTACACATCTAAAGAGTGTTCACCTTTTGCACAGTTCTGTTTAATGGTTGAGCACTTGGAATAGCCTGTGCTCTAGAATGAAGCTTTCATAAAAAGAGTCAATGCAGATTCTGTGAGAGTTATTGCATATTTTTCCAATGTTATTTTAAGCAGCAAACTTTTGGTTGTAAATAAGAAAATGTATTTCCTCCACATTTCAAAATATTGTCTGAGGCATCAATACATGAATGTGGAAAAGTTTACATTGAATCAACACTGAAGTACAGAATCCAACAGCAATAACATTCCCCTGGATGCAAAACACGCACTAGCGCGCAATAGACCATTTTGCTTTACCACAAAGTTCAAGAAAAAATGTATAACATGCACTGGTTAGCTTCCCCAGTGGCTATGGTAAACATGAAGCGGAGGCATACAGATCAGAGGATCTCACATTCAGCTTCAGGTCTGTGTTGAATTAACTGATCACAGTTAGGGCGTTGCAATTGGCATTCAGAGTGGGGAATCAGCCACAGTTCTCGCTCCTGATCATTATCCAATGGCCCTACTGGAGACTGCACATTTTGTGGATGTCAGGTCAAAAAGCCTATTGACACTCAGTGTCTTGGCTCGTGCATGAAGAATGGCCAGTTAGTCAAGATCCCCATAGAACCGCAGTCTAACAAGGAACCAGTAATTTTGGGAGAGCATGAAGAAAACTGGCAAACTGAAATCCACGTTCTGTTTTTTTTTCGGGTTGTTGCTTTTCACTCAGTCTCAGTAAGTTTATATATAGCAGCCAATTTAATCAGCTTTTCTTCATTGTGTGAACAAGTGTTTTTCTCAATTGCTCAAAATGATCATTAAAGGTCTTGGTCATCTGCAGTATGCAACTAATACATTATCAACAGGATTTGAGTCTGTACTGCCAACAACCAAGATTAGATAGCAGGAAAGCAACAATGCAATGACTGCTTAGGTCATTGCCAGTCTGTAGGATAGCCAGAAGGGAAACAAAGCTCTTCCACCCAACTTCCACCTCACTTCACAAACGTAATCATGGGTAAAGACGTTCATAGAATCATATAAAGGTTACACCACGGACGGAGGCCATTCAGCCTATCGAATCCATGCCGGCTCTATGCAAGAGCAATCCAGCTAGTCCCACTCCCCCGCCATATATCCCCGTAGCCCTGCAAATTTTTTCCTTTCAAGTACTTATCAAGTTCCCTTTTGAAAGCCACAACTGAATCTGCCTCAACCACCCATCCTGGCAGTGCATTCCAGATCCTAACCACTTGCTGTGTAATGAAGCTTTTCCTCATGTCACCTTTGGTTCTTTTGCCAATCACCTTAAATCTATGTCCTCTGGTTCTTGACCCTTCCGCCAATGGGAACAGTTTCTCTCTATCTACTCTGTCTGGACCCTTCATGATTTTAAATACCTCTATCAAATCTCCTCTCAATCTCCTCTCTTCCAAGGAGAACAACCCCAGCTTCTCCAGTCTATCCACGTAACTAAAGTCCCTCATCCCTGGAATCATTCTAGTAAATCTTTTCTTCACCCTCTCTAAGGCCTTCACATCTTTCCTAAAGTGCGATGCCCAGACTGGACACAATACTCCAGTTATCAACAAACCAGTGTTTTATAAAAGTTCATCATGACTTCCTTGCTTTTGTACTCTATGCCTCTATTTACAAAGCCCAGGATCCCGTATGCTTTCTTAACCGCTTTCTCAACCTGCCCTGCCACCTTCAATGATTTGTGCACTTATATCTCCAGATCTCTTTGTTTCTGTACCCCTTTTAGAATTGTGCCCACTAGTTTATATTGCCTCTCCTCGTTCTTCCTACCGAAATGTATCACTTCGCATTTTTCTGCATTAAATTTCATCCGCCACATGTCCGTCCATTTCACGGCCTGTCTATATCCTCTTGAAGTCTATCACTATCCTTCACACTGTTCAGTACACTTCCAAGTTTTGTGTCATTTGCAAATTTGGAAATTGTGCCTTGTACACCCAAGTCCAAGTCATTAATGTATATCAAGAAAAATACTGATCCCAGTACGGACCCCGGGGAACATCACCGCCAGTCCGAAAAACAACCGTTCACCACTACTCTCTGCTTCCTGTTACTTGCTGTATCCATGTTGCTACTGCCCCCTTTATTCCAAGGGCTTCAATCTTGATGATTCTAAACTTTGTCTCTCTATTTGTGCGATACAACAAGGAGCACATTTGTATTTGAGTACATTTACAATAATAAAACCTCCCGCTTGACCCAGTTTCAACTGACACCTATTTGCAGAGCACAAAGGACACTCTAAATTAATAAAACACCAAACGGCTAATGGAAATTTATTTATTTTACAATGGTAGTTCTACATTGCATACTTGCTTTTTATCCATATACCCTAATATTTCATTTTAATTTACCTGTGGAGTCAGATGTCCAGAAAAGAGAGCATTTTTTTTGGAGGGGTTGTGGCAGAGAAAGGGAGAAACTCAACAATTTTTGTTGTGTGGAGAAAATGCCCACAAGGGCTTAACTGCACCTTGCCCATAAGGTTACATCAAATTCCTTTGTGTGCTATTTTAATGCAATCGTTCAGCAAGTTTCTTTAAAACACTAAAACAACACACAAATGTTGCGTGAGTGTATTCAGTAGTGTGTTATTACAGAAACACCTCAGTGATTTGTGCTACATTGTACAAAGTCCTTTTGCAATTGTTTATCAATTTGAGTACAAGAGCTTATAAACATTCCCTTAATGCCATTATGTATTGTATTAATGTTAATATTAAGCAAATGGTTAGATTCAGACTGGAAAATTGCTTCACTCCGCAAACCAGAGATCGTAAGCAGATTTTCATCAGCCAAATGTGGAGTTGTTTAAAACTGCGGAATAGTTAAGTCTTTCGTCGTTCATTACTGGATTATTAGGAACCTTAAGGACAATATAAGATAAGAACATACTCTTTCCCACTTAACATCACTACAAATTCTGTCGTGCTGACATTAAAAGATGCCAGAAATGGAGTTTTATTTGGAGAAGCAGTGGGACATAATTGCTGGTCACTAAACAATGTGCAAAAACACACACTGACTTGGTCAAGAATAAAATCCCATTTGTTTAATAATCTGAAGCAACGTTTGTCTGAAGAGCTCAATGTGTAGCATCTGGAGTCCAAATTTATTTATATACTGTACAAAGCTAAAAAATCTCAGTGTAGACATGAGCTTACTGAATTACTTTCAATTTTGTAAATGTATGCCTTGAATCAAGTGCCTGCCAAACATTCTGCAGCAGGATAGAAAATGTCCCCCAGTAATTTAAGTTAGCCAAAATAATCAGGATTCAACCTTTCTGGGAGCATAAGAGCAACCAAATGTGACTTAATCATTAGTCTTCTCCTGACCAAACACGTCTTGGCCAATGACGGTAAATGTAAAGTAAACAAGTATAAACTTGTGAAGCAGACTTAAAGCCAAGAAAAGTCATCTAGTCTCCTTGTGCACATTTCCTTTTTTTTAAAGCCCTGCCTACCCCTCAGGCCAGCACACTGCTAGTAATCTCATTTACTGGTAGAAATATGGTTTAGTGTAGACAGCCAATGTTAATCACATTCTTCCCCATTCATCTGCCCACACAGCTGCAGTAAAAAAGCAAATTGGGGAGGGGCAGGGGGAGGAGACAGAAATAAAATTGGCTACCAACAGATTTCACAATATGGAAGTTGTTAAATTATAATCTCATCCATATGTTCAGAATCTTAATTTGAAATATATGCAAGTGAGTGAATAAGTATTTGTGTGAAGTCTCTCATACATGGCTGATTCATTAGTGAGTAGCCCAATGGTTAGAATTCCTGGACAAGCATGGAGTTTACAAGAAACGGTGATACAAAGATAGAAATTATATTTGGGGCTGTTTCTATATGAATGCTTAACAAGTTCGTACCAAATTCAATTCCTCTCTGCACCATTTTAGTACAGGTGTTAACTTTTGGATTAGCATCAAAATAGCAGAGCAGAATTGAGTACAAGCTCATTAAACATTTATACAAGAACCTCCATGTGGAGAACACCTGGCCAGCTCTAATCAAAGTATCATTAGTTTTAATCTTATTGGCCAATCCAAGGTTGCAGCCAATTTAATGCTGGTCCCAAATTTTAAGAGGGATAACTTTATAAAAATGGCTGAAGAACTGGCAAAAGTTGACTGGGTAACCCTACCAAAAAAGCAATCAAGAGGACAAATGGGTTCTATTGAAAACCACTCTCAAACAGGATGAAGCCATATATGTCCCAATAGTTAAAAGAAGGGCACATGGTAAAACAAAACCATTATGGTTGACGAGGAATGTACAGAGGCAAATTCGAACGAAACAGAAGGCATTCTGCCCTCTTATGGCAATTAACTTGCAGGAGAACAGGGAAAAGTATCGCATGCAATTAAAGAAGACAAAAACAGCCATAAGATTAGCCAAGAGATCTCTGGAAAAGAAGATGTTGCGTAATTGTGGCAGTAATTACAAAAGCTTTTTTAGCTATGTCTATAGTCAGAAGACCATAAAGGGCCAGTAAAGAATACTGTAGGGCAGATTCAAGCTGTATCTCAGGTTATGGCAAAGTTGCTAAATGACTATTTTGCATCAGTCTATATTCCTGTAGATGATGCTTATGTTCCAGATGAGGGGTGCTTAGCACTGAATAACATTATTAATATTAAAATAGATAGTAATGTCATCTTGGATAGGTGAGGAAGCTCAAAATTGATGGGGCTGCAGATCCGGATAATATTCATCAAGAGTGATTAAAGAGATGGGACAAGTGCTCTGTGAGCCCCTTGTCTAGATCTTCAATAGTTCAATAGAATCAGGGATAGTTCATGAGCTAGCTCATGTAGTTCCTATTTTCAAAAAAGGGGACAAATCAGAGCCAGGGAACTACAGGCCTATCAGCCTGATATCAATTATTGGGAAGATGCTAGAAGGAATCCTAAGAGATGACCTCTACGATCACTGGGAAAGGGAAGGGGCCATTAGAAATACACAATACGGCTTCCGAAAAAGTAGGTCGTGGCTAACAAATTTGATAGAGTTTTTTGAGGAAGTTATTAGGGTAGTGGATGAGGATAATCCAGTAGACATTGTCTACCTGGACTTTTATTTAGACTTTGATAAGGTTCCTCACACTGAGTTACCACAAGATTCTATCTTGTGAAGTATCAGTAGAAATTTGACAAGCTGGATTAGGAATTGACTCCAATCCGGCAGCCAAAAAGTTGTAGTTAACGGATGTGGTTCAGCTTAGAGACAGGTTACTAGTGGTGTCCCCCAGTGATCGGTCCTAGGCTCGCTACTCTTCATGGTCTTTATTAATGACCTGGACAGTGGTGTTGGGAGTATGGTGAGTAATTTTGCAGATGACACCAAAATCTGTGCAAGGGTTAAGACAGTAGAGGAGTGCAATCAAATCCAAAAAAATTTAGATGTGCTAAGGGAGTGGGCCACACATTGGCAAATGGCATTTAATTTAGATAAATGTAGTGTCATGCAAGTTGGTAGGGCCAACACAGAATACTCAGATCATATGCAGGGAACAATACTGAAAGAGATTGAGTGACATAAAGATTTTGGTCTGAAGTAGGTTAATAAGGCCATAAGAAGGCAAATCAAGGACGAAGGTTCATTTCTAGAGGAATAGAATAGAAAAGCAGAGAAGTGATGTTAAACTTGTATAGAACCTTGGTTAGACCACACGGAGTATTGTGTACCGTTCTGGTCTCCATATTATAGAAAGAATGTAGAGGCATTGGAGAGGGTGCAAAGAAGATTCACCAGATACCAGAACTGAGAGGATATCCTTATCAGGAAAGGCTGTACAGGCTGGGGCTCTTTTCTCTAGAAAAGAGAAGGGTGAGGAGTGACCTGATAGAGGTCTTTAAGATAATGATTGGGTTTGATAAGGTAGATGTGGAGAAAATGTTTCCATTTGTGGGGGAATCCAAAACTAGAGGTCATAAATATAAAATAATCGCTAATAAATCCAATTGGGAATTCAGGAGAAACTTCTTTACCCAAAGAGTGGTAAGAATGTGGAACACGCTGCCACAAAGAGTAGTTGAGGCAAATAGCATAGATGCATTTAAGGGGAAGCTAGATAAGCACATAGGGGAGAAAGGAATAGAAGGGTATCCTGATAGGGTTAGATGAAATAGGGAGGAAGGAGGCTCATGTGGAGCATAAACGCTAGCTTAGACCAGTTGGGCCGAATGGCCTGTTTCTGTGCTGTAGTTTCGACATAACTCGATGTCTTGTGCACAGATCACTAAAGGTTCAGGACCCATGTAGAGAAACTGTAGCTAAAGCTAACAAGATACTGGTTGTATGAATAGAACCATTCAGTATAAATCAAAGAGACCATTTTGACACTATACAGGTCGCTGCTCAGACCACATCAAGAGTACTGTGTCCAGTTTTGGTCCCCCCACATGGTAGGTAATAATGGTATACATGGTGGTCTTGAAAAAGGTCCAGAGGAGAGCTATAAGAATGATTCCTAGCTTAAAAAACCTCAGCTACTCAGATAGGCTCAAGGAACTTGGTCTATTTACTTTAGAGCCAGCACAGACTTAGAGGTGACCTGATAGAGGTCTATAAACAATTTCAGGGCTGATAGCGACCCTTTTGATAGATTATTCCAGTTTAACTGGTTGGGGAGATCAAAGGGGCACGAGTTTAAACTATGGGAAAGTAGGAATAGGCTGGATGTTAGGCAGTTCTTCTTTTCCCAGAGAATTGTGAGCCTCTGGAATACATTGCCAGCTATTGCGGTGGGTTCTGACTCTCTGCATGCCTTCAAGAGGGAGCTGCACCGGTTCCTGACTGGGGCAGAGGTCGCATCATATAGAAGGCAAATGTCTTTATAGATAACAACTTAACATGGATAACATGGACAACAACTTAGTCCATGTGATCTCCTGGACTGGTTTCGAATACCTGCAGGGATGGAAGAGGAATTTTAAAAGTATTTTTTCCCTTATTGGCCCTGAGTTTTTTCTGTTTTTTGCCTCTCCAGGAGATTACATGGCTGCGGGGGGTGGGTGTGAGGAGTGGGGAGGTCTGGGGAGGTCGGGGGAGGGAAGAAATGTTTAGCCATGACGGTCTGGCTATCATGCTATGGGGCAAGCTTGCTGGACCAGCTGGTCTTTTTCTACCCATCTCACACTCCTGACTTATGCCTTGTAGGTGGTAAAGAAGCTTTGGGGAGTCAGGAAGTGAGCCACTCACTGTAGAATACCCAGCCTCTGACCTGCTCTAGCAGATTAACCTTTCCTTCATCTCACTGTTGGATGTACAATTGCTCATCTGTTTGCTTATTATTACAAATAATGATATTTCAAAATATTTTCTTACATGGAGAACATTTTGAGATATGTTAAGATCCTAACATATAAGCCATGTCACACTTCACTAAAGCTTTTGAAAGCCTGGAGATATAAACACAGGTCCATAATTTGCATCTCTTGCTCTGATTTAACATGCATTTGTAAGTATGTGTAGCAGATAGTTACTGAAGAGTTTGTATGATAAACAAAATTGGCAGAGCTCAGTCTTTTATTTAGGAACATAAGAACAGGAGTAGGCCATTCAGCCCCTCGAGCCTGTTACACCATTCAACTAGATTATGACTGATCTGTATGTTAACTCCATCTACCTGCCTTGGTTCCGTAACCCTTAATAACCTTGCTTAACAAAAATCTATCAATCTCAGTTTTGACATTTTCAATTGACCTAGCCTCAACAGCTTTTTGGGGAAGATAGTTCCAGATTTCCACTATTTGCTGGCAGAGTGTGGGTGACACTGGCAAGACTGCACTTATTGCCTATTCCTGGTTGCCCTGAAAAGGTGCAGGTAACCCTTCTACTTGAACTGCGTGGCTTGCTACTTCAGAGGGCATTAAAAGTAAATCATATAGTGTTGGACTATAATCATGTGAAGACCTCTGGGTTGCTAGTTCAGTACGATAATCACCACAGTACTATATCATGTCATTAGCATTAATATGAGAACCAATTAGACAGAGGTTGCTATTTGTGCCCAGAAAACTGTCCAGCAGCACGTCATTTTATTCATTCTTCCATTTCCACCTATATTCTCTCCCCCCTTCAAGAGATGTTGATTCCTCGCTATGGTTTGGTTCCCAGGAATACTCTCCATTCTTCATGTCCAAGGCTAGATAGTGAGCAGCAGCAGCAGACAATTTTACCACGGGAAATATCACAGCCAAGTTAGATCCTGTTTTCACTCTGTGTATACACATGTACTTCCGACAGAGCTTAGTGGCTAGAGATTAGTAGGGAAAACCCTTGGCTGATTTTTCCTGTCCCGAACCCAGGATCATGAACGACAACAATGGCTGAAATCAACGAATTCAACACAGATCAACAATCAAACCCAGTTCTGACCAATAGGTCTTCGACCTGAAATATGAATGTTTTTTTCTCCACAGATGCTGCCTGACTTGCTGAGCTTCTCCAGCATTTTCTGTTTCTGTTTCTAATCAAACCTTGGGCCTTCCTGGTGTGTACAGCTCAGTTACTCATGATCCTAACTAGCTTAGTGGTAGGGGAGCTAAGTAAGTGATCTGTGTAACTGGACAGTCAAAAAAACACACTGGCCATTTGAACAGTGAAACACAGATTAATGACATTGTTAAAATATTGAACAAAAAGAATTTCATAACACATGCTAGTGCGATTTCACCACATGCAGGGTGCATTACACAGCAATTGTTTTGCAACAGGAAACATCAATGCTGGAGAATCCTGGTTATTTTGAGCCTTGATTTATACCATGTGCTGGATTTACAACTTCCCAGTGCACATAAATAAGGGAAAGGCTTCCTTTAAGCATTTCAAGAAGTTACTGCAAATGTTGAGCTCCTTTTCCCACCATAATTCTTTTAGGTAGGTTCAAACAGAACAGTGCAATGCTCAGCCAGTTTATATTCACATCTACACACTTCCCTCCTCATTCTGCAACCCCCCACCCCCCGCCAAAAAAAACACAAGCATTTTAAACATTGGGAGTAGATCAAACCTTAATGGACTTAGAATCATAGAAAGGTTACAGCATGGAAGGAGGCCATTCAGCCCATCGAGTCTGCGCGGGCTTTATGCAAAAGCAATCCAGCTCGTCCCACTCCCCCGCCCTATCCCCATATCCTTGCAAATTTTTTCCTTTCAAGTACTTATCCAGTTCCCTTTTGAAGGCCACGATTGAATCTGCCTCCACCACCCCCTCGGGCAGTGCATTCCAGATCCTAACCACTCGCTGTGTAAAAAAGTTTTTCCTCATGTCACCTTCGGTTCTTTTGCCAATCACCTTAAATCTATGTCCTCTGGTCCTTTACCCCTTCCGCCAATGGGAACAGTTTCTTTCTATCTACTCTGTCTGGACCCTTCATGATTTTGAATACTTCTATCAAATCTCCTCACAACCATCTCTGTTCCAAAGAGAACAACCCCAGCTTCTCCAGTCTATTCATGTAACTAAAGTCCCTCATCCCTGGAATCATTCTAATAAATCTTTTCTTCACCCTCTCTAAGGCCTTCACGTCTTTCCTAACGTGCGGTGCCTAGAACTGGACACAATATTCCAGTTGTCGCCGAACCAGTGTTTTATAAAGATTCATCGTGACTTCCATACTTTTGTACTATACACCTCTATTTATAAAGCCCAGGATCCCATATGCTTTTTTCATCACTTTCTCAACCTGCCCTGCCACCTTCAACGATTTGTGCACACATACCCCCCAGATCTCTCTGTTCCTGTACTCCTTTTAGAGTTGTGCCCTCTAGTTTATATTGCCTCTCCTTGTTCTTCCTACCGAAATGTATCACTTCGCATTTTTCTGCGTTAAATTTCATCTGCCACATGTCCGCCCATTTCACCAGCCTGTCTATATCCTCTTGAAGTCTATCACTACCCTCCTCACTGTTTACTACCCTTCCAAGTTTTGTGTCATCTGCAAATTTTGAAATTGTGCCCTGTATACCCAAGTTCAAGTCATTAATATATATCAAGAAAAGCAGTGGTCCCAGCACCAACCCCTGAGGAACACCACTGTACACCTCCCTCCAGTCCGAAAAACAATCGTTCACCACTACTCTCTGTTTCCTGTCCCTTAGCTAATTCTGTATCCATGTTGCTACTGCCTCCTTTTTTCCATGGGCCATAATCTTGATGATAAGCCTACCATGCGACACTTTATCAAACGCCTTTGAAAAGTCCATATACACCACATCAACTGCATTGCCCTCATCTACCTTCTCTGTTACCTCATCAAAAAACTCTTATCAGGTTAGTTAAGCACGATCCGTGCTGGCTTTCCCTAATCAATCCACACTTGTCCAAGTGACTGTTAATTCTGTCCCGGATTGTCGTTTCTATAAGTTTCCCCACCACTGAGGTTAAACTAATTGGCCTCTGGTTGCTGAGTTTATCCTTACACCCTTTCTTGAACAAGGGAGTAACATTTGCAATTCTCCAATCCTCTGGCACCACCCCCGTATCTACGGATGTTTGGAAGATTACGGCCAGTACCTCTGCAATGTCCACCCTTACTTCCCTCAGCAACCTGGGATGCATCTCATCCGGACCGGGTGACTTATCTACTTCAAGTACAGCTAGC
Source organism: Heptranchias perlo (assembly GCF_035084215.1). Taxonomy (NCBI): domain Eukaryota; kingdom Metazoa; phylum Chordata; class Chondrichthyes; order Hexanchiformes; family Hexanchidae; genus Heptranchias; species Heptranchias perlo. Next base: position 4,055,714 of record NC_090328.1, read on the forward strand.
CTTTCAAGTATCTCTTCTTTATCAATTTTTATCCTATCCAGTATCTCAACTATGTCTTCTTTTACTGAGACTCTGGCAGCATCTTCTTCCTTGCTAAAGACAGATGCAAAGTACTCATTTAGCACCTCGGCCATCCCTCTGCCTCCATGAGTAGATCTCCTTTATGGTCCCTAATCGGCCCCATCCCTCCTCTTACTACCCGTTTACTGTTTACATGCCTGTAGAAGACTTTTGGATTCCCTTCTATGTTGGACACCAGTCTATTCTCATACTCTTTCTTTGCCCCTCTTATTTCCTTTTTCACTTCCCCTCTGAACTTTCTATATTCTGTCTGGTTCTCACTCGTGTTATCAACCTGGCATCTGTCATTCACTCCTTTTTTCCATTTCATCTTACTCACTAACTCTTTTGACATCCAGGGAGCTCTGGCTTTAGTTGCCCTATCTTTCTGCCTTGTGGGTATGTACCTAGACTGTACCCAAACCATCTCCTCCTTTAAAGGCCGCCCAATGTTCAATTACAGTTTTGCCTGCCAATCTTTGATTCCAATTTACCTGGGCCAGATCTCATCCCATTGAAATTGGCCCTGCTCCAATTGAGTATTTTTACTTTGGAGTGGTCCGCATCCTTTTCCATAGCTAGTCTAAACCTTATGATACTATGATCGTTGCTCCCTAAATGCTCTTCCACTGTCACTTGCTCCATTTGGCCCGTCTCATTCCCTAGAACCATGTCCAGCAATGCCTCCTTCCTCTTTGGGCTGGAAACATACTGGTTAAAAAAGTTATCCTGAACACATTTCAAAAATTCCTCCCCCCTTTGCCCCTTACATTATTATTGTTATCCCAATCTATATTAGGATAGTTGAAGTCCCCAGTTATCACTACTCTATTGCTTTTGAACCTCTCTGTAATTTCCCTGCAAATTTGCTCCTTTATGACCTTCCCACTAGTTGGTGGCCTATAGAATACAACCAGTAGTGTAATGGCACCTCCTTTATTTCTTAACTCTAACCAAATAGATTCTGTCCTTGACCCCTCCAGGATATCCTCTCTCTCCTGTTCTGCAATATTCTCCTTAATCAATACTGCCACCCCCCTCCCTTCTTTCCTTCCCTATCTTTCCTTAACACCTTGTATCCGGGAATATTTAGTATCCAATCCTGCCCTTTTTTGAGCCAGGTCTCCATTATCGCCATGACATTGTATTCCCATGTGATTATTTGCGGCTGCAGCTCACCAACCTTGTTTACCACGCTTTGTGGTATATGCACTACAAACCAGTCTTAGACTTTCTTGTACTCTCTTAGTCTGATCCCACCTAATACTGTACTATTACTTGCTCTAGTGCTATCTGTCTCCCCCGATCCTTTGTGCCCCTTATTTCTCCTTTCCATTGCTACATTCTGGTGCCCAACCCCCTGCCAAATTAGTTTAAACCCCCCCCCCACAGCACTAGTGAAACTCCCCGCAAAGACATTGATCCCAACTCCGATGAGGTGCAACCTGTCCAGCCTGTACAGGTCCCATCTTCCCAATACCCCAGGAATCTAAAGCCCTCCCTCCTGCACCATTTCTCCAGCCACACATTCATCTGCTCTATCCTCCAATTTCTATACTCACTAGCACATGGCACCAGGAGTAATCCGGAGATTACTACCTTTGAGGTCCTGCTTCTTCATAGAGTCATAGAGTCATAGAGTTATACAGCACGGATAGAGGCCCTTCGGCCCATCGTGTCCGCGCCGGCCATCAAGCCCTGTCTACTCTAATCCCATATTCCAGCATTTGGTCCGTAGCCTTGTATGCTATGGCATTTCAAGTGCTCATCCAAATGCTTCTTGAATGTTGTGAGGGTTCCTGCCTCCACAACCCTTTCAGGCAGTGAGTTCCAGACTCCAACCACCCTCTGGGTGAAAAAGTTCTTTCTCAAATCCCCTCTAAACCTCCCGCCTTTTACCTTGAATCTATGTCCCCTTGTTATAGAACCCTCAACGAAGGGAAAAAGCTCCTTAGTATCCATCCTATCTGTGCCCCTCATAATTTTGTACACCTCAATCATGTCCCCCCTCAGCCTCCTCTGCTCCAAGGAAAACAAACCCAATCTTCCCAGTCTCTCTTCATAGCTGAAGCGCTCCAGCCCTGGTAACATCCTGGTGAATCTCCTCTGCACCCTCTCCAAAGCGATCACATCCTTCCTGTAGTGTGGCGACCAGAACTGCACACAGTACTCCAGCTGTGGCCTAACCAGTGTTTTATACAGCTCCATCATAACCTCCTTGCTCTTGTATTCTATGCCTCGGCTAATAAAGGCAAGTATCCCATATGCCTTCTTTACCACCTTATCTACCTGTTCCGCCGCCTTCAGGGATCTGTGAACTTGCACACCAAGATCCCTCTGACCCTCTGTCTTGCCTAGGGTCCTCCCTAATCTCTTTCCTAACTCCTTAAAATCTGCCTGCAGGAACTCATCCCTCTTTCTACCTAAGTTGTTGGTACAGATATGGACCACGACTTCTAGCTGTTCACCCTCATCCCCCCACCCCCCCCCCCACCCCCAAGAATGTTCTGCAGCCACTCAGTGACATCCCAGGGAGGCAACATACCATCCTGGAATCACGTCTACAGCCACAGAAACACCTGTCTGCTCCCCCAACTATAGAATCCCCGATCACTATTGCTCTGCTGACCTTTCTCCTTCACACCCCCCCCCCCCCCCACCGTACAGCTGAGCCATCCATGGTGCTGTGGACTTGGCTCTGGCTGCACTCCCCAGAGGAACCCTTTCCCTCACCAGTATTCAGAACTGAATACTGGTTAGAGAGTGAGATACACTCAGGGGACTCCTACACTACCTGCCTGGTCCTCCTTGTCCGTCTGACAGTCACCCAGTCCCTCTGCCTGCACTCTCTTAAGCTGCGGGGTGACCACCTCCTGAAACGTGCTATCCACGTAGCTGTCAGCCTCGCGGATACACTGTAGTGATGCCGGCTGCTGCTCAAGCTCCGAAATCCGGAGCTCGAGCTCCTCCAGCTGACAACACTTCCTGCACCTGTGATTGTCCAGGACACGGGAAGCGTCCTGGAGTCCCCACATGGCACAGGCCATTCATTTGACGGTGTGAGCTGCCCTGCTATGCCTCGATTTATTAGATTCTTCAATAAACTTAACAAAAATAAATTAAGCCTTAAAAAAAACTCATCAGAAAAAGAAACGTTCATCAGCTCCTTCCCCGATTTATAGTTTTATTAGTCAAGATAATAAACTAATTTAAGTTATTAAATTTAATAAACCAACAGCAGTTTTACGCTCCCAGCTTCAATGATGTGTAGATAAAAGGGTAAATTTAACAATCCTGCACCCCTAGTGGAGAGTCTCGCTGTAAGAAAACATAGGTCAGAGATAGGTTTACAACACAGTCGCGCAATTCTCCGGCCTAAGCCCCCTTGTAATGCAGCACCCCACTGGGAGTGTGAGATCGGTGAATTTATCCTGAACAAACAGCCGATCGAAGTTTGTACGTACTTGTCACAAGGCAAAAAAAAAATCATTTTCTTGCAACAAAAGTTTGCTAGGGTCCAAACAATGCTCCAGCAATACTAACACAACTGTAAATTAAAAGTCCCTAATTTAATTGTTTTTATTGCTGCAGCCTTACCTCGTTCAGTAGAAAACTGACACAGTGCCGGAAATACGCATTTTATTGTGCTTACACCATAAAGCAGAGTCCCACAAAACATACATGCAAGAAATCAGCTAATGAGGCCTGTACCACTGCCGTTAGAGCCACCTTTGCTAGCTTTATGAGCACATTGGTGCAGAAGTAGCCTTTAACAACTTACTTTAGAATAACAGTGAAATGCCTCAAAGAGCTCTACAAAAGGGAGAGGGAGGACACCAAGCAGAACAGAATAAGGTCAAATGGAAAGGGGAGCTAAAAGATCGGGTCGAAGAGATTAGTTTTTAAGAGGCCTTCGAAGAAGGTAACTAGGGGAAGTTTTTTTGGGAGAGACTTCCACAAAGCAGGGTGAAGCGACTGAAGATCAGCCTCTAATGGTGAAACATGGTTGGCAGTAATCTGGAGTTGCAACATACAGCTGGAAAAGGTATTCAGATCAGTGGAGCAAAGCCCTAGAAAGAAAAAATAATAATATTTTGGGATATAGTTATATCGGCATGCTTGGGAGAAACAGTTGACTTTGGACCTATGGTTCCCAAAACTCTCCACCACTGGGGGTTTCCTCACCTCATGTCTGGGTCTGTTGTAGACTCATTGATAGAGATTGACTGCTATGATTAGTCAACAATTCCACTGTCGCTGCCTCATGCAAGTACCAGGATGGTAGAAGGCGAACTGGATGGACCTTGGTCTTTTCTCGTCTAGCAATTCCTATATTCCTATGAAATGAAAATGATAGTGAAGAATCTAATACTGGAGGAGTGGAGTTTGGCAAACGCTGGGTGATAGATGTAAGGAGCTTGGACTCGGGCTGTATAGTTGTGGGCTATTTCAAGTTTGCCAAGGTAGTGGAGACGTTGTGAGAAAAATATTCGAGAAGTAGAGGCACAAGCAGGCAATGGTCTAGGGGTGGGAAAAATACAGTCTTGACAAATGATCCAATATGGGATTACAAAGGTAAGCTCAGTCAAGCAGAACATTGAGGCTGTGCACCTCTTGGCACTATTTACTGTTAAACAATGAACTGTAGGGACTCCCAATCCTGAAGAGATCCGTTTTATTAATTGAGAAACCAAGGTGAAGGGCCAATACTTACATTGTAGGTCACAATCATGGTAGGGGAGAAGACATGGGGGGTGATTTTAAACGACAAGAACGGGTGGGTTGGGGGCAGGTGTGAGTTGAAAACAGTTGTTTTTTTGGGTCGCGACCGCAACCCGGCTTTATTTCCTGGTTTAACATCAGCGTGGAAAAGTACAGGCTTCCCACTGGGAATGCCCAGTCCAAAAATTTTGCGGTTGCAACCCGAAAAAACAACTGTTTTCAACTCCCACCTGCCCCCAACCCACCCGTTCTTGGGATTTAAAATCACCCCCATGGTGTATGTGGAAGTAGTAATTGGAATGGTGCATCTACAGTGTTGGGTTCATTTTACACCATAAATTACGGAAATTATGTCATTATTTACACCATGTCACAATTTCCTGGGACCTTTGTTCCGCTCTGTCAATACCATAATTGAAACCGTGCAAAATTGATTATAGCTCCACATCCCTCCGCCCCCTCCACTGACCCACACATCCCCCCCCCCACCCCCGCCAAGTCACTAGCAATCGCAAATTTCCTGGATTTACATCAGTTTTCAGCCACTTAGACTGAAAAATAATGGAGCAGTTGAATGTATTTCAAAAGTTCAAATTAACTGAGTTAGTAAAATAAAATCTCTGGTCTTTCTTAATATTTTTAATTATTAGCTAAATCCCATCAAAACACTACTTCATCATTGTTTGTTAGGTTTAGAGTACATTGTGTGCACGGTGTAGGGCACTGAAGTGCCTGCACATGCCATTGATGAAAGTGAGTTGAGGAGAAATTCATTTAGGCCCATTTTCGGGCCTGAAATGGTCGGCGTGCTCGCAGCGTGCACCAGATGCCCGAGGTCCAATGCTTGTTCAAAATTGGGCCTCGGGCTTCATTTGAATAATTCTGGCGAGCTGCGGGTGCCTGTCGAGCCTCCTAGCTCAATGTGGCATCCTGTACCCACTCTATATACAGGGCTTGAGCCTCCTATTTGTCTCACTGATTTTTGTGGGAGCTTGCTGCATGCAAAATTGCTGCTGCATTTACCTACATAACAAAAGTCACTACATTTCAAAGTAATTAATTGTATATGAAGTACTTTGCTGAGATGCATGATCATATGCTATATTCTTCTTTCTATCTCTACGCTAAGGTAATATGCTCACAGTAATATAGGCAGCTAGTCTCATTCACGTCTCATGATGCACAACGACACACCATAGCCAATTTTAAAATCTATTTTACAACATTTAAAACTGTACATACTGAGTGTGCCGAATGCCACATGGCGCTAGGAAGCTTTCTCCACTTCTGGGACCTGTGTTTCAATGCAGCCCACACAGATGGAATTCAATCTCTCTCTTCTAAAAGGGTGTGAAGTCAACACATAACTGGTCATTATTTGGCACTCAGTTATCAAGGATGGCTGGTGTTAGCCATGAGAATTTCACACTAGTGCTATAGAAGGTGCAAATAGGTTAAGGCACAGTGTTTGGCCAGTGCAGAGGGTCTCATGCTCTGCTGCTAATACAACTACAATAACCTGTATTTAACTAGTGCCTTTAACTTAGTAAATCAACACGACACTTCACAGAGATGAAAAGATGGATGAAAAGCACTAATAGAAAAGGAGTTGGGAAGGTGACTGAAGGTGTTGTCAAATAGTTAAGTTTTGAGGAGACTTTTGAAGAGGTGTGGGACAGCATGGATGAGGATCTACGGAGAGAGAAAGTTTGAGGACATAGGGCGAGGGCAGCTCATAGTCTATCACTAAAGGAGGAGCAGAGGGAGAGGGAAACTTAAGAACCTACGAAATAGGAGCAAGAGTAGGCCATACGGCCCCTCGAGCCTGCACTGCCATTCAACAAGATCATGGCTGATCTTCGACCTCAACTCCACTTTCCCGCCCGATCCCCGTATCCCTTGATTCGCCTAAAGTCCAAAATTCTATCTATCTCAGCCTTGAATATACTCAATAATTCAGCATTGACAGCCCTCTGGGGTACAGAATTCCAAAGATTCACAACCCTCTGAGTGAAGAAATTTCTCCTCATCTCAATCTTAAATGGCCGACCCCTTACGCTGAGACTATGCCCCCTAGTTCGACACTCCAGCCAGGGGAAACAACCTCTCAGCATCTACTCTGTCAAGCCCCCTCAGAATCTTATACATTTCAATGAGATCACCTCTCATTCTTCTAAACTCCAGTGAGTATAGGCCCATTCTACTCAATCTCACCTCATAGGACGCCCAATCATCCCAGGAATCAATCTAGTGAACCTTCGTTGCATTGCCTCTATGGCATGTATATCCTTCCTTAGGTAAGGAGACCAAAACTGTACACAGTACTCCAGGTGAGGTCTCACCAAAGCCCTGTACAATTGTAGTAAGACTTCCTTACTGTTGTACTCCAACCCCCTTGCAATAAAGGCCAAAATGCCATTTGCCTTCCTAATTTCTTGCTGTAGCTGCATGCTAACTTTTTGCGTTTCTTGTATGGGGACACCCAAATCCCCCTGAACACCAACATTCAATAGTTTCTCACCATTTAAAAAATATTCTGTTTTTCCATTCTTCCTACCAAAGTGAATAACCTCACATTTCCCCACATTATATTCCATCTGCCACCTTCTTGCCCATTCACTTAACCTGTCTATCTCCCTATGCAGACTCTTTGTATCCTCCTCACAGCTTACTTTCCCACCTAGCTTTGTATCATCAGCAAACTTGGATATATCACACTCTGTTCCTTCATCTAAATCATTTAGATTGTAAGTAGCTGAGGCCCAAGCACGGTTCCTTGCGGCACTCCACTAGTTACAGCCTGCCAACTTGAAAATGACCCATTTATTCCTACTTTTTGTTTTCTGTCTGTTAACCAATCCTCTATCTCCCAACCCCATTAGCCCTTATCTTGCGTAACAACCTTTTATGTGGCACCTTTTGAAAATCCATATATACTACATCCACTAGTTCCCCTTTATCTACCCTGCTAATTACATCCTCAAAAAACTCCAGTAAATTTGTCAAACATTATTTCCCTTTCATAAAACCACATTGACTCTGCCTAATCATATTATGATTTTCTAAGTGCCCTGTTACCATTTACTTAATAATGGATTCCAGCACTTTCCCTAAAGTAAAAGAACAGTCGAATCAGAAGAGCACATAGGGCTGGAGGAGATTGTAGCTGTAAGGAAGGAGGGGCAAAGCCATGGAGGGATCTGTAGAAGAGGACGATGATTTTGAATTCAGTGCGTTGGGTGATGGGGAGCCAGTGGAGAGACCCAGGACAACAATAATAGGGGAGCAAGAAGGTGGGGAATGAGGTAGGGGATATCTGAGAACTTGATGTTAACATTGGATTAAAATAAAGGCCCATTCCCCACCACATGTATACATCCCTCTGATGAACACAATTATGCTGCTTTCTTCCAACAGAAAAATCAGACTACTGGGGAATGTCTCAAATTTGCAAATGGTACAGCCAACAGTTAATTCAATTTTTTATTAAAAATCTTATGTAAACATTCTCCAGCATCTTTTGCAGTGCAATTTCAGCCCAATAGGCAGAGAGGGTGACAAAAGCAAATGGGGTCATATACTCCAATTGGTTTCAAGAAATTAACAATAGGTCGAGACAGCAATGCAAATTGATTGCAGCTATATTCAGAATGTTAAAAATAGAGAACACAGGCCCAAACACCCCCACACATAAATCAGTGTGCAGATTGTATCAGAGTACTACACTATCTAAACCACAAACCACATGTGTGTAGCCACTTCCCCAACTTGTTCCTCAGTATAGCATTTATAAATTCAGCGACAATGTCACAAATTCTCCGGCCCTAATACATACACCCGAGTCTATTCAGTTTAATACTAACTGATCTGTTTTCAAACTCCAAGTCATAATTGATTTTTCCCTAATATTTTTTAATATTCTTTCCCTTTCTCACATGCTCCATATCCCAGCCAACAAGGCAAGCAGGCCGACACCCAGTATTGCTCTGAAATTGGACACTATGGGGTTCATTTATGTGTTCCTGGGAGTGCTGTGCAGGGACCACCACAAAGCAAGATATATCGAGGGTGCCGGGCCAGAATTTCATGTACCAGCAGCCAGTCAAGGTAGTATTTTCCAGGGGTGGGGCCATGCAGAAGAGAATTTTGGTTATTTATTAGGCGCCCCGCCCCCTTTAGCACCCCAATCGAAGCCGGTGAGGTGCAGCTAGAATGCTGTACGGGTGCTCCAGTCACTATGGGGGAAATGCAATTTAAATTTAAATTTTTATGGGGGTGTGTTGCAGACCTCCACTTCTGATAATTCCGCCATCGCCTTATCGGTCATAAGTATGGCCTGGGAGCTGGACCCCCAATTTGCCTGTCCCACTCTATCCCGTTTATGCCCAAGTTGAAATAGCAGAGAGGTACGAGAACAATTCTAATCACAATTTGAAATGTTATACCTCCCCAGGTATCCAATATATGAGGAAAACTGCAGCCATAAAAGTGAGTCCTACCACGCCAGAGAAAATTACTCCAACACGATGCATCACAACTGATCTGTAAGTTCAGATTTATAGGGGCGTTATATTGATTAACCCCTGAAAACGGGCACTGGGATCACGGTGCGCGATTAACCCACGCCCGATCGTTGGGATGCAGGTGGCGCGCAACAATCGTGTTGCCTGACGATTTAAATGATTGCTGCTTGCAGCCAGCACTACCTGCGCTGTTGAGTGGCTGCACACATCAGCAGGGGGCCCCGATATCGGGAATGGCTAGCACTACTTAAAGGCAGCCTGCACCTCTTAAAAGGAGAGGTGCACTGTGGCTGCAGAAAGTGGTGGAAGTCAATTGGGAAGTGAATCTGTGCTGCAATTTACCAAAGAATGGCTGCACCTGCAAGAGAGCGTGCACCAAGGTTCTAGAGGCCTTGGTGGAAAAGGTGGACAGAAGGAGGGGCATCCTGTATCCGCAGGGGGGCAAGAGGCCCTCAAAACATATGCTCAAGAGGTAGTAGCGAACGAGGTCAATGCCAGCATAGCACCAAGAACATGGATGCAGTGCAGGAAGAAGTTCAATGATTTGACATGAGTGGTCAAGGTGAGTGAGTTCAACTGTCAAGTGGCATCTCCTACCAACTGCACCACTAGCCTCATCCACTGCTCCATGCACTACATCCCCCATCATCCACCTACCAACAAATTCTTTCAATCAGTATGCAACTCTTCAAATCAGATGCTTCATCTCATCCTCGCACATTACCACTATTGCAAGCCGCACACCCATAATTCATAGATCACACACGCTGGCAGCTATTCAACCATGACAGCCACATCACCCAAACATCTTTCAGGACACTCACTGACACACTTCCCTCTTTCTTGCAGAAGGTGTCACAATACATTAGGCAGAAAGACCTGGGGGAGGACAGGCGCGTCTACACGTTGGAGGAGACAGTCATTGGAAGCTGTCCGTCATTGGAAGGGTCATCGCTGAGGCCGTGGCCACTGGCGGCACTGGAGGTATTGATGATGAGGGTCTCTGCATTCTTAATCGTCCTTCTTGCTTCCCACTTCTCCCTCATCCCACAATCTTTTCTGACTCACGTACTGCAGATGGTGTAATCACGCACATCTTGCTTTCTCCTCTCCCCTCATCACAACTCAACCCGTGTTCCTTTGTCATTGCAGGTACCCAAGAACTGGAACTTGCCCAGTCAGAGGAGGCAGAAAAGACGACAGTGATGATGAAGACACACAGTTAAGCGCAGCCACCAGCTCAGATACTGACACTGCATGTAGTTTAGAAGCTAGGTTAGAGGAGGGATCTGCACCTGGTGAGACACCGGACACAAATGTGCAAGAGTCAGGGTGGGGGGAACGGATACCGCAAGTGCCAGCTCGCCGGAGGGAGTGGTCACTCACTAGTTCTGCTGCAGAGAAGTCAGGTGAGGACTTTGATGGGCTAAGCTACAGAAGAAGGTTGATGGGCATACACAACCAAATGCTTGGTGCACTGGGAAGCCTGCCAGAAAGCCTGCGCACAAAGTCAAGGGACATGGAGGAGTCCAATTCCAACTTGGCACATAGCCTTGAGCAGCTGGGAGCCCATCCTTTCCCACATGGAATGGGTGGTCACCTCCATCAATACACCTGTGGAATCCACCATGATACAGCATCTGATGATCGATGTCACAGCTTCCATTGCAGCACAAGCATCTGCCAACGGTCTGACTGCTGCATTTGGAGCTCAGACTGCTGCTATCATGGCTTGGGTACCAATGTTGAAAGCGGCTTCCAGGGCATCACAGCAGTCCAGCAATCTCCAACAGATCACCAGGATTGCTGAGGCGCGCCTCAGGAGAGTGGCAGTGGCACCATGGAAGACGAACCTGCTGTCCTCTCTCAGGATGACAGCATTCCTACTTCTACCCCTGCCACTCCACCAGTGCCCTTGCTGTTTCCTGTCAGCCAGCCGGCCCAGACAGCTGCAGCCCGGGATGAGATGGTGCAGTCTGAAGCCAGGCCCTCTAGGCCCAGAGCTGCTCAAGATCGTCCGCCAAGGCCATCTGCACTCTCCTCAACTGAAAGTCAGCAGCCTTCCACCACCCATGCTCCAGCAACTAGGGATGTACCTCGTAGGAGCACTAGGAAAGGTAAAGGCACGTGAACGACAGGCACTAAGAGAATGCACAAGGGTGAATAGTTTCATTTTGTTTGAATTATTGTGTGTTAATTTATAAACATGGATTTAAATTTGCATTTGGTGGTGGTTTTTATTTCTGTGATGAGCTGAGGGAGGAAGCAATGTGTGATCATAAGAAGGACGATTTGATGGTCATAATCCTATGACCTTACTGAATGGCGGAGCAGGCTCGAGGGGCTGAATGGCCTACTCCTGCTTCTATATCCCCGGTAGACAGGCCTGTCTACCTTGTAGCCTTCCTGCCTCTTCCTCCTTCTCCTTCTCCTCCTCCTCCCTCTTCCAGCAGCTTGTCCGGCTCTACATGGCCTTGTTTCATTCTCTCAGTAATGTTCAATTCCCAGAGCAACTTTTTTCAGCATGCTATTTTAAATGCCACTAAAATTACTGCAAGACTAACCAGACCACTCTCTTTAGAATATAGAAACTTTAGAAAATATAGGAAATTCCCAAAAACACGTACAATTGCACCAACAGCCAGAAGAAATAATCCAGCAACGAACCTGTATCTCCTGCTTGAACCCTTCAAATAGCGCTGGTGAGGGGATCCTTCATGCCACTTAAGTCCTGTTCAGTCATGCGAGGTTAAGACAGTGTGTTGGCTGGAGCATGGAGTTTCAAAATAGCAGCGGTTCCTTTAAATTATCGTTGCATGCTGATTCACGTCATAATCTCCCTACTCTACATGCTGCCAGTGTTCGCTAGATGTAAGTGCGCGAACGCCTTTACCAAGATGGTGTCCTGTGCATTTATGTTCGAAGAGTGCACGCGCACCTCGGACACCATTTTTGGGACTTGGGTCTCCGCATAGCGCCTGCAAAATGGCGCTACACGGCCCAATTTCGTCCTCATAGACTATACTTTTGCCAGCCTCAGCATTCCGTTTGTTAGCCCCAGCCAAGAACATGGGCTGAAAATCAGTTGTGAGTTCTCCAGCAATGATGCTCTAGAAAATAACCATGAGCAGGTTTACAATGTGCAGTACAAGGTAGCTGGCCTTTGCTCTGTACTTTACAGCAGGGGTTTGTGACCCGCCAGTGAAAAACCTTGCGTACAAACACTCAACTTTTTTTTATATTTGTTCATGGGATGTGGGCGTCGCTGGCGAGGCCGGCATTTATTGCCCATCCCTAATTGCCCTCGAGAAAGTGGTGCTAGTGAGCCGCCTTCTTGAGCTGCTGCAGTCCGTGTGGTGAAGGTTCTCCCACAGTGCTGTGATGAAGGGAGATCCAGGATTTTGACCCAGCAACAACGAAGGAACGGCGATATATTTCCAAGTCGGGACGGTGTGTGATTTGGAGGAGAACGTGCCGGTGGTGTTGTTCCTATGTGCCTGCTGCTCTCGTCCTTCTAGGTGGTAGAGGTCGCGGGTTTGGGAGGTGCTGTCGAAGAAGCCTTGGCGAGTTGCTGCAGTGCAAACTGTAGATGGTGCACACTGCAGCCACTGTGCGCCGGTGGTGAACGGAGTGAATGTTTAGGGTGGTGGATGGGGTGCCAATCAAGCGGGCTGCTTTGTCCTGGATGGTGTCGAGCTTCTTGAGTGTTGTTGGAACTGCACACATCCAGGCAAGTGGAGAGTGTTCCATCACACTCCTGACTTGTGCCTTGTAGATGATAGAAAGGCTTTGGGAAGTCAGGAGGTGAGTCACTCGCCGCAGAATACCCAGCCTCTGACCTGCTCTTGTAGCCACAGTATTTATATGGCTGGTCCAGTTAAGTTTCTGCTCAATGGTGACCCCCAGGATGTTGATGGTGGGGGATTCGGCGATGGTAATGCCATTGAATGTCAAGGGGAGGTGGTTCGACTCTCTCTTGTCGGAGATGGTCATTGCCTGGCACTTGTCTGGCACGAATGTTACTTGCCACTTATCAGCCCAAGCATGGATGTTGCCCAGATCTTGCTGCATGCGGGCTCGGACTGCTTCATTATTTGAGGGATTGCGAATGGAACTGAACACTGTGCAATCTTCAGCGAACATCCCCATTTCTGACCTTATGATGGAGGGAAGGTCATTGATGAAGCAGCTGAAGATGGTTGGGCCTTGGACACTGCCCTGAGGAACTCCTGCAGCAATGTCCTGGGGCTGAGATGATTGGCCTCCAACAACCACTACCATCTTCCTTTGTGCTAGGTATGACTCCAGCCACTTTGGTGTTGCAGTGTTGCTGGAGCAAGAGCTCAGAGTCACCAAGACCAAAACTGAGCAGAAGCAAGACGAAGTTGCATTTTGAGAATGTCGCTTGCACACAGGCAAATGCAAAACTGGTCCATTGGGCATGCGCAAACTCAAAGTGGCTCCACAAAAGAGCCTCTACCATTGAACGCTGTATCTAGCCTCTCCATCACCCACACACTGTACAGGACACAGTATGTACGATCTACAGGATGCACTGCAGGAACTCACCGAGGTTACTTCAACAGCACCTGTGTCCCCCTGCAACTTCCTGCCACCGAGAAGGACAAGAGCAGCAATACCCTGGGAGCACCATCGCCTCAGAGTCACACACCACCCTGACTTGGACATGAACCACCATTCCTCCATCATCACTGGATTTCTATATCCAGGAACTCCCTACCTACCAACATCACCACAAGGGCTGCAACAATTCAAGGAGAAGGCCCACCGCCAGCTCACAAGGAGACTGGGATAGGAAATAAATGTGGCTGTGCCAGCGTCTCCCACATCTCACTTAAATATTGAAAACAAAGCCCATTTACACATTCCTGAACTCAAAATGGGATAATTCATATGTGCACCCAGAATTTTTTTTTTAAATGCAGCAACTGGAAACTGGAATGTTACTGTCCAGCTTTAAATGGTCAAAATTATCCAAAAAATTGCTTTAAATCATCACCGAGCCATTCTCATAACCTACAAATAGAGGGGTGGCCTCCAAAATTTGTTTTTGCATATGTAAAAAGTTAGCTCCAGATTACTAAATCTGAAACATAGTTGGGTTTGTGTCCAAGATCTATATGGCAGGATCAAATATACAGCAGATGTTGTTGAACAAAAAACAAATCAGAAAGAGAAAAAATAGTGACATGGCACTTAGTGACTTTCTGTAACACAGATCGTTTGTGCTACCAATGAATCAACTCTGACGCATGCTGAGGCAAAAAATTCTGCTATAGTTTACATTCATTTTCAACAGACTTTTTGCCAGTTTGTGAATCAAAAGAGTAGGCAAAGGGAAAAAAATGTTCAGCCGCTAGGTAGTTTCACGTAGTCAGACTACAACGCACTACAGGAGAACTCACCTTGATGTTGTTTCAGATTACAGTGCTGGTTAGTTGCATACTGATCCTGTTTTAGGCAAGCAAAATTATTCAAAGGATGCACAGCCAGTGACAGATGAAAGCAGTTAGTACAGCATATGAAATTATCACCCATGCAGTCAATGATAAGTTTAAGTGATGCCACACATTCAAATCAATTCAGTTTTTTTAAAATTGACAACTTGAAGGTTGACTCAATTTCATCAGCAACACACATTTATATAGCATCCTGAATGTAGAAAAAAACTCCCAAGACGCTTTACAGAAGCGTAAGGAAAAAATGTATGCCAAGCCAAAGGAGAAGATATTAGCAGGGGTAACCAAAAGCTGGGTTTTAAGGAGGGTCTTAAAGGAGGAGAGGGAGGAAGAGGGGTTTAGGGACGGAATTCCAGAGCGTGGGGCCTAAGCAGCTGAAGGCACGGACACCAATGATGAGGCGAAGGGAAGGAGGGTGGGGATTGCACAAGAGGCCAGAGTCAGAGGAAGAGAGAGTTTAGAAGAGGGTGTAAGGCTGAAGGAAGTTACTGAGATGCTTTTTTTAGCAGCTTTAATGTAGCAAAGTGAGAGTCAGACTCAGGTAGGAGCAAGGAGAGGAGCTTGGAGAGGTAGCTGAAGGCACAGTCAAAGAGGTAGGTTTCAAGGAGGCTCTTGAAGGTGGGGAGAGATGGGACAAGGCAGAGGGGCTTGGCAACAGAAAGACAGAATATGGTGGCCAGAAGACTGAAGTCTCTGCCCCAGATAGTGGAGCACATGGAGGGACCTAGAATACTGTAGCCCTCTTTGGTTACAGGGAAAATTCACCTCTGGCACATGGGGGCAGTACAGGCCGAAACCACGCAGACCGGTGGATTTGAGAGTGGTCTGTTCCATGCCAGAGTTCACCCTTTCCAATACCAAAGGGATGTGGCTGGACCACCAGTCTTGCATTAGAGCACAAGAGCTGCTAGTACTTAGATCGGACCTCCATATTAACACCAAGAACACAAGAACTGTGGCAGCTGCACTTCAATATTCTGCATCAATCCAAAAAAAGTCTGCAGAAACTACCAGAATCAAAATTTCACATATCACTTTTGTCTCTGAAACTTTCTTGCAGACAATTTCATCATCAGGAACTCTGTATTTGGTACACAGGCATTTAAATGTAAAACCGCCATCACTTGCTGAACCAAGATTTCCAGAGTGTCCTGTAGGACATGGGAAATCTGTTACCCCCTTGATGCCCCAATACCATTCTGTAATCCGCAAGCAACAGGGTCAATTTCATCAGCCTGCCTGCTCTTATTAAGCTTTTGTATTAGCGTGTGACTTCTCAGCAATCTCTTGAAGTTGTGCATTTTTCTCCATCCCTAGGTTTTCCAGTGCATTACACTATTATCCTTCTTAGAAGGCAGACAAGGTATGAGCACCATCTTGTGAAGTGCTCCAAGACATTCTTTTACCTGAAGAGGGCTATATAAATGCAAAGTATTCCTACTGTCGATCCCAGACAGCTGGAAACGCTATTTGGTAGCCAACGACAATACATTTATAATTATGCAGTGCATTTGATGTAATAAAATGTCCCAAGGTGCTTCACAGAGTACAGCAAGGCGGAGGGTTTAGGGAGAGTTCTAGAGTATGGGCCCAAGACAGCTGAAGGTTCTGCCACTGACACTGAAGCCAAGCGGGGAGGGGGAGTGCAAAAGAGACCAAATTCTGAAGAATGCAGGATGTGCACTGGCATGCAAGCCTGGAGGAGGCTGTAGAAGTGGGAAGGGCAAGGCCCTGGAGAGATTAGTAAACAAGGATGAGAATTTGTATTCAGTGATTTGGAGGACTGGGAACCAATGGAGGTTGGAAAGGACAGGAGTGCTAGGGAAACGGGACTTAATGCAAATAGGATAAGAGAGTTGAGGTGTGAGATAGCATCCCGACTCCCCCGCTTTCTTAGAAAGGAGGAATGAAACCAATAGCAGTCGGGGCTGTTCACAATGTTTTCATATTAACTGCCGATAAAGATAGATATATATTTATTTATTTATTTATTATGTGTATCACACACACATATACAGAGCTGATCTGCACTTCGGTTTCATTCTTCATCAGTACAACAGCCCATTAACTAGTAACAGCATCCCAGTGAGTTAATGGCCTAAAAATTGCAAGCTAGCAAGCACAGAATCAGAAGACACCACCCCATATGTTTCATTCATGGCAAAGTGTATTTCAGGTGCCCAATATCACACATTATGGTGACAACAACACATTTTGATTGAATACATAATCAGTGAGAATGGTGATTTAAAACCTCTACCCACCCATGGTGCAAATTAAAAAGTGCAAAGAACATCTAACATACTATAGCCCCAGAAATGTTCAAGTTTTTTGGTTCCGTGGGCCACTTATATTGTGTACCATTGAGCCTCACAGGTCACATACAAGTTTAAATCCATGCTCCCATTAATCTGTATTTATCTCAAGTTGCTGATACTAAAAGATCTTGGTGTTCTGATTTAGGATTTATCCAATATTTAGAACAGTCCTTTCCAAACCTCCAGACCCAAACAGGAAAACCACCAAAAAGGAAATATAAGCATAATTAGAACTCAGTTGCCTGGGCTTTGTGGACTAGATTGACAGGACTCGCGGGCCGCATGCAGTTTGGCTACCTTGACACCACTCATTTTTGATTTATGCCACTCTTTAAAAACATGACTCAATGCATTTAGTGGGTTTGCAATCAATGTACTCTTTCCAATTACAAATGTCACTTCCAATATTTCACAAAGCTCTAGCATTTGTGGACTAACACACTATTGTCCAGAATTGTAGAACATGGGTTAACACTCAATATCGCCATGCACATTCCTGATCTTGTCTGTGCCTTGGGGCAACAGGGAGAAGATAATAATCAAGCTGAGGCTAAGCGTGTGCACACAGGGGTCAAGGCAACTTACTCTGTACTTATGCACTTCCCGGGGGCTGCTTCAAAAGTATCTGACCTCTCAATCAGGGAATGGCTAGCAGCACAGAAAGGGCAAGGACTCTTATTTTGCCCCATTTTTAAATTAAGTCTTTTATACTTTTAAATGTCTGGAAGAATTAAAATGTTAATACTGCACGTGACACTTCAATATTCTTCCCGGTACAGATTTAAAATCACAGAATTTTACATCACAGAAGAAGCCATTTGGCCCAGTGTGCTCTCCCCGGCTCTCTGAAAGAGTTACATAGAAATTACAACACAGAAACAAGCTGTTCAGCTCATCGAGTCTGTTAGTTTTTATCCTCCACACGAGCGGTAGTCCTAATCCCATGTACCTCTCATGAGTGAAGAGCTAAAAACTTAGTCACATTCCCCTGCTCTTTCTTCTTGCCCTTTTATTAGGTAAGGGTATCAAGGGATATGAATCAAGGACAGGTAAATGGAGTTGAGGTACAGATCAACTATGATCTGATTGAATGGCGGAACAGGCTCAAGGGGCTGAATGGCCTACTCCTGACCCTATGTTCCGATTACATTTTCCTTTTAAAGGCTATTATGGATTCGATTTCTGGTAGGGCTTTCTAGGTCCTAACAATCCTCTGTGCAAAAAAAGTTCTCCTAACCTCTCCCTTCATTCTTTTGGTGATGATCTTACAGTTTTGGTCTCCTTATCCAAGGAAGGATATACTTGCCTTGGAGGCAGTACAACGAAGGTTCATTAGATTAATTCCTGGGATGAGAGAGTTGTCCTATTTGGAGAGGTTGTGTAGAATGGGCCTATTCTCTCTGGAGTTTAGAAGAATGAGAGGTGATAGAAGTTTGGAACTCTCTTCCGCAAAAGGCAATTGATGCTAGTTCAATTGCTAAATTTAAATCTGAAATAGATAGCTTTTTGGCAATCAACGGTATTAAGGGATATGGGCCAAAGGCGGGTATATGGAGTTAGATCACAGATCAGCCATGATCTTATCAAATGATGGAGCAGGCACAAGGGGCTGAATGGCCTACTTCTGTTCCCATGTTCCTATCTCATTGAAACACATAAGATTATTAGGGGGCTTGACAGGGTAGATGCTGAGAGATTGTTTCCCCTGGCTGGAGAGTCTAGAACTAGGGGGCATAATCGCAGGATAAGGGGTCAGCCATTTAAGATATGAGGAGGAATTTCTTCACTTAGAGGGTTGTGAATCTTTGGAATTCTCTACCCCAGAGGGCTGTGGATGCTGAGTCATTGAATATACTCAAGGCTGAGATCGATAGATTTTTGGACTCTAGGGGAATCAAGGGATATGGGGATCGGGCAGAAAAGTGAAGTTGAGGTTGAAGATTAGCCATGATCTGATTGAATGGTGGAGCAGGCTCAAGGGGCCTATGGCGTACTCCTGCTCCAATTTCTTATGTTCTTATCTTAAATTTTCATCTTTCAGTTGCCAACTTCACCGACCAGCAGTGTGTTATATGTATTGCCTAAACCTTTCCTCAGACATGCCTCTCCCTTCGTCCTTTAACCCATTTTTCATTTTAGCCCTCCTCTGTTCAAATTTTTTTTTACCTCCTCCTTTATGAGTAGTTATTTCGGTAATCAGCAACTATGGATTCCCGGAATCAGTATTGGAGGAAACTGTGACTGATAGTCCTGGCAAAGAAACTAAATTCCAACCACCAAACCTCCACCCACTCAGTTATTTTTACGTTACAAACCTGTTTGCAATTCTAATAAAGAGGGATATCTCACAGGTCCATCAGAAATTCAGTTGCTTTCAGAGTTCGGTGTTTTAGTGGATGTTGAATTAAAAATCCCCCAAAAAATGGTGTTTCCATACAGAGGCCAATTTGCTTACATGTTCAAATTTTGACTTTCTTTTTAATAAGTTTCTACACCTTTCAGCAGAACGTGGAACCGTACCTGATTAATAACTCCCTTGCCCAGACAGGGCTGCTGAGGCTAACTGCAGTAAAACCCTCTGCCCCGCCCTCCACCATAGATGTCTCAGATGGGATTAGCCGACTCAGTACAGATGGATATTTTGATTTGTATGGCTGATATTCCCTTACTCGCTAGGCTATCCTAATTTTCTGATTTCTTATAAATGGAATCCTGGGGCACTTGAGCCCGATCACTAACTCATGACAAGTAGGGACATGAATGTAATAATTTGTCACCAAAAAGGTTTTACATTAAACAAACTATCGCTACATTTGCTATATTATCAGTGAGTCATTAGATCTTGCAGTACTTGTAGAGGAAATTAGGTACTCCTCCACTATCTATCTCTCTCTATATATATATATATGTTTCTAGCTTTCTCATTCTCTTAACTCCTTCCCTAGATCTGGGCAAAAATATCAACAGGCTTTTGCAACAGATTAAGACCTTCAAGTAAAAACTTTATTTAAGATATTATAAGACACAAAAGATAATTCAATTGATAAATGAAATGTTATTGTGAAATGCATAATTTTGAATTTTTAAAAAATTGTTTAAATCCTTATTTTGGACGACAGAAATTTTAGTTACTGCGAAAAAAAAACAGCGGATAAAAAAAGATCAGAAAGCCTTTTGAGAGAAATATGGAAACCCACTGGCCAGACTGTGCAGAGTGACATGCTCACATTGGCAAGACCTATAATAAAACTGAACATAGGATTTTAAAATGGAAAAAGTTGGCATATAAAATGTGGTGCAGACATGAAATGCTTTGCTCAGTGGTAGCACAGTTGCCTCTGAGTTTCCAAACCCCTCTCCGGGACTTTAGCATATAATTTAGGCTAACACTCCAGTGCAGTATTGAGGGAGTGCCACATTGTCAGAGGTGCCAGCTTTCAGATAAGAGGTTAAACCTCTTCTTGCCCGTTTATTAGGTAAGGGTATCAAGGGATATGGATCAAAGTCAGGTAAATGGAGTAGAGGTACAAATCAACTATGATCTGATTGAATGGCGGAACAGGCTCAAGGGGCTGAATGGCCTACTCCTGACCCTATGTTCCGATTACATTTTCCTTTTAAAGGCTATTATGGATTCGATTTCTGGTAGGGCTTTCTAGGTCCTAACAATCCTCTGTGTAAAATAAGTTCTCCTAACCTCTCCCTTCATTCTTTTGGTGATGATCTTACAGTTTTGGTCTCCTTATCTAAGGAAGGATATACTTGCCTTAGAGGCGGTAGAACAAAGGTTCATTAGATTAATTCCTGGGATGAAAGAGTTGTCCTATGAGGAGAGGGTGAGTAGAATGGGCCTGTTCAGGTGGACATAAAAGATCCCATGGCACTATTCAAAGAAGAGGGGTATTCTTCTGGTATCCTGGCACCATTTATCACCATACCACCACCACCACCAACTGCTCATTCATCTCATTTGTTGTTTGTGAGACCATAGTGTGTTCCAATTGCCTGCACATTCACCTACAAAACAACAGCGCGTACTTCAAAAGTAATTCCTTGGAATGTCCTGAGGTCACGGAAAGTGCTGTAGAAATACAAGTTCCTTCCTTCCTATAGTCATACACAGAAATGTATCAGTATCAAACATGCAGGAAACCCCTATCAGATCCCCCTGTCCGTTGTCAACACTTACATTTAAGAGGTACTTAATTGTTTTCTGAATGATGAAAATCTAGGACTATAATTTAACTAGTATAATCTAAATGGAACTGCTGCTGATATTTTGCTTTGGTTCCTGTGATGACCTAACAGCTAAATGTACTGTTTTCAAACCAGAAGGTCCCAAGTTTGATACCCAGTTAGTTACAGAGTTAGCTGATCTCAGGCAAGGCAGCAGCTGAAGTGACATTTTGCCTCAGCTCCCCTGGGGTTACGGGGGAGAGCAGGGAAGAAAAGGATCCGCCATGGCTCTCAATTCCTATCACTGTCAAGTGATCCCTACTGGAAATTTCAAATACGTGAACATCAGGGCTTGGCTGTGCTGCATCCCATGGTAAACAGCTTACCTACACTCACTATTTAGAGTCATAGAGTCATAGAGTTATACGGCACGGATAGAGGCCCTTCGGCCCATCGTGTCCGCGCCGGCCATCAAGCCCTGTCTACTCTAATCCCATATTCCAGCATTTGGTCCGTAGCCTTGTATGCTATGGCATTTCAAGTGCTCATCCAAATGCTTCTTGAATGTTGTGAGGGTTCCTGCCTCCACAACCCTTTCAGGCAGTGAGTTCCAGACTCCAACCACCCTCTGGGTGAAAAAGTTCTTTCTCAAATCCCCTCTAAACCTCCCGCCTTTTACCTTGAATCTATGTCCCCTTGTTATAGAACCCTCAACGAAGGGAAAAAGCTCCTTAGTATCCATCCTATCTGTGCCCCTCATTTGGTCTCATTACTTGAAGAATGGACGCTGGAGGCCCCTATAAAACTATATCCCGCACCTTCTGACGATCGGGGGAGAAAGTTGGGCAAAAAAATATAAATTTCCCTCCAACAGAAGCATTTTTTAAATTACAACAGTCCCTGTAATTTTGTTTTAGAACTGCAAGCTAATATCTTTATTATAACCTCCATTAAATCACGTAACAGTATAATGGTAAAGTCATAATCCAATCTCAATAATACTTTCAACTGTCAGAGCAGTTTCTATTTTATTGGCACCACAATATAAATTATTTAACACAATTTACTAAATTGATGCTCAAGGAGTAAATGGCTGTAATTTAATTTTGAAGTTCAGATGATGTCCATAAACCACTCTTGCTTTGCATTTATGGTTTAAGATATCATGTGAATTACGACCAGTCTTTTCAATCAAGAAAGGGCGGTTGGGGGCTACTGTTGAACATTCACTAAAACCGCCTAAGACTCTCTATAGCTTACTGCCTTGAAAACACTCTTCTGCTCACTTGTTCCATCTATAAACAAACTGGATCTTTCAGATCTTTAATGTTTGAGGAGAAATGTGGACGTGCAGGAGAGTACGATAGCCTAGTGGTTATGGTACTGGACTAGCAACCCAGAGGTCGACTTCAAATCCCACTATGGCAATTCAATGATGGCGGAGTCCAGCACCTGAGTGCAAAAGACAAGGCTGAAGTGTGTGCAACCATCTTCAGCCAGAAGTGCCGAGTGGATGATCCATCTCGACCTCCTCCCGATATCATAGAGTCATAGAGTTATACAGCACGGATAGAGGCCCTTCGGCCCATCGTGTCCACGCCGGCCATCAAGCCCAGTCTAATCTAATCCCATATTCCAGCATTTGGTCCGTAGCCTTGTATGCTATGGCATTTCAAGTCCCCACCATCACAGAAGCCAGTCTTCAGCCAATTCGATTCACTCTACATGATATCAAGAAACGGCTGAGTGCACTCGATACAGCAAAGGATATGGGCCCCAACAACATCCCAGCTGTAGTGCTGAAGACTTGTGCTCCAGAACTAACTCCGCCTCTAGCCAAGCTGTTCCAGTATGGCTACAACACTGGCATCTACCCGACAATGTGGAAAATTGCCCAGGTATGTCCTGTTCACAAAAAGCAGCACAAATCCAATCCGGCCAATTATCGCCCCATCAGTCTACTCTCAATCATCAGCAAAGTGATGGAAGGAGTCGTTGACAGTGCTATCAAGCGGCACTTACTCACAAATAACCTGCTCACCGATGCTCAGTTTGGGTTCCGCCAGGACCACTCGGCTCCAGACCTCATTACAGCCTTGGTCCAAACATGGACAAAAGAGCTGAATTCCAGAGATGAGGTGAGAATGACATCAAGGCAGCATTTGACCGAGTGTGGCACCGAGGAGCCCTAGTAAAATTGAAGTCAATGGGAATCAGGGGGGAAAACTCTCCAGTGGCTGGAGTCATACCTAGCACAAAGGAAGATGGTAGTGGTTGTTGGTGGCCAATCATCTCAGCCCCAGGACATTGCTGCAGGAGTTCCTCAAGGCAGTGTCCAAGGCCCAACCATCTTCAGCTGCTTCAACAATGACCTTCCCTCCATAAGGTCAGAAATGGGGATGTTCGCTGATGATTGCACAGTGTTCAGTTCCATTCGCAACCCCTCAGATAATGAAGCAGTCCGAGCCCGCATGCAGCAACACATGGACAACATCCACGCTTGGGCCGATAAGTGGCAAGTTACATTCGTGCCAGACAAGTGCCAGGCAATGACCATCTCCAACAAGAGAGAGTCTAACCACCTCCCCTTGACATTCAACGGCATTACTATCACCGAATCCCCCACCATCAACATCCTGGGAGTCACCATTGACCAGAAACTTAACTGGACCAGCCATATAAACACTGTGGCTACAAGAGCAGGTCAGAGGCTGGGTATTCTGCGGTGAGTGACTCACCAAAGCCTTTCCACCATCTATAAGGCACAAGTCGGGAGTGTGATGGAATACTCTCCACTTGCCTGGATGAGTGCAGTTCCAACAACACTCAAGAAGCTCAACACCATCCAGGACAAAGCATCCCGCTTGATTGGCACCCCATCCACCACCCTAAACATTCACTCCCTCCACCACCGGCGCACAGTAGCTGCAGTGTGTACCATCCGCAGGATGCACTGCAGCAACTCGCCAAGGCTTCTTCGACAGCACCTCACAAACCCGCGACCTCTACCACCTAGAAAGACAAGAGCAGCAGGTACATGGGAACAACACCACCTGCACGTTCCACTCCAAATCACACGCCATCCTGACTTGGAAATATATCGCTGTTCCTTCATTGTCACTGGGTCAAAATCCTGGAACTCCCTTCCTAACAGCATTGTGGGAGAACCTTCACCACACGGACTGCAGCGGTTCAAGAAGGCAGCTCACCACCACCTTCTCAAGGGCAATTAGGGATGGGCAATAAGTGCCGGCCTTGCCAGCGACGCCCACATCCCATGAACGAATAAAAAAAATACATCTGGTAAATTGTGGGTTGGCACCAGAAAAAAATAATCATGAAATCTACTGGATTGGCATTCAAACCCAACTGCTTAACTAATGTCCTCCAGGAAGCGACCTATCACCCCCACCTCATCTTTCTTACATATGACTCCGGTTCTATAAAAATGCCCTCAGGGCAATTGGGGACGGACAATTAATGCTGCCTTGTCAGTGTCGCCCACATCCCAAGAATACATTTTTAAAGCACGTGATTCAAAACAAGGCTAATACAAAGTTTTATTGTAATGACTGAAGCAAAGCTCCAGTGTTCTGCTTACAGCCATCTAATCCAGTACCACCACACGCTGATGAAAACACTGGGTACACTAAATACATTGATCATGCTTAACTCCACAGGTTAGTTACAGCACCTCCACTTTTGCCCCGGCTTAGATCAGTTAAGTCGACAGAGATCAGAGAAAGAACATGGGACCTTCCTGGTCTATACTGCTTAATACTGCATCACAATGGGCAGTGTATTCAGTAACTGAGCCATTTTGGGTGCATGAAATTTTTAAACATTGAAAGGAAAATGCCAGCACGACGGGGAGTTTCAGATAAATTCATTATAAGAACGCAGAAATTCCACTGCAACACAGAGATTTCTCCCTTTAACGAAAAGTTTATGCAGTAGCACACACTATATTACATAGAATTTACAGCACAGGAACAGGCCATTCGGCCAAACTGGTCTATGCCAGTGTTTATGCTCCACGCGAGCCTCCTCCCACCCTACTTCATCTAACCCTATCAGTACATCCTTCTATTCCTTTCTCCCCCATGTACTTACCTAGCTTCCCCTTAAATGCATCTATGCTTTTCGCCTCAACTACTCCTTGTGGTAGCAAGTTCCACATTCTAACCACCCTCTGGGTAAAGAAGTTTCTCCTGAATTTCCTATTGGATTTATTAGTGACTATCTTATACTTAGGAGGGAGAGAGAAAACAGGGAACAATAGGCCAGTTAGCCTGACATCAGTAGTAAGAAAATGGTGGAATCTATTATTAAAGACATAGTAACAGAGCACTTAGAAAATCATAATATGATTAGGCAGAGTCAACACTGTTTTATGAAAGAGAAATCATGTTTGACACATCTACTGGGGTTTTTTTGAGGGTGTAACTAGCAGGATAGATAAGGGGGAAACCAGTGAATGTAGTATATTTGGATTTTCAAAAGGCATTCGATAAGGTTGTTAAAAGGTTGTTAAGCAAGATGAGGGCTCGTGGGATTGGGGGTAATATATTAGGATGGATTGAGGATTAATTAACGGACAGAAAACAGAGAGTCGGAATAAACGGGTCATTCTCAGGTTGGCAGGCAGTAACTAGTGGGATGCCGCAAGTATCAGTGCTTGGGCCTCAGCTGTTTACAATATATATCAATGACTTAGATAAGGGGACCAAGTGTAATGTATCCAAGTTTGCTGACGATACAAAGCTAGGTGGGAAAGTAAGCTGTGAGGAGGACGCAAACAGGCTGCAAAGGGATATAGACAGGTTGAGTGAGTGGGCGAGAAGGTGGCAGATGGAGTATAGTGTGGGGAAATGTGAAATTATCCACTTTGCTAGGAACAATAGAAGATCAGAATATTTTTTAAAAGGTGAGAGACTAAGAAATTATGGTAGTCAGAGGGATTTGGGTGTCTTTGTACACGAATCACAGGAAGTTAACATGCAGGTAAAGCAAGCAATTAGGAAGGCAAATAGTATGTGAGCCTTTATTGCAAGAGGGTTGGAGTATAAGAGAGAAGAGGACTTGCTGCAATTATATAGGGCTTTGATGAGACCACACCTGGAGTACTGTGTACAGTTTTGGTCTCCTTACCTAAGGAAGGATGTACTTGCCTTAGAGGGGGTACAACGAAGGTTCACTTGATTGTTTCCTGGGATGAGGGGCTTGTCCTATGAGAAGAGATTGAATAGAATGGGCCTATATTCTCTGGAGTGTAGAAGATTCAGAGGTGATCTCATTAAAACGTATAAAATTCTTAGAAGACTTGACAGGCTAGAAGTCTTACCAAGGAAGAAGATGCTGCCAAAATCACAGTAAAAGGGGAGGTAGTTGAGAATAGGAGGTACTAGAAATGTTGGCTATACTTAAAGTAAATAAGTCACGCGGTCCAGATGGGATGCATCCTAGGTTGCTGAGGGAAGTAACGGTGGAAATTGCAGAGGTGCTGGCCATAATCTTCCAATCCTCCTTAGATACTGGGATGGTGCCAGAGGACTTAAGAATAGCAAATGTTACACTTTTGTTCAAAAAAGGGTATACGGGTAAACCTAGAAACTACAGGCCAGTCATTTTAACGTCGGTGGTGGGGAAGCTTTTAGAAACGATGATCCGGGACAAAGTTAGTAGTCACTTGGACAAGTGTGGATTAATAAAAGAAAGCCAGCACGGATTTGTTAAAGGCAAATCGTGTTTAACTAACTTGATTGAGTTTTTTGATGAAGTAAAGAGAGGGTTGATGAGGGCATTGCGGTTGATGTTGTGTATATGGACTTTCAAAAGGTGTTTGATAAAATGCCACATAATAGGCTTGTCAGCAAAACTGAAGCCCATGGAATAAAAGGGGCAGTGGCAGCATGGATACAAAATTGGCTAAGTGACAGGAAACAGAGAGTAGTGGTGAACAGTTGTTTTTCGGACTGGAGGAAGCTATACAGCGGTACTAGGACCACAGCTTTTCTTAATATATATTAATGACTTGGACTTGGTTGTCCAGGGCACAATTTCAAAATCTGCAGATGACACAAAACTTGGAAGTGTGGTAAACAGTGAGGAGGATAGTAATAGACTTTAAGAGGATATAGACAGGCTGGTGGAATGGGCAGACACATGCAGATGAAATTTAACGCAGAGAAGTACAAAGTGATACATTTTGGCAGGAAGAACGAGGAGAGGCAATATAAACTAAATGGTGCAATTCTAAAAGAGTTGCAGGAACAGAGAGGCCTAAGGGTATATGTGAACAAATCTTTGAAGGTGGCAGGACAGGTTGAGAAAGTGGTTAAAAAAGCTTACGGGATCCTCGGCTTTATAAATAGAGGCATAGACTATAAAAGCAAGGAAGTTATATTGAAGCTTTAAAAAACACTGGTTCGGCCACAACTGAAGTATTGTGTCCAATTCAGGGCACCGCACTTTTGGAAGGGTGTGAAGGCCTTAGAGAGGTGCAGACAAGATTCACTAGAATGGTTCCAGGGATGAGGAAGTTCAGTTACATGAATAGACTGGAGAAGCTGGGGTTGTTCTCCTTAGACTAGAGAAGGTTGAGAAGAGATTTGATAAAATGTTCAAAATCATGAAGGGTTAAGATAAAGTAAATTAAGAGAAACTGTTCCCATTGGCGGAAGGGTCGAGAACCAGAGGACACAGATTTAAGCTGATTGGCAAAAGGACCAAAGGCGACATGAGGAAAAACTTTTTTACCCAGGGAGTAGTTATGATCTGGAATGCGCTGCTTGAAAGGGTGGTGGAAGCAGATTCAATCGTGGCTTTCAAAAAGGAATTCGATAAATACTTGAAGGGAAAAAATTTGCAGGGCTACAAGGAAAGAGCAGGGGTATCGGACTAACTGGATTGCTCTTACGAAGAGCCGGCATGGGCTCGATGGGCTGAATGTGCTGCCTCCTTCTGTGCTGTAACTATTCTATAATTCTAAGATGCTGAGAGGCTGTTTTCCCTTGCTGGAGAGTCTAGAACTAGGGGTCATAGTCTCAAGATAAGGGGTCGGCCATTTCGGAGCGAAATGAGGAAAAATTTCTTCACTCAGAAGGTTGTGAATCTTTGGAATTCTCAACCCCAGAGGGATTTGAATGTTCAGACGTTGAGTATATTCAAGACTGAGATCGACAGATTTTTGGACACTAAGGGAATCAAGGGATATGGGGATAGGGCAGGAAAGTGGAGTTGAGGTAGAAGATCAGCCGTGATCTTATTGAAAGGCAGAGCAGGCTAGAGCGACTGTATGGCCTACTCCTGCTCCTATTTCTTCTGTTCTTAGATTCATATGACCTCTAGTTTTGGATTCCCCCATAAGTGGAAACATCTTCTCCACGTCTACCCTATCAAACCCCTTAATAATTTTAAAGACCTCTATAGCTGCTCACTCTGCAAAAGTCTGTAGAGCGAGCAGCTATAGAGGTTTTCTGACTCTTCAAATACATTGAATAAACAGATAATATCAATACTTAGGAACGACGTACTCCTGTTCCTATTAGCAATACGTGACAAAGCTCCATAATGGCATCTTACTGCGTATTTATTGGAGAGACCATTGTGCTTTCTAAAGGATAAGCTCATAAGCAGAGAAAGATGCAGGGCTGGGAGAAGGTAGGAGGGCAGTGTGATTAGTTTTGAATTGCTCTCGCAAAGAGCCAGCGCAGCTCGGCCAAATGGCCTCACCCTGTGCTTCTACTGGATGTGTGGAAGGCCTGCTGCACTTGGGAAGTTGTTCAAAAATCATGCTGGTAACTACATTTCCTCTTCTCTGATATAAACACCACATTGTTGGCCTGTACGGGCAGATGGGGAGCTCAGCCTGCTAATGGCCAGAAAGACAGCAGCCAAGCATTTATGTGTTCGGCCTGCATAACGTAGCCTCCAGAAGCATTCTTGGAAACTACATGGCTGAATGCATTTACCAACTAAGCCTTCGGGAATTGGGGGGGGGGGGGGGGCGGTGGGAGGGGTGGTCAAGCTGCCAAGTGGGAACATTTTGATGACGGGCTCAGTTCCTGGAACTCCTCCTTCCCATATATCCGGTGCCACCCAGCAACATCTATGACAATGCATGACCACAACAGATGGTACATGTACACGAGTGTATACTTCGCCAAAGAGTTATTTTGGGGGAAAAAAAAGAGCAGATGACACCAATGACACAAGGATACCATCTCATTGTACTCTGCCTATCACAAGATAAATATGAATGAGGAAGGCCATTCAACCCATCTTCACTCAATCCTACAATACCACCCCCCCACCCCCGACAATGCTGCATTTAATTGTTTCTTAATTGATTCCAGGCTTTTCACTTTCACCATTTTATCTGGAAGTCTGTTTCATGTGTTGATCAATCTTTGTGTGAATAAAAGGAGAGCTTCTTAAATTTACCTTTGACCAGTTTGAACTTGTCCTACTTTTTTCTTGGCTTTTGTTCTCAGGATGTGGGTGACACTGGCAAGTCCACATTTACTCTTGCAATTTAATTTAAAGTAATATTCCTCATCAATCTTTTTCATTCCCCTCACTATGTTATATACCTGTCCGGGATCACCTCCTTTCCAGGATGAAAAACCCAACTTTCTCCATCCTTTCTAGATACAGAAAAGAGCAACCAGAATGATTGAGGGGATGAAGGGATTGATTGATTATAAGGAGCGATTATGTACATTAGGCACGTTCTCAATGGAAGAGAAGGTTGAGAGGTGATATGATTGCTGTTTTTAAGAATCTAAAGGGAGTAGATAATATAGACCTTGTCCAGAACAGTAGAACCAGAGGACACGGCCTGCGTTTGAAGGGGGGTAAATTCAAAATTAAACTGCGGAAACAATATTTCAGTGAGCGAGTGGTCAATCTATGGAACAGGCTCCCGAGGGAGACGGTGGAAGCAGTTAGTGCTGATTCATTGAAATGCAAATTAGATAGATTTCCTTCAAGAAATAACATTTTAGGATACAGTATTAGTAATTTGAGTCATGATGTGATAAGTGTAGCTTGCTTGGGAGAACAGGTGACTTTGGAACTATGGTTCTCAAAGCTCTCCAACTCTGTAGTTTTCCCCTCGCCATGTCTGGGAGACAGATGCAATCCCTATATTTCCTCACCACTTAGACCCCTGACACAGTGGGGTTGAAATTCCGTGAGTCTCTCACCGTAACACCGGTGGGAGACAGGCGCAATCCTCAGGCAAACGATGCAAATGGTCCTTAACCTGGGGCCTGCGCCAGTCTCCTGCTGGAGTCAGAGTGAGAGACCAGCGGATCCCCCAAGGAATTTCATCATCAGTACGGCTCTCTATCACAGTGATTTCAAATGTATTATAGTTTTCTCTCCCCGCGTGATTTTTAAATAAAATTAGGAAAATAGTGGCAAAACAACATTAATAACCTTCTGAAAAAAATTAAATACAAATAACATT
Source organism: Heptranchias perlo (assembly GCF_035084215.1). Taxonomy (NCBI): domain Eukaryota; kingdom Metazoa; phylum Chordata; class Chondrichthyes; order Hexanchiformes; family Hexanchidae; genus Heptranchias; species Heptranchias perlo. Next base: position 4,086,468 of record NC_090328.1, read on the forward strand.
GTTTTTAATAATGATTTTTCAGAAAACAATCACCACCTCGGGGCTGCAAGGTGGGGAAATCACACAATAACAAACACTTAATGCATTCATGTGACATTCCTTTGCTTTCTTTTTAGTGAAAATGATGACCCTAAAATAGCAAACAAAGGAGATTACTTACAAATTTATAGAAGTTACAACACAAAAACAGGCCATTCGGCCCAACCAGTTCGTGTCCGCTTTTACTCTCCACGCGACCAGGTAGTTCTAATCACATTTATCCACCCTGTTCATGTATCCCTTCAACTCCTTTTCCTTCATCCATCTCTCCAACCTAATCTTAGAATCATAGAAGTTACAACATGGAAACAGGCCCTTCGGCCCAACATGTCCATGTCGCCCAGTTTATACCACTAAGCTAGTCCCAATTGCCTGCACTTGGCCCATATCCCTCTATACCCATCATACCCATGTAACTGTCCAAATGCTTTTTAAAAGACAAAATTGTACCCGCCTCTACTACTGCCTCTGGCAGCTCGTTCCAGACACTCACCACCCTTTGAGTGAAAAAATTGCCCCTCTGGACCCTTTTGTATCTCTCCCCTCTCACCTGAAATCTATGTCCCCTCGTTATAGACTCCCCTACCTTTGGGAAAAGATTTTGACTATCGACCTTATCTATGCCCCTCATTATTTTATAGACTTCTATAAGATCACCCCTAAACCTCCTACTCTCTAGCTTTACTCCGTATATAACCCCTGCTGTACCTACCCTGTGAGTGTTTGATGGGAGAGTGTAGAGGGAGCTTTACTCCGTATATAACCCCTGCTGTACCTGCCCTGGGAGTGTTTGATGGGACAGTGTAGAGGGAGCTTTACTCTGTATCTAACCCGTGCTGTACCTGCCTTGGGAGTGTTTGATGCTGACATTGTACAAAAAATATATTTTGCTTGTTGAAAATGAAATATTATGCTCTATCCCATAGAATCACAAAACTGAGAGATTAATGACCAAGGCTGCATTCCGTAAGGTTACAATGGGGGCTGTTGTTTTTATAAATAACTTGTAGGCGGGGAATAAATCGATAGGAAGTGTCAGTCTCAGTCAGCAAATGCCAGCAGGCAATGGAAAGTGATATTTCTGAGAAGAAGTTCTAGGAAGATGTAAAGTTCTCTGGGCCCACACACTGGTAACAGAAGGAAGGTATGTGGGCAGCTTGGCCGTTAAGCATGAAGGTGTATCATTTCTGGCTCTGTGATCAGATAAAGTGCTGCGCAGATTGAGGCACTCAGCTTCTTCGACTAAGCACAGTAACATCACAGCTAACATCACAACTCCCTGTAGTGCGGATGTCACTTGCAGCCCGTGGCAGAATGCACTCATCATTATTTACAGCACACAAGAAAGCCATTTGGCCCATCGTGTATGTGCCAGCTCTTTGCTAGGGCAATCGTAAAACTACTCCCACCGCTCCACTTTCTCCCTATGTCCCATTATCTTCCTCTGCTTCAAATGTTTACCTGTTCTTACCTTAAAACATGCAGTGGTCTCGTCTCAGCCACTCCCTTTGGCAAAGCATTCCATCGCTCCAACAATCTGAGTAAAGAAATTCCTCTCTCCTCACTTTTGTAGCGATCATATTAACTTGATGACACCTCGTCACTAACTCACCAAACAGAGCAAATAGACTTTCCCTATTCACTCCGTCGAAATTCTTGAAAATGTCAAAAACCTCTGTATAATCTCCTCCTAGCCTTCTCTGCTCCAATGGAAATAGTCCCATTAACTCAAGTTTTCATCCCTGGCATCATCCTGGTGAATCTACACTGTACGTTCTCTATGGGTTTAATGTCCTTTCTATAATGGGTGCCCCAAAATGCACACAGTACTTTATCAGTAGCCTAACCAATGTTTATGTATAAATTTATCATTACTCTATTACTCTGGTACTCTGTAGCAACATCATACTTGCATTTATATAGCGCATCCAACATAGAAAAACATTCCGAGGCGCTACACAGCATCACAATCAGACAAAAATGAACAAGAGCCAAAGAAGGAGATATTAAGAGGGATAATCAAAAACTTGGTTAAAGAGGCAGGTTCTAAGGAGGGCCTTAAAGAAGGACAAATGTAAGGAATCTTACAACACCAGGTTATAGTCCAACAGTTTTATTTGAAAATCACAAGCTTTCGGAGATTATCTCCTTCGTCAGGTGAGTGAGTGAATGAGAGGTTCTCAAATCGCATATCTTATATTAGGTTGGGACACAATCACACCAATCAAAGGTGTCGTTGGTGTTCAGACAGGTTAGCCACGGAAAACAGTACGTCCCAGTATACTGAATACACAATGGGTCAAATTACACAGACAAAGAGAGAAAGAGACCCGGTAGAGCTGGGTGTCGTCAGCGTACATAGTGGAACCTGAAGTCGTGTTTTCGGCTGGTATCGCCAAAGGGGCAGCAAATAGGAGAGGCCCAAGAATAGATCCTTGTGGGACTCCGAAAGTTATGGTGCAGAAGTGGGAAGAGAAGCCATTGCAGGTGATTCTCTGGCTATAACTGGATAGATAATAATGGAACCAGGCGAGGATAGTCCCACCCAGCTGGACAACGGAGAAGATGAATGCTGACAGTTTCTGCCTCAACCACTAACCCTGGAAGTGAATTCCACAGCCTCACAATTTTCTATGTAAAGTTTCCCTTGCTCTTTGCTCTAAATCTCTTATGTTTAATCGTGTATATATGGCCCCTCGTTCTGCTTCTATCTATCTCGACCTATCCTTTCATAATTTTAAACACTTTTATCATGTCACCCCATAATCTGCGTTGTTCCAATGAAAAAAGACACAATGTTTCAAACCTTTCTTTGTATTTGTATTTTCTGAAAAAACAGGCACCATCCTAGTGAATCTGATTGTACCTCTGCACACATTCAAACTGAGTGCAGCCCTGAAATATAATTTATAGACCTCTGCAACTTCCATCCTAGAATGTATCCTGTCAGGCTTTGGCACTTAGTCTTCCTTTAGTTTAACTAACATCAAAAATTTTCCTTTTATCTATCATATATGGGGTCGATATTAACACCCCCCACGACGAGCAGGAGAAGGTTAAAAATTAAAAATCATATAAACGCACCCCCAACCCGCAGCGACGCCCCTGCCGGCATTTTTACAGTGGCAGGTTGCCTGCTGTGTCTGTGTCCCACTCACGAGAGGCAGGACACTTCATTATAATATTTAAATCAGGCTCTCACAGCACAGTTGGGTGCCAATTTTAATTTAACGCTGGCCAGTCAGGTTTCCCAGGGTTCAGGAAAACCGACAGCAAATGGAGACTGGAGCTGCCGGATCAAGCAGGTAAGTGCTTTTCCTGCACTGCCTGTGAGTCAGGAGTGCTTCCCCTGGCCCCTCAAACAAACCTCCCGCCGATGGCGACCGCTCGTCACTGCCGCAATCTGCCAACCACAACCCCCATCCCCGCCCCGCGATCTTTCCCTCCCTCCCGATTGCCGGTCCGACCCCCAACTTCAACCCACAATCTTTCCCTCCCTCCTGATTGCCAGCCCAACCCTCCACTTCAAACCACAATCTTTCCCTCTCTCCCTCTCTCCCTCTCGATTGCCGGTCCGAGCCCCCAGTTCAACTCACTATCTTTCCCTCCCTCTCGACTGCTGGCCCCCCCACCACCACCCTTCAACCCCCGATCTTTGCTGATTGCCGGGGACCGGCCTCAACAGCTGTGGTCTACTACTGCAAGCTTTCCCGCCTGACACCGGCCAGCCTGTCTATCCGGGCAGGAAATGGAATTAAAAAATGATAATGAAGTCCTGCCATTACAGTTCTGGTCACCCTATTATAGAAAGGATATTATTAAACTAGAAAGAGTGCAGAAAAGATTTACTCGGATGCTACCGGGACTTGATGGTTTGACTTATAGGGAGAGGTTGGATAGACTGAGACTTTTTTCCCTGGAGAGTAGGAGGTTTAGGGGTGATCTTATAGAAGTCTATAAAATAATGAGGGGCATAGATAAGGTAGATAGTCAAAATCTTTTCCCAAAGGTAGGGGAGTCTATAACGAGGGGGCACAGATTTAAAGTGAGAGGGGAGAGATACAAAAGGGTCCAGAGGGGCAATTTTTTCACTCAAAGGGTGGTGAGTGTCTGGAACGAGCTGCCAGAGGCAGTAGTAGAGGCGGGTACAATTTTGTCTTTTAAAAAGCATTTGGACAGTTACATGGGTAAAATGGGTATAGAGGGATATGGGCCAAGTGCAGGCAATTGGGACTAGCTTAGTGGTATAAACTGGGCGACATGGACATGTTGGGCCGAAGGGCCTGTTTCCATGTTGTAAACTTCTATGATTCTATGATTCTAGGACCTTCGTGTTCCTGAGATTTCTGGGCTTGCCCCCTCCAAATATGCTTCCCCGCTCCATTACCACCTCCCTGTAAATATCAGGGCCAATATCACATCTTGCTCTTAACCACTTGAGGATTCACCTCCTCTCCGATGTCCTTCTCTTTAGTGAAGACAGATGTAAAGTATTTATTAAATACCTCCACCGTTTTTCAATCATAGAATGATACAGAACAGGAGTCCATTCGGTCCATCGTGCCTGTGCCGGCTCTTTGAAAGAGCTAACATCTACAAATTGACAATCCTCTCCTCTCCTCTCAGGGGTCCCGCCTCACTTTCAGCAATAAAAGGAGGAGTGAGAGAGGAGGGAGAGAGAGAGCGCGGAGGGCAGGATCAGCGATAAAAGGAGGAACGAGAGAGGAGAGAGCAGAACATGAGATCAGCGATTAAAGGAGAGAGAGCGGAGCACGGGATCCATGATAAAAGGAGGAGAGAGAGCAGAGTGCAAGCGGGGAGAGGTGAAAAAACTTAGTGACGTCAGCACAAGGGAAGTAGCTGATTGGCGTGCAGCTGTTGAGTGTTCTTTTTCTGAGTTTTTTTTTTAAGTCTTTAAGTTTATTTCTGTTAAGTTTAGTTAATAATATAATAAATCAAGGCAGTGCAGGGCACCTCAGTCTCGTCGAAGGCACGAGTTAATCAAGGACAGTCAGCATGGATTTGTTAAGGGACGGTCATGTCTGACTAACTTAATTGAATTTTTTGAGCAGGTAACAAGGAGGGTCGATGAGGGTAACAGGTTTGATGTAGTGTACATGGATGTTAGCAAGGCTTTTGACAAGGTCCCACATGGCAGACTGGTCAAAAAAGTAAAAGCCCATGGGATCCAAGGGAAAGTGGCTAGTTGGATCCAAAATTGGCTCAGTGGCAGGAAGCAAAGGGTAATAGTTGACTAGTATTTTTGCGACTGGAAGGCTGTTTCCAGTGGGGTTCCGCAAGGTTCAGTACTAGGTCCCTTGCTTTTTGTGGTATGTATTCATGATTTGGACTTGAATGTGGGAGGCTTGATCAAGAAGCTTGCAGATGATACAAAAATTGGCCGTGTGGTTGATAGCGAGAAAGAAAGCTGTGGACTGCAGGAAGATATCAATGGACTGGTCAGGTGGGCAGAAAAGTGGCAAATGGAATTCAATCCGGAGAAGTGTGAGGTAATGCATTTGGGGAGGACAATCAAGGCAAGGGAATAAACAAAAAATGGGAGGATACTGAGAGGTGCAGAGGAACAAAGGGACCTTGGAGTGCATGTCCACAGGTCCCTGAAGGTAGCAGGACAGGTAGATAAGGTGGTTAAGAAGGCATACGCGATACTTTCCTTTATTAGCCAAGGCTTAGAATATAAGAGCAGGGAGGTTATGCTAGAACTGTATAAAACATTGGACATAGCTTGAGTACTGCATACAGTCTGGTCACCACATTACAGGAAAGATGTGATTGCACTAGAGAGGATACAGAGGAGATTTACAAGGATGTTGCCAGGGCTGGAGAATTTTAGCTATGAGGAAAGATTGGATAGGCTGGGGCTGTTTTCTTTGGGATAAAGGAGGCTGAAGGGAGATTTAATTGAGGTATATAAAATTATGACAGAACCAGATAGAGTGGATATGGGGGACCTATTTCCCTTAGCAGAGGGGTCAGTGACCAGGGGGCATAGATTTAAAGTAATTGGTAGAAGGATTAGAGAGGAGCTGAGGAGAATTTTTTTCACCCAGAGGGTGGTGGGGGTCTGGAACTCACTGCCTGAAAGGGTGGTAGAGGCAGAAACCCTCAACTCATTTAAAAAGTTCTTGGATCAGCACTTGAGGTGCCGTAACCTACATGGCTACAGACCAAGTACTAGAAAGTGGGATTAAGCTGGATAGCTCTTTTCCGGCCAGCACGGACATGATGGGCTGAATGGCCTCCTTCTGCGCATAACTTTCTATGATTTTATGATTCATCAATCCTCTTTTTACCGATCCAGTTGTAACATACTTTACTGTTCCTTTTGATGTTTTTTCCCCTCATACTCCCTCTTAGCTTTCCTTACCATAACCTCTTAATTTCTCATATTCTTACAGTCCTCGTGGCCCTCTTCTTAAATTTTAATTGGTTTCAAACCTCTTTATCTATCCATGGCATCCTGAAATTACTAGTAGTTTGTGTCTTTTTGTTTTAAATGGAATATACTTAATCTGTACTTTTGCAATCTTTTTTTTTTAAGTATCCCACTGTTGCTTTACAATCCTGTGTGCTAATTTCTCCTTCCACCTCACTTAAGCAAGCTTACTATGGCTCTAATCCAATCTAATGTTAGTATTTGTACTGACTTTTCCCCTTTCTAGTTGGATCTTAAACCTCACCATACTGCGATTCAACTCAAATGAATGAGTTAAGCATTCGTTCGCACGTGAAGAATGACCACTTCAGCGACATACTGGAGGGCAGCCAGCACCTGTGGGACTGTATCCAGCAATAATCCACATTCCAAAAAGGAAGGTCGACAACTGGAAACCGGAATAAAAACTTCCCTTATTGCAGACCTTAAGCCACTTCCAAAGAGAATTCCCAATTATGCAAAGGAACACGTAACCTATTTATCATTTTATACTGATATACTATAAGGAAACTATCATTCCTAAGCCAATGTATTTAAATGTTGTGTGATACGATTCTTGTGTGCAATACCCTCAACTCTATCATCTAAAATGTCTCCTAAAATACTGCCACCACCAGTGGCAGATTTGTATCCACCAGTAGTTCACTATACAGCACAAAATGCTCTCTCCAGTCACAATTCAAGTTTGGATGGATGGAAATCACAGCACTGCTGGGTGCTTTTCACATCTCATGGGGATAAGGAAAAAGATATTTTCACACAGTGAACTAAACTCCTGAAATTCCAGTGGCCAGCAAAGGCAGTTTTATGGCACACTGGCAGCAGAAGACATCCCCATCCTCAATGATGGCGGAGTGCAGTACGTTAGTGAAAAAGACAAGGCTGAAGCATTTGCAACCATCTTCAGCCAGAAATGCCGAGTGGATGATCCATCTCGGCTTCCTCCCGATATCCCCACCATCACGGAAGCCAGTCTTCAGCCAATTCGATTCACTCTACGTGAAATCAAGAAACGGTTGAGCGCACTCGGTACAGCAAAGGATATGGGGCCCGACAACATCCCAGCTGTAGTGCTGAAGACTTGTGCTCCAGAACTAACTGCACCTCTAGCCAAGCTGTTCCAGTAAAGCTACAACACTGGCATCTACACGACAATGTGGAAAATTGCCCAGGCATGTCCTGTCCACAAAAAGCAGGACAAATCCAATCCAGCCAATTACCGCCCCATCAGTCTACTCTCAATCATCAGCAAAGTGATGGAAGGTGTCATCGACAGTGCTATCAAGCAGCACTTCCTCACCAATATCCTGCCCACCGATGCTCAGTTTGGGTTCCGCCATGACCAGTCGGCTCCAGACCTCATTACAGCCTTGGTCCAAATATGGACAAAAGAGCTGAATTCCAGAGGTGAGGTGAGAGTGACTGCCCTTGACATCAAGGCAGCATTTGACCGAGTGTGGCACCAAGGAGCCCTAGTAAAATTAAAGTCAATGGGAATCAGGGGGAAAACTCTCCAGTGGCTGGAGTCATACCTAGCACAAAGGAAGATGGTAGTGGTTGTTGGAGGCCAATCATTTCAGCCCGAGGACATTGCTGCAGGAGTTCCTCGGGGCAGTGTCCTAGGCCCAACCATCTTCAGCTGCTTCATCAATGACCTTCCCTCCATCATAAGGTCAGAAATGGGGATGTTCGCTGATGACTGCACAGTGTTCAGTTCCATTCGCAACCCCTCAAATAATGAAGCAGTCCGAGCCCGCGTGCAGCAAGACCTGGACAACATCCAGGCTTGGGCTCAGAAGTGGCAAGTAACATTCGCGCCAGATAAGTGCCAGGCAATGACCATCTCCAACAAGAGAGAGTCTAACCACCGCCCCCTGACATTCAACGGCATTACCATCACCGAATCCCCCACCATCAACATCCTGGGGGTCACCATTGACCAGAAACTTAACTGGACCAGCCATATAAATACTGTGGCTACGAGAGCAGGTCAGAGGCTGGGTATTCTGCGGCGAGTGACTCACCTCCTGACTCCCCAAAGCCTTTCCACCATCTACAAGGCACAAGTCAGGAGTGTGATGGAATACTCTCCACTTGCTTGGATGAGTGCAGCTCCAACAACACTCAAGAAGCTCGACACCATCCAAGATAAAGCAGCCCGCTCGATTGGCACCCCATCCACCACCCTAAACATTCACTCCCTTCACCACCGGCGCACTGTGGCTGCAGTGTGTACCATCCACAGGATGCACTGCAACAACTCGCCAAGGCTTCTTCGACAGCACCTCCCAAACCCGCGACCTCTACCACCTAGAAGGACAAGAGCAGCAGGCACATGGGAACAACACCACCTGCACGTTCCCCTCCAAGTCACACACCATCCCGACTTGGAAATATATCGTCGTTCCTTCATTGTCGCTGGGTCAAAATCCTTGAACTCCCTTCCTAACAGCACTGTGGGAGAACCGTCACCACACGGACTGCAGCGGTTCAAGAAGGCGGCTCACCACCACCTTCTCGAGGGCAATTAGGGATGGGCAATAAATGCTGGCCTTGCCAGCACGCCCACATACCATGAACGAATAATTAAAAAAGAGCTGCTTTTTGGGGTGGCACAGACTCGATGGGCCGAATGGCCTCCTTCTGTGCTCTAACGATTCTATGAACTCATATCAGATCCAGCAAAGTCCCACCCCTTTTTCAGCCCCATCGAAAATCCCATAATATATCAGCCCCACAAATGGACAGACATTTTGTAACAGCGTGTAAACAAGGGAAATATGTCCCATCTCACATTTCCCTCATGTATGCCCTTATAACACAGGTTACCAAGGACATCAGTTGAGCCCCTGGCATCCAGCATTACTAGGACTGTGGTGTGAGTGAGGTTGTTTGGGGGGGCAGTTTCAACCCAGTTTTAACTATGTAAACCTATTGCACATGACAAAACCTGCAAAGAAAGAAACTGGTCAATTTTAAAATTTTTGCCTGTTATACCTCCCAGAGCCCCACAGACCTCTGCAGCAAACCCACAACAAAACTCCTCTCCCCACCCCACCCACCGCCCTCGCCGACAGAGGTGGACACCCACCCAAAATACTTAAAATAGGCTGACCCCAGGATTTCTGGATCAGGGACATTGGGCAGCAGTGGGCAGAGTTTCTGGTCTGCCTCAGACCCACCTCCACCCTCAAAACTTTCAGGTACCTCATGTCAATACTAGCAAATCCCACTTTGGCAGGTTGTGAAATTGATTTTTCTTTAAAAATCTGATAATATGTGGGCTGGCATCAGAAAAAATGACCATGAAACCAGCGGGATTTTCATAAAAACCCAATTGGTTGACTGATGACCTCCAGGGAAGGGAACCCGCCACCATTACCTGGTCTGGCCGACACGTGGCTCAAGTCCTACATGACGTGGTTGACTCGATGACTTTGAGGCAATAAACAATGCCTTGCCAGTGTCGTCCACATCCCAGGAACATTTTTTTTTTAAATCAGAGGAATCTCCACCCTGCACACATAACCTACATTGGAGTGCTCATGCTCCTACTATCACAGCATAGATACTTGCCAACTGAACACAATTCATTTTCCCACTGAATTATATAGCAGTAAAAGAAGAGCTTTCAGTACCACTAAAGCTATTTTATAACCCTTGGACCGTCTTGTTTTTGCCCCTCGAAGCAGTGCGGCGCTCAAGTCTTAACAATCCAGCCCTGGAAACCCTGGCATCTGAGCCTTATTTGTGGGTATATTTCTTATTCGCTGATTTGCCCTGTTTGAATTATGTGGGTCCAGAGGTTTGAAAAAGGCTATTCTTAGCACTATTGTTTCATTGGTGAATAAATCCTAAATCAGAACCCCAAGATCGGTCAGTAATAACATCTTGGGATAAATGCAAGATAATGGAACAGTGACAAACTTTATTTTATTCGTTCATGGGATGTGGGCGTCGCTGGCAAGGCCAGCATTTATTGCCCATCCCTAATTGCCCTTGAGAAGGTGGTGGTGAGCTGCCTTCTTGAACCGCTGCAGTCCGCGTGGTGAAGGTTCTCCCACAGTGCTGTTAGGAAGGGAGTTCAAGGATTTTGACCCAGCGGTGATGAAGGAACGGCGATATATTTCTAAGTTGGGATGGCGTGTGACTTGGAGAGGAACGTGCAGGTGATGTTGTTCCCATGTGCCCGCTGCTCTTGTCCTTCCAGGTGATCGAGGTTGCGGGTTTGGGAGGTGCTGTCGAAGAAGCTTTGGCGAGTTGCTGCAGGACATTCTGTGGATGGTATACACACTGCAGCCACAGTGCGTCGGTGGTGAAGGGAGTGAATGTTTAGGGTGGTGGATGGGGTGCCAATCAAGCGGGCTGCTTTGTCCTGAATGGTGTCGAGCTTCTTGAGTGTTGTTGGAGCTGCATTCATCCAGGCAAGTGGAGAGTATTCCATCACACTCCTGACTTGTGCCTTGTGGATAGCGGAAAGGCTTTGGGGAGTCAGGAGGTGAGTCACTCGCCGCAGAATATCCAGCCTCTGACCTGCTCTTGTAGCCACAGCATTTATATGGCTGGTCCAGTTAAGTTTCTGCTCAATGGTGACCCCCAGGATGTTGATGGTGGGGGATTCGGTGATGGTAATGCCGTTGAATGTCAGGGGTAGGTGGTTAGACTCTCTCTTGTTGGAGATGGTCATTGCTGGCACTTGTCTGGCGCGAATGTCACTTGCCACTCATGAGCCCAAGCCTGGATATTGTCCAGGTCTTGCTGCATGCAGGCACAGACCGCTTCATTATTTGAGGTGTTGAGAATGGAACTGAACACTGTGCAATCATCAGCGAACATCCCCATTTCTGACCTTATGATGGAGGGAAGGTCATTAATGAAGCAGCTGAAGATGGTTGGGCCTCGGACTCTGCCCTGAGGAACTCCTGCAGCAATGTCCTGGGGCTGAGATGACTGGCCTCCAACAAGCACTACCATCTTCCTTTGTGCTGGGTATGACTCCAGCCACTGGAGAGTTTTCCCCCTGATTCCCATTGACTTCAATTTTACTAGGGCTCCTTGGTGCCACATTCGGTCAAATGCTGCCTTGATGTCAAGGGCAGTCACTCTCACCTCATCTCTAGAATTCAGCTCTTTTGTCCATGTTTGGACCAAGGCTGTAATGAGGTCTGGAGCCAAGTGGTCCTGGCGGAACCCAAACTGAGCATCGGTAAGCAGGTTATTGGTGAGTAAGTGCAGCTTGACTGCACTGTCGACGACACCTTCCATCACTTTGCTGATGATTGAGAGTAGACATGGGGCGATAATTGGCCGGATTGGATTTGTCCTGCTTTTTGTGGACAGGACATACCTGGGCAATTTTCCACATTGTCGGGTAGATGCCAGTTATGAAGCTGTACTGGAACAGTTTGGTTAGAGGCGCGGCTAGTTCTGGAGCGCAAGTCTTCAGCACGACAGCCGGGATGTTGTCGGGGCCCATACCCTTTCCTGTATCCAGTGCACTCAGCCATTTCTTGATATCACGTGGAGTGAATCGAATTGGCTGAAGACTGGCTTCTGTGATGGTGGGGATATCGGGAGGAGGCCGAGATGGATCATCCACTCGGCACTTCTGGCTGAAGATGGTTGCAAACGCTTCAGCCTTGCTTTTGCACTTACGTGCTGGACTCTGCCATCATTGAGGATGGGGGTGTTTACAGAGCCTCCTCCCCCCGTTAGTTGTTTAATTGTCCACCACCATTCACGACTGGACGTGGCAAGGCTGCAGAGCTTTGATCTGACCCTTGAAGAGTATAGAGATTGCCGGAGTAGAGTTAAGAGAGAAATCAGGAGGGCAAAAAGGGGACATGAGATTGCTTTGGCAGATAAGGCAAAGGAGAATCCAAAGAGCTTCTACAAATACATAAAGCGCAAAAGAGTAACTAGGGAGAGAGTAGGGCCTCTTAAGGATCAACAAGGTCATCTATGTGCGGAACCACAAGAGATGGTGAGATCCTGAATGAATATTTCACATCGGTATTTACGGTTGAGAAAGGCATGGATGTTAGGGAACTTGGGGAAATAAATAGTGATGTCTTGAGGAGTGTACATATTACAGAGAGGGAGGTGCTGGAAGTCTTAACGCGCATCAAGGTAGATAAATCTCCGGGACCTGATGAAATGTATCCCAGGACGTTATGGGAGGTTCGGGAGGAAATTGCGGGTCCCCTAGCAGAGATATTTCAATCATCGACAGCTGCAGGTGAGGTGCCTGAAGATTGGAGGGTAGCAAATGTTGTGCCTTTGTTTAAGAAGGGCGGCAGGGAAAAGCCTGGGAACTACAGACCGGTCAGCCTGACATCTGTAGTGGGTAAGTTGTTAGAGGGTATTCTGAGAGACAGGATCTACAGGCATTTGGAGAGGCAGGGAATGATTAGGAACAGTCAGCATGGTTTTGTGAGAGGAAAATCATGTCTCACAAATTTGATTGAGTTTTTTGAAGGGGTAACCAAGAAGATAGATGAGGGCTGTGCAGTAGACGTGGTCTACATGAACTTCAGCAAAGCCTTTGACAAGGTACCGCATGGTAGGTTGTTACATAAGGTTAAATCGCATGGGATCCAAGGTGAGGTAGCCAATTGGATACAAAATTGGCTTGACGACAGAAGACAGAGGGTGGTTGTAGAGGGTTGTTTTTCAAACTGGAGGCCTGTGTCCAGCGGTGTGCCTCAGGGATCGGTGCTGGGTCCGCTGTTATTTGTTATTTATATTAATGATTTGGATGAGAATTTAGGAGGCATGGTTAGTAAGTTTGCAGATGACACCAAGATTGGTGGCATTGTGGACAGTGAAGAAGGTTATCTAGGATTGCAACGGGACCTTGATAAATTGGGCCAGTGGGCCGATGAATGGCAGATGGAGTTTAATTTAGATAAATGTGAGGTGATGCATTTTGGTAGATCGAATCGGGCCAGGACCTACTCCGTTAATGGTAGGGCGTTGGGGAGAGTTATAGAACAAAGAGATCTAGGAGTACAGGTTCATAGCTCCTTGAAAGTGGAGTCACAGGTGGATAGGGTGGTGAAGAAGGCATTCGGCATGCTTGGTTTCATTGGTCAGAACATTGAATACAGGAGTTGGGATGTCTTGTTGAAGTTGTACTGGACATTAGTAAGGCCACACTTGGAATACTGTGTACAGTTCTGGTCACCCTATTATAGAAAGGATATTACTAAACTAGAAAGAGTGCAGAAAAGATTTACTCGGATGCTACCGGGACTTGATGGTTTGACTTATAGGGAGAGGCTAGATAGACTGGGACTTTTTTCCCTGGAGAGTAGGAGGTTAAGGGGTGATCTTATAGAAGTCTATAAAATAATGAGGGGCATAGATAAGGTAGATAGTCAAAATCTTTTCCCAAAGGTAGGGGAGTCTATAACGAGGGGACATAGATTTAAGGTGAGAGGGGAGAGATACAAAAGGGTCCAGAGGGGCAATTTTTTTCACTCAAAGGGTGGTGAGTGTCTGGAACAAGCTGCCAGAGGCAGTAGTAGAGGCGGGTACAATTTTGTCTTTTAAAAAGCATTTGGACAGTTACATGGGTAAGATGGGTATAGAGGGATATGGGCCAAGTGCAGGCAACTGGGACTAGCTTAGTGGTATAAACTGGGCGACATGGACATGTTGGGCCGAAGGGCCTGTTTCCACGTTGTAACTTCTATGATTCTATGATCCATTGGTTGTGGAATTGCTTAGCTCTGTCTGTAGCATGTTGCTTCCGCTGTTTAGCATGCATGTAGTCCTGAGTTGTCGCTTCACCAGGTTGGCACCTCATTTTTAGGTACGCCTGGTGCCACTCCTGGCGTGCTCTTCTACACTCCTCATTGAACCAGGGTTGATCCCCTGGCTTGTTGGTAATGGTAGAGTGAGGAATATGCTGGGCCATGAGGTTACAGATTGTGCTGGAATACAATTCTGCTGCTGCTGATGGCCCACAGCGCCTCATGGATGCCCAGTTTTGAGCTGCTAGATCTGTTCTGAATCTATCCCATTTAGCATTGTGGTAGTGCTACACAACACGTTGGATGGTGTCCTCAGTGCGAAGACGGGACTTCGTCTCCACGAGGACTGTGCGGTGGTCGCTCCTACCAATACTGTCATGGACAGATACATCTGCGACAGGTAGATTGGCGAGGACGAGGTCAAGTAGGTTTTTCCCTCGTCTTGGTTCGCTCACCACCTGCCGCAAGCCCAGTCTGGCAGCTGTGTCCTTCAGGACTCAGCCAGCTCAGTCAGTAGTGGAGCTACCGAACTACTCTTGGTGATGGACATTGAAGTCCCCCACCCAGAGTACATTCTGTGCCCTTGCTACCCTCAGTGCTTCCTCCAAGTGGTGCTCAACATGGAGGAGGACTGATTCGTCAACTGAGGGAGGACGGTAGATGGTAATCAGCAGGAGGTTCCCTTGCCCATGTTTGACCTGATTCTATGAGATTTCATGGGGTCCGGAGTCAATGTTGAGGACTCCCAGGTCCACTCCCTCCTGACTGTATATCACTGTACCGCCACCTCTGGTGGGTCTATCCTGCCGGTGGGACAGGACATACCCAGGGATGGTGATGGAAGAGTCTGGGACGTTGGCTGAAAGATATGATTCTGTGAGTATGGCTATGTCAGGCTGTTGCTTGACTAGTCTGTGGGACAGCTCTCCCAATTTTGGCACTTTATGTGGCCTTGAGGCTTCATGGTTCACACCCAAGCTGCAGACAAAGGCAAAAAGCTTAGACACTCCTATCATAGAGGGCAAAAATGACTGAACAAGAATGATGTATATTCAAAGAGTTCCTGCCTTGTCAAGTCATTAAATGTTGTAAGCTTTAATAATTTTGTTTCCATAATCTCCATTGTACTGGAATTATCCCATCCCATCCCATCACACTAGATAAAAAGCAGTAATAACCTATTCCTATAACAGATTATCTGGTCCTTATCACATTGCTGTTTGTGGGACCTTGCTGTGTACAAATTGGCTGCCATGTTTCCTACATTACAACAGTGATTACAATTCAAAAGTATTTGATTGGCTGTAAAGCACTTTGGAACGTCCTAAGGTCGTGAAAGGCACAATATAAATACAATTTTTATTTTTACTTTGATTGAGCTGACATATTAGGGGTAATTTTCAGACTTCGGGCTCCAAACAGAGAGCCTTGCCCACTGGGAGTGCATATCGAAACTTCTGGCACTGCTGCATGTGATTTTCTGACCACATAAATTAATGGTCAGAAGGCTGTGTGCAGTTGATGCCCGAATTCATGCTGTTCCAGTGGGCGAGGAACCCCAACGGCAGCACAAAATTGGAAAATTATCCCTATGTAAAAAAAAATTAGTTCTTCACATTGCAGTTGGGGAAGGGCTCAACCCAAGACAAGTAGTGTACACATGAGTCACCAAGTTGAAGATGCACTTTCACACAGCTTTTCTTCTCTCGTTGGAAACCCTGAGTAGATATCTGGTCCTACCCTGGCATTTAATTTAACTAGCAGGTCAATAAATTACCTTTATTGAGAGTCTCCATTCAACACTAAAGAATCTTAGTTTGTGCAATTAAACAACAGTCCGTAAAGTAGTGAGTGATACTAGCGGCAAACATTCAATAAGTTTGGACGACATTGCTCAGTCCACTATTTTAACCCATATATTTGAAATACTTTGAAGTCTTGACTAAACTAGTGACCAGGGAATCTCGTACCCATATTCTTAAAGCCCATGGGATTAAAGGGACAGTGGCAACATGGATACAAAATTGGCTAAGGGACAGAAAGCAGAGAGTAGCGGTGAACAGTTGTTTTTCAGACTGGAGGGAAGTATACGGTGATGTTCCCCAAGGGTCAGTATTAGGACCACTGCTCTTTTTGATATATATTAATAACCTGGACTTGGGTATAGAGGGTATAATTTCAAAGTTTACAGATGACACAGGACTCGGGAATGTAATACTCAATGTGTATAATAAACATAGTAACAGACTTCAGGGAGACAGAGACAGACTGGTGAAATGGGCAGACACATGGCAGATGAAATTTAACACAGAGAAGTGTGAAGTGATACATGGAAGAATGATGAGAGGCAAAATAAAGTAAATGGTACAATTTTAAAGTGGGTACAGGAACAGAGAGATCTCTGGGTGCACATACACAAATCTATGAAGGTGGCAGGACAAGTTAAGAAGGTTGTTAAAAAAGCATATGGGATCCTGGGTTTCATTAATAGAGGCATAGAGAACAAAAGCAAGGAAGTTATGCTAAACCTTTATAAAACATTGGTTAGGCTCAACTAGAGTATTGTGTTCAATTCTGGGCACTGCACTTTAGGAAGGATGTCAAGGCGTTAGAAAGGGTGCAGAACAGATTTACCAGAATGGGACTTCAGTTATGTAGAGAGATTGGAGAAGCTGGGGTTGTTCTCCTTAGAACAGAGACGGTTAAGGGGAGATTTGATAGAGGTGTTCAAAATCATGAACGGTTTTAATGGAGAAAATAAGGAGAAACTGTGTCCAGTGACTGAAGGGTCGGTAACCAAAGGACACAGATTTAAGGTGACCAACAAAAGAGCCAACGGCGACACAACGAAACATTTTTTTTACGCAGTGAGTTGTAATTAAATGAAAAGGTAGTGGAAGCAGATTCAACCGTAACTTTCAAAAGGCAATTGGATAAATGCTTAAAAGGAAAACGTTTACAGGGCTTTGGGTAAAGAGCAGGGGAACGGGATTAACTGGATCGCTCATTCAAAGAGCCGGCACAGGCATGATGTGCCGAATGGCCTCCTCCTGTGCTGTATCTACTATGATACAGAATAAATATTTGACCACTAGCAGTCATTTCTAGGCTAGTGTGTTTGGTTTTCTCTTTAATTTTGAACACAATTAATTCTTTTCAAACAAAGTAAAATAATAAAAATGATCTTATATTCATAACATGCCTTGCGTCTTTCAGAAAACGTTCCTCACAT
The DNA here is from genome assembly GCF_035084215.1 of Heptranchias perlo. Classification (NCBI taxonomy): domain Eukaryota; kingdom Metazoa; phylum Chordata; class Chondrichthyes; order Hexanchiformes; family Hexanchidae; genus Heptranchias; species Heptranchias perlo. The sequence goes on from NC_090328.1 coordinate 4,103,953, forward strand.
ACACTTAAATACTTTGAAGTGCAGAGAATCATAGAATTGTTACAGCATAGAAAGCGGCCATTCGGCCCATTGAGCCAGTGCCAGTTTTTTGTAAGAGCAATCCAGTTAGTCCCATTTCGTAAGTACATAAGAAATAGGAGCAGAAGTAGGCGTTACGGCCCCTCGAGCCTGCTCCGCCATTCAATCAGATCATGGCTGATCTTCAACCTCAACTCTACTTTCCTACCTGATCCCCAAACGCCTTGATTCCCCTAGAGTCAAAAAATCTGTCTATCTATCTATCTCAGCCTTGAATATACTCAACGTCCACAGCCCTCTGGGGTAGAGAATTCCAAAGATTCAAAACTCTCCAAGTGAAGATTCCTCCTCATCTCAGTCTTAAATGTCCAACCCCTAATCCTCAGACTATGCCCCCTAGTTCTAGACTCCCCAGCCAGAGGAAACAAACTCTCAGCATCTACCTCAGAATCTTATATGTTCCAATCAGATCAACTCTCATTCTTCAAACTCCATAGAGTGTAGGTCCATTCTACTCAATCTCTCCTCATAGGACAACTCTCTCATCCCAGGAATCAATCTAGTGAACCTTCATTGCACCGCCTCGAAGGCAAGTATATCCTTCCTTGGGTAAGGAGACCAAAACTGTACAAAGTACTCCAGGTGTCGTCTCACCAAAGCCCTGTACAGTTGCAGCAAGACTTCCTTACTCTTGTACTCCAACCCCCTTGCAATAAAGGCCAAAATGCCATTTGCCTTCCTAATTTCTTGATGTACCTGCATGCTAACTTCTTGTATTTCTTGTGCAAGGATACCCAAGTCTCTCTGAACACTAACGTTTAATAGTTTCTCACAATTTAAAAAATATTCTGTTTTTCTATTCTTCCTACCAAAGTGAATAACCTCACATTTCCTCTGCCACATTATATACATCTGCCACCTTCTTGCCCACTCACTTAACCTGTCTCTATTCCTTTGCAGACTCTGTGACCTCCTCACAGCTTACTTTCCCACCTAGCTTTGTATCATCAGCAAACTTGGATACATTACATTCGGTCCCTTCATCTAAGTCATTAATAGAGATTGTAAATAGCTGAGGCCCAAGTAGTGATCCTTGCGGCACCCCACTAGTTACAGTCTGCCAACCTGAAAATGACTCACTTACCCCTACTCTCTGTTTTCTGTCTGTTAACCAATCCTCCATCCATGCTAATATGTTACCACCATCCCCATGAGCCCTCATCTTGGGCCCGATATTAGGAGGGAGGCGGGTTGCCAGCAGGGGGTCGAATGGGCGCGTGGGTAACCCGCCCAGTAAAATCGGTGGGTTCCCCACGCGATCGTAAGTAAATTGAAGCCACTTACCTTGGCTTCCGGGTTTTGCGCTGGAAAGCTGTGCAGCGGACGGACTGCGCACCCGCTGTCAGCCCTATTTAAAGGGGTAGTCCTCCACTGACTGATGCTGCAGAATGGAGCCAAAATTATAGCATGGAGCAGCCCAGAAAGAAGGCTGCTCCCAGGTTTAATGATGCCTCATTCTAGGTCCTACTGGATGGGGTGAGGAGGAGGGGGAGGACAGAGATCTTCTCCCCGGCGGACGGGAGGAAGTGGCCTGCCTCTGCCACCATGAAGGCCTGGCTCGAGGTGGCAGAGGAGGTCACCAGCACCACCAACATATCATGCACCTGCATACAGTGCAGGAGGCGCTTCAATAACCTAAATAGGTCAGCCGAAGTGAGTACTCTTACTCATTCCCCTACACTCCGTCTGCCACATCACCGCCCCCACCCCACATCCCCTTCTGCACTGCCAACACTACCCAATCACATCACTCCACACACCCACTCAAAGCTCATCCTGATCTTACCTGCACTTACTCACCTCGCCAGTACTCATCCCGCCACCATCACTCAACCCAATCCTCATACAATCTCATGGCTCTATCTCACACTCACCCTCTCATGCATCTCTTTCACGGTCAGCCTCACCCTACCTGCCACTACCTGTGCTGCAGCCACAGGGCATGCATCATGTATGTCTAGTAGGAAGCGTAAGGCAAACGTGTCACGAGCATGAAGGGGATGCACAAGGGTGTTTGAAGGTTTGTGATGGTTTTTACTTATATTTGATTTCTGATCAACTCACATTACATATTACATTATCACCACTACTGCCATGTCTTGGCCATTCTTGATTGGCTTGTGCAATAAGGCCCTTTCATGAGGTTCTCCAGCCATATAAATACTGTGGCTACGAGAGCAGGTCAGAGGCTGGGTATTCTGTGGCGAGTGACTCACCTCCTGACTCCCCAAAGCCTTTCCACCATCTACAAGGCACAAGTCAGGAGTGTGATGGAATACTCTCCACTTGCTTGGATGAGTGCAGCTCCAACAACACTCAAGAAGCTCGACACCATCCAAGATAAAGCAGCCTGCTTGATTGGCACCCCATCCACCACCCTAAACATTCACTCCCTCCACCACCGGCGCACAGTGGCTGCAGTGTGTACCATCCACAGGATGCACTGCAGCAACGCGCCAAGGCTTCTTCGACAGCACCTCCCAAACCCGCGACCTCTACCATCTAGAAGGACAAGAGCAGCAGGCACATGGGAACAACACCACCTGCACGTTCCCCTCCAAGTCACACACCATCCCGACTTGGAAATATATCGCCGTTCATTCATTGTCGCTGGGTCAAAATCCTGGAACTCCCTTCCTAACAGCACTGTGGGAGAACCGTCACCACACGGACTGCAGCGGTTCAAGAAGGCGGCTCACCACCACCTTCTCGAGGGCAATTAGGGATGGGCAATAAATGCTGGCCTCACCAGCGACGCCCACATCCCGTGAACGAATAAAAAAAAACACTCTTGATGCCACCCATTGGGTCACCCTACAGTGGGTGTATGCGTAGTTGCGTGACTACTTTGTGCAGGTGCCTGTTGCGCAGCACTGTGTTGTGTAGCTCCATGTGGCGGAGGTGGACGGTGTGCCTGGCAAGGCTGGTGATGTTGCTCGTCCTCCAATGGAGTGATGAATGCAGCTATGGAACCCACCACCCTCCCCATCCTGACGGTGTGAGTGCGAGGGGGTCAGCAAAGTAGGTAAATGTGTTTGGACAACAGAGTTTAGGGTATGATGTAATAATTTTGAGTGTGGAGACAACAGTGTGGCAGGCAAAACTTTGTCTGAGGTGACAGAGTGCCCTGCTGCAATGAATGAGGTATTCCCCCCAACTGTCAAGGAATCCTCTGCATCTCCCAATGGCTGCTGACTGAAACACGTCCGCAACAGGCAGTGTTTCCCACAGCATTGGAAACACGCTGAGGAGAGCCCAAAATCACATCCCTGCTAAAATCTCTTCCCAATAAGGTCTGTCAACGACCTCAAGTACCTCCCTAACTATCTAAACTGTCATCCTGCCGGCTTTAATTGCCGGTGGGAGGCCCGCATGCGGGGGCTGCGCGCGCACCGATTCGCGTCATTGGGGATCCTGGAAGCGGGCGGGTTGGAGCCGGGCTCCGGACCCGCTCCGGGATTCCCCAATTTTAGGAAACCCCCCTCCACGAATGCACCCGCTCAGCCATCCTAGAATTGACCCCCGTATGACAACCTTTTATGTGGCACCTTATCGAATGCCTTTTGAAAATCCAAATATCCACTGGTTCCCCTTTATCTACCCTGCTAGTTACATCCTCAAAAAGCTCTAATAAATTTGTCAAACACAATTTCCCTTTCATAAAACCATGTTGACGCTGCCTAACCATATTATGAATTTCTAAGTGCCCTGTTACCACTGCCTTAATAATGGATTCCAGCATTTACCCGACAACTGATGTTTTTCATTCGTTCATGAGATGTGGGCGTCGCTGGCACGGCCAGCATTTATTGCCCATCCATAACTGCCCGAGAATGTGGTGATGAGCCGCCTTTTTGAACCACTGCAGTCAGTGTTCTCCCACAGTGCTGCTGGGAAGGGAGTTCCAGGATTTTGACCCAGCGACGATGAAGGAACGGCAATATATTTCCAAGTCGGGATGGTGTGTAACTTGGAGGGGAATGTGCAGGTGATGTTGTTCCCTTGTGCCTGCTGCCCTTGTCCTTCTAGGTGGTAGAGGTCGCGGGTTTGGGAGGTGCTGTCGAAGAAGCTTTGGTGAGTTGCTGCAGTGCATCCTGTAGATTGTGCACACTGCAGCCACGGCGCACTGGTGGTGAAGGGAGTGAATGTTTAGGGTGGTGGATGGGGTGCCAATCAAGCAGGCTGCTTTGTCCTGGATGGTGTCGAGCTTCTTGAGTGTTGTTGGAGCTGCACTCATCCAGGCAAGTGGAGAGTATTCCATCACACTCCTGACTTGTGCCTTGTAGATGGTGGAAAGACTTTGGGGAGTCAGGAGGTGAGTCACTCACTGCAGAATACCCAGCCTCTGACCTGCTCTTGTAGCCACAGTATTTGTGTGGCTGGTCCAGTTAAGTTTCTGGTCAATGGTGACCCCCCAGGATGTTGATGACTATGTCAGGCTAACTGGCATATAGTTCCCTGTTTCCTCTCTCCCTCCTTTCTTGAATAGCTGGGTTACATTTGCTACCTTCCAATCCACTGGGACTGTTCTAGAATCTAGGGAATTTTGGAAGATCATAATCAATGCACCCACTATCCCTGCAGCCACCTCTTTTAGAACCCTAGGATGTAGGCCATCAGGTCCAGGGGATTTGTCGGCTTTTAGTCATTAGTTTCTCAAGTACTTTTTCTCCACTGATGTCAATTACTTTAGGTTCCTCACACTCATTGGCCCTTTGGTTCCCCACTATTTCTGGTATGCTTTTTGTGTCTTCTACTGTGAAGACATATACAAAATATTTGTTTAATGCATCTGCCGTTTCCTGATTGCCCATTATAATTTCTCCTGTCTCAGCCTCTAAGGAACCAACGTTTACTTTTGCTACTCTCTTCCTTTTTGCATACTTGTAGAAGCTCCTACAATCCATTTTTATTTCTTGCTAGTTTACTTTCATATTCTATTTTCTCCCTTTTTATCAATTTTTTAGTGATCCTTTGCTGGTTTCTAAAACTCTCCCAATCCTCAGGCTTACTACTCTTCTTCGCACATTGCAGGCCTCTTCTTTTAATCTAATACTATCCTTAACTTCTTTAGTTAGCCACGGATAGATCACTTTTCCTGTGGAGTTTTTACTTCTCAATGGAATGTGTATTTGATGAGAATATTGAAATATTTCTTTGAATGTATGCCATTGCTCATCAACCGTCATACCCTTTAATCTAATTTCCCAATCGACCTTAGCCAACTCGTCCCTCATACCTATGTAATTGGCTTTATTTAAGTTTAAGACTCTAGTTTCTGACTTAAGTACATCACTCTCAAACTCAATGTGAAATTCTATCATGTTATGACCACTCTTCCCCAGAGGATCCTTTATGATCCTTTACTATGAGATTACCAATTAACCCTGCCTCATTACACAATACAAGATTTAAAATAGCTTGTTTCCTGGTTGGTTCCTTGATGTTTTGTTCTGGGAAACCGTCTCGAATGTATTCCATGAACTCGTCCTCCAAGCTACCTTTGCCAATTTGATTTGCCCAGTTTATGTGAAGATTAAAGTCCTCCACGATAAGTGCAGCCTGGATGAGTGCAGCTCCAACAACACTCAAGAAACTCAACACCATCCAAGACAAAGTAGCCTGCTTGATTGGCACCTCATCCACCACCCTAAACATTCACTCCCTTCACCACCGGCGCACCGTGGCTGCAGTGCGTACCATCTACAGGATGCACTGCAGCAACTCATCAAAGCTTCTTCAACAGCACCTCCCAAACCCGCGACCTCTACCACCTTGAAGGACAAGGGCAGCAGGCACATGGGAACATCATCAGCTGCACGTTCCCCTCCAAGTTACACGATCTTTGTTACAAGCTCCTATTATTTCATGATTAATACTCTGTCCAACGGTATAGCTACTATTAGGGAACCTATAAACTGCAGTGTTTTCTGCCCCTTGTTATTTCTTATTTCCACCCATTCTGATTCTACTTCCTGATCTTCCGAGCCAAGATTCTTTCTCACCACTGTTCTTATGTCATCCTTTATTATTAGGGCTACACCCTCTCCTTTTCCATTCTGCCTGTCTTTTCTAAACATCACATACTCTAGAATATTTAGTACCCAACCTTGGTCACTTTGCAACCATGTCTCTGTAATGGCTATTGGATCAAACCTATTTATCTCTATTTGTGCAACTAATTCGTCTATCTTGTTACGAATGCTCCATGAATTCAGATAAAGAGCCTTCAGTTTTTACTTTTTACCACTTTTTCTTGCTTTGACCTTACTTGCTGATGCACTATTATTGGTAAACTCTCTCTCCGTTCCTGCCACACTCTGCTTTGACTTTTCTCATTAGATTTCTAAATTTCCCCTCATCTGACACCCCCTTTTTTTTTAGTTTAAAGCCCTATCTACAGCCCTAGTTATTCGGTTTGCCTCGACGCTGGACCCAGCCCAGTTTAAGTGGAGCCCGACCCAATGGAACAGCTCCCTCTTTCCCCAGTACTGGTGCCAGTGCCCCATTAATCGAAACCCCTGCCTCCCACACCACTCTTTGAACCACGCATTTAACTCTGATCTGTTTGTCCCTATGCCAATTTGCGTGTGGCTCAGGTAGTAATCCAGAGATTTCCCCGCTCTTTCCCCGTAGCCCTGCAAATTTTTTCCCTTCAAATATTTATCCAATTCCTTTTTGAATGCCACGATTGAATCTGCTTCCACCACCCTTTCATGCAATGCATTCCAGATCATAACCACTTGCTGCATAAAAAAGTTTTTCCTCACATCAGAGTATTAATCATGAAATAATAGGAGCTTGTAACAAAGATCGTGTAACTTGGAGGGGAACGTGCAGCTGATGTTGTTCCCATGTGGTTCTTTTGCCAATCAGCTTAAATCTGATTCCTCTGGCACCAATCTTTGAGCCATGAATTTAACTCTGTAATCTTATTTACCCTATGCCTTTTTGCTCGTGGCTCAGGTAATAATCCAGAGATTATTACCTTTGAGGTTCTGCTTTTTAATTTAGCCCCTAGCTGCTCATACTCCCTAAGCAGAACCTCTTCCCTCATCCTACCTATGTCGTTGGTACCTATGTGGACCACAACAACTGGATCCTCCCCCTTCCACTGCAAGTTCCTCTCCAGCCCAGAGCCGCCAATGGGAACAGTTTCTCTTTATTTACTTTATCTGAACCCTTCATGGTTTTGAACATTTCTATCAAATCTCCTCTCAACCTTCTCTGCTCTAAGAAAAACCCCAGCTTCTCCAGTCTATCCACATAACTGAAGTCCCTCATCCCTGGAACCATTCTAGTAAATCTTTTCTGCACCCTCTCTAAGGCAGTGGCCCTAGTACCGGCCCCTGGAGAATACCACTGTATACTTCCCTCCAGTCCACTGCTTTGTTTCCTGTCACTTAGCCAATTTCGTATCCATGCTGCCACTGCCCCTTCTATTCCATGGGCTTCAATTTTGCTGACAAGCCATATACATAACATCAACCGCATTGCCCTCATCAACCCTTTCTGTTACCTCATCAAAAAATTCAATCAAGTTAGTTAAACACGATTTGCCTTTAACAAGTATAGTCAGGGGGATAGACACAGTTCTCTGCAGCTGAGAACAAGAGTCCAGAAGGCTGTGTTGCCTGCCCGGTACCAGGGTTCGGGACATCTGCTCTGGGCTGGAGAGGAACTTGCAGTGGAAGGGGGAGGATCCAGTTGTTGTGGTCCACATAGGTACCAACGACATAGGTAGGATGAGGGAAGAGGTTCTGCTTAGGGAGTATGAGCAGCTAGGGGCTAAATTAAAAAGCAGAACCTCAAAGGTAATAATCTCTGGATTATTACCTGAGCCACGAGCAAATTGGCATAGGGTAAATAAAATTAGAGAGTTAAATTCATGGCTCAAAGACTGGTGTGGGAGAAATGGGTTTCGATTCATGGGGCACTGGCACCAGTACTGGGGAAAGTGGGAGCTGTACCGTTGGGACGGGCTTCATCTGAACCGTGATGGGGCCAGTGTTCTGGCGAATCATATAACTAGGGTGGTAGAGAAGGCTTTAAACTAAATAATGGGGGTGAGGGATCAAGTAAAGGAAGATGTGATAAATTAAAGAAAGAAGACAAGGCAAGAGAGAAAGGTATCAATAAGGGAAATGATAATCAGAGAGTGGCAGGAATGGACAGATCGTGCAAACTTAAGAGTGCGCCAGGACATAAGACTAGAGGTTGCAAAAATAATAAAAAGACAGCACTAAAGGCTTTGTATCTGAATGCGCATACCATTCGTAACAAAATGGATGAATTGATAACTCAAATAGAAATAAATATGTACGATCTGATAGCCATTAGAGAGATATGGCTGCAAGATGACAAAGACTGAAACCTGAATATTCAAGGGTCCTTGACATTTTGGAAGGACAGGAAGCTAGGAAAAGGTGGAGGGGTAGCTCTGTTAATTAAGGATGACATGAGTATAATAGAGAGATGACCTTAGTTCTAAAGACCAAGATGTTGAATCAGTTTGGGTAGAGATAAGAAATAGTAAAGGCAAGAAGTCACTTATGGGAGTAGTTTATAGGCCCCCTAACAGTAACCACACAGTAGGACAGGGTATACAGGAAGAAATAATGGGGGCTTGTGAGAAAGGAACAACGATAATCATGGGTAATTTTAATCTACAAATAGATTGGAAGAATCTGATTGGCAAAGGTAGCCTGGAAGATGAGTTCATAGAGTGCTTTCGGGACAGTTTCTTAGAGCAGCACGTTCTAGAGCCAACCAGAGAGCAGGCTATTCTAGATCTGGTAATGTGTAATGAGACAGGATTAATTAATGACCTCATTGTAAAGAAGCCTCTAGGTAGCAGTGATCACAATATGATTGAATTTCGCATTCAGTTTGACGGAAAGAGTAAGTCTAAGACTAGTGTTTTAAACTTCAATAAGAGCAATTATGAGGGCATGAAGACAGAGCTGAATAAAGTGAACTGGGAACCTAGGTTAAGGGATAGGTCAGTAGCGATGCAGTGGCAGACATTTAATGAGATATTTCATAACACTCAGCAAAGATACATTCCAATGAGAAAGAAAGACTCTCGGGGAAGGACGTACCATCTGTGGCTAACTAAGGAAGTTAAAGATAGTATCAAATTGAAAGAAAAAGCATACAATTCCATGAAGATTAGTGGCAGGTCAGGAGATTGGACAGAATGTAAAAAACAGCAAAGAATGACTAAAAGAATAATATGGAGGGAGAAATTAGAGTATGAGAGAAAGCTAGCTAGGAACATAGGAACAGGAGTAGGCCATTCAGCCCCTCGTGCCTGCTCCGCCATTTGGTAAGATCATGGCTGATCTGTGATCTAACTCCATATACCCGCCTTTGGCCCATATCCCTTAATACCTTTGGTTGCCAAAAAGCTATCTATCTCACATTTAAATTTAGCAATTGAGCTAGTATCAATTGCCGTTTGCAGAAGAGAGTTCCAAACTTCTATCACCTTTTGTGTGTAGAAGTGTTTTCTAATCTCACTCCTGAAAGGTCTGGCTCTAATTTTTAGACTGTGCCCCCTACTCCTAGAATCCCCGAACCGGCGGAAATAGTTTCTTTCTATCCACCCTATCTGTTCCCCTTAATATCCTAGAAACTTCGATCAGATCACCCCTTAACCTTCGAAACTCCAGAGAATACAACCCCAATTTGTGTAATCTCTCCTCGTAACTTAACCCTTGAAGTCCGGGTATCATTCTAGTAAACCTACGCTGCACTCCCTCCAAAGCCAATATGTCCTTCCGAAGGTGCGGTGCCCAGAACTGCTCACAGTACTCCAGGTGCGGTCTAACCAGGGTTTTGTATAGCTAGAAATATAAAAACAGATAGTAAGAGTTTCTACAGGTATTTAAAAAGGAAAAGAGTAAGTAAAGTGAGCATTGGTCCTCCAGAGAGTGAGTATGGGGAATTAATAATGGAGAATAAGGAAATCGCGGATGAATTGAACAGATATTTTGCGTCCATCTTCACTGTGGAGGATACAAATAACATGCCAGAAATAACTGTGAATCGAGAGGTGAAAGGGAGGGAGGAACTTAAAACATTTACAATCACCAGGGAAAGGATTTTGAAAAATTAGAACTAAAAGCTGACAAGTCCCCAGATCCTGACGGACTTCATCCTCGGGTCTTAAAAGAAGTGGCTGCAGAGATAGTAGATGCATTGGTATTAATTTTCCAAAATTCCCAAGATTCTGGAAGGGTCCCATCAGATTGGAAAATAGCAAATGTAACTCCTCTATTCAAGAAAGGAGGGAGACAGAAAGCAGGAAACTACAGGCCAGTTAGCTTAACATCTGTCATAAGGAAAATGCTAGAATCTATTATTAAGGAGTTTTAACAGAGCACTTAGAAAATCTCAACGCAATCAGGCAGAGTCAACATGGCTTTGTGAAAGGGAAATCGTGTTTGACAAATTTATTAGAGTTCTTAGAGGAAGTAACAAGTAACGTGGATAAAGGGGATCCTGTGGATGTGGTGTACTTGGATTTCCAGAAGGCTTTTGACAAGGTGCCACATCAAAGGCTACTACACAAAATAAAAGCTCATGGTGTAGGGGGTAATATATTAACATAGATAAAGGATTGGTTAGCTAACAGGAAACAGAGAGCAGGCATAAATGGGACATTTTCAGGTTGGCAACATGTAACGAGTGGAGTGCCACAGGGATCAGTGCTTGGGCCTAAACTATTTACAATTTATACCAATGACTTGGATGTATGGTTGCTAAATTTGCTGATGACACAAAGGTGGGTAGGAAAGTAAGTTGTGAAGAGGACATAAGGAGTCTGCAAATGGATAGAGATAGGTTAAGTAAGTGGGCAAAACTTTGGCAGATGGAGTATAATGTGGCAAAATGTGAACTTGTCCACTTTGGCAGGAGGAATAGAAAAGCAGTATATTATTTAAATGGAGAGCGATTGTGGAACTCTGAGGTACAGAGGGATCTGGGTGTCCTAGTACATGAATCACCAAAAGTTAGTATGCAGGAACAGCAAGTGATTAGGAAGGCAAATGGAACGTTGTCATTTATTGCAAGGGGAATGGAATATAAAAGTAGAGATGTTTTGCTACAGTTGTATAGGGCATTGGTGAGACCATATCTAGAATACCGTGAGCAGATTTGGTCTCCTTATTTAAGAAAGGACATAACTGCTTTGGAGGAGGTTCAGAGAAGGTTCACTCGACTGATTCCTGGGATAAGGGGGCTATCTTATGAGGAAAGGTTGGACAAGTTGGGCCTATATACACTGGAGTTTAGAAGAATGAGAGGTGATATTATTGAAACATAAAAGATCCTGAGATGACTAGAAGGGTTAGATGCTGAGAGGATGTTTCCCCTTGTGGGGGAGACTAGAACTAGGGGCCACAGTTTAAAAATAAGGAGTCTCCCATTTAAGACAGAGATGAGGAGAATTTTTTTCTCTCAAAGGTCGTGAGTCTGTGGAACTCCCTTCCCCAGAGAGTGGTGGAGGCAGGGTCATTGAATATTTTTAAGGCTGAGCTAGATAGATTCCTGATAAACAAGGGAGTCAAAGGTTATAGTAGGTAGACGGGAAAATAGGGTTGAGGTCGCAATCAGATCAGCCATGATCTTATCAAATGGCAGAGCAGGCTCGAGGGGCTGAATGGCCTACTCCTGCTCTTAATTCGTATGTTCGTATGTGTTAATTTTGTCCCGGATTATCGTTTCTAAAAGCTTCCCTACCAGAGACTGTTGTTATATGGGTAAACATGGCAATGATTTCACACACAGCAAGATCCCACAAAGAGCAAACCAGATGAATGTTTTTGTTGATGGTGGTGTTGGTTGAGGGAGTAAGGTAGGTTAGCCAGGATACCAGGAGAATTCCCTGCTCTTTTTCGTACTCTGCCATGGTGATCATAGAATCATAGAAAGTTACAGCACAGAAGGAGGCCATTTGGCCCATCATGTCTGTGCCAGCCGAAAAAGAGCTATCCAGCTGAACCCCACAAACCCCAGCTTAACATCTCAACCAAAGGATGGATAAATAATTAATTAAACACAAAACCAACCGTATGATTTGGTGCGAAATGTGAGTGTAATGGGTGAGGAAGAGGAAAAGAGAGAAAAATTCTCAATTTGACAGGAGTGATCCCAACAGTTCCAAGGTTATTCCAAATACAGGAATACATCCCACAACTACTCACAATGACTGGAATCAACTTATTCCTGACATTTTGGAAAACATAGCCCTGTTCTCCTCTGCCCCTCTCTCCTTTGTGATATATAAAACTTAAATTATTCAATTAAACTGTTCTTAAAACATTTTCTCCAAACAACTCCTGTTAGTTCCATGATCATAATCCACTCTCAAATTAATATATAAAGTTACTTTCTCATACGTGTATTCGAAACATTGAACATTTAATTTGCAAAGATTTTCCTGTTTATCAAGAGAATTATAATCGATTAAAACAATTCCCTTTAAAATAAAATCCCCCCCCCCCCCCCAATCCAACTCCACAAACTTGGCAGAGGTGGAAACTTGTCAAGAGTTGATGATGGTTTTTACAACCAAAATGCAATGCATCAGAGGCGGATTGTTAAATACAAAAAGGTGGGATTAAATTGTCTCATCAGTGCCGATCCCATCCCCATCCCCATTCCACTTCACTTCACTCCCACTTACATTCCAACACTGCCGTCGCTCCAGCGGGGGAAGGGAAGGTGCAGCTCAGATATCGACTGCCCGCCGACTTTTACATATCAAATAATAAAACATCTGTCAGCGCCGACGCCCTTTTTTCTTGTCCTTCTTCTCCTGACGGTCGGTAAAAGTGGGGGGGGGGGGAAGATTCCGCCGCTACCTGTACCCCAGCTCTTGCTCTCTCTCTCTCTCTCTCTCTCTCACCATCCGCCGCACTCTGACAGGAAACAACGCACACGCTGCGGGAGCGCGCGTCCGCCAGTCATCCCGAAAAAAACGGGAGGGAGAGGAGCTGGGCGAGTGCGCGCGGGCGCATGCGCATAGTCAAGGTGGTGGGGGTGGCGGACACGGCGCGCGGACCCGCGCTGTCAACCGCTCTGCAGGGATCGCGCGCCGCTTCCGAGCCAGCTGCCGCTCGCGGCCGGCGCGAGCTCTCTGACCCGAGCAGTTGGACGAGCGCGCGAGCTTCTCATTCAAATCGCGGGCACGCGACCCCCCATAACAGACCCTCCGTGACAGACTGACAGAGACTCAGTGACAGACCCTCCGTGACAGAGGCTCAGTGACAGACCCTCCGTGACAGAGGCTCAGTGACAGACCCTCCGTGACAGAGACTCAGTGACAGACCCTCCGTGACAGAGACTCTATAACAGACCCTCCGTGACAGAGGCTCAGTGACAGACCCTCCGTGACAGAGGCTCAGTGACAGACCCTCCGTGACAGAGGCTCAGTGACAGACCCTCCGTGACAGAGACTCAGTGACAGACCCTCCGTGACAGAGACTCTATAACAGACCCTCCGTGACAGAGGCTCAGTGACAGACCCTCCGTGACAGAGGCTCAGTGACAGACCCTCCGTGACAGAGGCTCAGTGACAGACCCTCCGTGACAGAGGCTCAGTGACAGACCCTCCGTGACAGAGGCTCAGTGACAGACCCTCCGTGACAGAGGCTCAGTGACAGAGAATTAGTGACAGACCCTCAGTGACAGAGACTCAGTGACAGAGATTCAGTGAAAGAGATTCAGTGAAAGAGGCTCAGTGACAGAGAATCAGTGACAGAGATTCAGTGACAGACCCTCCGTGACAGAGACTCAGTGACAGACCCTCCGTGACAGAGACTCAGTGACAGACCCTCCGTGACAGAGGCTCAGTGACAGACTCAGTGACAGAGACTCTATAACAGACCCTCCGTGACAGACACACAGAATCGGTGACAGACCCT